>NC_053022.1:174576604-175236078 GCF_003073215.2 Triticum urartu | reverse complement strand
AGCTAACTGATGCGAAAAAAGATACGCTTTAAACCATGGAATCATTATTGACAAGGAGGGAGATGATTCGAGTGCACTCGTTTGACCGCCATGCCGGCGTGCGACCCAGACGGGACGGGACGACATAGTCATAATTTTAGTTTCTCTAGTTTTCCACGGCAAGCTGGCGCGCTAAGCCATTATGCATTGAATTCCGATGACTGTCACGCTACCTTCTGCCTATAAGTACTGTTTCCCGGCCTTCTCAGGTGCCACCGTGACCCAACTCGCCATATCCTCATAAGCCCCCACCAGCCCGACGTCGCTCGCCACGTCCGCCATGCCCCCGCTCGTCCGCGGTAGGCGACGCCGGAGGCGGTCACCGCCGGAACTAGTGTTCGGGTTTTCACCGGAAGGCAGACAAAGGGAGGAGGCATTCTATATGTCTTTAGATGGCAATGCGGAGATTGAGGAGTTGTTGGAGCGCGACCGCATGGCGGAGGAGCAGGAGTTGTTGGAGCACGACCGCCTGGCGGAGGAGCAGCGTATCACCGATTTGCGCCGCTAGCGGGACATGGAGCAACAGCGCACCGACGCTCTAAGTCGCGAGCAGAGCGCCCGCAACTGGACCGACTACGTGGAGGCCGGTGCCCGGCAAATAGCCCTGGAGGCTGTCGGGCACGCACGCGTTCGCGACGCTGATTTTTACTACCAGCTCGTCAAGTGGGTTTCCCGCTTGGAAGCCGAAGCTTCGATGGACCACGCCGGCATGGAAAGGGCCAACGCGCGCGAGCAACACGCCCTATCGCACCTCTGGCAAGTCCGAGGCGAGGCGAAGGACGCCGGTGCCGGCGTTTAGCATGGACAGCAGATGGCGGCCGGCATTGTCTAGTTAGCTAAGAGTAAGTTAGTACTTGTATGCTACTAGAGTGTTAGTGGGAGTAGATAGTTAACTTGGCTATGATGGTTGTCAAGGTGGAAGTTCAATACTCTATATGTGGATCAGACCTGTTACTTTGCTCTAAATGTTGAACTTTCTGTTTGAACGTATGGAATGGGCTGTTATTTTTTTAAATGGGTTGTATTTGTCCTCCACGGTTTAGAGGCTGACTTGTGGGCCTAGCAAGTTGACGCGTACACAATCAGGAGATGATTGTACGTGGAGAGGATAACAGCAGGGACCCGCCAAGGTCATGGCAGTACGCAAGCAAGTGCCCCCTTATTTCAAGCCAATAAAAAAATGGCTCCTCCTAGTGGATTTCTGACATCTGGGTCCCATGCAATTGTCAACGTAGTCAATAAACAAGAGAATTGCACAACGAGCGGCTGACACCAGGGACCCAGCAGCTCGCCCAGTTATTTTTGTTTTGGGTTAATTTGATAAATGCCACTCCAAATCTGGTGTATCTGAGAAATGCCACTGCAATTTCCAAACTTTGAAAATTGCCATTTCATGCCATTTCTAGTGGCATTTTTTGAAGTCTGGAGTGGCGTTTTTCAAAGTTTGCAAACTGCAGTGGCGTTTTTCAAAGTTTGCAAAAATTGCAGTGGCATTTTTCAAAGTTTGGAAATTGCAGTGGCATTTTCATGAATCACCATAATTGGAGTGGCATTTATCTAATTTGTTTTTGAGACGGAAGCAGGGTGTCAACTGGGCTGTGCGGGACACTCTCGCCTGTCTAGACAACCTTTTCTTTTATGTTTACCACAGACCAGCCGAGTAGTTTTTTTCTTTTTGAAAATGGCTAGCCCAGTTCTTTTGTGATTTGTCAAGTAAGTCACTTTATCTGGCCTGTTGGGCTGCAAATCTTTCAAGACGAGGAGAGCTTCATTCGGCTGGCCGAGAAAATGGCCTATCAGTAACGAGAAATTGGCTGTACATTTTTAGAACACATCAAACCGGCAATTATTTTCAAATATCTTTTTTTCATTTTGAGATTTTAAATTGCATTGATTTTTATGCGTGGACAATTTATTGGATTTTATATTGATATACATTTATTTTTAAAATCAGTCTGAATGTGACTCGAAATTTCGGGATTAAAAACAGTTCAGACCGCACCGACATATGCAAAATTTCGTATAATTTTTAACCGTGGCCACAATATGGGCTGTAATGCTAACATAAAGAATATGGGCTCCAAAAAACCCGTAAGAATTAGTAAATGGGTTGTAAATTATTTGAAATAATGGCAGTTGGGCTGTATGCTATTTTCCACAGATTTGAGGCTTTCCACATATGGCCTGTATACTGTTGGATGTCCATCCAACGGCCGTCGTGCTTCTTCAATCTCTGCTCTTCCTGCTCCAGCCGCTCAAACAAGCGCCGGCGGGACTGCCTGATCCCTCCTCCCCGTGGATGGTTGTGCTGCCGCGCAGGCCTCACCGCCCCACCGTACTCCCATCGCTGGCCTAGCCATCCCTCTACTCACCCACACCTGTTGTTATTCTCCGGTGACGGCAGACGAACCAGTAAACCCTCGTACAGTCGTACTCCCCTCCGCGTGGCAAACAAAAACAACGGCCGAGTCTTCCCTGCCTTCGTGTCATTCCCTTCCTAGGCCTCACTATCGTCCATCTCCCTGGTGCTCTCGGCGTGGCGTGGTCAGCGTGGTCAACGACCGACATG
This sequence comes from Triticum urartu, assembly GCF_003073215.2. NCBI lineage: Eukaryota > Viridiplantae > Streptophyta > Magnoliopsida > Poales > Poaceae > Triticum > Triticum urartu. The sequence goes on along the minus strand of NC_053022.1, from coordinate 175,233,470 downwards.
CATCTGAAGTGGACTGTACGTGGAGAGGCTGACAGCTGGGTCCACGGCCGCACGCAAGGAAATGCCTCCTTATTACGCGCAAAATAATGATTTCCTTCACCTGACATCTGGGACCCACCGAAACGGCCTCTGTATTTCGTGAAAAAAACGTTACCACCGCTGACAGCTCGGACCCACCAGCTATATCTTCGCACGCAAGGAAGTGACTCCTTATTACGCATAAAAAATGAATACTCCCCCTGCTAGCTGGGACCCAGTATAGTGGGCCTACTAAGTTGACGGGGACGAAGGGCTTTGTCAACTTAGTCAATATGCACGATTCTAGCTCGACTGACCGTACGATGTCCATCCAACGACCGTAGTGCTTCTTCAACCTTTGGTCATCTTGCTCCAGCCGCCCAAAGCAGCGCCGGTCGTGCCGCCTACTCCTGCCTCCCGTGGCCGGCTGTGCTGTCGCGGAGGCCTCACCGCCCCCATACTACTCCCACCGTTGGCTAGGCCATCCCTCCACTCCACTCACCCACACCCCATGTTATTCTGCGGCAACGGCAACGCAGCCGAACCAGTGAACCCTCGTACTCCTCTCCGCGTGGGCATCCACTGCCGTGTCTTCCCCGGCTCTGCGTCGTCCCCTTCCTAGGCCTCGCCGTCACCCACCGCCGTGGTGCTGTCGGCGCGGCGTGGTCAATGTGGTCAACGACCAAATTCCATCGGAAGAATACTGTACGTGGAGAGGCTGACAGCTGGTTCCACGGCAGCCGCAAGGAAGTGCCTCCTTATTACGTGAAAAATAATTATTCCTCCACCTGACAGTAAGGACCCACCGGACGCCCACCAGTATATAGTGGAAAAAACGTTTTCCCCTGACTGTTGGGACCCACCCGACGGGCCACCGTATTTCGCGAAAAAAAAGTTCCCCCTGCTGTCAGCTTGGACCCACCAGAAGTGCCTCCCTATTATGCACAAAAAAATGAATACCCCCTGCTAGCTGGGACCCACTTTGGTGGGAGGCGGACTTGTGGGCCTACTAAGTTGACGGGGACGGAGGGCTTTGTCAACTTAGTCAATGTGCACGATTCTAGCTCCAGTGACCGTACAATGTCCATCCAACGGCCGTAGTGCTTCTTCAACCTCTTCTTGCTCCAGCCGCACAAACCAGCGCCGGTCGTGCCTCGTGCTCCTGCCTCCCGTGGCCGGCTGCGATGCGGCGGAGGCCTTACCGCCCCCTACTACTCCCACCACTGGCCAGGCCATCCCTCTACTCACCCACACCCCCTGTTATTCTGCGGCGATGGCAGCCTCACACCGCAGCGAACCAGTGAACCCTCGTACTCCTCTACGCATGGGCATCCACTGCCGCGTCTTCCCCGGCTCCGCGTCGTCCCCTTCCTAGGCCTCGCCGTCGTCCACCGCCCTGGTGCTCTTGGCGCAGCATGGTCAACATGGTCAAGGAACGGCTCCCATCGGACATGGACTGTACGTGGAGATGCTGACAGCTGGGTCCATGGCCGCAGCAAGGAAGTGCCTCCTTATTACATGCAAAATAATTATTCCTCCACTTGACAGTGGGGACCCACCGGACGGGCCACCGTATTTCGCGAAAAAAACATTTGCCCCTGACTACTGGGACCCACCAGCTACATCTTCGCACGCAAGGAAGTGCCTGACAGTCGGGACCCACCTGGTCGAAGCGTACATAGCATTGTCATTCTGGTCGCGAACGTGTACGTACATATATACTGGTGGATGTAGAGGCGCGCACGTGTCGTAGTAGAGGCGCGCACGTAGCATGTACACGCACGTACAGTGGTCAGGGTGAAAGAAAGATAATACGGCCACGTATGTGTACATACGGGCGGGGTCTCGAATGCCTACTCGCGCATACGTACGGCCAGGGCTCGTGTACATGGCTAGGTCGGAACGGAGAAACAGCGTTGTCGTCATGTTCATGGGGAGGCAACGGAATGCGTCGTGTTCATGGGGAGGCAACGGAATGCGTCGTGTTCATCAGGAGGGCTTGGACGGAACAGGCGATGGAAACGAGGCCTGGCGTACCGCAGAATAGAGGAAACGGCCTTGTGTTCGACCGACCACGTTCGAAACGGGATCCTGTTGATCGGGAGCGGTCTGGTGTACCGCAAAACGGAGGAAACGGACCTCCTACGGTCGAAACGGGGGTCCTGTTCATCGGGAGGGGTGTGGCGTACCGCAAAACGGGACTCCACGGGATACTGTTCATCTCCACTGTCGACCCCCTCTAGCCTCCACGAGCTACTATTCATCCACCGTCGACCTCCTCCAGCCTCCACCTGCGACTGTTCATCCATGGGCTCCTGTTCATCCAGCCTCCACCACGCGCTACTCCACTGGCTACTGTTCAACCAGCCCTCTCCACGGGCTCCTGTTCAACCACCCCTCCACGGGCTACTGTTCATCCTGCTCTCCACCGTCTACTATTCATCCTGCCCTCCACGGGGTGGTCCTGTTCATCCAGCCCTCCACGGGGTCCTGTTCATCCAGCCCCAACCGACTCGATCGATCGGGGTCCTATTCATCCAGCCCCAACCGGCTCGATCGATCGGGGTCCTGTTCATCCAAAGGCAACACCACGGGGTCCTGTTCATCACCCCCACCGGGAACTGTTCATCCAACCCCCCCCCCCCCCCCCCCCCCCCCCCCCCCCGCATCCAGAGGCAGCATCAATCGGCTTCAGTTAGTAGCAGTAGCGAAGGAATCGCTCGATCGGGTTCAGTTAACAGCCATCAATCGATCGCTCGGGTTTAGTAACGCGTAGCTTGCAGTGCAATCGCTCGGGTTCAGTTAGAGCCCAACGCCTCGCTCGGGTTCAGTTAGAGCCAATGCCTCGCACACACGCGCGTACGTGTACGAGAGAAGCGCGCATCGCTCGGCCCCCGACCTCCCACCGTAACCGGGAACTCCCCGAAATTTTCCTCCACCTCACTTCTACCACGGTTTTTTCCGTCATGGACGGCCCAAAGAATGTCATGCAGCTGCGTCTCCGGCCCGACCAGGATGAAAAGCCCATTTTCTGTCATGATTTTTTGTCATAGAAGTAGGAGACCACCACATCTATGATGATACCGGGTTTTGTCACAATTATCGTCATAGAAGTGTCATATGTATGACAGAAAAAAAATTCGTTCGGCCCAAAATGTCACGGATGTGTCTTTTTTTGTAGTGAGATGGGCCGTACAGGGCCGCTGGAGGAGCCACGCCGCGGGCCGCAGGCAGGCAAGTCTGGGGACCCCTGTTCCCAAAACGCCGATAGTAGCCCCCGGGCCCAAGGCACGCTCGGGTTTGGCTTCGAGGCGAAGCCAAAGGGCAAGTGCGGAGTGCCGTGGGCCCCAACAGCCTGCGGCCTTGGTCGACGCGTGGCGACTGATTGGACGTGGGTGTATCCGCTTCCCCACGCAACCTCGGCAACTGCCCGACTTGACGGGTCCTTGCTGCATGCAGAAAGGATCATTATTACCTTGGGTCGTGGAGGCCGGCGGCTGGGCTCCTCTTGGCTATAAATGGGTAGTGGGCGAAGCCCCCATCACCCATCTCTTCCGGTGCTTCTCCCACTCCTTCTTATTCCTCGCTTCACTGCCAGCGGTGACACCCATGGCACCTACAAAAAGGTTCTCGGCGGCGGAGAAGGGGAAGGCTCGCTAGGAGGGGCCTGGCTCTCCACCGCCCAAGAGGGGGCGCGACCGTCCCCGTAAGCATCCTGCAACCCTCGCCGCAGCCCATCGCGACTACGGTGGCGCCTCTTCTCACGGCGGCGACCGTCCAAGTCACGGCAGCCCTGTCGATGAAGGGAGGCGCGCCCTGGTCGCGCGGCCTCCTCGGCCGCACTTTCATTCGTGGAGGTGATGCCGGAGTTCATCATGTGGTCGGAGAACCCGGCTGGCACCTGGCTTCAGGTCCCGCGGTTCTTCGTCGGCGAGTTGCCAGCCACCGGCACAGGTGGTCTTTGGTTGCAGGCGGACGGCTGCTGCAGCAAGGCTTCCTGGGCCGCAGTCGAGGTCTCCGTCGCGGGTAACGCGGTCCAGGCTCGCGGCTGGCAGACGTTCGCCCGCACGCGTGGGCTGGGCAGGCGGTGCGCCCTCCACTTCAAGTATGATGGTGTCGCGACCCTCTTTGTGAGGGTATTTGGGGAAGACGATCGCTGCGTCGGGTGCTGCCACGAGGACAACAACGGTGACGAAGTGCTCAGCCTTGGCGATGGCCGTGACGAGGAGGGAGGCGGGCCCGGCCATGTCTTGTCCAGCTACGGCGACTCTTCTTCCAGTGGCAGCTCCAACAGCGGCGGCTATGACCAGCCGCCGCGCCCGCTTCGAAGGTGGTAGCGGGTCGGCTCGTTGCCGCGCTCCGGTGAAGCGCGAGGAGGAGTCCAGCTGAGCTCAGGAGAGAGCCGCGAGCCCGTCCCCGCGACCCGCCGCAGGAGTGCGTCCCGCTTTTGTTTCATTCTTCCTTTCCTTCCCGCATTAGAGAAAGACAAGTATGGCGCCCCGTGGGGGCGTGCGACAAACTATGACTTCCGGGTTGTTGTGTTGTGTTTGTCCTTCTTGTGTTGTGTTGCAACGTCATGATTTATGCATGCGTGTAGAATGACTTAGCTCGATGCGCGTGAGGTAGATCCCGCTTCATGAGACGCGCGTTTCTACGTACCTGACGAGGAGGAACTGCGAAAATATGCTAGGAGATCCATACCTGGTCCATGTTGTTGTAGCCCGCTGGCTAGAGCGTGCCACCTGCGCGTGGCCACGACCTAGCACCTTGTGTCGCGGTACCCGAGGGGCACAGATCGAGGAGGTGCGCCAACTTGCGGCTTGAACGAGGGTGCCTCGTGAAAAACAGACAAAACACTCATGAGGGCCCGAGGGGCACCTGTCCAGCCCCCTCGCGAGGGATGCGAGAGAGGATACATGCCAAGCAAAGAACCGAAGGTAGAAACAGGGGCAGAATCAAAGGAACAAGATCAGCAAGCGGCACTGGAAAGCAAATTTCGATTAAAGAGGGGCAAGCCAACTACATAAAGCAAATGAAAAGCCGCGTCCGGCACCTAGTCTAGTCTTCTTGTCTTCTCACCAGCATGGAGCTAAGTGCTGCCACTAGTCGTGGGAGGGAGCCCCCGAGGCCCGAGGGCGGCACTCCTGAGACTCCGGGGCATGTATAGCCCCACTCATTATTACGTGAGAGTGTCACGAGCGGAGATTCTTCACAGGCACTGGGCCTTGCTTCATAGGAACCGGGCCTTGCTTCATGGGTAGAACTTCCTGAGGTGCTGGATGTTCCAGGCGTTCTGCATGGGGACCCCGTCCTGCGTCTCTAGGCACGCGGCGCCAGGCCTGGAGACGTGGGCGACCCGAAACGGGCCCTCCCACATGGGCGAGAGCTTGTGCAGCCCTTCCCTGGAGAGCACCCGCCTTAGGACAAGGTCACCCACCTCGAGCGTTCTGGAGCGGATGCTGCGGCAGTGGTACCGCCGCAGCGCCTGCCGGTACCTCACAGCTGGGAGCGAGGCTTCCCGGCGGTGTTCCTCCCCCAGCACGAGATCCACCCCCCGCATGGCATCCTGCCGCGTTTCATCAAACGTCAGGACCTGCGCAGAGCGATGCCTGACCTCGTGTGGGAGAACCTTTCTGCTCTGTATACGAGGAAGAACGGGGTCTCGCTTCTCGGCCTGGTGGCGGTGGTGCGGATGGACCACAACACGGACTGGAGCTCGTCGTGCCAGCCCCTGTCACAGGCCTCGAGCTTCTTCTTGAAGGTCCTTGTCTTGAGACCCCTCAGGACCTCTGCGTTGGCGCGCTCGGCCTGGCTGTTGCTCCTGGGGTGCACCACGGAGGCATAGCAGATCTGCGTTCCAAGGTTAGCACAATATGTTTTGAAGAGATTGCTAGTGAACTATGAGCCGTTGTTGGTGATGATGCGGTTAGGGACCCCAAATCGGCTTACGAGGCCTTTGATGAACTTGACTGCTGGCCCGGCCAGGATGGTGTGGACAGCTTCCACTTCCGCCCACTTAGTGAATTTGTCAATGGCGACGTAGAGGTAGTGGTAGCCTCCTGGCATTCGTGGGAATGGACCTAGGATATCCAGCCCCCAGACCGCGAACGGCCATGAGAGCAGGATAGTATGGAGGTCCTGAGTAGGCTGATGGATCTGCTTGGCATGGAACTGGCAGGCCTCACATGATTTCACTAGTTCGGCCGCGTCGTTGAGTGCCGTGGGCCAGTAGAACCTGCTGCGGAAAGCCTTGCTGACCAAGGTGCGCGACGACGAGTGGTGCCCACAGTCTCCGCCATGTATGTCAGCCAGCAACTCCGTCCCTTGTTCCCTGGAAATGCATCGCAGAGTAACATTATTTAGGCACTTCCTATATAGCTCACTGTCCTGAATGCAGTACGCCGTAGCCTGCCGGGCCACACGTTCCGCGTCTTCCTCCTTCTTCGGCAATGTGCCTTGCGTCAGGTACGCCTTGAACTCTTCGATCCAGCACCCCTCCTGAGGCTCGAGCGGTAAGAGGAGGCGCGCTCCCGAGGTTGGGCCGCAGGTTGGGGCTCCCGAGGCCGGAGGCCGGGGGAGTTCCTCCTGAGATGGCGCCGGCTCTGCAGGCGTAGGTGCTGCCGAAGGCTTGAAGAGCCGCTCCTCGAAGACGCCGGGCTCTTGGGGCTGCCGCTTGGATGCTCTTCTGGTGATGTCATCGGCCTCCTTGTTGGTGCCACGAGGTACATGCTGTAGCTCCAGGCCCAGGAACTGCTTCTCCATTTTGCGCACCTCCGCGAGGTACGCCTCCATGTGCTCATCCTTCGGCCCGTACACCTTGTTGGAGAAGCTGATGAGGAGCTGCGAGCCCCCCTTGATAGTGAGGCGCTTTACTCCCGCGGCCACTGCCGCTTTGAGGCCGGTGATGAGACCTTCGTACTCTGCGATTTTGTTGGAGACCTTCTCGCCCTGCTGGAAGCAGAGCTGCACGACGTAGTAAAGCTTGTCCTGAGTGGGCAAGATAAGCACGTCTCCAGCCCGCCCTGACGCGTGAACGCGCTGTCGAAGTACATGACCCAACCATCTGGCGCCTCACTCCCTAGTGAGAGGGATCGGTTCTCGCCTGCTTCGAGCTCCGGGGTGTCAGTCTATTCCGCCACGAAGTCAGTGAGCGCAACCCCCTTGATGACTTTGGTTGTGCTGAACTCTAGGTCGAAAGCTTGCAGCTCGATGTTCCATTCGGCAACCCTTCCTGCAGCATTGGGGCTTCTAAGCACTCTCTCCAACGCGTAGGATGAAATGACCTTAATGGGGTGACCTTGGAAGTAATGGCGTAACTTGCGCGAGGCCACCATGAGCGCGAGCAAGAGCTTCTGAGGCATGGGGTATCACGCCCTTGCATCTCGCAGGACTGTGCTGATGAAGTATACTGGATGCTCGACCAAGGTGGGAGAGCTGGCGGGGTTTTTAGCTCCCGGGGGCTGAGGTGTTTCCTGCAGGTTTCTGGCTCCTTGGGCTTGATGACCTGTCGCGGCAGCTGCTATCTTAGGAGCGTCGTCCTGGTGCTGAGCTACCTCCTCTGGCTTGGCGGCTCTACTTGGCGGGTTCTCGACCTCGGGCCCTTCCCTGAGCGCCACCAACGCCGCGCTGGCGGAGTGGGGTGTGGCAGACTGGTAGAGCACCAAGGGCTCGCGAGGATGAGGAGCCACCATCACCGGCGGGCTGGTCAAATATCTCTTGAGGTCTCGAAAAGCCAGGTCGGCTTTGTGGGTCCATTCAAGCGGACCTTTCTTCTTCATCAGCTTAAAGAACGGCAATGCGCGCTCCCCTAGCTTGGAGATGAAACGTCCGAGCGAAGTCACGCAGCCTGCAAGCTTCTGCATCTCCTTGAGGTTTTGTGGTGGGTTCATGTCTTCAATTGCCTTGACCTTCTCCGGGTTGGCCTCGACCCCCATGTGAGACACGAGGAAGCCCAGGAACTTGCCTAAGGGGACACCAAACACGCACTTCTCCGGGTTGAGCCGCAGGTCCACCTGGCGCAGGCTTGCGAAGGTCTCCTCCAGGTCCTGAATCAGAGTTCTTGCCTCCCGAGACTTCACCACAATGTCGTCGACGTAAGCCTCAGCGTTTCTTCTGAGCTGCTGCCCCAAGGCGATGTGCATCAGTCATTGGAAGGTTGCTCCTGCGTTGCGTAGTCTGAACGACATGCAGGTGTAGCAATACACCCCGCACGGGGTCAGTAAGGCTGTATTTTCCGCATCTTCCACTGCCATCTTGATCTGGTGGTAGCCTGAGAATGCATCCAGAAAACACAACAGGTCACACTCGGCAGTGGAGTCGACTATCTGGTCAACATGTAGAAGGAGTGGTTTTGCAGCAGCTTTCCATCGCCATATTATTTGCCTCATTCCGATAAACGGTTTAGAAATGCGATCGAAAATACGATTCATGTTTTTTGTATGAAGAAAAACGGTTTTCAAAACCGCTCTTAAACCGCTTAAATTTTGCCAAAATTTTAACTTGGGTCATGATACTAGTGTCCATAGCTTTCCAACGGTATATCGCAAGCCCATTTGGGCAATGTTGGCGAAAGTTTAACCTAGCGCTGGGAAAAGTTCAGCTCGAACAACTCAGGCAGTGAAATTGCAAAAAAAAACACAATTTCATCATGACCCGAGAGCAAAATCCGCCAACGAGCGAGATTCCTATTTAAACCGGTATTTAGTTGCTAAAAAAGTTTCTAGATTACACTAACATCATATAGAATACGACTAACAAGAATAATTCACGGGGGAAGCCACGGTTGCGAAGATAGCCCGAAGGTCGTGTTCGTACAGAGGGAAGTTCAGGCGCGTTACTCAGACAGTTCAGGTCGTGATCAGAGTATTATTCTGATCCCGTGATCAGAATAGTGTTCATGTGTGCCACGGTTGCGAAGATAGCCCGAAGGTCGTGTTCGTACAGAGGGAAGTTCAGGCGCGTTACTCAGACAGTTCAGGTCGTGATCAGAGTATTATTCTGATCCCGTGATCAGAATAGTGTTCATGTGTGTGTATATATATAGGCCAGCATTATTCTAATCTCAGTATTAGAATAGTTATTTGGATCACAACGCCTTATATATAGGGCGCGCAGATGTGCCCCGAACTCCCGAACCTGGAGAGAAAAAAAAAACACCTATCCCCCTCCCGCATCGCCCGCTTCCTCCCCTGCCTTCTTCCCCACGATCCAGCCTACCTGCCCCGCCTCCCCCTCCTCCCCTGCCTTCTTCCCTAGAGCCGTCCCAAACCTCCGGCTAAATCAGCCGTCGCCGGTCCTCCCCAAATCCTGCCGCCGCCCTCACCGGATCGCCCCGCCACCGCCTCCTCCCTCCCCGGTCAAGCCGCCACCACCGTTTCGCTCCCCAAATCACGCCGCAACCACCACCTCTGACCTCCTCTGCACCGCACCCCTGCTCGTCGACCTCCGCACGTGGCTCTGCGCCGCAACCACCACCGCCGATGAACCCCGAACACCATCCGATGGCCTCGCATCGCCCCGAACCCAGTGGCCACGCCTCGAAACATCGCGTGCTTGATTTTCTTGCCTTGTGCGCCGCTCACCGGTCTCCGCTCTCTGTGCTCCTCTCCCTAGCCTGTTGGGCCTCCTTGTTCAACGTACAGTCTCGCCGCCGGCCAGGAGCGCCGCCCAGTCGATTTCCCGCACGGCGCTGAGTCTGTCGTACGCGATGTCGCGGGGAGACGAACCTTGGTGCTGGCACAACAAGCGCGTGAGGCCCAGCTAGACGGCAAGCTACCCCGACGGTGGCGTCCGCACCTGAATCGCGCGTGTTGCGGCTGTGGAGTCATCTTAGGTTGACCTTCCTCCAGGCAGTTCAACTCTGCATCTCTGCGTCGTTCGACCCGATGGGCAACCCTTGTCCCGCTTTTAATTCCAGTGATTGACAAGCGCCTCCTCTCGTGGTTTCTAATGGCTGCACATCGTGAGACTGCTTGCTAGCTGCTATTGTTTGTTGCTGCTGTGAGGGACGAGAGATTAGGAAGAGTTTGGTGCTTGTGTGTTCTTCTGTGCGTGCATTCGTGCATAGCCTACTCTGCTGTACTGTGAAACAAAAAAGGAGAACAAAAGGAGGAAATAGGGCATCATAGTTCAGTGACAAAGCGCCATGTGGTTCAGCACTACTGTGTGAAGAACACAGGTATGAATGATGTCCTCGGTGGGTGGCGGCGAGGGCAGATCGTTCGCAGGGCGCTCAAAGCCAGATGTTACTTGTTTGAGAGTACAGGCAAGAAGAAAAGCAGAGAGAAGATAACGCATCAGCAGTGAGTGGATAAGGTGAGAGAAAATGCTGAGGAAATGTGTGGTGGAGAAATGCAAGCCGGCCACTAGTTAGTGCATTTTTATATAAAAAGGGATTGGGTGCAAGTAGTTACGGTGTGGCCAGGACATTTGAGAATACATTTTTGTAAGTGCGCACTTTTTTGCTGTTGATCCTTAGGCTTCTCCCCAATTTCTACAATTTTTGCATACACATTTTACTTCTCCCCCTCTTCTCTTTTTCTGCACGTTTTGCACCATAGATATTTGACAAAAAAATCACCGTGTCGAGAGTTCATATATTATTACGCAAGGAATTCATCAAACATAAATTCAGAAGTGCGAAAAAGTTTACTCTAGAATAAGTTTAATTTTTTTAGCTCGTTGAAATCATACAACAAAACACTTCGAGAAGTCTAAAGCAAAAAATAATAATGTAAACTCTAGAAGTTCAAATTCACTAAACCGGGGAGTTCGGGAATAATAATAAAATCAAAAAAGACACACCTAGATGTTTGTACAAATCCCCCCCCCCCCCAAATGGATTTCCTCATTACTAATAAAGAATATAATCAAGAAGTCCAAATTAGAACAATAGAGCAGTTTGATATTTATAAAATATTCAGATTATCCTCGTTACTAAAAAACAAAAAAAATTAAAATTAAAAAATATAGTAGCTCCATGTATACAAAAACCTCACATTCTGCCCATTTTTATAAAAAATAAAGTATGAAGTTTAATTTTTTCCAAAGTTGTTCAATGTTTACCTTAAAATTAATTTTATTATTTCCTAAGAAAAACACTAAGAAGTCCAAATTAAAAAAAGTTCCATGTTTTATTAATTTCAGTGAGTGTTTTAGAAGCTAGGGTAAAAACATTAATACAAGAAGTTCTAAAATTAAATAACGGAACGATTTGATGCTAATAAAACTCAGATTTCCCACATATTAAAGAATAAATCTAACAAGTAAAAATTGTAAAAGGGGAGTAGTTCGATGTTATTTGAAATAACAACAAATATTTCACAAATTAAAACAAAGAAGTTCAAATTAAAATAACATAGAAGTTCAAAATTTGTAAAAACCTAAGATTCGCATCTTAAAAAAGAAAACAAAAATGATGTCATTTTTGGCATTTTATGACTGCTTATAAACAACGATGAATTTTAAAAAAACGTCTACATGAAAAAAGTTGATTCTATTCATAAAGCTTGCCAACGGTATATCATATGCTATATTTCAAATCATTCGAAACAAGTTTTACTGTATTAAAAAAATCTTTTAAACCATGGAAAATTTGAGAAAAATGATCAACAAGAAAAAAGTTGTGTCTTTTCAGCAGGTTCCTGAAGGTATATCACTGGTTTACCCGCTTTTCAAAAATGGATTTTCCTCATTTCTAAAAAATAACAAAGCGGTCCAATGATTATTAGTACATTAGGGTTTTCCCTGTTACTAAATAATAAAACAAGAAGGCCAAGTTAAAAAATTAGAGCATCTCAAAATTTATAGAGAAAATAGATTTTCCCGGTTTCTACAAAAAACCTAGAGGTTCAAATCAGGACTTTTCCTGTTACTAATGAATAACACAAAGAAGTCCTAATTAAGAAACTCGACTTTTCCCCAATACTAAAGATTAAAACCAAGATTCGATTTTAAAAAATAGAGTAGTTCAATGTATATAAACAACTCTGGTTTTCTCGTTCCTAATGAATAAAACCAAGAAGTTCAATTGGAAAAAGTGGAGCAGTTTGATATTTATTTGAAAAAAATCGGATTTTTCCAGTTACTAAAGTATAAAACCAGTAAGTTCAATTTGAAATAATGTAGAAGTTCGATGTTTCTAAAAGCACTCAAATTTTCACATTTCTAAAAATACACAAAACGAGTTCAAATAAAAAAGGTAGAGCGGTTCAATGTTTATAGAAAAGTCAGATAGTTTCACGTAATAGAGAGAAGTTCAAATTGATAACTACCAGAAGTTCAGGTACTACACCGTATGCATTTTGTATGACGAAAAAAGAATAAAAAGGCGAAGGCCAAAAGTTTTCTTGCTAGAAGTTCAAGTGATCGGCCCGGGATAGTTAAAAAATTCTTGTCAGAGAGGTTCAACTGTGTTTTCACATTTCTAAACACACACAAAGAAGTTCAAATAAAAAAGTTAGAGCGGTTCGATGTCTATAAAAAACTCAGATTTTTTCCGTTACTAAAATGAAATAGAGAGAAGTTCAATGTGATAACAGCGAGAAGTTCACGTACTACATGGTGTGTGTTTCATACGAGAAAATACGTCACAAAATTTCTACATGAAAAGAGTAGGAAGTTCAACTACTACACTGAATGAATTTCAGATGAAAAACTTTTAAAACCGTCGCGAGTATGAAAAAATGATCAACACGGGAATGTTGTGTGTTTACAGCAGCTTTCCATCGGTATATTACTTGCTCAATTCTGATGAGTGGATGGAGATCTACGAGCAAAACAAGAACGTGAAAAACAGAGTGAAGTTCAAGTAGACATGCCGAGAAGTTCAGGTTCTTCACGTGGTGCATTTTCGAAGAATCTGTTTCGCGATAAAGGCAGAACGAATGATCTCACCATTTTCGAAATTATTTGAAAACGGCTAGGAATCACAGAAAACCATCAACATTAAAAAGTTTCACATTTTCCTTAGCTTTTCAACGGTATATTATTTGTCCCATTACGATAAAGTTTGTAGAAATTACAGCGAAAGTACATTTTTAGCCATTTTTAAAATTGACTTAAGATAGCAAGGAATTGAGAGAAACAATATATACCAAAAACTTTCGCATTTCCTCAACCTTTCCAACGCCGTATCATTTGCTGCATTCGGACGTACGGTTAAAAAAATAGATCAAAAATACGAACTCCGTGCAACTTCTACCGTTTTCTAAATTACTGTTAAACCGTTCAAAATTAGAAAAAACTTTCTACAGAAAAAGTAGCGCATTTTCATAAGCTTTCCAACGCCATATCATTTGACTCAATTGGATTAGCCGTTTAGAAATGATATTGAAAATACAAACTCGGATGTTCGGTTTGCGAAATTTTACGATTTTTCAAATTACTCTTTAACCGTAGGGAATTAGAAAAAACTTTCAACATGTGTAAGGAGCGGTTTTGCAGCAGCTTTCCAATGCCATATTATTTGCCTCATTACGATTAACGGTTTAAAAATGCAATTGAAAATACGATTCACGTTTTTTGTATGAAGAAAAAATGGTTTTCAAAACTGCTCTTAAACCGCTTACATTTTGCCAAAAAATTAAGTTGGGTCATGATACTGGTGTCGATAGCTTTCTAACGGTATATCGCAAGCCCCATTTGGGCAATGTTGGCAGAAGTTCAACCTAGCACTGGGAGAAGTTCAAGTCGAATAACTCACGCGATAAAATTGCAAAAACGCAATTTTATCACGACCCAAGAGCAAAATCCGCCACCGAGCGAGATTCCTATTTAAAACCGGTATTTAGTTGCTAAAAAATAATTCTAGACTACACTAACATCATATAGAACACAACTAACAAGAATAATTCGCGGGGGAAGCCACGGTTGCGAAGATAGCCCGAAGGTCGGGTTCGTACAAAGGGAAGTTCAGGCGCATTACTCAGGCAGTTCAGGTTGTGATCAGAATATTATTCTGATCACGTGATCAGAATAGTGTTTATATATATATAGTGTTACTATTCATCACCCGGGGTGCAGAATAAGTTATTCTTCACCCGAGGTAATCTTACGATCATTTCATATTTAAATTACATTTCGAATTCAAATAGATACATTCCTATTGATTCATTACGTAAAATTTGACATAAGAAAATAAAAATATAGGTCATAAGACAAGAAAATTTGCAATTTATGTGTAGTTTAGACTATGTTTTTACGTTTGTAATTTTACATAACATAAAATATTTTTTACGTCGATTATATATTTTCTTACGGTCCCTTTTTGCGTCAGAAATAAGAAAAACTTACGGAACGTAAAATCACGGTGCATTGATGGTAAAATAGAGGGGGGGTGAAGAATAACTATTACTCACCCAGGGTATATATATATATATATATTGTTGTGTATTCAATCCCATCACACAACACACACGTCTTATTAGCAGAAACCGTCTGTGTTATTATTGGTCTTCGCACACATTTCTGATTACACATCTGTTTGCCGCGTATCACACACATCTTGTTATATTGAACCGTTTCTGCTCTCTTGTCTCAACACAAACAGTTCATCAGTGTGAATCGCATGCCGTATATCGCACAGACCTTGAATCTGGCTGACCATTTCTTTTGTTATGCCTAATCACAAACAGTTCATCCGAGTGAACCGTATGCTGTATATCGCACACACCTTCATCTGGATGCCCGTTTCTTTTGTTCCTCCTCATCGCAAATAGTTAAGTGCGCTGAACCGTATGCCCTACATCACACACACACCTTAAATCTGAACCATGTTTGATGCATCCTCCATCGCAAACATTTTGCACCTTTTTGACGGTTTTTTACACCACCGTTTGCGATTACAGCATCACACACAGTTTCGTCGAAGGGTCTCTGATCGTAGTGTCGCGTTAGCAGCATTCTGCAGTAGTGATATCTTCCCATGGGTGATACAGAATAGGAAGTGGCATGTAGAGACCATGGGATTGAGCTCTAGACTTAGCTTTACGACATGTAGAGCACCGGTTGGTGAAGCGTGAGATGTCGCGGAACATCTTGGGCCAAAAGTAGTTCTTGGAGAGCGCAGCGAAGGTCTTGTCACATCCTAAGTGGCCCATAAGTCCTCCTCCATGAGACTCTTGCAAAAGTAACAAACAAAGAGAAGACTCGGGGATACATAGTTTGTTAGCTCTCAGAAGATAATCATCCTTGATGTAATATCGTTCCCAAGATGTATGCGCCAAACATTTGGCATCACGAATAGCAAAAGTAGGATCATGCTCATACAAGTCTTTTATGTGCTGAAAGCCAATGTCATTCAATTCAAGTTGATTTACAAGCATGCATTTGCGGGATAAAGCATCCTCCAAAACATTTTCCTTACCTTTTATATACTTGATAACATAAGAAAATGACTCAATAAACTCACTCCATTTGGCATGTCGCTTGTTCAATTTAGTTTGACCCTTAAGGTACTTAAGCGTTTCATGATCCGTATGGATGACAAATTCATGAGGGCGAAGATAATGTTCCCACACATGCAAGACTTTCACTAAAGCATATAACTCTTTGTCATAAATGGGATAGTTTAGTTGCGCGCCAGAAAGTTTCACACTAAAGTAAGCTATGGGGCGCTTCTCTTGCATTAACACACCTCCTATGCGATTACCACTAGCATCGTAATGAACTTCAAAAGTTTTGTCAAAGTTGGGCAAGGAAGGCAAAGGAGCATGTGTAAGCAAATTCTTAAGCTCACAAAATGCGGTATCTTGGGATGTTCCCCAAACAAAAGGTGCATTCTTCTTACTCAAGGCATGCAATGGTGATGCAATAGTGCTAAAGTCCTTAATCAATCTACGATAGAAACCGGCTAAGCCAAGGAAACTACACACTTGTTGCCAGTTGGTTGGTTGTGGCCAAGTTTTAATAGCATAAATTTTAGCTTCATCTACATGAATACCCTTAGATAACACAACAAACCCCAAGAAAACAAGCTTGTCAACACCAAAAAGGCATTTGTCCACATTAGCATAAAGGTGCTCTTTTCTTAGAGTTTGCAAAACAGTTCTAAGATGGGTGACATGATCTTCTAAATACATGCTAAACACAAGAATATTATCAAAGTAGACCACAACAAATACGCCAATGTATGGGCGAAGAACATAATGCATCACACGCATAAAGGTGTCGGGTGCTTGAAATAGTCCCATAGGCTTGACCAACCATTCATACAAGCCAAACTTGGTTTTGAAAGCGGTTTTCCATTCATCACCCTCTTGGATGCGAATTTGGTAATAGTCACTCTTAAGATCAATCTTAGAGAAAATGGTGGCTCCGCTAAGCTCATATAGAAAATCGTACAAGCATGGAATGGGGTAACGATAATGAATGGTGATAGCATTGATAGGATGACAATGGAGCACATGCGAAAACTACCATCTTTCTTAGGCACAAGAATTACCGGAACAACACAAGGACTTAGGATTTCACGTACATACCCATTGTCAATGAGTTGTTGTATTTGCCTTTGTATTTCCTTGGTTTCTTCGGCGTTGACGCGGTTGGGTGCCTTGTTTGGTAACAGTGTGCTGGGGATGAGGTCGATTCGGTGTTCAATGCCACTGTAGCGATCTGACCTCAGATGATCAAATCTCTATGCATATGTGTCATCCCTGGATCGGTAATGCTGACACACATAGTACTCGAGGATTTATAACAGAGTTCAATCACACACTTATTACATCGAATGTCTCAAAAGAGAACTTATTAGAATAATATGGCTTAAGGCCATCTAAATAAGTTAACTGCGGAAGCATCGAAGGTAAATGAGTCCATCAACTCCAATGGCATAGCTGAGTGCACGACAATGACCTAGCGCACCTTACTCTTCATCTGAAAACTCTGCAACATAATACGTTGCAGCCTGTGTAGGTCAGCACATGGAATATGTTGGCAAGATAACACTATAGAGTAAAGAACAATTAACAGCTATAAGTATATGCATATTTGGCTGGTGGAGGCTCTATGGTTATCATTTGCATAAAGCTAGTTTTTCCCTACAACAAAGCAATATATTTTATTTAACTACAAGTTTGTTGAAAACATTGAGAAGGTTCCTCCAACTCAATCCCAAAATAATGATTATCAAGCCAACAAATTAGTTAAGTAAAGTGATGAGATCAAATCAATAATTCAAGTAACAGATACTCAAGATGTCCATAACCGGGGACACGGCTAACCATGATTAATTTATACACTCTGCAGAGGTTTGCGCACTATTCCCCACAAGACTCGATCTCCTCCGTTGGATTTCTCGCACTACATGATGTTTGAGAAACGGATGACCTAGACACAGTCTTTCCGAAGAGGTCCCCTTAACCGATAGATATGCAGGTACACCTACAATCCCCTACATTTGCTAGCCGATCATGGAAAGGATTCCCACAACTTATTCAACTATGCTAGAGCCCATAATGGCTTGTGTCTGCATACGAAAGTTTCTAGCATGAATAATCTTATGATCCCTTTGAGCCTGGGTGGCAAATCATAGGATGATCACACGGGTACTCCGGGATATCCCAGGACAACGCTGGATTGCTCCAGGTGCCCAAACAACCACTGGGTGCTCCAGGGTGCCTCAACCAATCCACCTAGATGTGTATTAAAGTAGCCACCTTAAGTTGACCATTAATTAAAACTCTCACATCTGTCATGGATCACTCAAACCAAACCACATCTACGGGCATAGCATAGCAGTATAAGCATAACGTAGAAGTAACTCCCAGGGTTTGAAATTAAAGACAATAGGTTCTACCTCATCAACTACTTCCCAATACCCACATATTAATCAGATCCTACTCATGCAATGTTTGAGGTTTGAATCTAATGCATAAAAACTAGGTAATAAAAGGGGTATGATCACAGTATTACTTGCCTTGCTGACGATCTGAAAACCCTAGTGACTCGTAGTAGCACGCTTCGCACTCCGGAAACTCTATCATGAACAAACAATAGCATAAATAAGCACTCAAGCATAAGATGCAAGGGTAACACTCAAGGGAAAATATCCAAACTGAAAGTTCAACTGAAGAGCTTTGATTTGCAAGAAGAATCAATCAAATCGGAGCTACGAAACTCAAACTACGATCAAAATAAGTTCGAATTCAAATCTGCTTGAAACCAATTTTAATTTGTCAAAACCATGTTCAGGTTGATTATCTGGAAAGAGGGGAACAAGACGAAGATTTTGGCGTTGGTTTCACTGGATTTGGACAAACGAGCAAAAAGTAATGAAGTTTTGAAGATTAGGGACTAATCTATGATAAAAGTATTCACGGTTAGGTCCCTGGCTGAAAATAATAATAAAAAGAAAAAGCCTAATGAATGAATGTTCGCTAACAGGAACTAACGAATGAAAATCATTCGCTACCGTAGATTAACGGATGAACGTTCGCTAATTAGAACCGATCGGAATAATCCGAGAGAAAACCCTAACCCTAAAATAAAC
The DNA here is from genome assembly GCF_003073215.2 of Triticum urartu. Lineage (NCBI taxonomy): Eukaryota > Viridiplantae > Streptophyta > Magnoliopsida > Poales > Poaceae > Triticum > Triticum urartu. The sequence goes on along the minus strand of NC_053022.1, from coordinate 175,214,965 downwards.
TGAAAGAAAAACCGAATCGGTTTTTTACCGGCTAACCGGAGAAAAACACCGTCGAGATCCGGCGTGGCTCCGGCGGCGGGGCTCTGGCGGCGAGGCGATGCGGCAGCGGCGGCGCGGTGGTGGTGCGGCGGGCGGCGGCGGTGCGGGCGACGGCTTGCGACGGCGGCGCGGCTCGTCGGGGAAGGCGGGATGCGGCGGCGGCGGTTGAGGAGAGGGGGGCTCCAGTTTTAAAGAGGTCGGGGGGCTACCTTGGAGGAGGGGGCGGCGGCAACGGGAGTCCGGATCGGACTCCCGAAGCGGCGACGGCGCGCGGGACTCCTCTCGCGAGGAGGAAGGCGGCGGGGCGAAGTGGGCCGGCCTGGCTCGGTTGGGCCTTCGGCCCAGTCGGGCGACGAAACTTTTTTTAAAAAAATTTCGCGAGAAAGAAAAATCCTAATAAAATATATTTTTTTCTAAAAATAGCAGAAACAGTTTTCATAGTCTAAATCTAATATTTAGAACAAAGTGAACATTTTTCTGGCCTAAAAATGCAATTTTCAAAAATGCATATTTTTCTAATTCAAATAAAATAGCAAATAAATGCAAGTAAAATATTAATTTGATTTTAAAATTTCTTCTCCAATATTTCTCTCTTATTGAAGAAGTCATTTTATCTTCTCTCTTTTATTAGAAACAATTGGAGAGAAAATATTAAAATCAAATTTGATCCTCTTTTCAAATTTGAGCAATTTCAAATATGAAAATTTTGTGAAATCTCTAACTCTCTCCTTGGGTCCTTGAGTTGCTTAAGATTTCTAGGATCACAACCAAAATGCAAATAAAATATGATATGCATATGATGACCTATGTATAACATCCAAATTGGAAATTGCGATGTTACAACCACGTAGAGGAGGTAGCCCCGGAGGTAGCTCATCGGGGAGGACGTCGTTGAGTTCCTGCAATCGAGAAGACAACACTAACGGTAGATGATGAGAGGGGTTAGTCCTTGCCGCTTCATCATTGCATAATAGGACATAGTGCATAACACTTGATGGGTTCTCACACACTTCTCTCATCTCACTTTTGTTAGCGAATAACACTAATTTTTCTTGTCGCTCATCGTGGAGGCACTCAATTTTGGCTTGTGGCGCTCACTCTCCTTTTGGTGGCTCACTCTCTCACTGTTCTCTCCACGATGGGTGGTTGCTTGCTTGTAGGCAATCACTTGACTTGGTGACATATGTCGTAGCACGTACTCCTTCCCTTCATCTTGAAGCTATAATGATTGGTTTGCCCATTGTGGATGACGCCACAGTCGAATTGCCATGGTTGTGCAAGTAGGAGATGGCACACAGACATGGGAACCACATCACACTCGAAGGTGTCTTCGTATGCGCTAATCTTGAAGGAGACTTGAACGGTGTGCTCCACTGTAACGCCCCGAGACCGTTGCGCCAGCTCTCTTCTAGTTATGCGCGTTGTTGGCATGTCTTTTCTTACGTGTTGCATCTTGGCATGTCATCATGTGCATTGCATCATCATGTTTTCAGAACTTGCATCCGTCTGGGTCTCCCAGTTCTTCCCATTGTCCGTTCTAAGCCTAGACTCACTTGCACGCGCCTGCGGCACATCCAAAATATTATTTTATAAGTGGCGTAAAAATGTTCTCGGAATGGGGTGAGAGTTGGCGTGCGGTCTTGTTATAGTGTAGGTAGACCGCCTGCCAAGTTTCATCGCATTCAGAGTCCGTTTGATGCCCCAACGGATAACTATAGCGGCAATATAGTCGGTCAAACGTCGGACGTTTTCGGTCTTCGGAAACCGTATCGGGCCTCTTTCTCTTCTCTCCTCTCAGCCCGAGGCCTTCTGCACAGCCCACCTGCAGCCCACCTAGTTCCCCTTCTGTCCGAAGCCGCACGATCGCGATTGTACGGTCCGAAAACACCCCTAAACCCAAACCCTAGCTAAAACTGCTATATATATACCCCTCCCCCTTCCTAATTTGGACCTCCCTAGCTAACCCTAACCTTCCCCTACCTTCTAGCCTACCTCCTCGGGATCCCCGCAGCCGCCATCCGCCTCCCCCCTCAATTTCCGGTGCCAGCCAACCCCCTGCGTCGCCACTTGGCGCCATCTGAGTGGCCGCGCCACCACCCAACGCCTCCTCAGCCAATGTCGTGCCTCCACGTCGCCCCCTGGCCTCCCCATGCCGCCGCGAAGCCCGCGGGCCTGCCAGGACCCGAATCGGTCCCTGGGAAGCCCATCGGGGCCCATCCCCGAGCCCGCTGCTCCGCCCGCTCACCCCGCCGTCCCTCGTCGGTGCACCTCCTCCGCCGCCGCACCCTCGCCAACCCCGTCGCCCGTTTCTCCTCGCCTCCTCGTCCGGCTTGCCGGAGCCGCTCGCCGGCGGCCGCGCCAGGTCCCAACCGCCCTCGCCTTTCTTCCCTCCTCCTTCCTCTCTCGTGCCTCATCCCTCTCTGCCCGTGGACAGGAGCCGTCACCGTAGTGCCGCGCGTCGCCGCCCCGTCGCCGGCCGGCCTCGTCGTCGCTAGAAACAGGTCGGCCGCCCCAGATCCGGTTGTCCCCATCACCCCATCACCATCTCCGGCCCTCCCCACTGTCCCGCACAACCTCACCGGACCACCACGGCAGTGCTGCACGCCGGTGTTGACCGCTGCCTCTACACGGGCCCAGGCATCAGCTCCTGGACCCCGAGCCCACTCAACCGGCATGGACCGGCTGGTTCAGTCGAACCAGACCGGCCTAGCCACACCCTTCGGCCGCCAGTTGCTACCTCTTGAGCACTGCGTTGGTTTTCCCCGAAGAGGAAGGGATGATGCAGCAAAGTAGCGTAAGTATTTCCCTCAGTTTTTGAGAACCAAGGTATCAATCCAGTAGGAGGCTACGCGCGACTCCCTCGTACCTGCACAAAACAAATAAATCCTCGCAACCAACGCAAATAGGGGTTGTCAATCCCTATAAGGCCACTTATGAGAGTGAGATCTGATAGATATGATAAGATAATATTTTTGGTATTTTTATGATAAAAGATGCAAAGTAAAATAAAAGCAAAGTAAATAGAAAAGTAAATAACTAAGTAGTAGGAGATCAATATGATAGAGATAGACCCGGGGGCCATAGGTTTCACTAGTGGCTTCTCTCGAGAGCATAAGTATTCTATGGTGGGTAAACAAATTACTGTTGAGCAATTGAAAGAATTGAACATAGTGTAGGATCGAAAGTATGTCTAGAGGGGGGGTGATTAGACTACTTGACCAAATAAAAACTTAACCTTTTCCCAATTTTAGTTCTTGGCAGATTTTAGCTATTGTAGGACAAGTCAAGCAATAATCACACAATTCAAGCAAGCATGCAAAGAGTATATTGGCAGCGGAAAGTAAAGCATGCAACTTGCAAGAATGTAAAGGGAAGGGTTTGGAGAATTCAAACGCAATTGGAGACACGGATGTTTTTCCCGTGGTTCGGATAGGTGGTGCTATCCTACATCCACGTTGATGGAGACTTCAACCCACGAAGGGTAACGGTTGCGCGAGTCCACGGAGGGCTCCACCCACGAAGGGTAATGGTTGCGCGAGTCCACGGAGGGCTCCACCCACGAAGGGTCCACGAAGAAGCAACCACCCATGAAGGGTCCACGAAGAAGCAACCTTGTCTATCCCACCATGGCCATCGCCCACGAAGGACTTGCCTCACTAGCGGTAGATCTTCACGAAGTAGGCGATCTCCTTGCCCTTACAAACTCCTTGGTTCAACTCCACAATCTTGTCGGAGGCTCCCAAGTAACACCTAGCCAATCTAGGAGACACCACTCTCCAAGAAGTAACAAATGGTGTGTTGATGATGAACTCCTTGCTCTTGTGCTTCAAATGATAGTCTCCACAACACTCAACTCTCTCTCATAGGATTTGGATTTTGTGGAAAGAAGATTTGAGTGGAAAGAAACTTGGGAAGGCTAGAGATCAAGATTCATATGGTAAGAATGGAATATCTTGGTCTCAACACATGAGTAGGTGGTTCTCTCTCAGAACATATGAGTTGGAATTGTGTATGTGTTCTGATGGCTCTCTCCACGAATGAAGAGGAGGTGGAGGGGTATATATAGCCTCCACACAAAATCCAACCGTTACACGATTTGCTCTTTCGGTGAGACCAAAAAGTTACAAAAGGGAAACATAGAGTTTACATTGCAATCTCGGTGGGACCGATTCGCTCTTTCGTGAGACCAAAAAGTTACGAAAGGGAAACAGAGAGTTTGCAATCCCATCTCGGTGAGACCGAGATCCCTTGCTAGGGTTTGGCAGTGGCTTATGACAAGTGAAACTCGGTGGCGCCGGATAGAAAGAATCGGTAGGACCGAGTTTGGCTTAGGGTTTAGGTCATATGTGGATATGGGAAAGTAGTTGAGGGTTTTGGAGCATATCACTAAGCACATGAAGCAAGAGGCTCATTAAGCAACACCTCATCCCTCCTTGATAGTATTGGCTTTTCCTAAAGACTCAATGTGATCTTGGATCACTAAAATATAAAATGAAGAGTCTTGAGCTTTTGAGCTTGAGCCAATACTTTGTCCTTAGCATTTTGAGGGTTCCACTTTCACATCCATGCCATGCCAATCATTGAGCTTTCCTGAAGGGTTTTGGAGCATATCACTAAGCACATGAAGCAAGAGGCTCATTAAGCAACACCTCATCCCTCCTTGATAGTATTGGCTTTTCCTAAAGACTCAATGTGATCTTGGATCACTAAAATATAAAATGAAGAGTCTTGAGCTTTTGAGCTTGAGCCAATACTTTGTCCTTAGCATTTTGAGGGTTCCACTTTCACATCCATGCCATGCCAATCATTGAGCTTTCCTGAAATAGTCATCTTGGAATAGCATTAGCTCAATGAGCTATATGTTGTTATGAATTACCAAAACCGCCTAGGGATAGTTGCATAAGATGATAATATTAAGCAAACATTAAGTGTAGCTTATGATCAAACACATGATCATCAATGTCTCACGAGCAATGACATAGTATCTCACACAAAAGCAAACATAGTTCGAAAAACCACCAAATAAAACAAGAGAGAATAAAAGCAACACTCTCTCTCGAAGCCTATGATCTATACATTTTCTCCCCCTTTGGCAACAAGTTACCAAAAAGTTCCTAGAAAATGCATAGTGCTAAGTCGACACTCAGGCTTGATCTTCAGGTGGTGGTGGAGTCCGGAGCACTAAATCTCTCCTGAGTTTCATATCCTCAGCCACAGGATGAGCATCGTTGTGGTCTGGGATCTTGGGCTTGAGCTTTCTAAGAACATTCTCTTCTTCTTCTGCAACTTCAGGCACTGGGGCCTTGTTCTTCTCAGTAGCTGGGATGCTTCTTGTGTTCCTCTTTGGCTTTGGCTTTGGAGCTGGCTTGGCCTTGGAAGCAGCTGCCCCTGTTCTTATGGCATCACCCATCAGCTTGGGTGCCTTAGGTGCTGGTGCAGCTACCTCTTCTTATTCCTCCTCATCTTCCATGATGGAAGCCTTGCCAAGCACTCTGGCTACAGTTTTCTTCACCCTTTCTTTCCTCTTCTTGCCTTCAGCAGCAACTGGCTCAATGGGAGTGGGCTTATCAGTTGAAGCTCTGGCCTTTGACATAGGCTGCCTCCCTGCTGGCCTTTTGATCTTCATCCCTTGTTTTATGCCCTGTGCTGGCTCAACTCTCTTGGAAGTTTCTTCCTCTTCTGCCACATAATCCTCATCTTCTGAGTCTGAGGTTCTCTTCTTTCTCTGTCTTGTGGCAGCTTTAGGCAGATTGCTAGGGGTGCTCCTGCTGCCATCATCTGAGGAACTTGAGGGACTAGTGCCCTCACTCATCTGCACTTGCTGCTCTGACAAGTTCTGGCTATCACTTTGGTCTGACATGATGCAAACTCTGACTGCTGACCCTGTGAATAGGTTATAGATGAGATAGAGTGGATAAGCATCACAAAATGCAGAGATTTTTGGAAAAGAATAATTCAAAAACTTAGTTTTAGTTTCCCACTGAAAGCATCTCGGATCTACCGATTTCTAAACTCAGTGATACCGAAGCAGTTTTGGCACCTAAACTAGTGAACTCGGTCAGACCGAGTCATAATTCGGTGGCACCGAGACTGCTAGGGTTTCACAGAGTTCCAAAATCGGTCACACCGATAAGTAATTCTCGGTCAGACCGAGTCTCACTTGTGCAATGGCATAAGCCAAATCGGTGGGACCGAGTTTTTCAACTCGGTGGGTCCGAGATGGTTTTGGCAGAAACCTAACCCTAAATTTTTTGCATTAAACCTAATCTACGAGTTCATTGACTGGATAGAAGTTTAACAAACGTGGCAAGAATCATGATGATCACAATGTGCTAAGAATCGGATTGGGGAATAGCACAAAGATCGAGTCCATACCCTAGTTCGGCAGAGACTCGCTACGGCGGCAACGGCGGGGTTGAATTTCCGTTGACGGTGACGGAGACCAGCGACTGGAGGCGGCTGGCGGCGAGGAGACGATCCGGAGACCAAGTTGGCAGAGCAGGCTATCGCGCGGGCGAAGGGGTTCGGAGAAATTTCCAAATTTTTGCCCGTGACTATATATAGCCCGACCCTGTCGGTGTGACCGAGTGGAACAACTCGGTGGCACCGAGATGCAAAACTGTACATAGTTGTTGCAACTCGGTGTGACCGAATGGTTCAAATCGGTTGCACCGAGATCAAAAACCTAGATCAACTTAATGATCTCGGTAGGACCGAAAGTAGGGTATCGGTCAGACCGAGAATCATAAAGAGGTTTTGGAAGTTTAAGTCTATGACGAATCGGGGACTCCGAGCGCTCCTCACACAGAGTTGTTCGAATCTGACTTGATCAAATTTTGTGATGTAGCATGAATAGAGTTTGACACGAGAAGAGCATAGATAGCTAGAGGAGGTTCTTAGGCATTCTTGTCCATCCACTTGGCAAAAGGAAATAAAACCAAACAATCAAAACAACAAGTGGATGTCCTCGAATGAGTAAAATATGCAACCAGCATGCTCACACAATAAGATGGCAAATGAAATATGTGACAAGGCATGCACAACCAATTCTAGCATCTATCAAGCAATTTGCGATGACAAGGTCATCTATATATGAGTATATTGACTTAGGAGTCAAGTGAGAACACTTGATCATAGGTCATACTCATCGTTTAAGCTCAAGTGGGGTTACCACTTTTACATAAAGCATTGTTGTGTTCACATATTTAGAGTTGCTTTAGCTCAAGTCTTAGAGTAAAGCTCCCCCTAGATGTGATATCCCCCCTTAGAGGGATGAACTAACCTCGGGTTTTGTCGATGATGACTTCATGTATATGTTGAAGATGTGGATGCCCAATGTTGATGTGGATCACTTGGAGCTATCCATTTGAGTGAATTGCACTTTCAATACCTACATGGGTTAGTCCCACAAGGAACAAACAAGGATATCCATAGACATAGAGTGATGCACACACAAGATGATGTCCATCAAAACTTTTAGGTTACCTTGTCCCTTGTCTTACCAACAAGAGGGTTTGTGACTCCTTGAACTAGTGCAAGATGTGGAAGTTGATTGCACTTGTTCTTGCCAAAATGATAAGAGTGAAGTATGTTGGCGGAATCACCCTCAAGAACTCTCTAGTTCTTCTTCTTTTGGATCCACACCATCTTGATGGGAATCCTTGGAGTTGTAGTCGTACTTGATGAAGTGGAACTTGAAGTAGTCTTGGGAATCCACTTGACTAAGGTCTTAGGAGCTTCTTCAAATGCATCAATTTCCTCTTGAAGCTTGTCCTTGCCTTTTTGCTTGTAGTCTTGTGGTGGAAGATCATCTTGAGCTTGTGTCCCCTTGAAAGAAGTATACTTCTCTTGTTGAGAGACAAACTTTGTCTTGGGGTATTGATCTTCTTCCCACTCAACTCCATTGGCATTGAACTTTCGCTCAAAACCAACACCTTGATTCTTCCGGTGCATTCCTTGCTTACGCACAATTTCCTCGAATTGCTTACTCCCGGCAAGGCTTTTGTACACTCCTTTCTCTATAATTCCCTTCAATAAACTATTTTCTTGCTCAAGTGTAACTTGGCTAAGAGAATCATTAGTGGAATCAAGAGAGCTACTAGAAGCAACAATATTGGATTTAACATGATCATTGTTACTGCTAGAGGAAGAATCTTTCTTGTTACTAGACTTGACTTGAGGCATGTAAGTGGATAAGAGTAAACGCTTGGCAATGTAAGAAGAACTTTTCTTGCGTAGATCATCATTGATTGCCTTTAAGAACTCATGCTCTTGCTCAAGATTGAGATTTTCAAAGCGTAATTTCTCATGAGCTCTTAAAAGTTCTCGATGATCTTCGAAGATAGTGTCATGAGCTAACTTAAGAGTTTTTAGTTCTTTAGTTAGAGCCTCAATCTTCTCCTTATCATTGTCATTCGTTTTATCTTGATTAGCATGTTTAATTGATATTTCATCATAGTATTCATCACTAGAGTTGTCACCAAGCAAATCATCACCTAACAAGTCATCTTCATCACTATTGAAATCAACATACTCGGGGTGTGTTACCTTAGGACCTTTGGCCATGAAGCATCTTCCAATTCCTTCATTTGGTGAATCAAATATGTCGTAGGAGTTGGTTGACACAAGTGCTAGACCGGCAACACCTTCATCTTGAGTATCTTCGGAGTCAGAGTGATAACTTCTCTCTGAGTGGCTGTCGGAGTCGGAGCCGGATACCCATTCACCAACATGAGCTTGATGTCTTCATTTTGTGTAGCTCCTTGATGATTTTTCCTTCCTTTCCGAATCCTTGCTTCTCCGTGAGTATCTTTGTTCATAACGATCATCTCTACTCCTTCTCTCTCTTGGTGGTGATCCTTTGCTTTTTCTTTTTGGAGAATCTTCTCTTCTCTTGTAGGGAGCCGTACACTCATTGGAATAGTGTCCGGGTCTTCCACAATTGTAACAGTTTCGCTCTCGACTAGAAGATCTTTTGTCATTGTAGGACCTTGACTTGGAGCTTCTATCTTTGCTTCTACTCTTGTAAAACTTGTTGAAGTTCTTCACCATTAAGCTCAATTCTTCATTGAAGTCTTGTTTCTCACTTGATGATGTAGGGGCTTCACATGAGGCTTTATAGGCACCACTTGATTTGTTGTGAAGTTCCTCTTTATCCTTAAGTGACATCTCATGAGCAACAATTCTTCCAATCACCTCCGTTGGCTTGAGATCTTTGTAATTTGGCATCATTTGGATCAATGTGCACACGGTATCATATTTTCCATCCAAGGCTCTTAGAATCTTCTTGATGATGAATTTATCGGTCATCTCTTCACTTCCTAAGCCGGCAATATCATTTGTGATGAGAGCAAGCCTAGAGTACATTTCAGCGACACCTTCACCATCCTTCATCTTGAACTTGTCAAGTTGGCTTTGGAGCACATCCAACTTGGATTCCTTGACGGAGTCGGTACCTTCGTGCATATCAATCAAAGTGTCCCAAATTTCCTTTGCATTCTCAAGGCGGCTGATTTTGTTGAATTCTTCGGGGCACAATCCGTTGAAGAGAATATCACAAGCTTGAGCACTGTATTGCAACATCTTCAACTCATCCGCGGTAGCTTCACGGTTTGGTTCTCTCCCATCAAAGAAGTCACCTTGCAAACCAACACACACAATAGCCCAAACGGTGGGGTTATGTCCAAGAATATGCATTTTCATTTTATGCTTCCAACTAGCAAAATTAGTACCATCAAAGTAAGGACCTCTACGGTGATAATTTCCCTCGCTAGATGCCATACTCTCCTACGTTGTGAAACCAAGGCTATGACCACCAAAAGCTATGGAGATCAAGAAAATGGAGACCAAAGCTCTGATACCACTTGTAGGATCGAAAGTATGTCTAGAGGGGGGTGATTAGACTACTTGACCAAATAAAAACTTAACCTTTTCCCAATTTTAGTTCTTGGCAGATTTTAGCTAATTTAGGACAAGTCAAGCAATCATCACATGATTCAAGCAAGCATGCAAAGTGTATATAGGCAGCGGAAAGTAAAGCATGCAACTTGCAAGAATGTAAAGGGAAGGGTTTGGAGAATTCAAACGCTATTGGAGACACGGATGTTTTTCCCGTGGTTCGGATAGGTGGTGCTATCCTACATCCACGTTGATGGAGACTTCAACCCACGAAGGGTAACGGTTGCGCGATTCCACACAGGGCTCCACCCAAGGGCAACGGTTGCGCGAGTCCACACAGGGCTCCACAGACGAAGGGTCCATGAAGAAGCAACCACCCACTAAGGGTCCACGAAGAAGCAACCTGGTCTATCCCACCATGGCCAACGCCCACACAGGACTTGCCTCACTAGCGGTAGATCTTCACGAAGTAGGCGATCTCCTTGCCCTTACAAACTCCTTGGTTCAACTCCACAATCTTGTCGGAGGCTCCCAAGTGACACCTAGCCAATCTAGGAGACACCACTCTCCAAGAAGTAAAAAATGGTGTGTAGGTGATGAACTCCTTGCTCTTGTGCTTCAAATGATAGTCTCCCCAACACTCACTCTCATAGGATTTGGATTTGGTGGAAAGAAGATTTGAGTGGAAAGCAACTTGGGAAGGCTAGAGATCAAGATTCATATGGTAGGAATGGAGTGTCTTGGTCTCAACACATGAGTAGGTGGTTCTCTCTCAGAACATAAGAGTTGGAATGATGTGTGTGTTATGATAGCTCTCTCATCGAATGAGAAGGAGGTGGAGGGGTATATATAGCCTCCACACAAAATCCAACCGTTACACAGTTTTCCAATCTCGGTGGGACCGAATCAATAAACTCGGTCGGACCGAAAATGTAAACCTAGTGACCGTTAGTGATTTTCGGTGGGACTGACATGCAACTCGGTAGGACCGACATGGTTAGGGTTTGGGCATAACATAATCTCGGTGAGACCGATTACACAAACTCGGTGAGACCGAATTTGGTAATTAGCTAACCAGAGAGTTGGTCAGGCAAACTCGGTGGGACCGATTTGCTCTTTCGGTGGGACCGAGTGGAACTCGGTGAGACAGAAAAGTTACAAAGGGGAAATACTGAGTTTACATTGCAATCTCGGTGGGACCGATTCGCTCTTTCGGTGAGACCGAAAAGTTACGAAAGGGAAACAGAGAGTTTGCAACCCCATCTCGGTGAGACCGAGATCCCTATCGGTAGGACCGAATTGATAGGGTTTGGCAGTGGCTAATGACAAGTGAAACTCGGTGGCGCCGGATAGGAAGAATCGGTAGGACCGAGTTTGGCTTAGGGTTTAGGTCATATGTGGATATGGGAAAGTAGTTGAGGGTTTTGGAGCATATCACTAAGCACATGAAGCAAGAGGCTCATTAAGCAACACCTCATCCCTCCTTAATAGTATTGGCTTTTCCTAAAGACTCAATGTGATCTTGGATCACTAAAATATAAAATGAAGAGTCTTGAGCTTTTGAGCTTGAGCCAATCCTTTGTCCTTAGCATTTTGAGGGTTCCACTTTCACATCCATGCCATGCCAATCATTGAGCTTTCCTGAAATAATCATCTTGGAATAGCATTAGCTCAATGAGCTATATGTTGTTATGAATTACCAAAACCACCTAGGGATAGTTGCACTTTCAGGGTGTTAATCACATAGCGATGTGAACTAGATTACTGACTCTAGTAAACCCTTTGGGAGTTGATCACATATCGATGTGAACTATGGGTGTTAATCACATGGTGATGTGAACTATTGCTGTTAAATCACATGGCGATGTGAACTAGATTATTGACTCTAGTGCAAGTGGGAGACTGAAAGAAATATGCCCTAGAGGCAATAATAAAGTTATTATTTATTTCCTTATATCATGATAAATGTTTATTATTCATGCTAGAATTGTATTAACCGGAAACATAATACTTGTGTGAATACAATGACAAACAAAGTGTCACTAGTATGCCTCTACTTGACTAGCTCGTTAATCGAAGATGGTTATGTTTCCTAACCATAAACAAAAGAGTTGTTATTTGATTAACGGAATCACATCATTAGGAGAATGATGTGATTGACATGACCCATTCCATTAGCTTAGCACCCGATCGTTTAGTATGTTGCTATTGCTTTCTTCATGACTTATACATGTTCCTATGACTATGAGATTATGCAACTCCCGTTTGCCGGAGGAACACTTTGTGTGCTACCAAACGTCACAACGTAAATGGGTGATTATAAAGGTGCTCTACAGGTGTCTCCAAAGGTACATGTTGGGTTGGCGTATTTCGAGATTAGGATTTGTCACTCCGATTGTCGGAGAGGTATCTCTGGGCCCCCTCGTTAATACACATCACATAAGCCTTGCAAGCATTGCAACTAATGAGTTAGTTGTGAGATGATGTATTACGGAACGAGTAAAGAGACTTGCCGGTAACGAGATTAAACTAGGTATGGGATACCGACGATCGAATCTCGGGCAAGTAACATACCGATGACAAAGGGAACAACGTATGTTGTTATGCGGTTGACCGATAAAGATATTCGTAGAATATGTGGGAGCCAATATGAGCATCCAGGTTCCGCTATTGGTTATTGACCGGAGACGTGTCTCGGTCATGTCTATATTGTTCTCGAACCCGTAGGGTCCGCACGCTTAAGGTTTCGATGACAGTTATATTATGAGTTTATGAGTTTTGATGTACCGAAGGAGTTCAGAGTCCCGGATGAGATCGGGGACATGACGAGGAGTCTCTAAATGGTCGAGACGTAAAAATCGATATATTGGATGACTATATTCGGACATCGGAAAGGTTCCGAGTGATTCGAGTATTTTTGGGAGTACCGGAGAGTTACGGGAATTCGCCGGGAGTAGTATTGGGCATTATTGGGCCATACGGGAAAGAGAGAGGGGCTGCCTAGGGCAGGCCGCGCGCCCCCCAAGGCCTAGTCCGAATTGGACTAGGGGGAGAGGCTGCGCCCCTTCCTTGTTTCCTACTCCTACTACATGGAAGGACTCCTAGTTGGACTAGGAAAGGGGAATCCTACTCCCGGTGGGAGTAGGACTCCCCTAGGCGCGCCATAGAGAGGGCCGGCCCTCCCCTCCTCCACTCCTTTATATACGGGGGCAGGGGGCACCCCATAGACACACAAGTTGATCCACGTGATCATATTCTTAGCCGTGTGCGGCGCCCCCTGCCACCATAGTCCTCGATAATATTGTAGCGGTGCTTAGGCGAAGCCCTGCGACAGTAGTACATCAAGATCGTCACCACGCCGTCGTGCTAACGGAACTCTTCCCCAACACTTTGCTGGATCGGAGTCCGGGGATCGTCATCGAGCTGAACGTGTGCTAGAACTCGGAGGTGTCGTAGTTTTGGTGCTTGATTGGTCGGGCCGTGAAGACGTACGACTACATCAACCGCGTTGTGCTAACGCTTCCGCTGTCGGTCTACAAGGGTACGTAGATCACACTCTCCCCTCTCGTTGCTATGCATCACCATGATCTTGCGTGTGCGTAGGAAATTTTTTGAAATTACTACGTTCCCCAACAGATTCGTCACCAAGGAGTATGCTGAGAAGAATGCCTTAAAGGGCCCCTGGGGAGATATAATATACAAAGGTCTTCAGCCCAAGTCGAAGTCCGAAGCTATTGCTCAAGGCTTCTACCCCTGCATGATTCGTGGACCTCATCCTGCTAATGCCGACCCATCCTCTTTGTTATGGTGTCGTGAAGATAATCTGTTCAAGCGCAACTATCAGGCTGCAAAGAACTCGGCCAAGGAAAACAAAAAGTCTTTGGGATTAGACTTCAACCCAGGCCCCTCTGCACCATGAGCTGACGGCACACGCGAAGCTGAACCCAATCTTATTGGGCCCTTCTACAACTTAGAAGGTCTCATCACTCACACTCAGGTTCAAGGGGCAGCCGTGGACCACTCTGCAGATGACACTGATTCTGATGAAGCACCTGCACCACCGAAGCTCGTGAAGCCAAAGAAACCAAAGGCTTCAAAGCCCTCTTCTGCCCAAAGGTCTCGCGGGCGAAGCCTCTAGCCACTGCACCTCCTGAAGTCAGTGTGCAGTCTAAAGATCTCTCATGCATCTTCAAGTCTGACAAGTTGAAAAAGCCCATGCAACCCACTAGTCAAGCACTGACTCCTGCTGCTGTTTTGAGAAATGAGAATGACGCCATTAATCTGTCCAACGACGGCGATCTTGGCGATGACGCTCTAGAGCAATTGATAAAGAGCAAGCAAGTGGCGGAAATCTTCAATGATCTTCCTCTCTTTGATGTGGAGATCCGGTACAAGTTTATTGATGAGTGGTTTGACAGCGTAGATGTCAGTTTTGATGATCTTCAGCTTCCAATTGGCCTCAGTGTCTCCTTCCACGGAGCCATTGCTCCTGAGCTGGCTGTTGCTCAGAAAATTGTTGAGCTGAAGCATAAGATCGATTATGAAAAGGCTCAGTTCAAGAAGCACATGGCCAAGCTCAATGTTGAAGACATTCAGAACTTCAAGGTCATGATGCATGAGCTCATGGAGGCATTCCACAAGAAACGAGAAGAAGCAAAAGGTTCTCGTGACCGCATGAAGAATCTTCTACCAAATGTGTTCAAGGCTACAATGAAGCTGAAAAGCGCAAGGCTTTGGGGCGACCAGGCATCGACCCCAGAATGGCTGCCAAGAAGAATAAGAAGCTAGCTGTGGCTGAACCAGAAGCATCAAGGTAGGAAGAACCTCGCATTGTCTTCCCAGCCAGTATGAAAGGCTCGAAGCCTAAGGTCCCCACAGTGGCTTCAGAATTCAAGAAAACTAGAGCAGCTGAAGCCGAAGCCAGAAAGCGCAAGACCAAAGCCACCACTGATGATGCTCCCCCAACCAAGAAAAGAAAAACAAAGAAGAGAGACCGGGATGCTTCCACAAAGCCTCTTGTTTTCGAGCCAATTTCTGTTGCTCGCCCTTCCTCAGCACATCGAGAACGTCGTTTGGTAGTTCATGAGCCTGCTTTCACAGAGGCTCCTGAAGCTGAAGAGAATCCAGCTGTTGACCCCACCACAGCTGAAGACATTGGTCCTCACGACAATGTTTAAGATGATGAAGTCCTTCCTCAGATCGAGCACAATTTGGTATCATCGCCTGTTCTCACAAACAGCATTGGTCGTCCATTGACGCCCATTGCTCAGGATGACTCATGGGCTGATCACCCTCAA
This sequence comes from Triticum urartu, assembly GCF_003073215.2. NCBI lineage: Eukaryota > Viridiplantae > Streptophyta > Magnoliopsida > Poales > Poaceae > Triticum > Triticum urartu. The sequence goes on along the minus strand of NC_053022.1, from coordinate 175,199,732 downwards.
GAATCCCCTCGTGCTGAAGAAACACCAGTCACTCCCCCACCACAGGTCAACACTCCGATGATTGACAGTGAAGACTTTGAGGCCCAACCAACTCCATCTCCACAGGCGTCGCCATCATTTCGCAGGCTTCGCAAAGGACCTAGGCCACATGTCACATTGTCAAGTGTTCCCAAAGGAGAAGAGCGCCAATCCGTCTCACGTGAAGTCTTTTCTGAAGCCTCTCCTACTATGAACATTCCTGAATCTAAAGCCAAAGCGGCTGAAGGTATTTCGGCTGCATCAGCCTATGAAGAAGAAGAACCATGTGATGAAGAAAGAGTTGCTACACCCCCGTCCAACCCTGAAGTTGTTCTCAAGGAGAACATGTCTGACCCTCCAGCTCCTGAGTGGAGGTTACCAACACTGAGGCGGCCAGCAACATCAACACTGAAGCCAATGATGTTGTCATGGCTGAAGCTAATGTGGCGCCTGAAGCTAATGTGGTGCCAGATGACGCTGCACCTGAAGCCAATGCAGCACCAGAAGCAAATCCGCTGCCTGAAGCCAATGCCTCTGCTCCTGTACCTCCTCCAAAGCCACACACCATCGAGCAAGCATATGATCGTGGACAGCTTGTTACCGTCCGCTGGTCAATCCTGGTTCCTCCGCCTGCTCCCGGACCTTAGTTTGCCTATCATGTGGAGCACAAGCCTTAGGTCCAGAAGCCAAAGCCAAGGCTACCATGGTTTCCAGGTACTGCAACTTCACCAGGATCATTTAATCTGAATGGATTCAAGGCACACAACACATTCTTCAACAGTGCCAAGAACCCCTACACAAGGCCAAGAATCTCTTCGGACCGATTCTGGAGTTATCAGTAGCGAAGCTGTTATTCATGCGTCTTGTACAATCAGGGACGCATCTTCCCTCAAATGCATCTTGACTGTGAAACCATTGCTGGACTGCCATGCCTTGAAGAAGCCCTTGACTGCTTCCGTGATGCGGGTCTGCTTAATTCTGTGACTGCAAAGGAACACTGGAATGAAGAACTTCTGCTTCAATTCTATGCTACCCTCCACATTCGTGGATACAACAGGGATCCGAAGACTTGGATCCTTGAGTGGATGACAGGAGATGTTCATCATGAAGCTAAAGCTTAAGACATCATTGAGTTCACAGCCCTGCCCACTCCTGGTGAATACTAGGAACCAGGTTGTCAACAACACCAGAATGCTTTGGAGAGCATTTTCTAGAAGCCAGAACCCAACATGAGTCAAATGCTGAGCATGATGAAGCCTTTGCCACGCGACACTGAATACCCAACCGAATTATTTGTTGAAGACCTAGAGTATCTGCCCCGCACCATTTATCATATCATCAAAAAGACTCTTAGGGCCTGTCAAAGGACATTCATCTACAGCGAAGCTTGAAGGAGCAATGAAGACTTTGGTTTTCTATATCTTCAATGGCATAAGCTTCAATGCTCAAGACTTCTTCATTAGGCAGTTGGCTGCATCTGGCTCCAACATTTTTGGTCTGAAGTTCTACGCTCCGTGGGTAATGCGCCTTATCAAGCTTCACTCTGCCTTCAACTATCAGCCGTCTGCACGCAATCATCTTGTATTCTTGCCAGAGGTTGATCTGTCTATTGAAGCTATTTACCCAGAGCCTGCTAAGGATCCAATCTATCTTCACAACATTGATCGTCAAAGCTTCACCTAGCCCATTGAAGGAGTTCAGGCAGTCTCTCGTGTTTATCCCTTGGCTAGTAACACACGTGCCCCTCGCGCCCAAACTGACGCCACTGGAAGCACCATTGGCCAAAGGCCTCGGAAGCGATCTCGTGTCCTCAATGACCTAGAGCTTCTCGTCGCGCTACATCAGAAACATGATAAGCGTCAGATGTAAAGCCTCTTGGTGGACGTAAATCGCATTCGCAATCTTGCCACCAAGAATGCCTTTGTTACACATGAAACCTGTCGAAGGTCCTGGAAGAGTTTGACTTTGCTCACTGCTGAAGAAGATCTTCAAGACGATGGCTTCACAGAAAGATTCAAGTTTGACTCCACACCTCCAAGGAATGCTCACTTGCGTCGGACTCCCTCCCTTGAAGACTCTGACTATTCTTGCTCAGCTACCACGGTAAATGCCAGAGTTATCGATGATCAAGATGATGCCACTTCACCACCTCCACCTTTAGCGCGTCTCGACACTGCACCAAGTTCTTCTGCACCACCAGACCTCCACGACGACCCTGCTGCTTCGCCTGCTACCTTTTGCTACTTTTGCCAAGTGCTTACAACTCTCGCTTTTGAAACATTTGGTTCGTTTTGAGTTGTAACACTTAAACTTGATGGTCGTCTGCTACCTTTTTCGACACTATGTGATGCGATGATAAATTCCGCATGTGCGACGATAAATTCCGCACGAAGTCGTTTTGCAGACGTCCATTTTTCATTATGCATGTCATTATCTTCATTATATCATTTCATGCATGATGAATTGTCTTCATAAGTAGAAGAGGAGCTCCGCAAGTACAACCTGCCATGTGCATTTGCATTCAAAAGCAAAATACTTACATGCACATGTTCAGGGGGAGCCTTTCTGCTACTTATGAAGACAATACTTAAAACCTTTACAATTTCACATATTTCTATCCCCGTTGAAAACTTCAACCAGTTTGTCATCAATCACCAAAAAGGGGGAGATTGTAAGTGCATCTAGTGCCACCCCTAGTTGGTTTTGGAGTATTGATGATGAGGACATCAATACCATTGTTACACCCACTTCCCCTACTGTTACATATACTGGACCAATTACTAGAGCTCGCGCACGCCAATTAAATTACCAGGTACTTTCGTTTCTTGGTAATGATTCTAATGTTCATGAGATTATGATGCTGCCTAAATTGGATACATTTGTTTTGCTTTTCAAATGAAGGGCCTAGCTTGGAGAAGGATGAACATTGGAGCAAGAACACGCATGAAGTTGATGGCATGCGCAAGGGGATCAAGAATGGAGTTACAAGTGATGATTTCAGGACTTTGAAGCCGCCATAAGGAGTGCATGAAGCCATGGACGAAATATACAAGATGCCACTTCATAATATTCGTCCATAGGCTATTCTAGGTGCTGCGTCACCATATTAATGGGCCAGGCCCATGTAATTTCAAAATACTTAAGTATAGGCTATTTTTAGAGTCCGTATGTGTGGGGAAACAAGAGTTAGGGTTGGTTTCGGACCCCACCCTCAAGGGCCACGAAATTCCCCTCTCTTCCTCCATATATACAGCCCATAGGGCGTCGTTTAGACTTTGGGGTTTTGTTTAGATTAAAAGTTCGCCATAGCTGCAACTTCGCGTACTTCGTTTGTGTCCAACGACCAGACCAAGACGTCACAGAACCCCACCTTGATCAATAAAGCTTTCATCTTATATTCGTAATATCCAGATTGCAATCTCAGTTTCTTGCTTGTTCTTCGTTTGCTCACAGGAAACATGCCCTCGTGGTCAGGTTGATCGTGCTCCGGCGTGGTCAATAACCCCTCGGAAGTTGGTTTAGCGATTGCTAAGGCGCGACGTCTCGCACGTTCGTAGTCGGATCGTCAAGGTCGACTCCCACAGAAAACGATAGCCACCATCTCATCGAAACATCGGGACACCTTTGCCTCTATCAAGTGGTATCATCTTGAGCTTGTGTCCCCTTGAAAGAAGTATCATACTTCTCTTGTTGAGGAACAAACTTTGTCTTGGGGTATTGATCTTCTTCCCACTTAACTCCATTGGCATTGAACTTTCGTTCAAAACCAACACCTTGATTCTTCCGATGCATTCCTTGCTTGCGCACAATTTCCTCGAATTGCTTACTCCCGGCAAGGCTTTTGTACACTCCTTTCTCTATAATTCCCTTCAATAAGCTATTTTCTTGCTCAAGTGTAACTTGGCTAAGAGAATCATTAGTGGAATCAAGAGAACTAATAGAAGCAACAATATTGGATTTAGCATGATCATTGTTACTGCTAGAGGAAGAATCTTTCTTGTTCTTGTTACTAGACTTGACTTGAGGCATGTAAGTGGATAAGAGTAAACGCTTGGCAATGTAAGAAGAACTTTTCTTGCGGAGATCATTATTGATTGCTTTTAAGAACTCATGCTCTTGCTCAAAATTGTGCTTTTCAAAGCGTAATTTCTCATGAGCTCTTAAAAGTTCTCGATGATCTTCGAAGATAGTTTCATGAGCTAACTTAAGAGTGTTTAGTTCTTTAGTTAGAGCCTCAATCTTCTCCTTATCATTGTCATTCATTTTATCTTGATTAGCATGATTAATTGACGTTTCATCATAGTATTCATCACTAGAGTTGTCAACAAGCAAATCATCACCTAACAAGTCATCTTCATCACTATTGAAATCAACATACTCGGGGTGTGTTACCTTAGGACCTTTGGCCATGAAGCATCTTCCAATTCCTTCATTTGGTGAGTCAAATATGTCGTAGGAGTTGGTTGACACAAGTGCTAGACCGGAAACACCTTCATCTTGAGTATCTTCGGAGTCGGAGTGATAACTTCTCTCGGAGTCGGAGCTGGATACCCATTCACCAACATGAGCTTGATGTCTTTGTTTTGTGTAGCTCCTTGATGATTTTTCCTTCCTTTCCGAATCCTTGCTTCTCCGTGAGTATCTTCGTTCATAACGATCATCTCTACTCCTTCTCTCTCTTGGTGGTGATTCTTTGCTTCTTCTTTTTGGAGAATCTTCTCTTCTCTTGTAGGGAGCCATACACTCATTGGAATAGTGTCCGGGTCTTCCACAACTGTAGCAGTTTCGCTCTCGACTAGAAGATCTTTTGTCATTGTAGGACCTTGACTTGAAGCTTCTATCTTTGCTTCTACTCTTGTAGAACTTGTTGAAGTTCTTCACCATTAAGCTCAATTCTTCATTGAAGTTTTGTTTCTCACTTGATGATGTAGGGGCTTCACATGAGGCTTTGTAGGCACCACTTGATTTGTTGTGAAGTTCCTCTTTATCCTTAAGTGACATCTCATGAGCAACAATTCTTCCAATCACCTCCATTGGCTTGAGATCTTTGTAATTGGGCATCATTTGGATCAATGTGCACACGGTATCATATTTTCCATCCAAGGCTCTTAGAATCTTCTTGATGATGAATCTATCGGTCATCTCTTCACTTCCTAAGCCGGCAATCTCATTTGTGATGAGAGCAAGCCTAGAGTACATTTCAGCGACACCTTCACCATCCTTCATTTTGAACTTGTCAAGTTGACTTTTAAGCACATCCAACTTGGATTCCTTGACGGAGTCGGTACCTTCGTGCATATCAATCAAAGTGTCCCAAATTTCCTTTGCATTCTCAAGACGACTGATTTTGTTGAATTCTTTGGGGCACAATCCGTTGAAGAGAATATCACAAGCTTGAGCATTGTATTCCAACATCTTCAACTCATCCGCGGTAGCTTCACGGTTTGGTTCTTTCCCATCAAAGAAGTCACCTTGCAAACCAACACACACAATAGTCCAAACGGCGGGGTTATGTCCAAGAATATGCATTTTCATTTTATGCTTCCAACTAGCAAAATTAGTACCATCAAAGTAAGGACCTCTACGGTGATAATTTCCCTCGCTAGACGCCATACTCTCCTAGGTTGTGAAACCAAGGCTATGACCACCAAAAGCTATGGAGATCAAAGCAAATGGAAACCTGGCTCTGATACCACTTGTAGGATCGAAAGTATGTCTAGAGGGGGGGTGATTAGACTACTTGACCAAATAAAAACTTAACCTTTTCCTAATTTTAGTTCTTGGCAGATTTTAGCTATTGTAGGACAAGTCAAGCAATCATCACACAATTCAAGCAAGCATGCAAAGAGTATATTGGCAGCGGAAAGTAAAGCATGCAACTTGCAAGAATGTAAAGGGAAGGGTTTGGAGAATTCAAACACAATTGGAGACACGGATGTTTTTCCCGTGGTTCGGATAGGTGGTGCTATCCTACATCCACGTTGATGGAGACTTCAATCCACGAAGGGTAACGGTTGCGCGAGTCCACGGAGGGCTCCGCCCACGAAGGGTAATGGTTGCGCGAGTCCACGGAGGGCTCCACCCACGAAGGGTCCACGAAGAAGCAACCACCCACGAAGGGTCCACGAAAAAGCAACCTTGTCTATCCCACCATGGCTATCACCCACGAAGGACTTGCCTCACTAGCGGTAGATCTTCATGAAGTAGGCGATCTCCTTGCCCTTACAAACTCCTTGGTTCAACTCCACAATCTTGTCGGAGGCTCCCAAGTAACACCTAGCCAATCTAGGAGACACCACTCTCCAAGAAGTAACAAATGGTGTGTTGATGATGAACTCCTTGCTCTTGTGCTTCAAATGATAGTCTCCCCAACACTCAACTCTCTCTCATAGGATTTTGTGGAAAGAAGATTTGAGTGGAAAGCAACTTGGGAAGGCTAGAGATCAAGATTCATATGGTAGGAATGGAATATCTTGGTCTCAACACATGAGTAGGTGGTTCTCTCTCAGAACATATGAGTTGGAATTGTGTATGTGTTCTGATGGCTCTCTCCACGAATGAAGAGGAGGTGGAGGGGTATATATAGCCTCCACACAAAATCCAACCGTTACACACAGTTTTCCAATCTCGGTGGGACCGAATCAACAAACTCAGTCGGACCGAAAAGGTAAACCTAGTGACCGTTAGAGATTTTCGGTGGGACTGACATGCAACTCGGTAGGACCGATATGGTTAGGGTTTGGGCATAACGTAATCTCGGTGAGACCGATTACACAAACTCGGTGAGACCGAGTTTGGTAATAAGCTAACTAGAGAGTTGGTCAGGTAAACTCGGTGGGACCGATTTGCTCTTTCGGTGAGACCAAAAAGTTACAAAAGGGAAACATAGAGTTTACATTGCAATCTCGGTGGGACCGATTCGCTCTTTCGGTGAGACCGAAAAGTTACGAAAGGGAAACAGAGAGTTTGCAATCCCATCTCGGTGAGACCGAGATCCCTATCAGTAGAACCGAATTGCTAGGGTTTGGCAGTGGCTTATGACAAGTGAAACTCGGTGGCGCCGGATAGAAAGAATCGGTAGGACCGAGTTTGGCTTAGGGTTTAGGTCATATGTGGATATGGGAAAGTAGTTGAGGGTTTTGGAGCATATCACTAAGCACATGAAGCAAGAGGCTCATTAAGCAACACCTCATCCCTCCTTGATAGTATTGGCTTTTCCTAAAGACTCAATGTGATCTTGGATCACTAAAATATAAAATGAAGAGTCTTGAGCTTTTGAGCTTGAGCCAATCCTTTGTCCTTAGCATTTTGAGGGTTCCACTTTCACATCCATGCCATGCCAATCATTGAGCTTTCCTGAAATAGTCATCTTGGAATAGCATTAGCTCAATGAGCTATATGTTGTTATGAATTACCAAAACCGCCTAGGGATAGTTGCACTTTCACATAGTTATGAGAATATCTAGGTATGATCATGTACATAGGCATCATGTCCGAGACAAGTAGACCGACTCCTGCCTGCATCTACTACTATTACTCCACTCATCGACCACTATCCAGCATGCATCTAGAGTATTAAGTTAAAAATAGAGTAACGCCTTAAGCAAGATGACATGATGTAGAGGGATAGACTCATGCAATATGAAGAAAACCCCATCTTGTTATCCTCGATGGCAACAATACAATACGTGCCTTGCTGCCCTTACTGTCACCGGGAAAGGACACCGCAAGATTGAACCCAAAGCTAAGCACTTCTCCCATTGCAAGAAAGATCAATCTAGTAGGCCAAACCAAACTGATAATTCGAAGATACTTGCAAAGATAACCAATCATACATAAAAGAATTCAGAGAAGAATCAAATATTATTCATAGATAGACTTGATCATAAACCCACAATTCATCGGTCTGAACAAACACACTGCAAAAAGAAGATTACATCGAATAGTTCTCCACAAGAGAGGGGGAGAACGTTGTATTGAGATCCAAAAAGAGAGAAGAAGCCATATAGCTACTAACTGTGGACCCGTAGGTCTGAGGTAAACTACTCACACTTCATCGGAGAGGCTATGGTGTTGATGTAGAAGCCCTCCGTGATCGATGCCCCCTCCAGCAGAGCTCCAGAACAGGCCCCAAGATGGGATCTCATGGATACAGAAAGTTACGGCGGTGGAATTAGGGTTTTGGCTCCGTATCTGATCGTTTGGGGGTACGTGGATATATATAGGAGGAAGGAGTACGTCGGTGGAGCAATAGGGGGCCCACGAGGGTGGAGGGCGCGCCTAGGGTAGGCAGGCGCGCCCCCTACCTCGTGGCCTCCTGTTTCTTTTCTTGACGTAGGGTCCAAGTCTCCCTGGTATTATTCGTTGACAAAATCATGTTCCCGAAGGTTTCATTCCGTTTGGACTCCGTTTGATATTCCTTTTCTTCGAAACCCTAAAACAGGCAAAAAAACAGCAATTCTGGGCTGGGCCTCCGGTTAATAGGTTAGTCCCAAAAATAGTATAAAAGTGGATAATAAAGCCCAATAATGTCCAAAACAGTAGATAATATAGCATGGAGCAATCAAAAAATATAGATATGTTGGAGACGTATCACCAGTACACCACCAAGCCGGCCTGCTGCACCGACTTGGGCCATGGCCCATGGTGAGAAGCCCCCCCCCCCCAACTTCCCTGTGCACTTCTGGGCCTGCAGCTTTCGGCCCGTTGTTATTTTTTCCTGCCTCTGCGATTTAGCTATTATTCCAGAGAGTGTAGTTTTACAAAAAGGACCCTAGTCATCATGCATTTAATAACTCACCAACCGTGCATCAGATGTAAAAACTTCGTATATGTAAAATGCTTAGAATTTTGTCTAGTTTCATAATATGCAACTTTCACCCATGTTAAAAACGTTTAAAATGCTGTTTGTGTTTATTTTTCTTAATTGCCATGTTAAAATGATTTATTTCATAACTAATTAACCGTAGCTCCATTTTAAATAAACTTTATATGTAAATGGGGCAGAAAAAATGCATAGATTAACATGATGTACTTACTTTGCATGTTTAATAAATCTAAAGTTATGTTTAAGGTAGAACAGTAGCTAATTCGAAATATGCATATGAGGATTTTCTGGAATTGTTGTTGTTGTTGTTGTTTCTGGTCTCATTTAAACTTGCTTAAATGTGTAGTTTTCATATGCTTCACCTCTTACCATGTTTAACAACATTTAATATTGTTGGGTACATAACCAAGAGAGAACTAAATAATCGAACGTCGTGTTTCGTAAGTATGCAACTCGTTGCATATTGAGCTCCACTTAACTTGTAGTTTTGTTTGTGCACTTTGCCATGCCATGTTTCATTAAATCGGACATGCATCATACTTGGTTGTGCATCATGCCATGTTTATGTGATGGTTGTTTACTATGTTGCTTGCTTCTTTCCGGGTTGCTTCTCTCGTTAGCTTCGGTTTCATTCCAGAGTTGCGAGGATTCGTTTGACTACGTCCGTTTGTCTTCTTCATGGACTCATTCTTCTTCCTTGCAGGATCTCAGGCACGATGACCATACCCTCGATATCATTTCTATCTTTGCTTGCTAGTTGTTCATTCTATCGCTATGTCGCGCTACCTACCACTTGTTATATCATGCCTCACATATTGCCATGTCAAGCCTCTAACCCACCTTCCTAGCAAACCGTAGTTTGGTTAAGTTACCGCTTTTGCTCAGCCCCTCTTATAGCTTTGCTAGTTGCAGGTGCCGTGCAAGTTGTTCCCTGTTGGAACATGGATTTGTTGGGATATAACTATATCTATTGTTTAATTAATGCATCTATATACTTGGTAAAGGGTGGAAGGCTCGGCCTTGTGCCTGGTGTTTTGTTCCACTCTTGCCGCCCTAGTTTCCGTCATATCGGTGTTATGTTCCTTGATTTTGCGTTCCTAACGTGGTTGGGGTTATGGCCCCCCCTTGATAGTTCGCTTTGAATAAAACTCCTCCAGCAAGGCCCAACCTTGGTTTTACATTTGTCTAACAACCTATAACTTTCCCTTGGGTTTTCGTGAGCCCGAGGGTCATCTTTATTTAACCCCCCCCCCCGGGCCAGTGCTTCTCTAAGTGTTGGTCCGAACTGAGTAGACCAAGGGGCCACCTCGAGGAAACTTGAGGGCTGGTTTTACTCGTAGGATGTCTCATCCGGTGTGCCCTGAGAACGAGATATGTGCAGCTCCTATCGGGATTTGTCGGCACATTCGGGCGGTCTTGCTGGTCTTGTTTTACCATTGTCGAAATGTCTTGTAACCGAGATTCCGAGTCTGATCGGGTTGTTCCGGGAGAAGGAATATCCTTCGTTGATCGTGAGAGCTTGTGATGGGCTAACTTGGGACACCCCTGCAGGGTATAAACTTTCGAGAGCCGTGCCCGCGGTTATGTGGCAGACAGGAATTTGTTAGTATCATGTTGTAGAGAACTTGACACTTGACTTAATTAAAATGAATCAACCGCGTGTGTAGCCATGATGGTCTCTTTTCGGCAGAGTCCGGGAAGTGAACATGGTCTTGTGTTATGCTTGAACGTAAGTAGTTTCAGGATCACTTCTTGATCACTTGTAGCTTCACGACCGTTGCGTAGCTTCTCATCTTACTCTTACTTGCGTATGTTAGCCACCATATTCGCTTAGCGCTTGTTGTAGCTCCACCTCATTACCACATCCTACCCATAAGCTTAAATAGTCTTGATCTCATGGGTGTGAGATTGCCGAGTCCTCGTGACTCACGGATACTTCCAAATAGTTTAAGGTGCCGTTGATACCAGTGTAGGTGGCGCAATCAAGCTCAAGTGGGAGCTCGATGAAGATCTTGGTCGTTGTTATGTGTCTTTTCCGGTTGATAATTAGTGGAGCCCAGTTGGGACGATCGGGGATCTAGCATTTGGGGTTGTCTTCTTTTATTTTGGTTCCGTAGTTGGACCTTGATTGTACTCTGGATGATGTATGTTTAACTTGTTATTTGTGTGAAGTGGCGATTGTAAGCCAACTCTTTATCTCTTTCTTATTCAGTACATGAGATTGTGTGAAGATTACCCCTCTTGGGACAAAACCACCTTGCGGTTATGCGTCTAAGTCGTGCCTCGACACGTGGGAGATATAGCTGCATCGTGGGTGTTACAAGTTGGTATCAGAGCCATCCCCGACTTAGGAGCCCCTTGCTTGATCGAATCACCGACGTTGTCGAGTCTAGAAAAAAATGTTTTGAGTCTTAGGATTATATATATCGGGGAGTAGGATTCTTTTTACTCCTCGGTCCCTTCGTTGTTCTGGTGAAGTCTCCTGACGTAGATGTTTTGACATTCCTCTCCTCAAATTTTCACTATTTTTAGGATCAAGCGGGTATCTTGGAATCGTTCCGATATTCTTGTGACGAGAACATTGTTCTTGGTGCCTCCCGACATTTAGGGGTTGTGGCAGTGTCCCGGGGAGTTGAGCTCCGAGGTGTTGTCGTCACAATTTTATCGTTGCAGTTCTGGAATACCTGAGTTTCGCCGACATCGAAAATCTCTTTTATGCAGTTGTTGGTGAGATAACCTCGACGCCACCCAGTACTGGGCCGGGAGTTCGGGAGTATTTCCATAACTCATATAACAGACACTTTTCGAAGGTTGAGGTACACGATTTCCGAAGGTTTCTTGGTTATGTGTTGATGGATGGATACAACTAGAGGTAGGGATTGTTAGTTTGGGTGAGATATTAGCTTCCCTTGTATCCCCAACACCAGATTGCATAACCAGAAAGTTTTTGGAGTCTTTAAGTGGGAATTCAAGTATCTCATAGGATATCTTTCCGACAGACACATGATATGATATGGGGTCTATCATATGTTTGTTTTTGGCTTATTAAGCCAAATCCTTTGTTTCCTTTTGAGTTGTGGTATCCGAGTTGCTTTGAAGTCAAATGGTGATTCCATGTCTCTTTCTAAGCGGTAATCTCATATTTCTATGTGGATGCTAATCCTTCATGATCTTCAAGTTTGTCATCTCAATTTCTTCTCAACCAGTGTGCTTCTCTTCAAGTGGATCCGATCATTTTCAACATTCCCAAGATCACCCCTCAGTTTTCTCAATGGTGTTTGTTTCAACCGTCCCAAGTTGCCTTTGTTTTCCCCCCCCCCCCCCCCTTTTTTTTAAGATTCAGATTGCTTAATCATGTATCCTTTTATTGATGGGAAGCCTCTCCATTCTTTTCCATCAATGTTCTTATCTGGTGATTCTCAGGAAGATACTAACGGAGCTTCAAGTTCATCATTCTTTGTTCTCTTTCTTCTCCGGTGGATTCAAGTAAAGCTTTGTCGTTCATATCCTTTCCTTGTTTCAAATGTTTTCTCATGCGGGTGCACCTCTTAATCATCCACTTCTCGCTATTCAATTGTTCTGGAGCGCTGAAGATATCTCAAAGATTCGTGTTTCCACTCTGCATTCGTTCAAGTTCTTTTGAGGATGTTATCTCATTCAAGCCATTTAATTCAACCGGTGCAATCTCCCTTTCAAGTAATCGTTCAACAGTGTTTCTTTTGAGTGGGCCCTAACCCACAGGTCTTTTCCCAGGATCTTACCCGACTCTTCTATTTTCCCGGAGCTATTCTCAAATTCATTTCAAAGTTTAACGTAAGAATGAATTTTTATCAGTCGCATGTCTTTCTCCAAGATCTTTCAAATTGTTTTCATCGTTGGTTCAACCTTTCTAATCTTCATTCCGGGGTGCCTCAAGAAGTTATGGTGGTTCTCATCATTATTCTCTACATAAGAAGACCGAACAAGAGTTCCTCTTAAATCCTTACATGTTCTTCCAAAGAGGCGAAGTTCCAGCTTTATGCCATCCGCTCATAATTGTTTTCGATTGTGAGAATTCTTTTCACCCATCCGGAGCAATTCAGGAGTCTTTTTAGTTTGATTATCCGGAGCCCATCATCTCAGAATTATTCATTTCGGCTTTCAGCCCTCGTTCTCGAATTCTTCCGGTGCATCGTTCAAGTATTATCTAATTAGCTCATGGTCTCTCCGTTCACTTGTATCTAAATTCTCTCAAGTATCCTCGTTCTTTTTCCAATTCTTCCTGGTGATGCGCTCATTTTCTTCGCTCGTTATTTTAATCCTACCGGTGGTTTGTTGAAGACCTTCCCAAGTTTGTGCTATATCTATCTTAATCCTTTCTACGAGAATAAGTAGTATGCCAAATCCGTTGCTTGTCATCGATTTATATTGGTGAAGGATACGCATAACGTAATTCTTATTATTGTTTCATCCAAGTGTTCTAGCTTCTTCTTTCCAGAGTTGTTCATCATGTCTCATTTCTCGGTTCGAGATGCTTCATCTTTTCTTTCCGGAGTTCCAAGTTTTCTCGGTTATATCATCGTGAAGCTCCATCTAAATCATCGCAAGGCTTCACCTTGTGTTTTCAACTTCTCTTCCTTTTATCATCCTTTTATTACCGGAGTTCTTCACGAAGGCTCAACCTGGTGGTTCGTCCAGGATTCTTTTCATTCTTCAATTGCTCTACAAGATTTCTCTCGAAGTTATGATCCGCCAAGCTATACTTTAAAAATAAACATGATGTTCAACACATGTCTTGTTTTGAGGAGTTCAAGCATTCTTCATCTTGCATTCCGAAGTGCAATTCTTTCTATCTTATCTTTTGAGGTGGTGTTATGTCACTCTTGATAATTTCCCTTCGTGTGTCATGATTCAACAGTTGTCAAGAATGAGATAGTTAAATCCATCAATTTCTTCGAGCATAAGCTCTTCTCAATCCATCAACCTCTTCGTTGGAGTTATCTTGGGTTATATTTCACCTAAAGCCTTCCCTAAGGAATGTTGCTATTGTGGTGCTTATCAATAATCCAAGTTTCCTCCTATTCTCGCGATGAAAGAAGTTTTCATCTCTTCATTGCTCTCAAGCAAGCAATTGATTCCATTAGTGGCAGAATTTCACCTCAAATTTTGAGAAGTTTTTCCATAAGCCCACTACAAGCTTTTTTGTTTCGTTGTCGGTTTTCCAACAACTCCGTATAACCTTCTTGGAAGGGTGCTTTCCAGCTCAATTGTGGTAGAAGCTGGCATTTTCTTCTCCATTCTATTATTCTAATGATCTATCTTCTATTCTTTCTTCCCAAGGCTTTGTGATGTTGCTCTCTTCACTCATCATCTCGAATTGTGAGGAACGTGTTCTTTTCGTGCTTATCCATTTAACCGGAGTGTCGTGCCCTCTTTTCAAGTTCTTCCCTTTCTGTCAAGTTTTGCCTCCCTTCTCAACCGGAGTGATGTCTGAAATCTTTCTTACCCGTTGTTCCATTCTTTCAATAGTTCCGGAGGCAGTGTGTTGTTGATTTCATCAAGTATCCTCTCATCTTGTCAAGTTCATGTTCAATTCCTTCCATTTACAATCGGAGTGCTGCCTAAATTATATCATTCTTATTCCTTGTCTATCTTGTTTTAACCAGAGTGTTGTGTCTATCATTCCTCTTCTAACCGGACTCTCGTCCAAGTGCTTTCATTTTGCCAAGTTCATATTATTTACCTTCCATTTCTAATCGAAGTGTTGTCATAATTGATCTTTATCGTTCCTTGTACATCTCGTTTCTACCGGAGTGCTTGCATGTACCTTTTGTCCATTGCAACCTTTTTCTTATGTCTTTCAACCTACAAGGTTCTAGTAAGGTTCCTTGTTCCTCTTTTCCAACGGAGTGTTTTAAACTTTGTTCATCTCTGTTGTATTCTTTCTTTCAATTTGTTCAACCTCGCAAGGTTCTTTGGTTTCACTCATTTGTCAAAGAAGCAACTTAGTTTTACCTCTTCTCTTCCTCTTCCGCTTCTCTTTGGTGCCATCCCTAGATCTCAGGACGAGATCCTCTTGTAGTGGTGGAGTGTTGTAACGCCCCGAGACCGTTGCGCCAGGTGTCTTCCAGTTATGCGCGTTGTTGCCATGTCTTTTCTTACGTGCTGCATCTTGCCATGTCATCATGTGCATTGCATCATCATGTTTTCAAAACTTGCATCCGTCTGGGTCTCCCAGTTCTTCCAGTTGTCCGTTCTGAGCCCAGACACACTTGCACGCGCCCGCGGCACGTCCGAAATATTATTTTATAAGTGGCGTAATAATGATCTCAAAATGGGGTGAGAATTGGCGTGCGGTCTTGTTATAGTGTAGGAAGACCGCCTGCCAAGTTTCATCGCATTCGGAGTCCGTTTGATGCCCCAACGGATAACTATAGCGGCAATATAGTCGGTCAAACGTCAGACGTTTTCAGTCTTCGAAAACCGTGTCGGGCCTCTTTCTCTTCTCTCCTCTCAGCCCGATGCCTTCTTCACAGCCCACCTAGTTCCCCTTCTGGCCGGAGCTGCACGATCGTGATCATACGGTCCGAAAACACCCCTAAACCCAAACCCTAGCTAAAACTGCTCTTATATACCCCTCCCCCTTCCTAATTTGGACCTCCCTAGCTAACCCTACCTTCCCCTACCTTCTAGCCTACCTCCTCGGGATCCCTGCAGCCGCCAGCCGTCTCCCCCTCAATTTCCGGTGCCGGCCAACCCCCTGCGTCACCACTTGGCGCCATCTGAGTGGCCCCGCCGCCACCCAACGCCTCCTCAGCCAATGATGTGCCTCCACATCACCCCCTAGCCTCCCCACGCCGCCATGAATCCCGCGGGCCTGCCAGGACCCGGATCAGGCTCTGGGAAGCCCATCGGAGCCCGTCCCCGAGCCCGCTTCTCCGCCTGCTCGCCCCGCCATCCCTTGTCGGTGCACCTCCGCCGCCGCCGCACCCTCGCCAACCCCGTCGCCCGTTCCTCCTCGCCTCCTCTCCCGACTCGCCGGAGCCGCTCGCCGGCGACCGCGCCAGGTCCCAACTGCCCTCGCCTTTCTTCCCTCCTCCTTCCTCTCTCGTGCCTCATCCCTCTTTGCCCGTGGACAGGAGCCACCGCCGGAGTGCCGCGCCTCGCTGGCCCCGTCGCCGACCGGCCTCGTCGTCGCTGGAAATTGGTCGGCCGCCCCGGATCCGGTTGTCCCCATCGCCCCATCACCATCTCCGTCCCTTCCCGCCGTCCTGCGCCACCTCACCGGACCACCATGACAACGCCACACGCCGGCGTTGACCGCTGCCTTTGCGCGGGCCCAGGTGTCAGCCCCTAGACCCCGAGCCCACTCGACCGGTGTGGACCGGCCAGTTCAGTCAAACCAGACCGGCCCAGCCACACCCTTCGGCCGCCAGTACACCACCGAGCCAGCCTGCTGCACCGACCTAGGCCATGGCCCACGGTGAGAAGCCCCCCAGCTTCCCTGTGCACTTCTGGGCCTGCCACTTTCGGCCCGTTGTTATTTTTTCCTGCCTCTGCGATTTAGCTATTATTCCAAAGAGTGCAGTTTTACAGAAAAGACACTAGTCATCATGCATTTAATAACTCACCAACCGTGCATCATATGTAAAAACTTCTTATATGTAAAATGCTTAGAATTTTGTCTAGTTTCATAATATGTAACTTTCACCCATGTTAAAAACATTTAAAATGCTGTTTTGTGTTTACTTTGCTTAATTGCCATTTTAAAATGATTTATTTCATAACTAATTAACCGTAGCTCCCTTTTAAATGAACTTTATATGTAAATGGGGCATAAAAAATGCATAGATTAACATGATGTACTTACTTTGCATGTTTAACAACTCTAAAATTATGTTTTGGGCAGAACAGTAGCTAATTCGAAATATGCATATGAGGATTTTCTGGAATTGTTGTTGTTGTCGTTGTTGTTGTTGTTGTTGTTGTTGTTGTTTCTGGCCTCATTTAAACTTGCTTAAATGTCTAGTTTTCATATGCTTCACCTCTTGCCATGTTTAACAACATTTAATATTGTTGGGTACATAACTGAGAGAGAACTAAATAATCGAATGTGGTGTTTCGTCAATATGCAACTCATTGCATATTGAGCTCCACTTAACTTGTAGTCTTGTTTGTGCACTTTGCCATGCCATGTTTCATTAAATCAGACATGCATCATACTTGGTTGTGCATCATGCCATGTTTAGGTGATGGTTGTTTACTATGTTGCCTGCTTCTTTCCGGGTTGCTTCTCTCGTTAGCTTCGGTTTCGTTCCGGAGTTGTGAGGATTCGTTCGACTACGTCCGTTTGTCTTCTTCATGGACTCGTTCTTCTTCCTTGCGGGATCTCAGGCAAGATGACCATACCCTCGATATCATTTCTATCTTTGCTTGCTAGTTGTTCGTTCTATCGCTATGTCGCGCTACCTACCACTTATTATATCATGCCTCCCATATTGCCATGTCAAGCCTCTAACCCACCTTCCTAGCAAACCGTTGTTTGGCTAAGTTATCGCTTTTGCTCAGCCCCTCTTATAGCTTTGCTAGTTGCAAGTGTCATGCAGGTTGTTCCCTGTTGGAACATGGATTTGTTGGGATATCATTGTATCTATTGTTTAATTAATGCATCTATATACTTGGTAAAGGGTGGAAGGCTCGGCCTTTTGCCTGGTGTTTTGTTCCACTCTTGCTGCCCTAGTTTCCGTCATACCGGTGTTATGTTCCTTGATTTTGCGTGCCTAATGTGGTTGGGGTTATGGCCCCCCCTTGACAGTTTGCTTTGAATAAAACTCCTCCAGCAAGGCCCAACCTTGGTTTAACATTTGCCTAAGAACCTATAACTTTCCCTTGGGTTTTCGCGAGCCCGAGGGTCATGTTTATTTAACCCCCCCGGGCCAGTGCTTCTCTAAGTGTTGGTCCAAACTGAGAAGATTGCGGGGCCACCTCGGGGAAACTTGAGGGCTGGTTTTACTCGTAGGATGTCTCATCCGGTGTGCCCTGAGAACGAGATATGTGCAGCTCCTATCAGGATTTTTCGGCACATTCGGGCGGTCTTGCTGGTCTTGTTTTACCATTACGAAATGTCTTGTAACCGGAATTCCGAGTCTGATCGGGTTGTTCCGGGAGAAGGAATATCCTTCGTTGGTCGTGAGAGCTTGTGATGGGCTTAGTTGGGACACCCCTGCAGGGTATAAACTTTCGAGAGCCATGCCCGCGGTTATGTGGCAGACGGGAATTTGTTAATATCCGGTTGTAGAGAACTTGACACTTGACTTAATTAAAATGAATCAACCGCGCTTGTAGCCGTGATGGTCTCTTTTTGGCGGAGTCCGGGAAGTGAACACGGTCTTGTGTTATGCTTGAATGTAAGTAGTTTCAGGATCACTTCTTGATCACTTGTAGCTTCACGACCATTGCGTAGCTTCTCATCTTACTCTTACTTGCGTATGTGTGACAGCCTGGGTTTTGCCCTTTCTTATTTGCTTGATTTTTCATTTGAATTTTTTTGAAACTTGGAGTTTTTGAATCTTTTCATATGGACTTAAACACTTGAGCATCCTTGGCTTTCACCCAAGTGCTTCACTTCCCTCCTAAATCATCATTTCACTTCTGACCCACCCAAAAATAATCTTTGGAATATTTTTCTTAAATGAAAAATATTCATTTTCTTTCAAAAACCCTAAGCCAGATCTGTTTGCTTCAAAGCAACCCCAATTTTTATGGCTCATAAAAATCTGAGATAATTCACAAATATTCTGTGAACCCTAGTGCACCTTCTTGAGCAAAAATATTTCATCACTTTTTGGAATATTTTTGCTACAGAAAATCTTTTCTGTTCTGAAAAGAAATGGTGGTTTCTACAGCAACTACCATTTTACTTGATCCACTTGACCTGAACTTTCTTGTGCGTCTTTAACTTAGTAACTTATCACTAGCCTCCAAAGCACAGCTTCAAACTCCAAGCCATTTGACCACAGTAACATCACAAAGTTACTGACCAGAAACTTACTTGGTGTGTGAAAACTTCTCTACTGCACCTGGACCCAAACCAAATCGTGGTAACACTCAAAACTACCACGAACAACATGCCAGACATTGAGTTTATGCTTAGATCGACCTGATGTCATAGTTAACGCAGCAACCGCGTTCGTCCAGGCATGCTGGCATGCAGTCGATGCGCTCTGCGATGCGCCCGAGCCTCTGTTGCTCGCGTGCTCGCTTCCCCGCCTGCCCAACCATGCCAAACCTCGCCACCATCATCGTCTCAATGTTCTTATCTCCTCCCTGGCACTCGCCGACGCTGGAGCTCGCCGCACCGAGCACAGGCAAGGTCCGGCCAGCCCAACAGTGCGGAGCGCACTATGCTCATCGCCATCCTCTTGATCCTGTGCTCGTCTTGGCCCGCCCACAGTGGCCGCGTGACCTCCGTCACCTTCTCCCCCTCTCACTGACGCCGCTCGTCGCCGGGCGCCGTGGACAGGTGTCCACCGGCGGAGCCCGAAGCACCCTCGCCGCTCGCCTATATATAGAGCCCTCCCCAGCCTCCTCGAGCACCATCCAGCACTCACACACACCCCACAATCGAGTAGGAAGCCGGAGCCCGTCCGGGCAGGCCTCGGGCCGCCGTCCCCGAGCTCGAGCTAACCGGCGATCCCCTCTGGTCACCGCAGTAGCTCCAGCCCCTCCTAGGCATGGGCGACCCCTCCAGGGCCTCCGCCTCTCTCCGTGAGGCCGTCTCGCCCGCTTGGAGCCCCTGGAGTGGCCTTTGCTCGCCATCTTCCTCAACTCCGGTGACCTCCACGTTCTGCCTCCGCTTGCGAGGTTGATTCCGATGCCGTCCGACCGCCCCTAGCTATGCTACGGGTACGGGCAGGTGTGCCTCAACCCCCTCTTGCCATCCCTCCCTCTCGTTTGGGCCAAGGAGCCCTCGTCGTCGGCGAGAGCTCCGGCGAAGCCGCGCCCCCCTCTGTTTCCTTCTCCCTCTTCCCCCACCTGACTAGCGGGGCCCGCTAGTCAGCCACTCTGTACACGCGTGAAGCGTTACGAGTGGTGGTGCCCCTGGGCTTTACGCCTTCGACGTCACCCCCAGTCTATTTCTTTTATTCAAATTCATTTGAATTTACAGAACACTTCAAACAGTTATAACTCTTCAACCATAAGTCCAAATGAATTGATTCTTTTTGCATTGTGTTCTTTGATAAGAAATCTAGCAGCTCACCAAAGATGAGATTTTTCTGAGCTGTCTAGAATTTCTAGTGATTTTCAGAAGTGTTCTTGATATTTTCTTTTTGTGTTTAAAATTATTTCAGAAGGTGAGGCTTGTCTTGAGGATCGCCAGGAGGCTTGTGAACCTCATCTGCACTAAGGCAAGCCACAGTAACATTTTCATGATGCCATTTCAATATTTGTGATTTTCTTACTTGAATGAAATGATTAATCCATGCATTTAAATAATTATTGAGTTATTTATATTATGTTAAATATTGGTTAGTTGTTATGCTTGATTTATAGAATGGTTGAAACTAGTTTAGTGGATAAAGCAAGTTAAGATTTATTTGAGGTGATGTTAGAAATAATTTTGTTATGCATGTTATCAATTATTTAAAGCTATGTTTTTGCCCTCTTAGATCGATAAAAAATTGTTAGAAAATTTTCTGTTAAATACTTGTTTAATCATATTACTTTTCTTACAGAATGTTTGAACCCAACTTAGTGATAAAGAAAGTAAGAGTTGTTGATAGTGAAATCTTTTTGACAAGCATATGAGAAATTTATCAGAGTTACCCTTGCGTAATAAATCAATAAAACTTGTTGCAAAATATTTTGGTTAAGTTGTGAGTCATTTGAGCAAGTAGAGTAATTTGAGTTGTTGACGTTATGCTTGGTGTGTATAAGGATGACATCGGTCATTTTTATCATTATATGATGCATGTGTTGTTTTGCATTCCATGGCATGCTATGACACCGGTCATTTTTAGTTTAAAGTTAAACCTGAATATAACTCAACTTGAATATACCGTTGACTGGGTCATGGTGCCGCTGAATCGAGTTTCTTTCTAGTGCAACCACATTTGCCTTTGTGGGAAGGCCTTGATTCGGTCCATTGACACGGCCTCTGGTCGGTGCCTCCATCTAGGGAAGGTTATGTCGTGCTTGCTCTGGCCCGGTAAGCAGACATAATCTTGTGTGCTCATTGATAAGATTATGGTACCGAGTCCCCGAGTGGGAGTGTCCCCGAGTGGGAGTGTTTTGACCACGACGGTGGTCGGGGTGTCTTTGGTAGACACGGGGCCACCCAGGACCAGCCCGTTGGGGATTTGGGTCGGAGTGACCGGGAGAGTGTTGTGGCAATGGAGGGGTTTTGTCGGAATGCCGTTGGTCCACCCAAATGGGAGTGCGAGGCCATGGGTTTCGTGGTGTGGGTATAGTGTGCTACCTCTGCAGAGTGTGTAATCTATCGATAGCCGAGTCCACGGTCACGGACACCTCGTAGTAGGTCCCACCATGAGTCAATGTTTAATAAAAATTGCACACTAAGCTATGAACTTTGCATTGTTGATGGATGGCAGAAAGGCCATCGAGGCATTTGGGACCAAATAATGGTCGTGGTTGTGATCGTCGTAAGGATCACGAGTTGTTCTTGAGAAAGACCACTTTGGTGGTGTGTTTGTGATCTAGAGATGATCACAGTTGGTAAGCTGTCCCGAGGGACGTTCGAGCATGATCACAGCATGTTGACATATAGTGTTGCATTATTAATAATTGGTTAAATATCATGATATTGTTTGACATTATGATTATGCATGTTGTGAGCTTGCAAGTACATTCAATGTACTGACCTGGCGTGTCATGCCAAATTTCAGGAAAGTACCGTTGGAAGGGAGCGCGGTTCGAGTCTAGATCGTGTCCACATTGGTGTCCCTATGATATGGAGGTTCCGCCACGACGTTATTCCGCTACCACGTAGTTGTTCGGATCGAGGCCCCTTTATGTTCACTAAATAATGTTCATATTGTTTAGCCGCACCGATTGTGCTGCTTGGCCTCGACAGCTGTTGTAATGTGACTCTGTTCCGCTAGCATCAATAAAGCGGTTGTTTTTCTATACCAAGATGTTGTGTGTTGCCAGAAGACATGGTCTCTGGGCTGGCAATGCATGGTAAACCGGTCGCTCTGAGCCGGGGTGCCATAGTATGTTAGCCACCATATTTGCTCAGTGCTTGCTGTAGCTCCACCTCATTACCACATCCTACCCATAAGCTTAAATAGTCTTGATCTTGCGGGCGTGAGATTGCTGAGTCCCCGTGACTCATGGATACTTCCAAACAGTTACAGCTGCCAATGATACCAGTGCAGGTGGCTCAATCGAGGTCAAGTGGGAGGTCGATGAAGATCTTGGTCATTGTTATGTGTCTTTTCCGGTTGATCAGTAGAGGAGCCCAGTTGGGACGATCGGGGAACTAGCATTTGGGGTTGTCTTATTTTATTTTGGTTCCGTAGTCGGACCTTGATTATACTCTGGATGATGTATGTTTAACTTGTTATTTGTGTGAAGTGGCGATTGTAAGCCAACTCTTTATCCCTTTCTTATTCAATACATAGGATTGTGTGAAGATTACCCCTCTTGCGACAAAACCACCATGCAGTTATGCCTCTAAGTCGTGCTCAACATGTGGGAGATATAGCCGCATCGTGGGCGTTATATCCACTTGGATGGTGCCACAGTCGCTAAGCCATTGGACCTTGTAGGGAGGAGGATGCTTCATCTTTACCTATTATAGCTTGGAACATAGATCTTCACTTGCCAAATTGGGGCAACTTCCTCTGTCGATGATGACCTTCACGGAACGTCCATTTATGCCTGCTTTGGTGTGGAAGATGTGACAACGTTGGTCTTGTTCTTGTTAATCTTGAAGCGTCAAGACCTTGGAGACAACAATAGCGGGGCTCGAATCATTGTCACAAAAGACTTGGTCATCTTTATCTGCATTCACGCGCTGGTGCATGGACACGTGGTCAAGCGCTTCCATTTATTCCTTGACATGGTGTCGTCATCGTTGGCGATCATGGTCCACCGAGTGGGGCACTTGAATGTCTTGTGGCCTCGGCCTTGACATGTGAAGCATTTGATGTAACTTGTCTTGACCGTCTCATCTAATGGATTTGTAGATGATGAAGCTCTTGGCTTGAAGTTTCTTGTAGTAGGAGGACGACTTGAAGATGTCGAAGTTTTCTTGTAACTTGACTTGTCGCCGTTGCTTGTAGAAGGTTTGGTTGAGGTAGAAGGCGGTGTAGTCGTTGAAGCTTGATTGTATGAGCCATATGCCTTGGAAGAGTAATTGGCATACTTGTAGTCATCTTGCACTTGTAGCTCCGCCTTGGTAGCTTGGTGCACTAGCTCGAGGAGGTTCATGTACTGTTGGAAATCCGCAATCTTCTTGATAGGATGGTTGAGTCCTTTCAGGAATCATGCCATGGTTTGCTCCTCATCTTTCGTGACATTTGCTCTTATCATGGCAATCTCCATTTCCTTGTAGTACTCTTCAACGGACTTGGTTCCTTGTTTGAGGAGTTGCAATTTCTTGAAGAGGTCACAGCTATAGTATGTGGGTACAAAGCGTGCTCACATGCCATCCTTCATTTGATTCCATGTGGTGATGGGTGGGTCACCTCTTGCTTCACGCCGCTCAATAACTTGCTCCCACCAAATAAGGACATAGTATTGGAACTCAAGAGATGCCATGGCGATCTTGTTTTCTTCTTCATAGTTGTGCAAGAGAAAGATCTTGTCAACCTTCAATGACCATGAAAGGTAGTCTTCGGGATCGGTGCCACCGGAAAACTTTGGCATGTTGAACTTGAGCTTGTCGTAGTGTTGCTCTTCAATGCATGCGGTTCGATTGTGATTTTGATGATTCTCTTGTCGTGGAGGGGGGTCTTGAGATGCTCGCTCCTCGTGCTCTGCTTGATTAGCTTGATGTTGAGTTTGTTGAATTCTTGCACTGTTCCTCATCTCTTGGCGCCCCTCAAGATAGGCGGCTTCTTCTACGCTCTTAGCGGATGGCCTCGTCTTGTTCTCGATTGCGTGCGCGGACGGCATGAGTTGATGCACGTAGAGCTGGTTGTGCTTCAATGGCTTGTTCCTCAGGACGTTGTTTCTCTTGTCGAAGGGCATCACCATCTTGTTGTTCTTATCGATCTTGGCGTATTGGAGATTGCTTTTGTACCGGAGGTTCATTAGCTTGTTGCCGTATGCGTTCACGTTCACGGAGACAGCCTTGTAAACCATTGCCATGGAATGGGTTTTGTGGAGCTTGATAAACTTCATGGCGTTGGCGACGATGCGAACGAGCTCTTGGGGGACTTGCATCCGAAGAAGATTGCGAAGAATGTTGACTTGAGTGGCTCCGTCTTGAGTATGACGAAGATGTAGAAGAACGGTTGACCAACAAGGCACGAATCTCGTCCATTCTTGCATTGCTCTCCTCCTTCTGTGCGTCGAGCTTGTTGTCAAAGTAGTCTCTTATACGTTGCTCAGATTGTCGTAAGTCTGTAGCAAGTAGGTCGATGCGTTCGCTCAATGCTTCATTCTCTTGATGCGAAGCTCTTTGTGTGCCGAAGAGGTGGTTCTAGGTGACGTAGTTGTTTGGGTCCTCATCTTGCTTGATGAAGAGTGGATTTGAAGAAGTAGTTGGCATATCCATCATCTCAAGCAAATATGAGTGGGAGAATGAAAATAACTAGACCAGATGTACCTTACCCAATGTCAAAAATGGATCAATGATCACTCAATAGTGTAACAAGGAAATAACACAATTGGTACCTGATCTCGTCGATTGCTCACACCTACACAAATAAAGCTTTTTGGAGTAGCTTGGTGAGGATTGTGGCACAAAATTTATGCAATTGTTAGCAATATTCAATAATGTTGGAAAAGATTCACAAATTTGCAAACGCAACAAGTAGACCAATAGCAAAATGTGACACACGGCAACACACGCACAGATAGATAAGTGGGGTTGTCCAACCAAGGAATGAGCTCAAAATGTGGAACCCCGAAAAATGCTGTTGTTGCACAACTCTAGAGAGACGCTAACGTGATTGCATATTAGACGGTGATACGACTCCAATGTATCTATAATTTTTGATTGTTCCATGCTATTATATTATCTGTTTTGGATGTTAATGGGCTTATTAATACACTTTTATTTTATTTTTGGAAATAACCTACTGTAACGCCCCGTATGTAACTTGCCATATTTGTATTCCAACTCTTGCCATTTTCGGCACTAAGTTATGATATTTCCTCGTTGTTGGGTTTTGTCTCTGTGTTGCTTTTATCTTTGTCATGCATCTCATATCATGTCATCATGTGCATCGCATTTCCATACGTGTTCGTATCATGCATCCGAGCATTTTCCCCGTTGTCCGTTTTGCATTCCGGCACTCCTACGTCCTCCGGTGTTTCCTTTTGCCTCCTTTTGTGTGCGGGTGTCAAACGTTCTCGGATTGGACCGAGACTTGCCAAGCGGCCTTGGTTTACTACAGGTAGACCGCCTGTCAAGTTTCGTGCCATTTGGACTTCGTTTGATACTCCAACGGTTAACCGAGGAACCGAAAAGGCCTCATGTGTGTTGCAGCCCAACACCTCTCCAAAGTGGCCCGAAGCCCAGCTAAACCTCCTCCATCCTCTCGGTCGTTCGATCACGATCGCGTGGCCGAAAACCGTGCTCAATTTGGAGCCTCCTAGCTCCTTCTATGTATAAATAGGCATCTCCCCCGAAAATCCCGGATCAATTCCACCCCTAACCCTAGTCTCCCCTTCCTCCGCGCGCCGGACACGTCCGCCCGGCGCCGGACGAGTCCGCTCCGCCGCGCCGCCGCCATGTGTCACCCTGTGACTCGCTCTTCGCCCGCGCCCACTTCGCCGACCCGCAGGAGGCCCTCCCGGCCCGTATCGCCGCCGCCGCCCCGCGCAGGATCTCGCCGCCCGCGCGCGCCTCGTCCGGCGTCGCCACGCCGCTCGGCCACCGCCTCGCTGCCTCCTTCGACGCCAGCGCACCACCGCCTCGACGCCGGCGACCGCCTCCGCCCGACGTCGCCGACCGCCGCGCCTCCTCGTAGCTCCGGCGCGGCCCTCCGCCGCCCCAAGTCCGGCAAGTCCCGGCCGGCCTCTCCCTCGCTACTGTTCCGGCGAGAGCTCGAGCCCGCCTCGGGAAGCACGCCGCCGATCCAGATCTGAGGGAAACCCTGGGGGGTCGACTTTTGTCCCAGTTTTCCATATTTTTAGCATATTTCACCATGTCATAACTTTGCATCCGTGGCTCCGTTTTGGGCGTGTAGCATATCAAATTGTTCGTCTGGATGTGCACTTCGTTTCATTCCATTGCACCGTGTTCATTTGAGTTCATCTCAATGCTCTAAATGCTGTTGCAAGAGTGCTATGTAATGTTAGTTTCAGATTCTTATCAGATTATGGACATTTATCATTTTTGCCATGTTTAATGTGTGCCTCCTATGATCTTGAGCCCTACATGTGTTTTGTTGTATGCCATTCCATCTTTAGAGGGGTGTATGCCATGTAATTTTGTGATCATTGTGGTGACTAGCACAAGCATGCAAAGTAGCTCTCGTGATGTTGCTGATTTCAGGGACTTAGAATTCTTCTAAGTCATTTCCCTGATGATATTTTTATGCCATGTATTCATGTTGCTACAGAGTGATCCATGCCTCTTTTGAGCATGTTTAGTAAGGATGTTTTTGAGATATTGTTATGCTCTATCCATCCATGTCTTTGTTTGCAATTATGGAGTACCCTAGCATGACTCAATCTTGGTCTACTTTTGCTATTAAATATTCCTGGCAGATTGTTTACATGTTAATCACTTTTGCCGAGGTTGTTGTAGTGGATCCATGCATGCTATGAGAGTGTTCTTGCCATGGTTAGCTTATTTATCATGTCTACTTGCTGGGAGTTTGCTTAGCTTGTCATGCAATGCCTTGTGGTGAGTGCATCGAGCTCGCAAACATGCCTACGTAACTCTGTTTTGCCATTTTCTAGTTTCTACTAAGTTTGAATCTGCTAACGAAACTCGCTATGTTTACATGGTTGCCATTGTATTTTCTGATCCCTTTTGGCTTATGGTCAGTAAGGGACTTTGTTGTATGCTTTGTGTAGTTTCATGCCATGCCTTGCTTTGCCATGATATGTTCCTGTAGCATGTTGTTATCTTGCTCTAAACATTGCTTCCTGATGTTAAATCCTGACATGTTGGTTATTTCACTAAGTCTGTGAACCTGATATCTTTTGCACTTTTGCCATGCTTGTTTGAACCTGCTATTGTGTGATTTAGCCATAGCTCAGTGTTCATATTTTTTTCAAGCATCTTGAGTGGATCACTGCCATGTGCTTTGTTTTTATGTTAGAGTGCAGTAGCTTGTTGTTCTTGATGCATTTAGATGGCCTCGTGCTGTTAATCGCAGCTTTGTGCCATTATTGTTTTGCTTATCATTTGCAAACCGTGCATCCGATTCCGTTGATCTTTATATTGATTTTTCGACCGAAAGCAACTCATCTTTCCAGCGGCACTCTTGGTTTTCCAAGTTGAGGCCTGGTTCAATCTTTCCCTTCCGAGGCACGCATATGCATTGCATATCACATCCTGCATATCATGCCATGTTTTGCATCATGTTGCTTGCGCATTGCACCGTGGTTGATTATGTCTTCCTTTGATTATGTTATTGCTTTGGGTAGAGCCGGGAGACGAGTACGTGATCGAGGAACCCATTGAGTACGCTTACGAGGATCAAGCTTACGTCAACTCGGAGAACTTTGTAGGCAAGATGACCATACCCTCGAAATCACTTCTATCATTGCGTGCTAGTTGCTCGCTCTATTGCTATGCCTATGCTACAATACCTACCACATGCTTTATCATGCCTCCCATATTGCCATGTCAAACCTCTAACCCACCTTGTCCTAGCAAACCGTTGTTTGGCTATGTTACCGCTTTGCTCAGCCTCTCTTATAGCGTTGTTAGTTGCAGGTGAAGATTGGAGTTTGTTCCTTGTTGGAACATGATTATTGTTGGGATATCATTATTATAACTTGTTTACTTTAATGCATCTATATACTTGGTGAAGGGTGGAAGGCTCGGCCTTATGCCTGGTGTTTTGTTCCACTCTTGTCGCCCTAGTTTCCGTCATACCGGTGTTATGTTCCTTGATTTTGCGTTCCTTACGCGGTTGGGTTATAATGGGAACCCCTTGACAGTTCGCCTTGAATAAAACTCCTCCAGCAAGGCCCAACCTTGGTTTTACCATTTGCCACCTAGTGTTTTTCTGTTGGGTTTCGTGGACTTAACGGTCATCTTTATTTTAAACCCCCCCGGGCCAGTGCTCCTCTGAGTGTTGGTCCAACTTGTCAGCCGCCGGTGGCCACCAGGGGCAACTCTGGGCTGGCCTACCGGAAGTTTGGACACTCCGGTGTGCCCTGAGAACGAGATATGTGCAGCTCCTATCGGGATTTTTCAGCACATAAGGGTGGCTTTGCTGGTTTAATTTTACCATTGTCAAGATGTCTTGTAACCGGGATTTCGAGTCTGATCGGGCCGTCCTGGGAGAAGGAATATCCTTCGTTGACCGTGAGAGCTTGTGATGGGCTAAGTTGGGACACCCCTGCAGGGATTTGAACTTTCAAAAGCCGTGCCCGCAGTTATGGGCAGATGGGAATTTGTTAATGTCCGGTTGTAGAAAACTTGAAACTTAAACTTAATTAAAATGAATCAACAGCGTGTGTAGCCATGATGGTCTCTTTTCGGCGGAGTCCGGGAAGAGAACACGGTCTCGAGTTATGCTTGAACGTAAGTAGTCTTGGATCACTTCTTGATCATAGTTTCTCAACCATGCCTTGCCTTCTCTTCTCGCTCTCATTTGCGTATGTTAGCCACCATATATGCTAGTGCTTGCTGCAGCTCCACCTCATACCTTTTCCCTACCTATAAGCTTAAATAGTCTTGATCGCGAGGGTGTGAGATTGCTGAGTCCCCGTGACTCACAATTTACTTCCAAAACCAGATGCAGGGACCGATGATACCGTTCCAAGAGATACGACTGAGCTCAAGTGGGAGTTCGATGAGGACTCAGGATGATACTACATTTCCTTTCCAGACGATCAGTAGTGGAGCCCAGTTGGGGCGATCGGGGACATTATGCATTTGGGGTTGTCTTTATTTTGGTTCCGTAGTCGGACCATGTTTGTATCTGGATGATTGTAATGCTATATTTATGCTATTGTGTGAAGTGGCGATTGTAAGACAACTATGTACCTCTTTTCTTATTCAGTACATGGAATGTGTAAAGATTACCCCTCTTGTGACATTGCCTACAATGCGGTTATGTGTCTAAGTCGTGCTCCGACACGTGGGAGATATAGCCGCATCGTGGGTGTTACAAGTTGGTAATTAGAGCCATCCCCGACTTAGGAGCCCCCTGCTTGATCGAATCATTGGCATTGTTGAGTCTAGAAATTTTTTTTGAGTCTTTTAGGATTATATATATCGGATAGTAGGATTCTTTTTACTCCTCAGTCCCTTCGTCGCTCTGGTGAGGCATCCTGACGTAGAGTTTTGACTCTTCTCTTCTCAAATTTCACTAAAAAATTTTTAGGATCACGCGGGTATCTTGGAATCGTTCCGATGATTTTGTGACGAGAACATTGTTCTTGGTGCCTCCTGACATTTAGGGGTTGTGGCAGTGTCCCAGGGAGTTGAGCTCCGAGGTGTTGTCATCACAATTTTATCGTTGCAATTCTGGAATACCTGAGTTTCGCCGACATCGAAAATCTCTTTTATGCAGTTGTTGGTGAGATAACCTCGACGCCACCCAGTACTGGGGCGGGAGTTCAGGAGTATTGCCATAACTCGTATAACGGATGCTTTTCGAAGGTTGAGGTAAATGATTTCCGAAGGTTTCTTGGTTATGTGTTGAAGGATGGATACAGCTGGATGTAGGATTTTCTAGTTTTGGGTGAGATATTATGCTTCCCCTGTATCCCCAACACCTGATTGCATAACCAGGAAAATTTCGGGAGTTTCATAGGTGGGAATTCATGTAGCTCTAGTATTTCTTCCGCAGATAGTTGGTTTGTGATTGGGTAATCCTTACCAAGTATTTGTTCATGTCCGTAACTTGTTTTATTCTTCTACCTCTATCTAAGTGGCTTCTCAATTTATGGAAGTGTGACCATTTAATTTGGAATGCATTTGTTCATTCTTGTTCGAATGTTAAGACTATATGTTGCAATTTCGATCCATTTGATTCAGCTTGAATATATGTCTTTCAAGATGCTAACGGATGTCACCCTCTTCAGGATGGATCCTCCAACGCGTCAGAATCTTGCACCGCCGCCACCACCTCCACCTCCGGAGGCATGGCAAGCTGTGATGGCCGCTACCAATGCCAACACGCAGCTGATCATGCAACTCTTGCAAGAGCGCAACCAAGGAAATCATGGCAATGGTAACAGCCAAAATCAGTTTGCTACACTCAACCAGTTCCTCGCAAACCAGCCAAAGACCTTCAGTAACTATGTCAAGGCCACAGACGCTGATGATTGGCTCGTGGATATCTGCAAACATTTCGAGTGTAGCAACGTCAGGCCTGAGGACTTTGTCAAGTTTGCTTCGTTCCAACTCAAAGACCAAGCTGTTGAGTGGTATCAATAATACAAAGATTCCAGAGGAGGTCGTGTGATTACCTGGGATGAATTCCGCCAAGACTTCAAAGCTCACCACATTCCTCAGAGTGTTGTTGAGAGCAAGCATGAGGAGTTCCGCAATCTGAAGCAAGGCAGCTTGTCTATTTACCAGTACAATATCATGTTCCAGGAGCTCGCTCGTTTCGCTAAGAAAGACGTCCCTGACAAGAAGAGCATGATTTATCAGTTCAGAGGTGGCCTTAGAGAAGATCTGCAACTAGCTCTTGTGCTTTTTGAGCCAAAGAAGTACGATGAGTTCTACAATATGGCACTAAAGCAAGAGGCTGCTCAGCTAAAGTGCGATGCTTCCAAGAAACGAGTCAGGGATGCAACTCCTTCTTCCTCAACTCAAGTGGTAGCTAAGCAGCAAAAGTATTGGTTGCCTCCTCCTCCATTCCGTCAGCCTTATCAACAGAAGGGCAAAGGTGGCAATGGATCTTCCCACCCACCCAACCCAGGCTTTCAGAACAAGACTTCGTCTCATGCTCCAAGATCAAGTGCTCCGTATCACCGTCCGCTCTCGGAGGTTATGTGCAACAAGTGTCAGCAGAAGGGTCACTATGCAAACAAATGCTTCAATCAGAGGCTTCTTCCTCCTCGTCCTCCTGTGAGATCTGCCAGCAATGCAGTGGTCAAGCATAATCCCAAGTTTGCAAAGGTCAACATGATGAACGCAGCTCAGGCAGATGACTCGTCAGAAGTGATCATGGGTAACCTTCCTTAATAACGATATCCCTTCAAAAGTTCTTTTTGACACTAGTGCATCGCATTGTTTCATATCGAGACCATTTTCATCTAAGCATGAGTTGGCTTTCCAAGATTTGCATAGTCCGTTAGCAGTTGTCTCACCGGGTAAATGCTTGCACGCAAGCTACGTGGTTCCGGATGTTTCTATCACGTTAGGCGACTATAAGTTTCTGTCTTCTCCAATGGTCCTTGGTAACTTGGATATTGATCTTATTCTCGGAATGGACTGGCTTTCTAAGCACAAAGCTCAGCTTGATTGTGCTTCCAGGTAGATTCAATTGACACACTCATCTGAGGATGTGATCGTCTTTGCCGCTCATGATGATACCATTCGACTGTTTTCTCTCAATGAGAACGGCGAGTTGGATGCCATCTCTCAGATTCCAGTCATTTGTGAATATCAAGACGTCTTTCCAGAAGAGCTTCCAGGAATGCCTCCTCACTGGCCAGTTGAATTCGTCATCGATCTTGAGCCTAGCACGGAACCTGTTTGCAAACGTCCTTACAAGCTTGGACCTGAAGAGTTGAAGGAGCTGAAGAAACAACTCAATATTCAAGAGCGTATGGGTCTCATCCGACCAAGTTCTTCTCCATGGGGTTGTGGTGTTCTTTTTGTCAATAAGAAGGATGGAACGGACCGACTTTGTGTCGACTACCGTCCATTGAACAAGAAGACCATAAAGAAAAAGTAACCACTTCCCAACATCAATGAGATTTTCGAACAACTCAAAGGTGCTCAAGTATTCTCCAAGCTTGACATCTGTATGGGCTATCATCAGATTCGCATTCGTGAAGAAGATATCCCCAAGATAGCATTTAGAACAAGCTATGGTTCATATGAATACACTGTCATGTCTTTCGGCCTTGTCAACACCCCTCCAACATTCTCTCGCATGATGAACTTCATCTTCAACCCCTACACAAATGACTTCGTTTTGGTCAATCTCGATGACATTTTGGTCTTTTCCAAGAACAAGGAGGATCATGCCAAGCACTTGAGATTGGTGCTGGATAAACTCAGAGAACATCAGTTCTATGCGAAGTTTTCAAAGTGCGAGTTTTGGCTCGATGAGGTTCTCTACCTTGGGCGTATAATATCCGCCAAGGGCATAGCTGTTAATCCTGAGAAGGTGTCTGCATTTGTGAATTGGGAACCACCTCAGAATGTGAAGCAACTCCGCAGCTTCCTTGGGCTCGCAAGCTATTGTCGAAGGTTCGTTGAGAATTTCTCAAAGATCGCGAAGCCTCTTTCCAACCTCCTCCAGAAGCATGTGAAGTATGTCTGGTCGCCTAAATGTGACATTGCTTTTAACACCCTCAAAGACAAGTTAGTCACAGCTCCAGTTCTGACTCCTCCTGATGAATCCAAACCGTTTGAGGTTTTCTGTGATGCTTCCCTTCAAGGTCTCGGTGCAGTGCTAATGCAAGAGAAGAAAGTTGTGGCCTATACCTCTTGCCAGTTGAAGCCCAACGAAAAGAAGTACCCCACTCATGACCTTGAGTTGGCAGTTGTCCATGCTCTTTTAACATGGAGACATCTCTTGTTGGGAAGAAAAGTGGACATCTTCACTGATCATAAGAGTCTCAAGTACATCTTCACTCAGCCCAACCTCAACCTCAGGCAGACTCGTTGGGTCAAAATGATTCAAGAGTTTAATCCGAGTATTAAATACACTCCAGGCAAGGCCAATGTCATTGCTGACGCATTGAGCAGGAAGGCTTATTGCAATAGTTTGATTCTCAAGCCCTACCAACTAGAGCTTTGTGAAGCTTTCCGCAAACTTAATCTCCAAGTTGTTCCTCAAGGATTCCTTGCCAACCTTCAAGTCTCTCCTACTTTGGAAGATCGGATTCGTGAGGCTCAACTTCTTGAT
The DNA here is from genome assembly GCF_003073215.2 of Triticum urartu. Lineage (NCBI taxonomy): Eukaryota > Viridiplantae > Streptophyta > Magnoliopsida > Poales > Poaceae > Triticum > Triticum urartu. The sequence continues at coordinate 175,166,489 of NC_053022.1, read as the reverse complement.
GCTATGGTGAAGAAGGTGAAGATTGGGATTGCCAAGAGCCAACCCAAGTACAAGTGTTATCGCCTTAATGACAAGGATACTCTATTCTTCGAGGATCGCATTGTTGTTCCTAAGGGTGACCTTCGTAAAGTCATTATGAACGAGGCTCACAATTCACTCCTCTCTATTCACCCTGGAAGTACAAAGATGTACCATGACCTCAAGCAATCGTATTGGTGGACCCGAATGAAGCGCGAGATTGCTCAGTTCATGAATGAATGTGATGTCTGCAGAAGAGTGAAAGCGGAACACCAACGGCCAGCTGGTCTCCTCTAACCTATTGCCATTCCAGAATGGAAGTTTGACCATATTGAGATGGACTTCGTGACTGGATTTCCAAATTCCAAGCATGGCAATGATGCTATCTTTGTTGTCATCGACAAGCTCACTAAAGTGGCTCATTTTATTCCTATCAAAGAATCTATCACAGCAGCTCAGTTGGCAGAGCTATATACCTCCAGGATTGTCTCTTTGCACGGCATTCCGCAGTTGATATCTTCAGATCGTGGTAGCATCTTCACCTCTAAGTTTTGGGATTCTTTTCAGAAGGCCATGGGCACCAACATTCGCTTCAGCACAGCCTTTCATCCTCAAACTAGTGGCCAAGTCGAGCGAGTCAATCAAATTCTTGAATATATGCTCAGGGCTTGTGTCATTTCTTTCGGTATGAAGTGGGAAGATTGTCTTCCATATGCCAAGTTCTCCTACAACAACAGCTTCCAAGCGAGTTCGGGCAAGGCCCGATTCGAGATTCTCTATGGCAAGAAGTGTCGTACTCCTCTTAACTAGTCAGAGACTGGTGAACGTCAACTTCTTGGCAATTACTTGATCACAGAGGCTGAATAAATGTGCAAAGTCATTCGTGAAAATCTCAAAGCCGCGCAATCGCGCTAGAAGAGTTACTATGATAGCAAGCATCGTGACTTGGCTTTCGAGATCGGAGACCATGTCTACCTCCACGTCTCTCCAATGAAAGGTACTCGTCGCTTTGGTATCAAAGGGAAGCTTGCCCCTAGATACGTGGGTCCTTTCAAGATCATTCAAAAAAGAGGCGATCTCGCCTATCAACTTGAGCTTCCATCCAACTTTGCAAACGTGCACGACGTGTTTCACGTGTCTCAGCTCCGCAAGTGTTTCAAAACTCCTGACCGCACCGTCAACCTCGAAGAGATTGATCTCCAAGAAGACTTGTCTTATCATGAGCGTCCTGTTGCTATTCTTGAAGAAACTGAGCGCAAGACTCGCAACAAGTCTATCAAATTCCTGAAAGTGAAGTGGTCACATCATTCCGACAATGAAGCCACCTGAACGCGAGGACCACCTCCGTTCCGAATATCCGGAGTTTTTCCAGTCCTAGATCTTGGGACGAGATCCTTTCGTAGTGGTGGAGTGTTGTAACGCCCCGTATGTAACTTGCCATATTTGTATTCCAACTCTTGCCATTTTTGGCACTAAGTTATGATATTTCTCGTTGTTGGGTTTTGTCTCCATGTTGCTTTTGTCTTTGTCATGCATCTCATATCATGTCATCATGTGCATCGCATTTGCATACGTGTTCGTATCATGCATCCGAGCATTTTCCCCGTTGTCTGTTTTGCATTCTGGCACTCCTACGTCCTCCGGTGTCCCCTTTTGCCTCTTTCCATGTGCGGGTGTTAAACGTTCTCGGATTGGACCGAGACTTGCCAAGCGGCCTTGGTTTACTACGGGTAGACCGCCTGTCAAGTTTCGTGCCATTTGGACTTCGTTTGGTACTCCAACGGTTAACCGAGGAACCGAAAAGGCCTCGTGTGTGTTGCAGCCCAACACCTCTCCAAAGGGGCCAAAAGCCCAGCTAAACCTCCTCCATCCTCTCGGTCGTTCGATCACGATCTCGTGGCCGAAAACCGTGCTCAATTTGGAGCCTCCTAGCTCCTTCTATGTATAAATACGCATCTCCCCCGAAAATCCCAGATCAATTCCACCCCTAACCCTAGTCTCCCCTTCCTCCGCGCGCCAGACGCGTCCGCGTCGCCGCCACGTGTCGCCCTGTGACTCGCTCTCCGCCCGCGCCCACTTCGCCGGCCCGCAGGGCCCGCGGGAGGCCCTCCCGGCCCGTATCGCCGCCGCCGCCCCGCGTGGGATCTCGCCGCCCGCGTGCGCCTCCCCCGACGTCGCCGCGCCGCCGTGCCGCTCGGCCGCCGCCTCGCCGCCTCCTTCGATGCCGACGCACCACCGCCTCGACACCGGCGACCGCCTCCTCATCTCCTCCTCGCCGCCTCCGCCCGACATCGCCGACCGCCGCGCCTCCTCGTAGCTCCGGCGCCGCTCTCCGTCGCCGCAAGTCCGGCGAGCCCCGGCCGACCTCTCCCTCGCTACTGTTTCGGCGAGAGCTCGATCCCTCCTCGGGAAGCGCACCGCCGATCCAGATCTGAGAGAAACCCTAGGGGGTTGACTTTTGTCCCAGTTTTCCATATTTTTAGCATATTTCATCATGTCATAACTTTGCATCCGTGGCTCCGTTTTGGGCGTGTAGCATATCAAATTGTTCGTCTGGATGTGCACTTCATTTCATTCCGTTGCACCATGTTCATTGGAGTTCATCTCGATGCTCTAAATGCTGTTGCAAGAGTGCTATGTAATGTTAGTTTCAGATTCTTATCAGATTATGGACATTTGTCATTTTTGCCATGTTTAATGTGTGCCTCCTATGATCTTGAGCCCTACATGTGTTTTGTTGTATGCCATGCCATCTTTACAGGGGTGTATGCCATGTAATTTTGTGATCATTGTGGTAACTAGCACAAGCATGCAAAGTAGCTCTCGTGATGTTGCTGATTTCAGGGACTTAGAATTCTTCTAAATCATTTCCCTGATGATATTTTTATGCCATGTATTCATGTTGCTATAGAGTGATCCATGCCTCTTTTGAGCATGTTCAGTAAGGATGTTTTTGAGATATTGTTATGCTCTATTCATCCATGTCTTTGTTTGCAATTATGGAGTACCCTAGCATGACTCAATCTTGCTCTACTTTTGCTATAAAATGTTCCTGGCAGATTGTTTACATGTTAATCAATTTTGCCGAGGTTGTTGTAGTGGATCCATGCATGCTATGAGAGTGTTGTTGCCATGGTTAGCTTATTTATCATGTCTACTTGCTGGGAGTTTGCTTAGCTTGTCATGCAATGCCTTGTGGTGAGTGCATCGAGCTTGCAAACATGCCTACGTAACTCTGTTTTGCCATGTTCCAGTTCCTACTAAGTCTGAATCTGTTAACGAAACTTGCTATGTTTACATGGTTGCCATTGTATTTTCTTATCCCTTTTGGCTTATGGTCAGTAAGGGACTTTGTTGTATGCTTTGTGTAGTTTCATGCCATGCCTTGCTTTGCCATGATATGTTCCTGTAGCATGTTGTTATCTTGCTCTAAACATTGCTTCCTGATGTTAAATCCTGACATGTTGGTTATTTCACTAAGTCTGTGAACCTGATATCTTTTACACTTTTGCCATGCTTGTTTGAACCTGCTATTGTGTGATTTAGCTGTAGCTCAGTGTTCATATCTTTTCAAGCATCTTGAGTGGATCACTGCCATGTCCTTTTTTTTATGTTAGAGTGCAGTAGCTTGTTGTTCTTGATGCATTTATATGGCCTTGTGCTGTTAATCGCAGCTTTGTGCCATTATTGTTTTGCTTATCATTTGCAAACCGTGCATCCGATCCCGGTGATCTTTATGTCGATTTCGACCGAAATCAACTCATCTTTCCAGCGGCACTCTTGGTTTCCAAGTTGAGGCCTGGTTCAATCTTTCCCTTCCGAGGCACGCATATGCATTGCATATCACATCCCGCATATCATGTCATGTTTTGCATCATGTTACTTGCGCATTGCACCGTTGTTGATTGTGTTTTCCTTTGATTGTGTTCTTGCTTTGGGTATAGCCGGGAGACGAGTACGTGATCGAGGAACCCGTTGAGTATGCTTACGAGGATCAAGCTTACGTCAACTCGGAGAACTTTGCATGCAAGATGACCATACCCTCGAAATCACTTCTATCTTTGCTTGCTAGTTGCTCGCTCTATTGCTATGCCTATGCTACGATACCTACCACATGCTTTATCATGCCTCCCATATTGCCATGTCAAACCTCTAACCCACCTTTTCCTAGCAAACCGTTGTTTGGCTATGTTACCGCTTTGCTCAGCCCCTCGTATAGCGTTGTTAGTTGCAGGTGAAGATTGGAGTTTGTTCCTTGTTGGAACATGATTATTGTTGGGATATCATTATTATAACTTGTTTACTTTAATGCATCTATATACTTGGTAAAGGGTGGAAGGCTCGGCCTTATGCCTGGTGTTTTGTTCCACTCTTGCCGCCCTAGTTTCCGTCATACCGGTGTTATGTTCCTTGATTTTGCGTTCCTTACGCGGTTGGGTTATAATGGGAACCCCTTGACAGTTCGCCTTGAATAAAACTCCTCCAGCAAGGCCCAACCTTGGTTTTACCATTTGCCACCTAGCCTTTTTCCCTTGGGTTTCGCGGACTTAAGGGTCATCTTTATTTTAAACCCCCCCGGGCCAGTGCTCCACTGAGTGTTGGTCCAACTTGTCAGCCGCCGGTGGCCACCAGGGGCAACTCTGGGCTGGCCTACCGGAAGTTCGGACAATCCGGCGTGCCCTGAGAACGAGATATGTGCAGCGTCTATCGGGATTTGTCGGCACATTAGGGTGGCTTTGTTGGTTTAGTTTTACCATTGTCGAGATGTCTTGTAACCGGGATTCCGAGTCTGATCAGGCCGTCCTGGGAGAAGGAATATCCTTCGTTGACTGTGAGAGCTTGTGATGGGCTAAGTTGGGACACCCCTGCAGGGATTTGAACTTTCGAAAGCCGTGCCCGCGGTTATGGGCAGATGGGAATTTGTTAATGTCCGGTTGTAGAAAACTTGAAACTTAAACTTAATTAAAATGAATCAACAGCGTGTGTAGCCGTGATGGTCTCTTTTCGGCAGAGTCCGGGAAGAGAACATGGTCTCGAGTTATGCTTGAACGTAAGTAGTCTTGGATCACTTCTTGATCATAGTTTCTCAACCGTGCCTTGCCTTCTCTTCTCGCTCTCATTTGCGTATGTTAGCCACCATATATGCTAGTGCTTGCTGCAGCTCCACCTCATACCTTTTCCCTACCTATAAGCTTAAATAGTCTTGATCGCGAGGGTGTGAGATTGCTGAGTCCCCGTGACTCACAGTTTACTTCGAAAACCAGATGCAGGGACCGACGATACCGTTCCAGGAGATACGACTGAGCTCAAGTGGGAGTTCGATGAGGAATCAGGACGATACTACGTTTCCTTTCCAGACGATCAGTAGTGGAGCCCAGTTGGGGTGATCGGGGACATTATGCATTTGGGGTTGTCTTTACTTTGGTTCCATAGTCGGACCTTGTTTGTATCTGGATGATTGTAATGCTATATTTATGCTATTGTGTGAAGTGGGGATTGTAAGCTAACTATGTACCTCTTTTCTTATTCAGTACATGGGATGTGTAAAGATTACCCCTCTTGCGACATTGCCTACAATGCGGTTATGCCTCTAAGTCGTGCTCCGACACGTGGGAGATATAGCTGCATCGTGGGTGTTACACCTACTAACCAAAGGCCCAGTGCAAATTGTTGTTTTTTTTGCCTATTTCAGTGTTTCGCAGAAAAGGAATACCAAACGGAATGAAACCTTTGGGAGAGTTATTTTTGGAACAAACGTGATCCATAGGACTTGGAGTGGACGTCAAGCAACCAACAAGGAGGCCACGAGGCAGGAGGGTGAGCCTACCCCTCCTAGGCGCGCCCTGCACCTTTGTGGGCCCCTCGTGGCTCAACTGACCTACTTCTTCCTTCTATATATACTCATATACCCTGAAAACATCCAGGAGCACCACGAAACCCTATTTCCACCGCCGCAACCTTCTATACCCAAGAGATCCCATCTTGGGTCCTTTTTCGGAGCTCCACCGGAGGGGGCATCGATCACGGAGGGCCTCTACATCAACTCCATGGCCCCTCCGATGATGTGTGAGTAGTTTACTTCAGACCTTCAGGTCCATAGTTATTAGCTAAATGGCCACTTCTCTCTCTTTGGATCTCAATACAAAGTTCTCCTCGATCTTCTTGGAGATCTATTCGATGTAACTCTTTTTGCGGTGTGTTTGTCGAGATCCGATGAAATGTGGGTTTACGATCAAGTCTATCTATGAACAATATTTGATTCTTCTCTGAAATCTTTTATGTATGATTGGTTACCTTTGCAACTCTCTTTGAATTATCAGTTTGGTTTGGCCTACTAGATTGATCTTTCTTGCAATGGGAGAAGTGCTTAGCTTTGGGTTCAATCTTGCGGTGCTCGATTCCAGTGACAGAAAGGGAAATGACACGTATTCTATTGTTGCCATCGAGGATAAAAAGATGGGGTTTATATCATATTGCTTGAGTTTATCCCTCTACATCATGTCATCTTACCTAATGCGTTACTCTATTCTTATGACCTTAACACTCTAGATGCATGCTGGATAGCGGTCGATGGGTGGAGTAATAGTAGTAGATGAAGGCAGGAGTCAGTCTACTTGTCACGGACGTGATGCCTATATACATCATCATGCCAAGATATTATCATAATTATTCACTTTTCTATCAATTGCTCGATAGTAATTTGTTTACCCACCGTAATACTTATGCTATCTTGAGATAAGCCACTAGTGAAACCTATGGCCCCTGGTCTATTCTCCATTATATTAATCTTCCGTCAACAAGCTATGTCTATTACCTTTTATTTTGCAATATTTACTTTTAATCTTTATCATAAAAATACCAAAAATATTATCTTATCATCTCTATCAGATCTCACTCTCGTAAGTGACCATGAATGGATTGACAACCCCTTTATCGCGTTGGTTGCGAGGTTCTTATTTGTTTGTGTAGGTACGAGGGACTTGTGTGTGGGCTCCTACTGGATTGATACCTTGGTTCTCAAAAACTGAGGAAAATACTTACGCTACTTTGCTACATCACCCTTTCCTCTTCAAGGGAAAACCAACGCAATGCTCAAGAGGTAGCAAGAAGGATTTCTGGCGCCGTTGACAGGGAGTCTACGCACAAGTCAGGACATACCAAGTATCCATCACAAACTCTTATCCCTCGCATTACATTATTTGCCATTCGCCTCTCCCCCACTTCACCCTTGCCGTTTTATTCGCCCTCTTTTTCTGTTCCCCTTCTCTTTTCTAGTTCGTCTCTTTTTGCTTGTTTCTTGTTTGCTTGTGTGTTGGATTGCTTGCTTGTCACTATGTATCAAGATAATATTAAATTGTGTGATTTTTCAACACCAACAATAATGATTTTATTAGCACTCCGATTGCTCCTCTTACCGATGCTTAATCTTCTGAAATTAATGTCGCTTTGCTGAATCTTGTCATGAAAGATCCATTTTCCGGCCTTCCTTGTGAAGATGCCGCTACCCATCTAAACAACTTTGTTGATTTGTGTGATATGCAAAAGAATAAAGATGTGGATAATGATATTGTTAAACTGAAGCTATTCCCGTTTTCTCTTAGATATCATGCTAAAACTTGGTTTTCGTCTTTGCCTAAAAATAGTATCGATTCATGGAATAAGTGCAAAGATGCTTTTTATCTCTAAGTATTTTCCTCCCTCTAAGATCATCACTCTTAGAAATGATATTATGAATTTTAAGCAACTTGATCATGAGCATGTTGCACACGCTTGGGAGAGGATGAAAATAATGATATGTAATTTCCCTACACATGGTTTGAATCTTGGGATGATTATACAAATTTTTTATGCCGGATTGAATTTTGGTTCTAGAAATATTTTAGATTCGGCCACGGGAGGAACTTTTATGGAAATCACTTTAGGAGAAGCTATTAAACTCCTAGATAATATTATGGTTAATTATTATCAATGGCATACTGAAAGATCTACTAATAAAAAGGTGCATGCTATAGAAGAAATCAATGTTTTGAGTGGAAAGATGGATGAACTTATGAAATTGTTTGCAAATAAGAGTGTTCCTTATGATCCTAATGATATGCCTTTGTCTACTTTGATTGAGAATAATAATGAATCTATGGATGTGAATTTTGTTGGTAGGAACAATTTTGGTAATAATGCGTATAGAGGTAATTTTAATCCTAGGCCGTTTCCTAGTAAATCCTCTAATAATTATGGTAATTCCTACAACAATTCTTATGGAAATTATAATAAGATGCCCTCTGATTTTGAATCTAATATTAAAGAATTTATTAGTTCGCAAAAGAGTTTCAATGCTTTGATTGAAGAAAAATTGTCTAAGATTGATGAGTTCGCTGGGAACATGGATAGAATTTCTCTTGATGTTGATTCTTTGAAACTTAGATCTATTCCACCTAAGCATGATATCAATGAGTCTCTCAAATCTATGAGAATTTCCATTGATGAGTGCAAAGAAAGAACCGCTAGGATGCGTGCTTAAAAAGATTGCTTTGTGAAAGTTTGTTCTTCTAGTTTCCATGATAATAATGATGAAGATCTAAAAGTTATTGATGTGTCCCCTATTAAATATCTGTTTTGCAATATGAATCTTCATAATGATGGGACTGTAGATGAGTCAACTCTAGTTAGAAGGCGTCCCAATGATTCAGAGTTTTTAGATCTTGATGCAAAAATTAATAAAATTGGGATGGGAGAGGTCAAAACTTTACATAGCAATGAACCCACTATATTGGATTTCAAGGAATTTAATTATGATAATTGCTCTTTGATAGATTGTATTTCCTTGTGGCAATCCGTGCTAAATTCTCCGCATGCTTATAGTAAAAATAAAGCTTTTACTAAACATATCGTTGATGCTTTAATGCAATCTTATGAAGAAAAGCTTGAATTTGAAGTTTCTATCCCTAGAAAACTTCATGATGAGTGGGAACCTACTATCAAAATTAAGATTAAAGATCATGAATGCTATGCTTTATGTGATTTGGGTGCTAGTGTTTCCACGATTCCTAAAACTTTGTGTGATTTGCTAGGTTTCCGTGAATTTGATGATTGTTCTTTAAATTTGCATCTTGTGGATTCCATTATTAAGAAACCTATGGGAAGAATTAATGATGTTCTTATTGTTGCAAATAGGAATTATTTGCCCGTAGATTTCATTGTTCTTGATATATATTGCAATCCTACATGTCCTATTATTCTTGGTAGGCCTTTCCTTAGAATGATTGGTGCAATTATTGATATGAAAGAAGGGAATAATAGATTCCAATTTCCGTTATGAATCTATTATGAGAGCCACTTATGGCTTGCATACTAAAGATGATAATACCTAGATCTATCCTTGCTTTCATGCCTAGCTAGGGGCGTTAAACGATAGCGCTAGTTGGGAGGCAACCCAATTTTATTTTTGTTTCTTACTTTTTGATTCTGTTTAGTAATAAATAATTCATCTAGCCTATGTTTATATGTGGTTTTATGCTTTTAATTAGTGTTTGTGCCAAGTAGAACCTTTGGGAGGACTTGGGGAAAGTCTTTGCGATCTTGCTGTAAAAAATAGGAACTTTAGCGCTCACGAGATTTGCTGCCATTTTTTTACTGGGGAGTGCTATTTAGTTAATTATTTTTGCAGATGATTAATAGATAAATTCCTCACATCAAGCAATGTATTTTAGAATTTTTGGGGTTCCAGAAGTATTCGAAACCTACAGATTACTATAGACTGTTCTGTTTTTGACAGATTCTGTTCTTCGTGTGTTGTTTGCTTATTTTGATGAATCTATGGCTAGTAATAGAGTTTATGAACCATAGGAAAGTTGGAATACAGTAGGTTTAACACCAATATAAATAAAGAATAAGTTCAGTACAGTACCTTGAAGTGGTGGTTTGTTTTCTTTTACTAACGGAGCTCACGAGATTTTCTTTTAAGTTTTGTGTTGTGAAGTTTTCAAGTTTTGGGTAAAGATTTGATGGATTATGGAACAAGGAGAGACAAGAGCCTAAGCTTTGGGATGCCCAAGGCACCCCAAGGTAAAATCCAAGGACAACCAAAAGCCTAAGCTTGGGGATGCCCCGAAAGGCATCCCCACTTTTGTCTTCGTCCATCGGTAACTTTACTTGGAGCTATATTTCTATTCACCACATGATATGTGTTTTGCTTGGAGCGTCTTGTATGATTTGAGTCTTTGCTTTTTAGTTTACCACAATCATCCTTGCTGTACACACCTTTTGGGAGAGACACACATGAATTGGAATTTATTAGAATACTCTATGTTCTTTTGAGCTAGATAATTTTGCTCTAGTGCTTCACTTATATCTTTTGAGCTAGATAATTTTGCTCTAGTGCTTCACTTATATCTTTTAGAGCAATGTGGTGGTTTTATTTTATAGAAATAATTGATCTCTCATGCTTCACTTATATTATTTTGAGAGTCCTATATAACAGCATGGTAATTTGCTTTGGTTATGAAATTAGTCCTAATATGATAGGCATCCAAGATGGGTATAATAAAAAACTATCATAAAAAGTGCATTGAATACTATGAGAAGTTTGATACTTGCTGATTGTTTTGAGATATGAAGATGGTGATATTAGAGTCATGCTAGTTGAGTAGTTGGGAATTTGAGAAATACTTGTTCTAAAGTTTGCGATTCCCATAGCATGCACTTATGGTGAACCTTTATGTGATGAAGTCGGAGCATGATTTATTTATTGATTGTCTTCCTTATGAGTGGTGGTCGGGGACGAGCGATGGTCTTTTCCTACCAATCTACCCCCTAGGAGCATGCGCGTAGTACTTTGTTTCGATAACTAATAATTTTTTGCAATAAGTATGTGAGTTCTTTATGACTAATGTTCAGTCCATGGATTATACGCACTCTCACCCTTCCACCATTGCTAGCCTCTCTAGTACCGCGCAACTTTCGCCGGTACCATAAACCCACCATACACCTTCCTTAAAACAGCCACCATGCCTACCTATTATGGCATTTCCATAGCCATTCCGAGATATATTGCCATGCAACTTTCCACCGTTCCGTTATTATGACACGCTTCATCATTGTCATATTGCCTTGCATGATCACGTAGTTGACATCGTATTTGTGGCAAAGCCACCATGCTTAATTTTTCATACATGTCACTCGTGCTAAAACTTGAGTGGCTCCATCTTGAGTATGATGAAGATGTAGAAGAACGGTTGACCAAGAAGGCACGAATCTCGTCCATTCTTGCATTGCTCTCCTCCTTCCGTGCGCCGAGCTTGTTGTCAAAGTAGTCTCTTGCACGTTGCTCAGATTGTCGTAAGTCGATAGAAAGTAGGTCGATGTGTTCGCTCAATGCTTCATTCTCTTGATGCAAAGCTCTTTGCCTGCCGGAGAGGTGGTTCTTGGTGACGTAGTTGTTCGGGTCCTCATCTTGCTTGATGAAGAGTGGATTTGAAGAAGTGGTTGGCATATCCATCATCTCAAGCAAATGCGAGTGGGAGAATGAAAAGAACTAGACCAGATGTACCTTACCCAATGTCGAAAATGGATCAATGATCACTCAATAGTGTAACAAGGAAATAACACAATTGGTATCAGATCTCGTCGATTGCTCACACCTACATAAATAAAGCTTTTTGGAGTAGCTTGGTGAGGATCGTGGCACAAAATTTATGCAATTGTTAGCAAGATTCAATAATGTTGGAAAAGATTCACAAATTTGCAAATGCAACAAGTAGACCAAAGGAAAAATGTGGCACACGGCAACACATAAACGGATAGATAAGTGGGGTTGTTCGACCAAGGAATGAGCTCAGAATGTGGAATCCACGGGAAATGTTGTTGTTGCACAACTCTAGAGAGACACTAAAGCGATTGCATAGTAGGCGGTGATACGTCTCCAACGTATCTATACTTTTTGATTGTTCCATGCTATTATATTATCTGTTTTGGATGTTAATGGGCTTATTTATACACTTGGTGTCCATACTTATTAGCTAGATGGCTTCTTCTCTCTCTTTGGATCTCAATACAAAGTTCTCCTCGATCTTCTTGGAGATCTATTCGATCTATCTCTTTTTGCAGTGTGTTTGTCGAGATCCGATGAATTGTGGGTTTATGATCAAGTCTATCTATGAACAATATTTGATTCTTCTCTGAAATCTTTTATGTATGATTGGTTATCTTTGCAAGTCTCTTCGAATTATCAGTTTGGTTTGGCCTACTAGATTGATCTTTCTTGCAATGGGAGAAGTGCTTAGCTTTGGGTTTAGTCTTGCGGTGCTCGATTCCAGAGACAGAAAGGGAAATGACACATATTGTATTGTTGCCATCGAGGATAAAAAGATGAGGTTTATATAATATCGCTTGAGTTTATCCCTCTACATCATGTCATCTTACCTAATGTGTTACTCTGTTCTTGTGAATTTAATACTCTAGATGCATGCTGGATAGCAGTCGATGTGTGGAGTAATAGTAGTAGATGCAGGCAGGAGTCAGTCTACTTGTCATGGACGTGATGCCTATATACATGATCATGCCTAGATATTCTCATAATTATTCGCTCTTCTATCAATTGCTCGACAGTAATTTGTTTACCCATCGTAATACTTATGCTATCGTAATACTTATGCTATCTTATCATCTCTATCAGATCTTACTCTCGTAAGTGACCGTGAAGGGATTGACAACCCCTTTATCGCGTTGGTTGCGAGGTTCTTATTTGTTTGTGTAGGTACTAGGGACTTGCGTGTGGCCTCCTACTGGATTGATACCTTGGTTCTAAAAAACTAAGGGAAATACTTACGCTACTTTGCTGCATCACCCTTTCCTCTTCAAGGGAAAACCAACGCAGTGCTCAAGAGGTAGCAAGAAGGATTTCTGGCGCCGTTGCCGGAGAGTCTACGCACAAGTCAAGACATACCAAGTACCCATCACAAACTCTTATCCCTCGCATTACATTATTTGCCATTTGCCTCTCATTTTCCTCTCCCCCACTTCACCCTTGCCGTTTTATTTGCCCTCTTTTTCTGTTCCCCTTCTCTTTTCTAGTTCGTCTCTTTTTTGCTTGTTTCTTGTTTGCTTGTGTGTTGGATTGCTTGCTTGTCACTATGGCTCAAGATAATATTAAATTGTGTGATTTTTCCAATACCAACAATAATGATTTTATTAGCACTCTGATTGCTCCTCTTACCTATGCCGAATCTTGTGAAATTAATGCTGCTTTGCTAAATCTTGTCATGAAAGATTCGTTTTCCGGCCTTCCTAGTGAAGATGCTGCTACCCATCTAAAAAACTTTGTTGATTTGTGTGATATGCAAAAGAAGGAAGATGTGGATAATGATATTGTTAAACTGAAGCTATTCCCGTTTCTCTTAGATATCGTGCTAAAACTTTGTTTTCGTCTTTGCCTAAAAATAGTATCGATTCATGGAATAAGTGCAAAGATGCTTTTATCTCTAAGTATTTTCCTACCGCTAAGATCATCACTCTTAGAAACGATATTATGAATTTTAAGCAACTTGATCGTGAACATGTTGCACAAGCTTTGGAGAGGATGAAATTAATGATACGTAATTGCCCTACACATGGTTTGAATCTTTGGATGATTATACAAAAAAATTATGCCGGATTGAATTTTTCTTCTAGAAATCTTTTAGATTCGGCCGCGGGAGGCACTTGTATGGAAATCACTTTATGAGAAGCTACTAAACTCCTAGATAATATTATGGTTAATTATTCTCAATGGCATACTGAAAGATCTACTAATAAAAAGGTGCAAGCTATAGAAGAAATCAATGTTTTGAGTGGAAAGATGGATGAACTTATGATTTTTTTGCAAATAAGAGTGTTTCTTCTGATCCTAATGATATGCCTTTGTCTACTATGATTGAGAATAATAATGAATCTATGGATGTGAATTTTGTTGGTAGGAATTTTTTGGTAATAACGCGTATAGAGGTAATTTTAATCCTAGGCCGTTTCCTAGTAATTCCTCTAATAATTATGGTAATTCCTACACCAATTCTTATGGAAATTATAATAAGATGCCCTCTGATTTTGAATCTAATATTAAAGAATTTATTAGTTCACAAAAGAGTTTCAATGCTTTGATTGAAGAAAAATTATCTAAGATTGATGAGTTGGCTAGGAACGTGGATATAATTTTTCTTGATGTTGATTCTTTGGAACTCAGATCTATTCCATGTAAGCATGATATCAACGAGTCTCTCAAAGCTATGCGAATTTCCATTGATGAGTGCAAAGAAAGAACCGCTAGGATGCGTGCTAAAAAAGATTGCTTTGTGAAAGCGTGTTCTTCTAGTTTCCATGATAATAATGATGATGATCTAAAAGTTATTGATGTGTCCCCTATTAAATCTCTGTTTTGCAATACGAATCTTGGTAATGATGGGACTGGAGATGAGTCAACTTTAGTTAGAAGGCGTCCCAATGATTCGGAGTTTTTAGAACTTGAATTAAAAATTGATAAAAGTGGTATGGGAGAGGTTAAAACATTACACAGCAATGAACCCACTATTTTTGATTTCAAGGAATTTAATTATGATAATTGCTTTTTGATAGATTGTATTTCCTTGTTGCAATCTGTGCTAAATTATCTGCATGCTTATAGTCAAAATAAAGCTTTTACTAAACATATCATTGATGCTTTAATGCAATCTTATGAAGAAAAGCTTGAATTGGAAGTTTCTATCCCTAGAAAACTTCATGATGAGTGGGAACCTAATATTAAAGTTAAGATTAAAGATCATGAATGCTATGCTTTATGTGATTTGGGTGCTAGTGTTTCCATGATTCCTAGAACTTTGTGTGATTTGCTAGGTTTCTATGAATTTGATGATTGTTCTTTAAATTTGCATCATGCGGATTCCACTATTAAGGTGGTGTTTGGTTCTCTAGTCCTAGGACTTTTTCTAGTCCCAACTAAAAAGTCCCTAGTCCCTAAAAAGTCCCTCCCTGTTTGTTTCCAGAGACTAAAAAGTCCCTAGTCCCTTCCTAGAGGTTATTAAATGACCATGTTGCCCCTAGTATATAGAAAAATAACAATTAAACAACACCATGGGGTGGCGGGCCAATGGGTGCATGGAGGGGCACTGTTGAAAAGCCCCAAAAAATCCCCAAAATACTCTCCTTGAGAGTCTTCTTCATTTAGTCCCAAATGCCTAGTTTAGTCCCTAAAAAGTCCCTCCCGTTTGGTAAAGAAGTCTCTAAGAGGAACTTTTTCTAGTCCCTACACAAAAAAGTCCCTGGAAACAAACACCCCCTAAGATACCTATGGGAATAATTAATGATGTTCTTATTTTTGCAAATAGGAATTATGTGCTCGTAGATTTCATTATTCTTGATATAGATTGCAATCCTACATGTCCGATTATTCTTGGTAGGCCTTTCCTTAGAACGACTGGTGCAATTATTGATATGAAAGAAGGGAATATTAGATTCCAATTTTCATTAAGGAAGGCCATGGAACACTTTCCTAGAAAGAAAATTAAATTACCTTATGAATCTATTATGAGAGCCACTTATGGATTGCATACTAAAGATGATAATACCTAGATCTATCCTTGCTTTCATGCCTAGCTAGGGGCGTTAAACGATAGCGCTTGTTGGGAGGCAACCCAATTTTATTTTTTTTCTTGCTTTTTGATTCTGTTTAGTAATAAATAATTCATCTAGCCTATGTTTAGATGTGTTTTTATGTTTTTAATTAGTGTTTGTGCAAAGTAGAACCTTTGGGAAGACTTGGGGAAAGTCTTTGCGATCTTGCTGTAAAAAACAGAAACTTTAGCACTCACGAGATTTGCTGCCATATTTTACTGGAGAATGATATTTAGTTAATTCGTTTTGAAGATGATTTATAGATAAATTCCTCACATCCAGTAATTTATTTTAGAATTTTTGGGGTTCCAGAAGTATTCGAAACCTACAGATTACTACAGACTGTTCTGTTCTTGACATATTCTGTTTTTCGTGTGTTGTTTGCTTATTTTGACGAATCTATGGCTAGTAATAGAGTTTATGAACCATAGGAAAGTTGGAATACAATAGGTTTAACACCAATATAAATAAAGAATGAGTTCATTACAGTACCTTGAAGTGGTGGTTTGTTTTCTTTTACTAACGGAGCTCACGAGATTTTCTTTTAAGTTTTGTGTTGTGAAGTTTTCAAGTTTTGGGTAAAGATTTGATGGATTATGGAACAAGGAGAGGAAAGAGCCTAAGATTGGGGATTCCCAAGGCACCCCAAGGTAAAATCCAAGGACAACCAAAATCTTAAGCTTGGGGATGCCCCGGAAGGCATCCCCTCTTTCGTCTTCGTCCATCGGTAACTTTACTTGGAGCTATATTTTTATTCACCACATGATATGTGTTTTGCTTGGAGCGTCTTGTACGATTCGAGTCTTTGCTTTTTAGTTTACCACAATCATACTTGCTGTACACACCTTTTGGGAAAGACACACATGAATTGGAATTTATTAGAATACTCTATGTGCTTCACTTATATCTTTTGAGCTAGATAATTTTGCTCTAGTGCTTCACTTATATCTTTTAGAGCATGGTGCTGGTTTTATTTTATAGAAATAATTGATCTCTCATGTTTCACTTATATTATTTTGAGAGTCCTTTAGAACAGCGTGGTTATTTTCTTTGGTTATGAAATTAGTCCTAATATGATAGGCATCCAAGATGGGTATAATAAAAACTATCATAAAAAGTGCATTGAATACTGTGAGAAGTTTGATACTTGATGATTGTTTTGAGATATGAAGATGGTGATATTAGAGTCATGCTAGTTGAGTAGTTGCGAATTTGAGAAATACTTGTTCTAAAGTTTGTGATTCCCGTAGCATGCATGTATGGTGAACCGTTATGTGATGAAGTCGGAGCATGATTTATTTATTGATTGTCTTCCTTATGAGTGGCGACCAGGGACGAGCGATGGTCTTTTCCTACCAATCTATCCCGCTAGGAGCATGCATGTAGTACTTTGTTTCGATAACTAATAAATTTTTGCAATAAGTATGTGAGTTCTTTATGACTAATATTGAGTCCATGGATTATACGCACTCTTACCCTTCCACCATTGCTAGCCTCTCTAGTACCGTGCAACTTTCGCCGGTACCATAAAACCACCATACACCTTCCTCAAAACAGCCACCATACCTACCTATTATGGCATTTCCATAGCCATTCTGAGATATATTGCCATGCAACTTTCCACCGTTCCGTTATTATGACACGCTTCATCATTGTCATATTGCCTTGCATGATCATGTAGTTGACATCGTATTTGTGGCAAAGCCACCATGCTTAATTTTTCATACATGTCACTCTTGATTCATCGCAATCCCGGTACACCGCGGGAGGCATTCACATAGAGTCATATTTCGTTCTAAGTATCAAGTTGTAATTCTTGAGTTGTAAGTAAATAAAAGTGTGATGATCATCATTAGAGCATTGTCCCATGTGAGGGAAGGATGATGGAGACTATGATTCCCCCATAAGTCGGGTTGAGACTCCGGACGAAAAAAAGAGAGAAAAGAAGGCCCAAATAAAAAAATTAGGGAAAAAGAGAGAAGGGACAATGTTACTATCCTTTTACCACACTTGTGCTTCAAAGTAGCACCATGATTTTCATGATAGAGAGCCTCCTATGTTGTCACTTTCATATACTAGTGGCAATTTTACATTATAGAACTTGGCTTGTATATTCCAATGATGGGCTTCCTCAAAATGCCCAAGGTCTTCGTGAGCAAGCGAGTTGGATGCACACCCACTTAGTTTCTTTTTGAGCTTTCATACACTTATAGCTCTAGTGCATCCGTTGCATGGCAATCCCTACTCACTCACATTGATATCTATTGATGGGCATCTCCATAGCCCGTTGATACGCCTAGTTGATGTGAGACTATCTTCTCCTTTTTGTCTTCTCCACAACCACCATTCTATTCCACCTATAGTGCTATGTCCATGGCTCACGCTCATATATTGCATGCAGATTGAAAAAGTTTGAAAACACCAAAAGTATGAAACAATTGCTTGGCTTGTCATCAGGGTTGTGCATGATTAAATACTTTGTGTGATGAAGATAGAGCATAGCCAGACTATATGATTTTGTAGGGATAACTTTCTTTGGCCATGTTATTTTGAGAAGACATGATTGCTTAGTTAGTATGCTTGAAGTATTATTATTTTTATGTCAATATTAAACTTTTGTCTTGAATCTTTCGGATCTGAACATTCATGCCACAATAAAGAAAGTTACATTGAGAAATATGCTAGGTAGCATTCCACATCAAAAATTCAGTTTTTATCATTTACCTACTTGAGGATGAGCAGGAATTAAGCTTGGGGATGCTTGATACGTCCCCAACGTATCTATAATTTTTCATTGTTCCATGCTATTATATTATCTGTTTTGGATGTTAATGGGCTTATTTATACACTTTTATATTATTTTTGGGACTAACCTACTAACCCAAGGCCCAGTGCAAATTGCTATTTTTTTTGCCCATTTCAGTGTTTCGCAGAAAAGGAATACCAAATGGAATCCAAACAGAATGAAACCTTCGGGAGAGTTATTTTTGGAACAAACGTGATCCAGAGTACTTGGAGTGGACGTCAAGCAACCAAAGAGGAGGCCACGAGGCAGGGGGCATGCCTACCCCCTGGGCGCGCCCTCCACCCTCATGGGCCCCTCGTGGCTCAACCGACCTACTTCTTCCTCCTATATATACTCATATACCCTGAAAGCATCCAGGAGCACCACAAAACCCTATTTCCACCACCGCAACCTTCTGTACCCAAGAGATCCCATCTTGGGGCCTTTTCCGGAGCTCCGCCAGAGGGGGCATCGATCATGGAGGCCCTCTACATCTACTCCATGGCCCTTCCGATGATGTGTGAGTAGTTTACTTCAGACCTTCGGGTCCATAGTTATTAGCTAGATGGCTTCTTCTCTCTCTTTGGATCTCAATACAAAGTTCTCCTCGATCATCTTGGAGATCTATTCGATGTAACTCTTTTTGCGGTGTGTTTGTTGAGATCCGATGAATTGTGGGTTTATGATCAAGTCTATCTATAAACAATATTTGATTCTTCTCTGAAATCTTTTATGTATGATTGGTTATCTTTGCAAGTCTCTTCGAATTATCAGTTTGGTTTGGCCTACTAGATTGATCTTTCTTGCAATGGGTGAAGTGCTTAGCTTTGGGTTCAATCTTGCGGTGCTCGATCCCAGTGACAGAAAGTGAAACAACACGTATTGTATTGTTGCCATCGAGGATAAAAAGATGGGGTTTATATCATATTGCTTGAGTTTATCCCTCTACATCATGTCATCTTACCTAATGCGTTACTCTATTCTTATGAACTTAAGACTCTAGATGCATGCTAGATAGCGGTCGATGTGTGGAGTAATAGTAGTAGATGCAGGCAGGAGTCAATCTACTTGTCACGGACGTGATGCCTATATACATGATCATGCCTAGATATTCTCATAATTATTCGATTTTCTATCAATTGCTCAATAGTAATTTTTTTACCCACTGTAATACTTATGCTATCTTGAGAGAAGCCACTAATGAAACCTATGTCCCCCGGTTCTATTCTCCATTATATTAATCTTCCGTCAACAAGCTATTTCTATTACCTTTTATTTTGCAATCTTTACTTTTAATCTTAATCATAAAAATACCAAAAATATTATCTTATCATCTCTATCAGATCTCACTCTCGTAAGTGACCGTGATGGGATTGACAACCCCTTTATCGCGTTGGTTGTGAGGTTCTTATTTGTTTGTGTAAGTACGAGGGACTTGTGTGTGGCCTCCTACTGGATTGATACCTTGGTTCTCGAAAACCGAGGGAAATACTTACGCTACTTTGCTGCATCACCCTTTCCTCTTCAAGGGAAAACCAACGCAGTGCTCAAGTGGTAGCAAGCGGATACGAGACTTATGCTTAATCTATATAGAGAAAATGCAATGACTTCCTATCCCAAGTATGCTATATCTGTATGGTGTTCCGATGATATGATCCAAGATGATCGAGTATGACAATCTTAATGTAGTATGATGATATGGTTCTTTCTTAAAATCTCTTTCCTTATCTTTCTATTTTTGTTGAATAGCTTGTCGGTTCTTTCCTTGGGCTTCTTTTGCAAACTTGACGAACCAAGATAGCAATTGTGTATATGTGATGACAACTTTGTGACACAAGAGATTGATATGTCTCCAACATATCTATAATTTATGAAGTATTCATGCCATATTTACAATAATTTTATATGGTTTTGGTATGATTTGCATGGAACTAACCCGGACTGACACTGTTTTCAGCAGAACTACCGTGGTGTTTTTTGTGTGCAGAAATGAAAGTCCTCCAAACAAGCTGAAACTTAAACTTTCTGACAGTTTTTTTGTAGCAAAAGAGACCCCAAAGCTTCGTGGAAGGACCAGAAGGTGAAGGAGTAGGGAACAAGACCCCGGGGCACGCCTGGGCCCTTGCCCGTGTGCCGGTGGGTTGTGCTCACCTCGGGGCCCATCTTCGCGTGAAACCGATGCCAAAAAATCCTATAAATAGAGAAACCATCAGAAGTAACCCTAGATTAGAAGTTCCGCCGCCGCAGGCCTCTATAGCCACCGAAAACCAATCTAGACCCCGTTCCCGCACCCTGCCAGAGGGGGAAATCATCTCTGGTGGCCATCTTCATCATCCCGGCGGCCACCATGATGAGGAGGGAGTAGTCCACCCTCGGGTCCGAGGGTTTGTACCAGTAGCTATGTGTTTAATCTCTCTCTCTCTCTCTCTCTCTCGTGTTCTTGAGACGTCACGATCTTGATGTATTGCGGGCTTTGTTAATATAGTCAGATCATATGGTGTTTTCCCCTCTCTATCTTGTTGTGATGAATTGAGTTTTCCCTTTGAGATTTTGTTGTTATTGGATTGAATACTTTTATGGATTTGAGAGCACTTGATATATGTCTTGCATATCAATAATCGTGGTGACAATGGGGTATCGTATTTATTCACTTGATATATGTTTTGGCACTCAACTCGTGGATTCCCGAGGTGACATTGGGGTAATCTACGCATAGGGGTTGATGCACATTGTTGTCTTTGTTTCTCCGGTAGAAATCTTGGGGCACTCTTTGAAGTTCTTTGTGTTGGATTGAGTATTATGAATCTGAAATTATTTGGTGTTATTTTAGTACGAACTATTGGATAGATCGATCGGAAAGAATAGCTTTGAGGTAGTTCCGTACCCTACAAACGATTTCTTCTTATGTTCTCCGCTAGATAGGAACTTTGGAGTGTTTCTTCATCGCACTTTGATGGGTGGTTATATGATCCAATTATCTTAGCACCGTTGAGAGATTGCACTAGTGAAAGTACGGACCCTAGGCCTCATTTTTAAGGATTGCAATACCGTTTTTGTGCCTGTTTACTATTTGCTACCTTGCTGTTTCTATTTATTCAGATTATAAAAATATATTTCTACCATCCAAATTACACTTTTATCACCATCTCTTCGCCGAACTAGTGCACCTATACAAATTGCCATTGTATTGGGTGTGTTGGGGACACAAGAGATTTCTTGTATTTGATTGCAGGGTTGATAAACCTTAGGTCACCCACGGATTGATAAACCTTAGGTCACCCACTTGAGGGAAAATTGCTAATGTCCTGCAAAACTCTACGCTTGGAGGCCCAACACGTGTCTACAAGAATAAAGTTGCGTAGTAGACATCAAGCTCTTTTCTGGCGCCGTTGCTGGGGAGGTTAGGTAAGCGGCACTCACATCCCGTCAACAAAGCTCTTTTCTGGCGCCGTTGCCGGGGAGGTGAGTGCTTGAAGGTACATATTTAGATCTTGCAATCAAATCTTTTAGTTTCTTGTTTGATCACTAGTTTGGTTTATAAAGGAAAACTAAAAAAATGGAATTGATGTTGCATCATATTATTCATCTTTATAATGTCTTTCGTGAAAATGATGGAAAGGAAAATTGTGCTCAATTGATAGAAGAAGAATTCTATAAAATGTTTGACATAAAATCTTTGAATGATGAGCATGATTGCAATATTGCTAGTATGAATTCTTTGAATATCCATGATGCTAATGATATGCAAAGCCATAATCTTGGGGATGCTATGTTTGATGAAGATGTTATTTTTAGTCCCTCAAGTTTTGATAAGAAAATTTATTATGATGAAAGCATGCATTCTACCTATGATGATTATGGTGATGACATGTATTCTATAAAGAATAATGATAACCATGAAACTTGTCATCATGATTTTAATTTTCAATCCCATGATAGTTATTTTGTTGAGTTTGCTCCCACTACTATTCATGAGAATAAATTTGCTTATGTGGAGAGTAAAAAATGTTCTATGCTTGTGGATCATGAAAAGAATCATTTATGTGATAGTTATATTGTTTAATTCATTCATGATGCTACTGAAAATTATTATGGGAGAGGAACATGTGCTTCTACATATCTCAATAATATCAAGTTTCCTCTCTATGTGTTGAAAATCTTGAAGTTTTGCCTTCCTATGCTAGTTGATTCTTGTTCCAACAAGTTGTTTGCTCCCAAAATCCTATGCATAGGAAGTGGGTTAGACATAAATGTGCTAGTCATATGCTTCATGATGCTCTCTTCATGTTTCAATTCTTATCTTTTATGCGAGAATCATTGAAATCATCATGCCTAGCTAAAAGGCATTAAAGAAAAGTGTTTGTTGGGACACAACCCAACACTTTCACCTACTGTTTTTGTGTGTTTTCATGATTATGCTACTGTAGTAATCATGTTTTAAAGCTTTTATTTCAATAAAGTGCAAAGTAAGACCTTTGGGATGGTCTATGGTGATAGTTGATTTGATCTTGCTGAAAAATAGAAACTTTTGCGCCTAGTAAAATAATTTTAGTTTTTTTACAGAAGGATGATAAAATCCTGATTATTTTTGCACGATATTGATATACAAATTTCCCAGGTTGTCCTAATTTTTCAGAATTTTCGGAGTAGCAGAAGTATGGTTGCTGTCCAGATCATTACAGACTGTTCTGTTTCTGACATATTCTGTTTTCAATGCATAGTTTGCTTGTTTTATAGTTTCTATGGCTTATATCGCTCAATATAAATTGTATACATGATATAATACAGTAGGAATTGTGTGAGAATAATTATGAATCTTGTCTTTCACAGTACCAAAAGTGAAATGGTTTGCTCTTTATCATACTAACCTATCTCACAAAGTTCCGTTAAGTTTTGTGTGATTGAAGTTTTCAAGTTTTGGGTGAGATGTCGATATGAGGAGAATAAGGAGTGAAAAGAACCTAAGCTTGGGGATCCCCAAAGCACCCCAAGTTAGTATTCATGGAATATCCAAGCAACTAAGCTTGGGGATGCCCCGGAAGGCATCCCCTCTTTCGTCCCCAACATTATCGGTAACCTCACTTAGAGCTATGTTTTCATTCGTCAGATGATATGTTTTTTTCTTGGAGCATAAATTTATTTTGTTAGGATTTGCTTACTGTTATTTAGAATAATGTTTTGCATCTTTTATTTTAATAAAAGTGGCAATGATAGCCTTTGCCATGCTTATTTTGCAAGTTTACATGTTGCTGTTTGAAAACGGAAAGTTTACCGCTGTTGCAAAAATTCCCTAGAAAAGTCAGAATGTGATAAAATGTTGAAACTTTTTGCAAAATAAGCTATGATTAATTTTCTACAGTCTGGGATTTTTTCATAACTTTTGTAGTTAGGTAAGTATTGATACTCTTGCATTCTTTATAGACTGTACTATTTTGGTAGATTGCTATTATGTTTGCATTGTTTGCATATGTTTGCTTGTTTAATGATTCTATTTGAGGATAGGAGTATTAAATATGTAGAGGCATTTAGTATGCAATGTTGAATAATAATTTTAGTGGTTTGCTACAGTAGAGAATGATAAGGTTTTTGCAATGGTTTATACTAACTTATCTCACGAGTTCTTGTTGAGTTTTGTGTGGATGAAGCTTTTGAGATTTAGGAAAACCGTGATATGAGAGGAATTAAGGAGACACAAAATCTCAAGCTTGGGGATTCCCAAGGCACCCCAACATAATATTTCAAGGAGTTTTAAGCATCTAAGCTTGGGGATGCCCCGGTAGGCACCCCACCTTTCTTCTTCAACAATTATCGGTTAATATCGGTTGAGCCTAAGTTTTTACTTCTTCACATGATGTGTGCTATTCTTGGAATGTCATTTTGTTTTGTTTTGCTTGCTGTTTTAATAAAATTCTTAGATTTGAAAGTTTTTAATAAGAGAGAGTCCTCAAATAGCTACCTATTTACTTAACTACCCGCATGATCTTCACTTATATCTTTTTGGAGTAGCTTGTCATTTACTCTTGTGCTTCACGTATATCCTATGAGTCAATTGTTGAATAAATTGAATTTCATGAAGTTGAAATCATATCATTCCTAGTGGTAGCTTCACATTGGGTTTAGAAAGTGAATCTTTTGAGGCTTGGCAATCACAATATTGGTCATACAAGCAATTCATGAATAATTAGTATAAGGAAGAGAACTTTCACATGCAAATACACTATCTTGGAAATCTTTTGTGATTGCGAGCCCCCATCAAAATATTATATGCCAAAATTATTGATTTTGGACAAAGAAAACAACGTAATGGTTTATGTTTGTTCATATTCACATAGAAGTTATACTGTCATAGATCCTTCAACATGTGGTGCTTGCTCCCCATCTTTGCTAGCCAAAATTTTTGCACCAAGTAGAGATACTACTTGTGCATCCAAAAAACCCTTAAACCCAAATCTTATCTTCAAGAGTCCACCATACCTACCTAAGGATTGAGCAAGATCCTTCAAGTAAGTTGTCATCGGTGCAATAAGGCAATAAAAATTGCTTCTAAAAGTGTTAAATCATTTAGTGCAAGAGAAAATTGAGCGTTGTACGAACTTGTGATGGCAAAGAATAAAAGCGACAGACTGCATAATAAAGGTTGCTATCATAAGGGCCAATATAACGTGACGTTCTTTTGCACTAAGGGGTTGAGCATACAAACAAATAAGCGCATGGCATCCTCTGCTTCCCTCTACGAAGGGCCTATCTTTTACTTTTATGTATTTAATTTCATGCAAGATTCAAAGTTTTTCTCTCTGTTCCTTTTTATTTTTCTCTTTTGGCAAGTATCATGTGGCGGGGAAAGATCTAGGCACATATATCCAGTTGGATATGGGTAGCATGAGTTATTACTGTTGACATCACCCTTGAGGTGAATACGTTGGGAGGCGAACTTATAAGCCCCTATCTTTCTATGTGTCCGGTTGAAATGTTTTGCTCATGTGTATGCGGTGAGTGTTAGCAATCATAGAAGACTATATGATGGTTGAGTATGTGGAGCTCTTACTTAAACTCTGATGAATAGGTTGAATTACAATTGTTTGGTGACTGAGAACATACGTTGTTGAGTTTCAAGAGAATTCATTGTTTGAACCTTAACATGTGAATTGGTTTATACTTTAACATGAGAAGTTTTATGAGAAAGGATTGTTGTTATGATGCTAGGAAAAGTGATTGAAATTATCATTGACCAAACTTATGCACTTTGCTAGCATTCACACTTCATAAATTATTTCTTTTATCATTTACCTACTCGAGGACGAGTAGAAATTAAGCTTGGGGATGCTGATACGTCTGCAATGTATCTAAAATTTATGAAGTATTCATGCCATATTTACAACAATTTTATATGGTTTTGGTATGATTTGCATGGAACTAACCCAGACTGACGCTGTTTTCAACAGAACTACCGTGGTGTTGTTTTTTGTGCAGAAATGAAAGTTCTCCAAATGATCTGAAACTTTTTCATGATTTTTTTGGAACAAAAGAGACCCCCGAAGCTTCGTGGAAGGACCAGAAGGTGAAGGAGTTGGGCACAAGACACCGGGGCGCGCCTGGGCCCTTGCCCATGCCTCAGTGGGTTGTGCTCACCTCTAGGCCCATCTTCATGTGAAACCGACGCCAAAAAATGAAGGAAATATGCCCTAGAGGCAATAATAAAGTTATTGTTTATTTCCTTATATCACGATAAATGTTTATTATTCATGCAATAATTGTATTAACCGAAAACTTAGTACATGTGTGAATACATATACAAACTGAGTGTCACTAGTATGCCTCTACTTGACTAGCTCGTTAATCAAAGATGGTTAAGTTTCCTAGCCATAGACATGGGTTGTCATTTGATTAACAGGATCACATCATTAGAGAATGATGTGATTGACTTGACCCATTCCGTTAGCTTAGCACAATGATCGTTTAGTTTGTTGCTATTGCTTTCTCCATAACTTATACATGTTCCTATGACTATATGAGATCGTGCAACTCCCGAATATCGGAGGAACACTTTGTGTGCTACCAAACGTCACAACGTAACTGGGTGATTATAAAGGTGCTCTACAGGTGTCTCCGATGGTGTTTGTTGAGTTGGCATAGATCGAGATTAGGATTTGTCACTCCGATTGTCGAAGAGGTATCTCTGGGCCCTCTCGGCAATGCACATCAATATAAGCCTTGCAAGCAATGTGACTAATGAGTTAGTTGCGGGATGATGCATTACGGAACGAGTAAAGAGACTTGACGGTACCGAGATTTAACTAGGTATTGAGATACCGACGATCGAATCTCGAGCAAGTAACATACCGATGACAAAGGGAACAACATGTATCGTTATGCGATTTGACCGATAAATATCTTCGTAGAATATGTGGGAGCCAATATGAACATCCAGGTTCCGCTATTGGTTATTGACCGGAGACGTGTCTCGGTCATGTCTACATAGTTCTTGAACCCGTAGGGTCCGCACGCTTAACCTTCGGTGACGATCGGTATTATGAGTTTATGTGTTTTGATGTACCGAAGGTAGTTCGGAGTCCCGGGTGTGATCACGGACATGACAAGGAGTCTCGAAATGGTCGAGACATAAAGTTTGATATATTGGATGACTATATTCGGACACCGGATGAGTTTCGGGGGTCACCGGATAATTATTGGAGTGCCAGGGGGGGTTATCGGAACCCTCGGGGGAACTAAATGGGCCACATGGGCCTTAGTGGAGAGAGAGGGCCGGCCAAGGCAGGGCCACGCGCCCCTCCCCCTCTAGTCCGAATTGGTCTAGGGAAGGGGGGCGGCGCCCCCCTTTCCTTCTCTTCTCTTCCTCTCCCTCTTCCTAGTTGGACTACGAAAGGGGGAGTTCTACTCCTACTAGGAGGAGGACTCCTCCCTCTCCTTGGCGCACCCCAAGGCCGGCCGACCTCCCCCTTGCTCCTTTATATACGGGGGCAGGGGGCACCCTAGAACACACAAGTTGATTGTTTCCAGCCGTGTGTGGTGCCCCCCTCCACCATAATCCACCTCGGTCATATCATAGCGATGCTTAGGCGAAGCCCTGTTCCGGTAGCATCATCATCACCGTCATCACGCCGTCATGTTGACGAAGCTCTCCCTCGACACTCTGCTGGATCGTGAGTTCGTGGGACATCATCGAGCCGAACATGTGCAGATCGCAGAGGTGCCGTACTTTCGGTACTAGGATCGGTCGATCATGAAGACGTACGACTAAATCAACCGCGTTGTCATAACGCTTCCGCTTACGGTCTACAAGGGTACGTAGACAACACTCTCCCCTCTCATTGCTATGCATCACCATGATCTTGCGTGTGCGTAGGATTTTTTTTGAAATTACTGCGTTCCCCAAAAAAATCCTATAAATAGAGAAATCATCAGAAGTAACCCTATATCAGAAGTTCTGCCGCCGCAGGCCTCTGTAGCCACCAAAAACCAATCTAGACCCCATTCCGGCACCCTGCCGGAGGGGGAAATCATCTCCGGTGGCCATCTTCATCATCCCGGCGGCCACCATGATGAGGAGGGAGTAGTCCACCCTCGGGCCTGAGGGTTTGTACTAGTAGCTATGTGTTTAATCTCTCTCTCTCTCTCTCTTGTTCTTGAGACGTCACGATCATGATGTATCACGGGCTTTGTTAATATATTCGGATCATATGGTGTTTTCCCCTTTCTATCTTGTTGTGATGAATTGAGTTTTCCCTTTGAGATTTCTTTGTAATCGGATTGAATACTTTTATGGATTTGAGAGCACTTGATATATGTCTTGCATATGAGTACTCGTGGTGACAATGGGGTATCATATTGGTTCACTTGATATATGTTTTGGCACTCAACTCACGGATTCCCGAGTTGACATTGGGGTAATCTACGCATATGGGTTGATGCACGTTCTTGTCTTTGTTTCTCCAGTAGAAATCTTGGGGCACTCTTTGAAGTTCTTTGTGTTGGATTGAGTATTATGAATCTGAAATTATTTGGTGTTATTTTAGTATGAACTCTTGGATAGATCGATTGGAAAGAATAGCTTCGAGGTGGTTTCGTACCCTACAAATGATTTCTTGTTATGTTCTCCGCTAGATAGGAACTTTGGAGTGTTTCTTCATCGCACTTTGAGGGGTGGTTATATGATCCAATTATATTAGTACTGTTGAGAGATTGCACTAGCGAAGTACGGACCCTAGGCCTCATTTTTTAGCATTGCAATACCATTTTTGTGCCCGTTTACTATTTTCTACCTTGCTATTTTTATTTATTCATATTATAAAAATACATTTCTACCATCCAAATTACACTTTTATCACCATCTCTTCGTCGAACTAGTGCACCTATACAATTGCCATTGTATTGGGTATGTTGGGGACACAAGAGATTTCTTGTATTTGATTGCAGGGTTGCTTGAGAGAGACCATGTTCATCCTATGCCTCCCATGGATTGATAAACCTTAGGTCATCCACTTGAGGGAAAATTCAACTGTCCTACAAAACTCGGCGCTTGGAGGCCCAACACGTGTTTACAAGAACAAAGTTGCGTAGTAGATATCAGATTATACCAAGATGTTGTACCAATATGATATGGTATGTATGCAATGGGAATGAAGATCACTAAGATGCACAAGTAACGTTG
The DNA here is from genome assembly GCF_003073215.2 of Triticum urartu. Lineage (NCBI taxonomy): Eukaryota > Viridiplantae > Streptophyta > Magnoliopsida > Poales > Poaceae > Triticum > Triticum urartu. Next base: position 175,137,381 of record NC_053022.1, on the reverse strand, counting down.
CCGACAATACTCAAATGTCTAGTCTCGATAGGAAAGTGACACAAAATGGGCTATGGGGTTATCAATGCATTGGCAAGGGAGTACACATAGTGTCATTGATGTTACTGTCCTTGCTTATGATAGATGGTGTCAAAATGGTGAAGTGGTTGTTGTCGATGACGAGTTCGTGGCGAAGATGAGCGTCGGTGATGTTGTTGTCGAACTGTACCTAAGTAGCCGAAACACGTTAGGAAACGAAAACCGCAACTCAAATTCTCAAAGACCAAAATGTGTCAAAATCTTCGGAGATGGTAGCGAGTAAGCGATTGTGGTTGCGGAAAGCGGTGGTAGCTAAGTGGAAATGCAATGATAGTATTGGAGTGGAAATGTGGAAGTGTGGTCGATGGCTGAAAATTTTCGAGTGAATTTGTTTTCAGTTTCTTCAGTAAACATCGGACGTCCGGTATTTGTGGGACGAATGATGGTCGTCGGACGTCCGGTAACTTCCGGATGTCCGATGCCTGTTGTGAAATCGGGCTGCAGGATGAACTAGGCTTCGAGGTGTGGAAGAAGAATTTGGTCAAAATTGGATGAATTTGGCAGATGAAATGGAGAAAAAAGATGGGGGAAAGCTAGACCCACTCGTGGAAAAGCAAATCCATGGATTAAATTCAACAAAACTTCATCACACCAACAAATCACAAAAAATGGGGTTATTTTTGTGGGGATTTTCGAAATTGGGAAAAAATCAACAAAATTAAGCTAGAAAACAAGGGGTAGGGGCTCCAAATTCGTGATCAACCTTGGCTCATGATACCAAGATGATGTAGCTAGGGCGGAACCCTAGGGTCATATTTCACGATTTGGAGGGGATCTCACGAAGAACACGATGAACACGTGCTACCTCTTAAGCACTGCGTTGGTTTTTCCCCGAAGAGGAAGGGATGATGCAGCAGAGTAGCGTAAGTATTTCCCTCAGTTTTTGAGAACCAAGGTATCAATCCAGTAGGAGGCTACGCGCGAGTCCCTCGTACCTGCACAAAACAAATAAATCCTCGCAACCAACGTGATAAGGGGTTGTCAATCCCTACACGACCACTTACGAGAGTGAGATCTGATAGATATGATAAGATAATATTTTTGGTATTTTTATGATAAAGATGCAAAGTAAAATAAAAGCAAAGTAAATAACAAAGTATTGGAAGATTAATATGATGAAGATAGACCCGGGGGCCATAGGTTTCACTAGTGGATTCTCTCAAGAGCATAAGTATTCTACGGTGGGTGAACAAATTACTGTTGAGCAATTGACAGAATTGAGCATAGTTATGAGAATATCTAAGCATGATCATGTATATAGGCATCACGTTCGAGACAAGTAGATAGACTCCTGCTTGCATCTACTACTATTACTCCACTCATCGACCGCTATCTAGCATGCATCTAGAGTATTAAGTTAATGAAAACAGAGTAACGCCTTAAGCAAGATGACATGATGTAGAGGGATAAACTCATGCAATATGATGAAAACCCCATCTTGTTATCCTCGATGGCAACAATACAATACGTGCCTTGCTGCCCCTACTGTCACTGGGAAAGGACACCGCAAGATTGAACCCAAAGCTAAGCACTTCTCCCATTGCAAGAAAGATCAATCTAGTAGGCCAAACCAAACTGATAATTTGAAGAGACTTGCAAAGATAACCAATCATACATAAAAGAATTCAGAGAAGATTCAAATATTGTTCATAGATAGACTTGATCATAAACCCACAATTCATCGGTCTCAACAAACACACCGCAAAAAGAAGATTACATCGAATAGATCTCCACAAGAGAGGGGGAGAACATTGTATTGAGATCCCAAAGGAGAGAAGAAGCCATCTAGCTAATAACTATGGACCCGTAGGTCTGAGGTAAACTACTCACACTTCATCGGAGGGGCTATGGTGATGATGTAGAAGCCCTCCGTGATCGATGCCCCCTCCAGCGGAGCTCCGGAACAGGCCCCAAGATGGGATCTCGTGGATACAAAAAGTTACGGCGGTGGAATTAGGGTTTTGGCTCCGTATCTGATCGTTTGGGGGTACGTAGGTATATATAGGAGGAAGGAGTACGTCGGTGGAGCAACAGGGGGCCCATGAGGGTGGAGGGCGCGCCTGGGGGGTAGGCACGCCCCCTACCTCGTGGCCTCCTCTTTTGTGTATTGACGTAGGGTCCAAGTCCCCTGGATCATGTTCGGTGAGAAAATCACGTTCCCGAAGGTTTCATTCCGTTTGGACTCCGTTTGATATTCCTTTTCTTCGAAACCCTAAAATAGGCAAAAAAAATAGCAATTCTGGGTTGGGCCTCCGGTTAGTAGGTTAGTCCCAAAAATAATATAAAAGTGGATAATAAAGCCCAATAATGTCCAAAACAGTAGATAATATAGCATGGAACAATCAAAAATTATAGATACGTTGGAGACGTATCAAGCATCCCCAAGCTTAATTCCTACTCGTCCTCGAGTCGGTAAATGATAAAAACATAATTTTTGATGCAGAGTGCTACTTGGCATAACTTTAATGCAATCTTCTTAATTATGGTATGAATATTCAGATCCGAAAGATTCAAGACAAAAGTTCATATTAACATAAAAATAATAATACTTCGAGCATACTAACTAAGCAATTATGTCTTCTCAAAATAACACAGCCAAAGAAAGTTTATCCCTACAAAATCATATAGTTTTGTCATGCTCCATTTTCGTCACACAAGAATGCTCTCATCATGCACAACCCCGATGACAAGCCAAGCAATTGTTTCATACCTTCGCAATCTCAAACCTATAAACTTTCACGCAATATATGAGCGCGAGCCACGGACATAGCACTATGGGTGGAATAGAATATGATGATGGGGGTTATGTGGAGAAGACAAAAAAGGAGATAGTCTCACATCAACGAGGCTAATCAACAGGCTATGGAGATGCCCATCGATTGATGTTAATGCAAGGAGTAGGGATTGCCATGCAATGGATGCACTAGAGCTATAAATGTATGAAAGCCCAACAAAAGAAACTAAGTGGGTGTGCATCCAACTTGCTTGCTCACGAAGACCTAGGGCACTTGAGGAGGCCCATTGTTGGAATATACAAGCCAAGTTCTATAATGAAAATTTCCCACTAGTATATGAAAGTGATAAAACAAAACACTCTCTATCATGAAGATCATGGTGCTACTTTGAAGCACAAGTGTGGCAAAGGATAGTAACATTGTCCCTTCTCTCTTTTTCTCTCATCATTTTTTTATTTAGGCCTTTTTATTTTTTTATGGCCTTTCTCTTTTTTTTATTTCCTCACTTGGGACAATGCTCTAGAAAATGATGATCATCACACTTCTATTTATTTACAAATCAATGATTACAACTCGATGCTAGAACAAAAGATGACTCTATATGAATGCCTCCGGCGGTGTACTAGGATATGCAATGAACCAAGAGTGACATGTATGAAAGAATTATGAATGGTGGCTTTGCCACAAATACTATGTAAACTACATGATCATGCTAAGCAATATGACAATGATGAATGTGTCATGATAAACGGAATGGTGGAAAGTTGCATGGCAATATATCTCGGAATGGCTATGGAAATGGCATAATAGGTAGGTATGGTGACTGTTTTGAGGAAGATATAAGGAGGTTTATGTGTGAAAGAGCGTATCATATCACGGGGTTTGGATGCACCGGCGAAGTTTGCACCAACTCTCAATGTGAGAAAGGGCAATGCACGGTACCGAGGCTAGCAATGATGGAAGGGTGAGAGTGCGTATAATCCATGGACTCAACATTAGTCATAAAGAACTCACATACTTATTGCAAAAATCTACAAGTCATCAAAAACCTCGGCACTACGCGCATGCTCCTAGGGGGATAGATTGGTAGGAAAAGACCATCGCTCGTCCCCGACCGCCACTCATAAGGAAGACAATCAAAAAAACACTTCATGTTTCACATTTGTTACATAACGTTTATCATGCGTGCATGCTACGTGACTTGCAAACTTCAACACAAGCACTTCTCAAATTCACAACTACTCAACTAGCACGACTTTGATATTATTACCTCCATATCTCAAAACAATCATCAAGCATCAAACATCTCTTAGTATTCAAAACATTCCTATGATTTTTTTTCTAATCTTGAATACCTAGCATATGAGGATTATTTAAGAAAATTACCATGCTATTTAAGACTCTCAAAATAATCTAAGTGAAGCATGAGAGATCAATAGTTTCTATAAAACAAATCCACCATCGTGCTCTAAAAGATATAAGTGAAGTACTAGAGCAAAACTATATAACTCAAAAGATATAAGCAAAGCACATAGAGTATTCTAACAAATTCCAAATCATGTATGGCTCTCTCAAAAGGTGTGTACAGAAAGGATGATTGCGGTAAACGAACAAATAAAGACTCAAATAATACAAGACGCTCCAAGCAAAACACATACCATGTGGTGAATAAAAATATAGCTCCAAGTAAAGTAACCAATAGAAGTAGACGAAAAGAGGGGATGCCTTCCGGGGCATCCCAAGCTTTGGATTTTAGGTGTCCTTAGATTATATTGGGGGTGCCATGGGCATCCCCAAGCTTAGGATCTTGCCACTCCTTGTTCCATAATCCATCAAATCTTTACTCAAAACTTGAAAACTTCACAACACAAAACTTAAAGTAGAAAATCTCGTGAGCTCCGTTAGCCAAAGAAAACAAAAGACCACTTCAAGGTACTGTAATGAACTCACTCTTTATTTATATTGGTGTTAAACCTACTGTATTCCAACTTCTCTATGGTTTATAAACTATTTTACTAGACATAGATTTATCAAAATAAGCAAACAATACATGAAAAACAGAATCTGTCAAAAAAAGAATAGTCTGTAGTAATCTGTAGCTAGCGCAAGATCTGGAACCCCAAAAATTCTAAAATAAATTGCTGGACGTGAGGAATTTATCTATTAATCATATGAAAAATGAATTAACTAAATATCACTTTCCAAATAAACATGGCAGCAGTTCTCGTGAGCGCTAAAGTTTCTGTTTTTTACAGCAAGATTAACAAGACTTTCCCCAAGTCTTCCCAACGGTTCTACTTGGCACAAACACTAATTAAACACAAAAACACAATTTAACAGAGGCTAGATAAATTATTTATTACTAAACAGGGTCAAAAATCAAGGAATAAAAATAGAATTGGGTTGCCTCCCAACAAGCGCTATCGTTTAACGCCCCTAGCTAGGCATAAAAAGCAAAGATAGAGCCATCTTTGGTAGGCAATCCATAAGTGGCTCTCATAATAGATTCATAAGGTAATTTAATTTTCTTTCTAGGAAAGTGTTCCATACCTTTCCTTAACGGAAACTGGAATCTAATATTTCCTTCCTTCATATCAATAATTGCACCAATCGTTCTAAGGAAAGGTCTACCAAGAATAACAGGACATGAAGGATTGCAATCTATGTCAAGAACAATAAAATCTACGGGCACATAATTCCTATTTGAAACAATAAGAACATCATTAATTCTTCCCATAGGTTTCTTAATAGTGGAATCCGCAACGTGCAAGTTTAGAGAGCAATCATCAAAATCATGGAAACCTAACAAATCACACAAAGTCTTGGGAATCATGGAAACACTAGCACCCAAATCACATAAAGCATAGAATTCAAGATCTTTAATCTTAATTTTAATAGTTGGTTCCCACTCATCATAAAGTTTTTCTAGGGATAGAAACTTCCAATTCAAGTTTTTCTTCATAAGATTGCATCAAGGCATCAACGATATGTTTAGTGAACGCTTTATTTTGACTATAAGCATGAGGAGAATTTAGCATGGATTTCAACAAGGAAATACAATCAATCAAAGAGCAATTTTCATAATTAAATTCCTTGAAATCCAAAATAGTGGGTTTAGCAACATCTAGGGTTTTAATTTCTTCAATCCCACTTTCATCAATTTTAGCATCAAGATCTAAAAACTCTGAATTCTTGGAACGTCTTCTAGGTAAAGGTGGATCATATTCAGTCCCATCATTATTAAGATTCATATTGCAAAACAAAGATTTAATAGGGGACACATCAATAACTTTTAGATCTTCATCTTTATTTTCATAGGAACTAGAAGAACACGCTCTTATAAATGCATCTTTTTTAGCACGCATCCTAGCGGTTCTTTCTTTGCACTCATCAATGGAAATTCTCATGGCTCTGATAGACTCATTGATATCATTCTTAGGTGGAATAGATCTAAGTTTCAAAGAATCAACATCTAGAGCAATTCTATCAACGTTCCTAGCCAACTCATCAATCTTAAGCAATTTTCTTCAATCAAAGCATTAAAATTCTTTTGCGAAGTAATAAATTCTTTAATATTAGATTCAATCAAAATCAGAGGGCATCTTATTATAATTTCCAAAATAATTGTTGTAGGAATTACCATAATTATTAGAGGGATTACTAAGATAAGGCCTAGGATTGAAATTTCCTCTATACGCGTTGTTACCAAAATTGTTCCTACCAACAAAATTCACATCCATAGATTCATTATTATTCTCAATCAAAGTAGACAAGGGCATATCATTAGGATCAGAAGAAACACTTTTATTAGCAAATAATTTCATAAGTTCATCCATCTTTCCACTCAAAACATTAATTTCTTCTTCCGCATGCACCTTTTTGTTAGTAGATCTTTCAGTATGCCATTGAGAATAATTAACCATAATATTATCTAAGAGTTTAGTAGCTTCTCCTAAAGTGATTTCCATAATAGTGCCTCCCGCGGCCGAATCTAAAAGATTTCTAGAAGCAAAATTCAATCCGGCATAAAAATTTTGTATAATCATCCACAAATTCAAACCATGAGTAGGGTAATTACGTATCATTAATTTCATCCTCCCCCAAGCTTGTGCAACATGTTCATGATCAAGTTGCTTAAAATTCATAATGTCATTTCTAAGGGAGATGATCTTAGTGGGAGGAAAATACTTAGATATAAAAGCATCTTTGCACTTATTCCATGAATCAATACTATTTTTTGACAAAGACGAAAACCAAACTTTAGCACGATCTCTAAGCGAAAAAGGAAATAGCTTCAATTTAACAATATCATTATCCACATCTTTCTTCTTTTGCATATCACACGAATCAACGAAGCTATTTAGATGGGTAGCGGCATCTTCACTAGGAAGGCCGGAAAACGGATCTTTCATGACAAGATTCAGCAAAGCAGTATTAATTTCACAAGATTCAGCATCGGTAAGAGGAGCAATCGGAGTGCTAATAAAATCATTGTTGTTTGTATTGGTAAAGTCACACAATTTAGTTTTATCTTGAGCCATCATGACAAGCAAGCAAACTAACACACAAGCAAACAAAAAGCAAGCGGGCAAAAAAGAGGCAAATAGAGAAAGAGGGGGAGGATAGAGAGAGAGGGCGAATAAAACGGCAAGGGTGAAGTGGGGGAGAGGAAAACGAGAGGCAAATTTCAAATAATGTAATGCGGGAGATAGGGATTGTGATGGGTACTTGGTATATTGACTTTTGCGTAGACTCCCCAGCAACGGCACCAGAAATGGCTCGTTGTCGGGAGTCAAATCTTGACTTGCGCGAACCTCCCCGGCAACGGCGCCAGAAATCCTTCTTGCTACCTCTTGAGCACTGCGTTGGTTTTTCCCCGAAGAGGAAGGGATGATGCAACAGAGTAGCGTAAGTATTTCCTCAGTTTTTGAGAACCAAGGTATCAATCCAGTAGGAGGCTACGCGTGAGTCCCTCGTACCTGCACAAAACAAATAAATCCTCGCAACCAACACGATAAGAGGTTGTCAATCCCTACACGGCTACTTGCGAGAGTGAGATCTGATAGATATGATAAGATAATATTTTTGGTATTTTTATGATAAAGATGCAAAGTAAAATAAAAGCAAAGTAAATAACAAAGTATTGGAAGAATAATATGATGAAGATAGACCTGGGGGCCATAGGTTTCACTAGTGGTTTCTCTCAAGAGCATAAGTATTCTACGGTGGGTGAAAAAATTACTGTTGAGCAATTGACAGAATTGAGCATAGTTATGAGAATATCTAGGCATGATCATGTATATAGACATCATGTCCGAGACAAGTAGACCGACTCCTGCCTGCATCTACTACTATTACTCCACTCATCAACCGCTATCCAGCATGCATCTAGAGTATTAAGTTAATGAAAACAGAGTAACACCTTAAGCAAGATGACATGATGTGGATAAACTCATGCAATATGATGAAAACCCCATCTTGTTATCCTCGATGGCAACAATACAATACGTGCCTTGCTGCCCCTACTGTCACTGGGAAAGGACACCGCAAGATTGAACCCAAAGCTAAGCACTTCTCCCATTGCAAGAAAGATCAATCTAGTAGGCCAAACCAAACCGATAATTCGAAGAGACTTGCAAAGATAACCAATCATACATAAAATAATTCAGAGAAGATTCAAATATTGTTCATAGATACACTTGATCATAAACCCACAATTCATCGGTCTCAACAAAGACACCACAAAAAGAAGATTACATCGAATAGATCTCCACAAGAGAGGGGGAGAACATTGTATTGAGATCCAAAAAGAGAGAAGAAGCCATCTAGCTAATAACTGTGGACCCGCAGGTCTGAGGTAAACTACTCACACTTCATCGGAAGGGCTATGGTGATGATGTAGAAGCCCTCCGTGATCGATGCCCCCTCCGGCGGAGCTCCGGAACAGGCCCCAAGATGGGATCTCCTGGATACAGAAAGTTACGGCGGTGGAATAGGGTTTTGGCTCCGTATCTGATCGTTTGGGGGTACGTAGGTATATATAGGAGGAAGGAGTACGTCGGTGGAGCAACAGGGGGCCCACGAGGGTGGAGGGCGCGCCTGGGGGGGTAGGCGCACCCCCCTACCTCGTGGCCTCCTCTTTTGTGTCTTGACGTAGGGTCCAAGTCTCCTGGATCATGTTCGGTGAGAAAATCACGTTCCCGAAGGTTTCATTCCATTTGGACTCCGTTTGATATTCCTTTTCTTCGAAACCCTAAAATAGGCAAAAAAAACAACAATTCTGGGCTGGGCCTCTGGTTAGTAGGTTAGTCCCAAAAATAATATAAAAGTGGATTATAAAGCCCAATAATGTCCAAAACAGTAGATAATATAGCATGGAGCAATCAAAAATTATAGATACGTTGGAGACGTTTCAACACGCGAGGGAAATCACGAGGGGAAACGAGATGAAACACTCAAATCAACAAGAAACGATCACACATGTGCTAGATCCATGAACACAAAGAGGTCACAAAGATCCAAAGACAACAAAGTAAGGGTGCAAGTAGCTAGTTCTTCTCCAAGAGGAGGTCTTGAATCCACTAGGGGAATCTTCTCCATGAGGAGGTCTTGAATCCACTTGGGGGATCTTCTCCTAGATGGAGGACTTGGCCTCCAATGGAGTAGGTATCAAGTGGATGAGCAAGCTCTATCTCTCATATGAGCTAAACCAATGCTAACCCTAATAAGAGGGAGGAGTAGGAGTATATATAGTCTAGGGGGATGAATGGGTACATGGGCCTCGGTGATAACCCACAAGTATAGGGGATCGTAACAGTTTTCAATGGTAGAGTATTCAACCAAAATTTATTGATTTGACACAAGGGGAGCCAAACAATATTCACGAGTATTAGCAGTTGAGTTGTCAATTCAACCACACCTGAAAGACTTCATATTTGCAGCAAAGTTAGTAGCAAAGTAGTCTAGAAGTAACGATAACAGTGGCAAAAGTAACATTAGCAGTTTTCTAGTGATTGTAACAGTAGTAGCACGGAAAGTAACTTATCAAAAATCAATATGTGAAAAGCTCGTAGGCAATGGATTTGCAATGATAATTGTGTTGGATGATATTCATCATGTAGCAGTCATAACCATGGGTGACACAGAACTAGCTCCAATTCATCAATATAATGTAGGCATGTATTTCGTATATAGTCATACGTGCTTATGGAAAAGAACTTGCATGACATAATGATACGTCTCCAACGTATCTATAATTTTTTATTGTTCCATGTTGTTTTATTATCAATCTGGGATGTTTTTAATCGTTTTATAGCCATTTTATATCATTTTTGGTACTAACCTATTGACATAGTGGCAAGTGCCAGTTGCTATTTTTCCATGTTTTTTACATCGCAAAAAATCAATATCAAACGGAGTCCAAATGCCACGAAACTCCACAATGATTTTTTATGGGCCAGAAGGAAGGCAATGGGCCCTGGTTGCACCTGGGGGGTGCCCCAAGGGGGGCACAACCCACCAGGGCACGCCAGGAGGCCCAGGCGCGCCCTGGTGGGTTGTGCCCACCTCGGGTGCCCCCCGGACCGCCTCTTTGCTCTATAAATACCACAATACTCCAGAAACCATAAAGGCATCGACAAAATATTCATCCAGCCGCCGCAGAGTCCAGAACCACCAGATCCAATCTAGACACCATCTCGGATGGGGTTCACCACCTCCATTGGTGCCTCTCCGATGATGCGTGAGTAGTTCTTTGTAGACCTTTTGGGTCCGTAGTTAGTAGCTAGATGGCTTTCTCTCTCTCGCTGAATTCTCAATACAATGGTCTCTTGGAGAGCCATATGATGTAACTCTTTTGTGGTGTGTTTGTTGGGATCTGATGAACTTCAAGTTTACGATTAGTCATATCTTTTTATATCCATGAAAGTTATTTGAGTTTCTTTGATCTCTTATATGAATGATCTCTTATAGCCTCATATTTCTTCTCTGATATTTGGGTTTTGTTTGGCCAACTTGATATATTTATCTTGCAATGGGAAGAGGTGCCCGGTAGTGGGTTCGATCTTATGGTGCTTGATCCCAGTGACTGAAAGGGAACCGACACGTATGTATCATTGCTACTAAGGATAAAAAGATGAGATCTATATCTACCGCCATATAGAAACAGATCTTGTCTACATCATGTCATCGTTATTATTGCATTACTCCGTTTTCCATGAACTTAATACACTAGATGCATGCTGGATGGCGGTTGATGTGTGGAGTAATAGTAGTAGATGCAGGCAGGAGTCAGTCTACTAATCATGGGCGTGATGCCTATGTAATGATCATTGCCTGGATAACATCATAATTATTTGAAGTTCTATCAATTTCCCAACAGTAATTTTTTTACCCACTGTTTGCTATTTTTCTCGAGAGAAGCCACTAGTGAAACTTATGCCCCCCGGGTCTTCTTTCTCATATATTTGCCTTGCGATCTACTTTTCCTTTGCATTTTTCGCTCAGATCTATTAAACAAAAAAAATACAAAAATACTTTGCTGCGTTTTATCTTTATTTATTTTATTTGGCATTCGATCTATCAATCTACTACAATTTACCTCACGTCCGTTTGCCTATCTTGAGGCGCCGTACCCCGGAAGGGATTGACAACCCCTTTAACATGTCGGGTTGCGAGGTGTTGTTATTTATGTGCAGCTGCTGCTTAGATTGTGTTGCTCGGTTCTCCTACTGGTTCGATACCTTGGTTTCATAACTGAGGGAAATATCTACCGTCACTGTGCTACATCATCCCTCCCTCTCCAGGGAAATACCGACGTTCCAGCTACCATCACATACCCTCCTGTGGTAGCGGGGTCCTAATGGAAACTAAGGGATATTAAGGCCTCCTTTTAATAGAGAACCGGACCAAAGCATTAGCACTTAGTGAATACATGAACTCCTCAAACTACGGTAATCACCAGAAAGAATCCCAATTATTGTCACCTTGGGATATGCGGATCATAACTCATAATAGGTGTCTACAACTTGCAAGATAGGATCAAGAACACAAATATATTCATGAAAACATAATAGGTTCAAATCTGAAATCATGGCACTCAGGCCCTAGTGACAAGCGTTAAGCATAACAAAGTCATAGCAACATCAATCTCAGAACATAGTGGCTAGTAGGGATCAAACCCTAACAAAACTAACTCAATTACATGATAAATATCATCCAGCCCATCACCGTCCAGCAGGCCTGCGATGGAATTACTCACGCACGATGGTGAGCATCATGAAATTGGTGATGGAGGAAGGTTGGTGATGACGATTGATACGTCTCCGTCGTATCTATAATTTTTGATTGTTCCATGCCAATATTCTACAACTTTCATATACTTTTGGCAACTTTTTATACTATTTTTGGGGACTAACATATTGATCCAGTGCCCAGTGCCAGTTCCTGTTTGTTGCATGTTTTTTGTTTTGCAGAAAATCCATATCAAACAGATTCCAAACGGGATAAAAACAGACGGAGATTATTTTAGGAATATATGTGAAATATGGGAAGAAAATCAAGGCGAGACGGTGCCCGAGGGAGCCACGAGGCAGGGGGGCGCCCCACCACCCTGGGCACCCCTGACCCTCATGGGACCCCGTAAGGCGGTTGCTGCTCTTCTTTGGCCGCAAGAAAGCTAATTTTCGGAAAAAAATATCGACGAAGGTTTCAGTCCAATCGGAGTTACGGATCTCCGGATATATAAGAAACGGTGAAAGGACAGAATACCAGAACGCAGAAACAGTGAGAGACAGAGAGACAGATCAAATCTCGGAGGGGTTTTCGCCCCTCCCATGCCATGGAGGCCAAGGACCAGAGGGGAGACCCTTCTCCCATCTAGGGAGGAGGTCAAGGAAGCAGAAGAAGAAGGGCCCCCCTCTCCCCTTCTCTTCCGGTGTCGCCGGAACGCTGCCACAGCCACCATCATCATCACCGCGATCTTCACCAACACCTCCGCCATCTTCACCAACATCTCCATCACCTTCCCCCTCTATCTATAGCGGTCCACTCTCCCGCAAACCGCTGTACCTTCTACTTGAACATGGTGCTTTATGCTTCATATTATTATCCAATGATGTGTTGCCATCCTATGATGTCTGAGTAGATTTTCATTGTCCTATCGGTGGTTGATGAATTGCTATGATTGATTTAATTTTCTTGTGGTTATGTTGCTATCCTTTGGTGCCCATCATATGAGCGCATGCGTGGATCACACCATAGGGTTAGGTGTATGTTGATAGGACTATGTATTGGAGGGCAAGAGTGACAGAAGCTTCAACCTAGCATAGAAATTGATGCATACGAGATTGAAGGGGGACCAACATATCTTAATGCTATGGTTGGGTTTTACCTTAATGAACGTTAGTAGTTGCAGACGCTTGCTAATAGTTCCAATCATAAGTGCATAGAATTCCAAGTCAGGGATGACATGCTAGCAGTGGCCTCTCCCACATAAAACTTGCTATCGGTCTAGTAAAGTACTCAATTGCTTAGGGACAATCTCGCAACTCGTACCACTACTTTTCCACACTCGCTATATTACCTTAATCATTTCTTTACCTAAAAATCCCCTACTTTTTATTTACGTGCTCTTTATATTCTTGCAAACCTATCCAAAAACACCTACAAAGTACTTCTAGTTTCATACTTGTTCTAGGTAAAGCGAACATCAAGCGTGCGTAGAGTTGTATCGGTGGTCGATAGAACTTGAGGGAATATTTGTTCTACCTTTAGCTCCTCATTGGGTTTGGCACTCTTACTTATCGAAAGCTATTGCGATCCCCTATACTTGTAGGTTATTAAGACCTTAAATATTGCTTCTTTGATTGAAACGTATGATGCTACTCTTTACAAATCTGAAATTTTTTCCATACTTAAATATTGCTATGATAATTATGCTTCTGATGCCGATGCTGAACCATATATTGAGGACTACCCCGCTGTCCAAGAAGAGACTAATATTTTGTAGGAGTCTATGGAAGAAGAAATTAATGAAACTGTGAGCTCATTGGATGAAAAAGATGAGGAGGAGAGCGAAGAACAAAAGGAGGAAGAGCGGATGAGCTACCCGTGCCCACCTTCTAATGAGAGTAACTCTTCAACTCATACATTGTTTAATTTCCCTTCGTGCTTACCGAAGGATGATTGCTATGATGATTGTTATGATCCCGTTGATTCTCTTGAACTATCCCTTTTTGATGATGCTTGCTATGCTTGTGGCCAAGATGCCAATTTGAATTATGCTTGTGGAGATGAACTTGCTATAGTTCCTTATGTTAAACATGAAATTGTTGCTATTGCACCCACGCATGATAGTCCTATTATCTTTTTGAATTCTCCCGACTACACTATATCGGAGAAGTTTGCACCTATTAAGGATTATATTGATGGGTTGTGTTTTACTATTACACATGGTGATTTTGATGAATATAATATGCATGTGCTTGCTGCTCCTACTTGCAATTATTATGAGAGAGGAACTATATCTCCACCTCTCTATGTTTCCAATACGATAAAATTGCAAGAAACAGTTTATACTATGCATTGGCCTTTACTATGTGTGCATGAATTGTTCTTTTATGACATGCCAATGCATAGGAAGATAGTTAGACCTTGTTGTTGCATGATATATGTTACTTTGTGCTCACTACTAAATTACAAATCATTGTTAATTAAAATTGGCTTTGATATACCTTGGGATCCGGGTGGATTCATTACTTGAGCACTATATGCCTAGCTTAATGGCTTTAAAGAAAGTGCTGCCAGGGAGACAACCCGGAAGTTTTAGAGAGTCATTTATTTCTGATGTGTGCTTTTATATAGTTTAAAAACAAAAAAAAAGAGGGGAACCGAAAACTTTTTCAAAAAGGAAAGTGAAAGTGAGAGAGACAAGCATTGTTGAAGTGGGGGAGCTCCTTGAACTTTTTTCATGCTCACAGAAACTTTTGTGAATCTTGATTACAGAAAATTTTCAACAAAAATAATTATCCCCTTATAAAATTCCATTGTATTATAAAAATAATGTGCCAAGGTTTGCCTTTAGGATGTTTTAGATGCTTGTTGGTTTGTACGGTGCAGGACACAAACTTTGGCTGTAGCGCGTGATTTTACATTTTTTGATGGAACGTCAAATGGTTCTGAAACTTTTTGCACGGTCTTTATATAATTTTTTTTTATTTTTCCTAATTTTGGTATAATTTTTGGAGTACCAGAGGTATGGTGAATGTTCAGATTATTACAGATTGTTCTGTTTTAGACAGATTCTGTTTTTGATGCATAGTTTGCTTGTTTTGATGAAACTATCAATTTATATCAGTGGATTAAGCCATGGAAAAGTTATATTACAGTAGCTACAATGAAAAAAAATATGAATTGGTTTGCAATAGTACTTAGAGTAGTGACTTGCTTTATTATACTAACGGATCTTACCGAGCTTTCTGTTGAGTTTTGTGTGGATGAAGTGTTCGAAGATAGAGGAGGTCTCTATGTGAGAAGAAGGAAGAGAGGCAAGAGATCAAGCTTGGGGATGCCCGAGGCACCCCAAGTAAATATTCAAGGAGACTCAAGCGTCTAAGCTTGGGGATGCCCCAGAAGGCATCCCCTCTTTCTTCAACAAGTATCGATATGTTTTCGGATTCGTTTCGTTCATGCGATATGTGCAATCTTGGAGCGTCTTTTGCATTTAGTTTTCACTTTTCTTTTATGCACCATGCTGGTATGAGATAGTCCTTGGTTGATTTATAGAATGCTCATTGCACTTCACTTATATCTTTTGAGTATGGCTTTATAGAATGCTTCATGTGCTTCGCTTATATCATTTGAAGTTTGGATTGCCTGTTTCTCTTCACATAGAAAACCACCATTTGTAGAATGCTCTTTTGCTTCACTTATATTTGTTAGAGCATGGGAATATATTTTGTAGAAGGAATTAAACTCTCTTGCTTCACTTATATCTATTTAGAGAGATGACAGGAATTGGTCATTCACATGGTTAGTCAGAAAATCCTACATAAAACTTGTAGATCACTGAATATGATATGTTTGATTCCTTGCAATAGTTTTGCAATATAAAGATGGTGATATTAGAGTCATGCTAGTGGGTAGTTGTGGATTGTAGAAATACTTGTGTTGAAGTTTGTGATTCCCGTAGCATGCACGTATGGTGAACCGTTATGTGATGAAGTCGGAGCATGATTTATTTATTGATTGTCTTCCTTATGAGTGGCGGTCGGGGAGGAGCGATGGTCTTTTCCTACCAATCTATCCCCCTAGAAGCATGCGCGTAGTACTTTGTTTCGATGACTAATAGATTATTGCAATAAGTATGTGAGTTCTTTATGACTAATGTTGAGTCCATGGATTATACGCACTCTCACCCTTCCATCATTGCTAGCCTCTTCGGTACCGTGCATTGCCCTTTCTCACCTCGAGAGTTGGTGCAAACTTCGCCGGTGCATCCAAACCATGTGATACGATATGCTCTATCACACATAAGCCTCCTTATACCTTCCTCAAAACATCCACCATACCTACCTATCATGGATGTTTTGAGGAAGGTATAAGGAGGCTTATGTGTGATAGAGTCATACCTTTGTTCTAGACGAGTTGTAATATTGAGTTGTAAGTAAATAAAAGTGTGATGATCATCATTTTTAGAGCATTGTCCCAGTGAGGAAAGGATGATGGAGACTATGATTCCCCCACAAGTCGGGATAAGACTCCGGACGAAAAAAAGAGAAAGGCCAAAAAAGGAAGGCCCAAAAAAACAAAAAATGAGAAGGGACAATGTTACTATCCTTTTACCACACTTGTGCTTCAGAATAGCACCATGTTCTTCACATAGAGAGTCTCTTGAGTTATCACTTTCATATACTAGTGGGAATTTTCATTATAGAACTTGGCTTGTATATTCCGATGATGGGCTTCCTCAAATGCTCGAGGTCTTCATGAGCAAGCAAGTTGGATGCACACCAACTTAGTTTCCAGTTTGAGCTTTCATACACTTATAGCTCTTAGTGCATCCGTTGCATGGCAATCCCTACTCCTCGCATTGACATCAATTGATGGGCATCTCCATAGCCCATTGATTAGCCGCGTCGATGTGATACTTTCTCCCTTTTGTCTTCTCCACATAACCCCCATCATCATATTCTATTCCACCTATAGTGCTATATCCATGGCTCATGCTCATGTATTGCGTGAAAGTTGAAAAGGTTTGAGAACATCAAAAGTATGAAACAATTTCTTGGCTTGTCATCGGGGTTGTGCATGATTTGAATATTTTGTGTGGTGAAGATGGAGCATAGCCAGACTATATGATTTTGTAGGGATAATTTTCTTTGGCCATGTTATTTTGGAAATACATGATTGCTTTATTAGTATGCTTGAAGTATTATTATCTTAATGTCAAATGATATACTATTGCTTTGAATCACTCGTGTCTTAATATTCATGCCATGATTAGATTACATGATCAAGATTATGCAAGGTAGCATTCCACATCAAAATTTTTCTTTTTTATCATTTACCTACTCGAGGACGAGCAGGAATTAAGCTTGGGGATGCTGATATGTCTCTGTCGTATCTATAATTTTTGATTGTTCCATGCCAATATTCTATAACTTTCATATACTTTTGGCAACTTTTTATACTATTTTTGGGGACCAACATATTGATCCAGTGCCCAGTGCCAATTCCTGTTTGTTGCATGTTTTTTGTTTCACAGAAAATCCATATCAAACGGAGTCCAAACGGGATAAAAATGGACGGGGATTATTTTTGGAATATATGTGAAATATGGGAAGAAAATCAATGCGAGACGGTGCCCGAGGTAGCCATGAGGAAGGGGGCGTGCCCCACCCCCTGGGCACGCCCCTGACCCTCATGGCCCCCCGTAAGGCGGTTGCTGCTCTTCTTTGGCCGCAAGAAAGCTAATTTTCCGAAAAAATTTCTCGGCGAAGGTTTCAGTCCAATCGGAGTTACGGATCTCCAGATATATAAGAAACGGTGAAAGGGCAGAATACCAGAACGCAGAAATAGAGAGAGACAGAGAGACATATCCAATCTCGGAGGGGCTTTCGCCCCTCCCATGCCATGGAGGCCAAGGACCAGAGGGGAAACCCTTCTCCCATATACGGAGGAGGTCAAGGAAGAAGAAGAAGGGTCCCCCTCTCCCCTTCTCTTCCGGTGGCGCCGAAACGCTGCCATGGCCACCATCATCATCACCGCCATCTTCACCAACATCTCCATCACCTGCCCCCCCTCTTTCTATAGCGGTCCACACTCCCGCAACTCGTTGTACCTTCTACTTGAACATGGTGCTTTATGCTTCATATTATTATCCAATGATGTGTTTCCATCCTATGATGTCTGAGTATATTTTCATTGTCCTATCGGTGGTTGATGAATTGCTATGATTGATTTAATTTTCTTGTGGTTATGTTGTTGTCCTTTGGTGCCCATCATATGAGCGCACGCGTGGATCACACCATAGGGTTAGTTGTATGTTGATAGGACTATGTATTGGAGGGCAAGAGTGATAGAAGCATCAACCTAGCATAGAAATTGATGCATATAGGATTGAAGGGGGACCAATATATCTTAATGCTATGGTTGGGTTTTACCTTAATGAATGTTAGTAGTTGCGGACGCTTGCTAATAGTTCCAATCATAAGTGCATAGAATTCCAAGTCAAGGATGACATGCTAGGAGTGGCCTCTCCCACATAAAACTTGCTATCGGTCTAGTAAAGTAGTCAATTTCTTAGGGACAATCTCGCAACTCCTAACACCACTTTTCCACACTCGCTCTATTACCTTTATCGTTTCTTTATCCAAACAGCCCCTACTTTTTATTTACGTGCTCTTTATATTCTTGCAAACCTATCCAAAAACACCTACAAAGTACTTCTAGTTTCATACTTGTTTAGGTAAAGCGAACATCAAGTGTGCGTAGAGTTGTATTGGTGGTTGATAGAACTTGAGGGAATATTTGTTCTAACTTTAGCTCCTCGTTGGGTTCGACACTCTTACTTATCGAAAACTGTTGCGATCCCCTATGCTTGTGGGTTATCAATGATGACGATTAATCCCCCTCTCCAGAGCCTCGAGCGGACTCCAGACCTTTCCTCACGATGAAGAACAGGAGGCGGCCGCGGCTTCGTATCGTAAAACATGATGAATCCTTCTCTCTATTTTTCTCTCCCCGAATAGGGTTATATAGAGTTGGAGTTAGGGTCGGAGGAGGTCCAGGGGGCCCACAAGCCCTCTAGGTGCGCCCCAGGGGGGTGCCCCCCGGGCTTGTGGCCTTTGGGTGGAGCCTTCTGGTAACTCCTTGCGCCAACATTTTTTATATATTCCACAAAAATTCTCTGTAAATTTTCAGGTCAATCCAAGAACTTTTATTTCTACACAAAAATAACACCATGGAAATTCTGCTAAGAACAACGTCAGTCCGGGTTAGTTCCATTCGAATCATGCAAATTAGAGTCCAAAACAAGGGCAAAAGAGTTTGGAAAAGTAGATACGATGGATACGTATCAACTCCCCCAAGCTTAACCCATTGCTTGTCCTCAAGCAATTTAGTTGACAAACTGAAAGTGACAAAGAAAAACTTTTACAAACTCTGTTTGATCTTATTGTTGCAAATATGTCTAGCCAATATTCAGGTTTTCAGCAAAGATTATGAACTAACCATATTCACAATAACATTTAGGTCTCACATTTTCTCATATCAATAATAATAAATCTCGGATGACAACACTTTTTCAAAACAATCATGATACAATATGACAAAATGGTATCTCACTAGCCCTTTCTGAGACCACAAAACATAAATGCAGAGCACCCCTAAAGATCAAGGACTGACTAGACATTATAATTCATGGCAAAAGAGATCCAGTCACACTCATACTCAATATCAATTAAAAACAAAGCATAAAAATGACAGTGGTGCTGTCCAGCTGGTGCTTTTTATAAGAGGATAATGACTCAACAATAAAAGTAAATAGATAGGCCCTTCAGAGAGGGAAGCAGGGATTTGCAGAGGTGCTAGAGGTTAGAGCTTTTAAAACATAGATGAATATAATTTTGAGCGGTATGCTTTCATTATCAACATAACAACCAAGATATCTCACTATCTTCCATGCTAGATACATTATAGACGGTTCCCAAACATAATGGTAAAGTTTTTACTCCCCCTCCACCAAGAATCACACTCCACGGCTAGCTGAATCCACGGGTACCGTCCATACCAACAATAGTCCTGGGGGAGTTTTGTTTTATTATATATTTTGATTTGATTTTGAGCATGGAACTGGGCATCCCGATTACCAGGCACTTTCTCGTGAATGACAAGTGAATAAACACTCATTGTGAGAGTAACCCACCTAGCATGGAAGATACTGATAGCCCCCAGTCACTGTATGAGCGATTCGGGCATACAAAATAGATTATTATTTGAAGGTTTAGAGTTTGGCACATGCAAGTTTACTTGGAATGGCAGGTAAATACCACATATAGGTAGGTATGGTGGACTCACATGGAACAACTTTGGGTTTAAGGAAGTGGATGGAGAAGCAGTATTCGTGCTTAGTACAAGTGAAGGCTAGCAAAGGATTGAAGACCGACCAACTAGAGAGCGACAATGGCCATAAACATGCATTGAGGTTAACCAACATTAAGTGCAAGCATGAGTAGGATATAAATCACCATGAACATAAATATCGTGGAGGCTATGTTGATTTTGATTCAACTACATGCGTGAACATGTGCCAAGTCAAGCCACTTGAATCATTTAGAAGAGGATACCATCCTATCATACTACATCACAACCATTTTAAATGAATGTTGGCACGCAAGATAAACCATTATCAACTCCTAGCTAATTAAGCATGGCATGAGTAACTATAATCTATAATTGTCATTGCAAACATGTTTCGTTCATAATGAGCTGAATCAAGAACGATGAGCTAATCATATTTACAAAAATAAAATAGGTCGAGTTCGTACCAACTTTTCTCCACCTCAATCATTTCATCAAATATCGTCATTATTGCCTTTCACTTGCATGACCGAACGGTGTGGATAATAATAAGAGTGCACGTGCATTGGACTAAGATGGAATATGCAAACATTTATTCAAAGGAGAAGACAAGGCAATATGAGCTCTTTGTTAGATCAACAATTAATAATGCAAATGAGAGCCACTCAACATTTTCATCATGGTCTTCTCCTTACAACCCAAAGAAAAGGAAAAGAATTTCAAAGAAATACACTAAAATGTTTTTGGAGTTTTTGTTTTTCTGAAGAAAGCAAAAACGAAAACGAGGAAAACTATTTACATGGGAAAGCTCCCAACAAGCAAAAGAAGAACGAGAAATCTTTTTGGGTTTTCTTTTGATACTACTACTAAATAAACCAGAAAGAAAAACTAAAAAGAAGTGAGAAATATTTTTGGATTTTTTCAAAGTTTTTCGAACAAACGAGAAGAAGGCAATAAAAATAAACTAACATGGATAATACAATGGAAAAGTATGAACACTGACAACTGGAATGAATGTGTGGACATGAATGTAATGTCGGTTAGAAATGCGTACTCCCCCAAGCTTAGGCTTTTGGCCTAAGTTGGTCTATGGCCACGTTTGGAAATAACCCTCTCCTTGATACGGTGGAGGGTCCTAAGGGTTCCACTAGTTGGGGAGCTCTTGTGGCTCCCACTGATAAACATGCTCCTGATATGGATCAGGAACTGGTGCTGGCTCAGGTGCCGTAGATTGTGTTAGCCTCTAGTACGTGTAGATGTCATCAGGCATAATGGTGTAACTGCCTGAATTAATATCAAACAAAGAAGATGCAGGCAAGGTAATAATCTCACAAGTACCCTGACTAAATACTAGGTTATAGAGGAGTCTCTTATCATCCTCCTTTTTAATAAAATCATGTGCTACCATGCTAGCATAGTTTGCATATTTAGTTGGTAACAACATCTCCTCCTCATCATCATGCCTAATGGGTATCTCAAAATGTTTAGAAAGGCGGGAGGCATAGATACCTCCAAAGATAGTACCGTTCGAGCGGTTTGTGTTTAACCGTCGAGCAACAATAGTGCCAAACTAAAAGTTCTATCAACAAATAAAGCATGGCGCAAAATGGCAAGGTCAGGGGCACTGAGGCCTCCACTCTCCCCATGACCAATCAAACATCTCCTGGCAAATAATGGATAATAGCATAAAATAGGAAAATGCAAGCTAGCCACTCTCACTTTCGACACCCCTCTCTCTTCCCACACAGTAATTTCAGCAATAAAATCCTCCACATCTCTAGGACGTGGCTCACTGATGTTGCCCTCGAAAGGTATTTTGCAAACATCGCAAAAATCATGAAGTGTCATTCATTTAGGCACATCATACAAGTGAAGTTCTACCATGGGAGGATCCTTCCTAGAATAAAAGTGGAAATTTTACACGAAGGTATTAGTGAGTAGGAGGTATTGGTCACACTTATCTTGGAGGAAAGCAGTGATGCCGACATTCTTTGCCAAATAATAGGAATCAACAAAAATTCCGGCCTCCCTCAAGAATGCATCGCTTGGCCACTCACATGGCCGAACCTCCCTGGCACGAGGAAGGTTATACTTGGGCTTCATCTTCTCGTTTTCATTCCCTTCCGAATTCCGACTCAAAGAACCCCTTAACCACCTCCTCATGGTTTTTATTTTCTCTAAAAAAATTCTGAAATTTTAGTGACTCAAAATAAAAGTGAAACAAACCCAACAAAATGGATATCAACTACTCCCACAAGTGTCTCGAGGCTATATCATGCAACAAAATTACTTTGAACCATATAAATTTGACATGCAAGCTCAAGAACATGGTTACCACAGTAGCAAAAATTTGCAATATATAAAGCACTAGAACAAAAACTAATTGGACCATTGGAGGAGTCACATACCGAAGAACAATCCACCGAAACATTTTTGGAAACGGAGTTCCGAGCAAGGAGATCGAAAATGGCAGCAAAATGATTAAGAACACGAGTTTGAGCAATGGTGGGATTTTTTCTGGAGGAAGACGAAGTGGATGGGTGCTGGAATAAGTGAGGGGGACCCATATGGGACTCACAAGCCTTCTAGGAGCGCCGGGGGGGTGCGCCCTGTGGGCTTGTGGCCCACTGGTGCACCCACCTGAGGTGTTTTCAGTGCCAAAAATTCTTAAATAATCTAGAAAAAATCACACTAAATTTTCAAGGTATTTGGAGAACTTCTATTTTTGGGTCATTTTTATTGCATGAATAATTTAGAAAACAGAAAAATAACAGTATTTTGCTTTATTAATTCTAAATAACATAATGTAAAAAGGGTACAGAAATTTGTCTTTACTAAATTCATCCATCTCATGCCCATCAAAAGGAATCCATTAACAAGGTTGATCAAGTCTTATTAACAAAGTTCTTCCGAATGACATGAAACCGGAGAATCTTCATATAACACTAGGTTGCCACAAAGGGGATATGCATGTCCCCAACAAGAATAATATAATATTTCTTTTTGACAGTAGGTTGAGCATCCTATAGCAATAGCTAAATTTTTTCCAATAGATTTGATGCTATTAACTAGAGGTTGTTTCTTCGGAAAGTGTATTGTATGCTCTTTACCATTAACATGAAAAGTGACATTGCCCTTGTTGTAATCAATAATAGTCCCTGCAATATTCAAAAAGGGTCTACCAAGGATGATCGACATACTGTCGTCGTCGAGTATATCAAGAATAACGAAGTCCGTTAAAATAGTAACATTTGCAAGTATGATAGGTACATCCTCACAAATACCGATGGGCATATCAGCCGATATATCGACCATTTGCAAAGATGTTTTAGTGGGTGTCAACTTATTCAAATCAAGTCTACGATACAAAGAGAAAGGCATAACACTAACACCAGCTCCCAAATCACATAAAGCAGTTTTAACATAGTTTCTTTTAATGGAGCATGGTATAGTTCGTATTCCTGGATCTCCCAATTTCTTTGATATTCCACCTCTAAATGTATAATTAGCAAGCATGGTGGAAATTTCATCTTCCAATATCTTTCTTTTATTAGTAACAATATCTTTCATATACTTAGCATAAGGGGACATTTTCAGAATATCAGTCAAACGCATACACAAAAAGATAGGTCTAAGCATTTCAACAAAGCACTCAAAATCTTCATCATCCTTTTTCTTGGATGGTTTAGGAGGAAAGGGCATGAGTTTGTGAACCCATGTATCTCTTTCTTTACCATATTTCCTAGCAATGAAGTCTCTCCTATCATATCTTTTATTCTTAGGTTGTGGGTTACCAAGATCAACATTAGGTTCTACCTCCACATCATTATCATTGATAGGTTGAGCATCAACGTGAACATCATCATTAACATTATCACTAGGTTCATGTTTATCATCAGATTGTGTTTCAGCATCAAAAATAGAAATATCATTTGGGTTCTCAGGTGTGTCTATAACAGGATCACTAGAGGCATACAGAGTCCTATCATCATTCTTTTTCTTTTTAAAAGGACTAGGTGCATCAGTATTAATTCTTTGAGAGTCTTGCTCCATTCTCTTAGGATGGCCCATGAGATACAAAGGTTCCTGAGTCATTTTACCACCTCTATTCATAACTCTAAAAGCATGATCATTCATCTTATAATTCATTTTGTGCCTTGAGAACTTGTTCTACTTGAGTTTTTACCATAGAAACATGTTTACTAACAATCTTGAGATCCTTAATAGTTCTACACATATAGTCACCCAAGCGTTCAAGCATAAAAACATTTCTTTTAAGTTCTCTACTAACATATGCATTGAAGTTGTAACATCCCAAATTTTCAATTTGGTTGTAACATCCCAAATTTTCAATTTGGAATGTTATACATTAGATCATCATGCATATCATATTTTATTTTGCTTTTGGTTTTGATCCTAGAAAATCCTAAGCAACTCAAGGACCCACGGAGAGAGTTGGGGATTTCGTTATTTACATATTTGAGTTTCTCAAATTTTGTAAACAGGATCATTTGATTTTATTTATTTTATCATCAATTATTTCTATTACAAAAATATGAGAGAAGGGAATAAAATGACTTTCCCAAAATATAAGAAATATTGAGGATTTAATAAAAAAATCAAATAAGATTTATTTCGGAGTTTTTCGGTATTTTTAATTGAATTTAGGAAAAATAAGCACGTTTTTCAAAGTTGTATTTTGGGCCCAAATAAATGTTCACTTTATCGGGCTTGATTTTAGAAACCGGAAAATTTATTTCATGATTTTTGGAGTCCGTTTAGTATTTCTTTTTATTTTTCTTCCGAGCGTAATTATTAAAAAAACGAAACCGACTATGGGCCGTACCCGAGCGGGACTCCGCCCGGGGGCGCCTTTAAATAGCGAGGCACCCGGCGCCCCAGCCCACACCAGCCCCGCGCCCGTCCGCCGGACCCGCCGCCGACTCGCCGGAGTTGCACGCCGCCCGAGGTTCGCCGCCGCCTCGACTTCCGTGCCGAATTTTTTTAAAAAAAAATATTTATTTTCTTTTTCGTCGGTTTTATTTTCGAATTTTTTTATTATTTTATTATTTTCGGATTAGGTTAATTAACGATTAATCTGTTCGTCGTTTTTCTTTTTCGTCGGATTTTCCGCGGTTATTTTCTGATCGCGATTTCTGATCCGATTTTCGTTTTAGTATAACTTTTCGCTCGTTTATCGGAATCAGGCGATTCAAGCGCCTGGAGTTTCGTCTCGAAACCCTCTTTCCGAATAATCAACTTAAACAAAGTTTTTTCTACTGTAAAATTTGACTTAGATCCAGATTACTAGAACGAAGTTGATTTCTTTCGCCGTTTTGATTCTTTTGCTATGTTCGATTGATTCTTTTTGCAAACCAGGGTTCTTAAGTTGAACTTTCTGGTTAGATCTTCTATTTGAGTTTTACCTGTGCATTAGATGAGTACTTATTGTATGCTTGTTTGTTTGTCTGCGATAGAATACCCGGAGTGCGCCGCCTGTTACTTTGAATCTCTAGGTTTCGCGGATCATCAGCAAGGCAAGTAACACTTTGATCATACCTTTTTCTACAACCTCATCAGCAAGGCAAGTAACACTTTGATCATACCTTTTTCTACAACCCAGTTTTATTGCATTAGATCAATCCTCACACAATGCATGATTAGGATCTAATTAAATTGTGGGATGGGAAGTAGATGAGGTAGTACCTATTACCTGGTTATTATCAAACCTTTGGGAGCTATTTCTACATTTGCTTATTATGCCATGCTATGCTAGTAGACGTGGATTGGGTGAGTGATATCCATGACAGATGTGAGATTGTTAATTAATGGTTTATCTAAGGTGGCAACCTAAACACACATCTGGGTGGATTGAGGCACCTGGGTATTCCAGGACTTGCCTGTTTTTCTTTTGGACCGCCACCCAGACTCAAAGGGATCATGAGATTATTCATACTAGAAACTTCCGTGTGCAGCCACAAGCCATTATGGGCTCTGGCATAGTTTATTAAGTCATGCGAACTCTTACAGGGTAGACTAGCAGATGTAGGGGAAAGTAGGTGTACCGGTCTATCCATCGTAAGGTGCTAGCATTTCTGAAAGACTGTGTCACGGTCATCCGTTTCTCAAACACCATGTAGTGCGCGAAATCCAACGGAGGCGATCGAGTCTTGTGGGGAAAAGTGCGCAAACCTCTGCAGAGTGTAATAAACTAATCATGGTTACCCGTGTCCCCGGTTATGGACATCTTGAGTATCTAGTACCTGGATTATCATGTGAATCTCAACATGTTACTCTAAAGTTAATTTTGTTGGGTTTGTTAAATGATGATGCTTAATTGGGATTCAGAATGCTGTCAACCATTCTCAATGTTTAACAACCACCATGATAGTAATTAAATTTATTCCTTTGAAGTAGGGAAAAATTGGCTTTACGCAAAAACTGTAACCATAGAGCTTTCCACCAGCCAAATATGCATATAGTATAGTTGTTTCATTCCATTACTCCCTATGTGTTACCTTGCCAGCATATTCCATGTGCTGACCCGTTCTCGGGATGCAATGTTAATGTTGCAGACTTTTCAGACGACGAATAAGGAGTTTTTAGGTCGTGGTTCTATACTCAGTGATGCCGTTGGAGTTGATGGACTCACTTATCTTCCAAGCCTTCCGCTGTTATCGTTATTAGATGGCCTTAAGCCATATTTATTGTAATAAGTTCTCTTTTGAGACACTCGATGTAATAAGTGTGTGATTGCTACTCTGCTATAAATCCTTCGAGTACTGTGCGGTGTCAGCATTACTGATCCAGGGATGACACCAGAGCATAGAGATCAGACTGTTTGAGGTCTGGTCGCTACAGAGATGGTATCAGAGCACACGCTGACTGTAGGACACGACCACTAAGCTAAAGATTTAGATCACTACTCACTCTCTTCTCTTCTGACTTCTCATCTTTTCTACTCTTTAGGATGGCGGATGCAAGGAACAAGTTCACACAACCAGATGAAGATACACCCTTTGGACGCCACTTGAAGGAAGTCACTAGATACCTGAACATAGGAGTACCAAGCTTCACGGGAACCTACAACGCCACTTTACCTGAAGAAGAGCGCTGGATGATTCAAGTTCAAGTTCCAGGAAAGACGTCATGCCAGTCACTGAGCCCATAGAGTTTTCTTTTGATGCACCAACTTGGAGTCTAGGAGAGAGTATGGCAGCTCACATCGCCATGGGACACATTGGAGAAGTCTACCGCAAGGATCTCAAGGATACTATCTACCAGATTTGTGGGCGCCGAGATGAACACTAGGAGATGATCAGCACCAGGAAAGATAGATCAATTGCAGCTTTTATCCAGGAGTTAAACCATCACATTCGACGACAGGAGAATCAGATGTGCGCCGACATGATAGATCTGAAGAAGACTAAGACTAGAATCAAGGAACTGGAGGAAGAACTCAAGGCTACACGTGAAGATTATGAAGAAGAAATTGAAGTATTGGTGGAGAAGAATGACGACCTGATCAAGAAGATTGGAATATTTATGGGAGGCCCGACACCAGTAGATGAAGACGAAGAACCCAAGGAGATTAGCCCGGAAGACTACATCATCATTGACGGCACCGACTCGGAACAAGATAGTAGCAATGATGACTATGTTGATGAAGCAGGAGCAGATATCATGGAGTCTATAACCATAGAATATTTCTAGTAGACCACCTCATCAATAGTAGTAGTCCACCTTGTAAATATGGTAGTCCGAGCACTTTGCGATAGTTAGATCGATTGAATGCCTTTGTTTGATTGAATGAAGTGAATTGTTTTCTTTTGCCTCATGTGCATATGGGTAGTGTTTTCTCTTTAGACCCCCTCTATTCTTATATCTCATCTTTTCTAAACCCTCAGATGCCTCCGAGACATGACCCCGGATTTGCCTTTCCGCCGGAGCTCACCCAGTTGATCCAGCAGCAGAACACCTTGATGCAGTTGCTAGTTCAGAATCAGAATCAGGGGAACAACAACAACAACCCACCACCACCACCTGTTGATCACTTAGCCCGTTTTCTTAGGCTGAATCCGCCGATGTTTTCCAGTAGCACCGAGCCGATAGTAGCAGATGATTGGCTCCGCAAGACAGCTAGGGAGTTGACCACAGCAGGATGCACAGATGCGGAGAAGGTGAAGTTTGCCGCACATCAGTTAGAAGGACCCGCAGCATCCTGGTGGGAGAATTTCACAGCCACCTTCCCAGTCGACACTGTCACATGGGACCAGTTTCAGCAGGCTTTTCGTACTGCCCATGTTTCAGCAGGAGCAATGGCCATGAAGAAGCGTGAGTTTCGCAACTTGTGCCAAGGAGGACGGACAGTTGGCCAGTATGTGGTGGAGTTTAGTAAGCTAGCACGTTATGCCCCAGACGACGTTGCTAATGATAAAGGAAACAACTTAAGAATATAGTAATAGCGAATTTTTTCCTCATGAGCAAATAGGGCGGCTATGTCATTCAACTTAGTAAGATGTGCCACAACAGTTTTAGATTCATAACCATGGAAAGGGCTAGATTCAACCAAAGTAATTAACTCAGGATCGGCAGAGAATCCATAATCCTTATCAGTAACAAATATAGGTGAAGTAGAAAATGTAGCATCATATTGCATTCTAGCATTCAAAGATTTTTCTTTACACTTGCATAGTAATTTTTTAAGATTGTCTCTATCTTTACAAGAAAGAAAGTCCCTAGCTACCTCTTCATCCATAAAATAACCCTTAGGCATAACAGGCAATTCATATCTAGGTGAGCTAGGTCTAACATGGGTTTCAAAGTGTTTAGTTTCAATAATTTCATCAGCTTCAGAAATATCATTAGTTTCAACATTCTTAATGTCTTTAGCTCTAGAAAGTTTTTCATCAAGAAATTCACCCAGCGGCACATTATTACCAAGCAAAATAGTAGTATAATCATAAGCCTCATGCATAGCAGAAGTAGCACCATCAATTACTATGACATATCAGAATTAATAGTAGGTGTAGGTGTCACAAGCTTACTCAAAACAGAAGGTGAATCAAGTGCATAGCTAGATGGTAGTTCCTTACCTCCCC
Organism: Triticum urartu; assembly: GCF_003073215.2. Taxonomy (NCBI): domain Eukaryota; kingdom Viridiplantae; phylum Streptophyta; class Magnoliopsida; order Poales; family Poaceae; genus Triticum; species Triticum urartu. The sequence goes on along the minus strand of NC_053022.1, from coordinate 175,107,887 downwards.
CCATAGTACAGGAAAAAATCTTGGTTCTAGTATCTTTCAGATTCGTCATAGTGATCAACAGATATAAATCCCAAGTGACTTAGAGAATATATCTATGCTCATCGACAACGGCGCCAGAAAAAGGTCTTGATAACCCACAAGTATAGGGGATCGCAACAGTTTTCGAGGGTAGAGTATTCAACCCAAATTTATTGATTCGACACAAGGGGAGCCAAAGAATATTCATGAGTATTAGCAGTTGAGTTGACAATTCAAACACACCTGAAAGACTTAATATCTATAGCAAAGTATTTAGTAGCAAAGTAGTATGGAAGTAACGGCAACACTGGCAAAAGTAACATTAGCAGTTTGGTAGTGATTGTAACAGTAGTAGCAACAAAAGTAACTTAGCAAAGATCAATATATGAAAAGCTCGTAGGCAATGGATCGGCGATGATAATTGTGTTGGATGATATTCATCATGTAGCAGTCATAACCTAGGGTGACACAGAACTAGCTCCAATTCATCAATATAATGTAGGCATGTATTCTGTATATAGTCATACGTGCTTATGGAAAATAACTTGCATGGCATCTTTTGTCCTACCCTCCCGTGGCAACGGGGTCCTAATGGAAACTAAGGTATATTAAGGCCTCCTTTTAATAGAGAATCGGACCAATGCATTAGCACTTAGTGAATACATGAACTCTTCAAACTACGGTAATCAATGGAAAGAATCCCAATTATTGTCAGCTTGGGGTATGCGGATCATAACTCATAATCGGTGTCTACAAGTTGCAAGATAGGATCAAGAACACAAATATATTCATGAAAGCATAATAGGTTCAGATTTAAAATCAGGGCACTCAGGCCCTAGTGACAAGCATTAAGCATAGCAAACTCACAGCAACATCAATCTCAGAACATTGTGGATACTAGGGATCAAACCCTAACAAAACAAACTCGATTACATGATAAATCTCATCCAACCCATCACTGTCCAGCAAGCCTGCGATGGAATTACTCACGCACGACGGTGAGGATCATGAAATTGGTGATGGAGGAAGGTTGGTGATGATGATGACGATTAATCCCCCTCTCAAGGGCCTCGAACAGACTCTAGATCTTCCCTCTCGAAGAAGAACAGGAGGCGGCCGTGGCTTCGTATCGTAAAACATGATGAATCCTTCTATCTATTTTTTCTCCCTGAATAGGGTTATATAGAGTTGGAGTTATGGTCGGAGGAGGTCCAGGGGGCCCACAAGCCCTCTAGGCGCGCCCCCAAGCTTGTGGCCTCTAGGTGGACCCCCTTTGGTAACTTCTTGCGCCAGTATTTTTTATATATTCCACAAAAATTCTCCGTAAATTTTCCGGTCAATCCGAGAACTTTTATTTCTGCAGAAAAACAACTCCATGGCAATTCTGCTGAAAACAAGGTCAATCCGGGTTAGTTCCATTCAAATCATGCAAATCAAAGTCCAAAAAAGGGCAAAAGAGTTTGGAAAAGTAGATACGATGGAGATGTATCACTCGGCCCTTTTGCGGTGCATTTGTTGAGATCCAATGAATTGTGGATTTATAATTAGATTATCTATGAATATTATTTGAGTCTTCTCTGAACTCTTTTATGCATGATTAAGATAGCTTTGTATTTCGATCCGATCTATTGCTTTGGTTTGGCCAACTAGATCGATCTTTCTTGCAATGGGAGAGGTGCTTTGTCATGGGTTCAATCTTGCGGTGTCCTCACCCAGTGACAGTAGGGGTAGCGAGGCACGTATTTGTATTGTTGTCATTAAGGATAAAAAGATGGGGTTTTTACCATATTGTTTGGATCTATCACTTTACATCATGTCATCTTGCCTAAGGCGTTACTTCGTTCTTGTTAACTTAATACACTAGATGCATGCTGGATAGCGGTCGATGTGTGGAGCAATAGTAGTGGATGCAGGCAGGAGTCGGTCTACTTGCCACAGATGTGATGCCTATATTCATGATCATTGCCTTGGATATCATCATAACTCTGCGCTTTTCTATCAATTGCTCAACAGTAATTTGTTTACCCATCGTATGTTTCTTTCAAAGAGAAGCCTCTAGTGAAACCTATGGCTCCCGGGTCTATTATTATCAAATTATTTTCAAACCTATAAAACCAAAGACCCAAAAATACCTTGATGCAATTTATTTATCTTTACTTTAATTTACACTTAATTGATCTTTTATATCAAATCTCTATCAGACCTCACCCTTGCTAGTGACCGTGAAGGGATTGACAACCCCTTTCTCGCGTTGTGTGCTAGTGTTTGTTAGTTTGTGCAGGTGCATCTATTGGGGACTTGTGTGTTCCTCCTACTGGATTAATACCTTGGTTCTTAATTGAGAGAAGTACTTATCTCTACTTTGCTGCATAACCCTTTCCTCTTCAAGGGAAAAATCAACGCAAGCTCAAGAAGCAGCAGGAAGAATTTCTGGCGCCGTTGCCTGGGAGGATCTACATCAAGTGTACCAAGTACTTATCATGAACTGTCATCTCTTATACTTACATTATTTGACATTTGCCCCTCGTTTTCCTCTCCCCCACTTCTAAAACATTTTTAGAATAACACAAAAATATTTGCCTTTTTATTCGCCTTCTTTCCGTCTGTCTTTTCGATTGATTTTTGTTTGCTTGTGTGCTAGATTGCTTGCTTGTCATCATGTCTCAACCTAAAGGACTTGATCTTTATCACAGAAAGTTAGAGGAGATTGAAAGTAATGCAAAAAGTTTCATGTCTTCGCAATTTGAGCATAATAGTTTCTTTTGAGCTTAAAGAGCAAAATACTATGATTGAGTATATCAATAAAGAGCTTGATGACGTTACTAAGGAAGTCTTTGGTCTTAAATCTCAAATTGCTCATATTGAAAATTTAGTAGGCCAAATTTTCGATAAACAAACTATGTTAATAAATAAGATGGATGCTAAACCTGAATCTTTGAATCATGATGAATATCTTAAAGTGATTGGCGTGACTCCTATTGAATCTTTGTTTGGTAATATAAAACTTGATAAAGAAGGGACTGGAGATGAGTCAACTTCAGTTAGAAGTGAAGATCTTAATGAAAAAGTTGATAAAAATGGGATTGGCAAGGTCAAAACTTTAAGTAGTGATGAACCCACTCTTTTGGATTTCAAGGACTTTAATTATGACAATCTTTCTTTGATTGATTGTATTTCCTTGTTGCAATCCATGCTTAATTCACCTTATGATTATAATCAAAACAAGGCTTTTACTAAACATATTATTGATGCCATGATGAAATCTTTTGAAGAAAAACTTGATTTGGAAGTTTTAATTCCTAGAAAGCTTTGGGATGAATGGGAACCTACTATTAAAATTAAAATTAAGATTAAATATTATGAGTTCAATGCTTTGTGTGATTTGGGTGCTAGCGTTTCAACTATTCCAAAAACTCTATGTGATGTGCTAGGTTTCCATAAACTTGATGATTGTTCCTTAAATTTGCACTTAGCAGGTTCCACTATTAAGAAACCTATGGGAAGAATTAATGATGTTTTTATTGTTGCAAATAGGAATTATGTGGCCATAGATTTTATTGTGCTTGATATAGATTGCAATCCTACATGCCCTATTATTCTTGGTAGACCTTTCCTTACGACGATTGGTGCAATTATTGATATGAAAGAAGGAAACATTATGTTTCAATTTCCATTAAGGAAGGGCACGTAACACTTTCCAAGAAAGAAAATTAGGTTACCATATGAATCTATTATGAGGGATACTTATGGATTAAATACCAAAGATGACAATACCTAGATCTATGCGATATGCCTAGCTAGGGGCGTTAAACAATAGCGCTTGTTGGGAGGCAACCCAATTTTCTTTTGTGTTTTTTATTTTTGCTTCTGTTCTTGAATAAATATGCAATATTACTTCTGTAATATTTGCGTTTTAGTGTTTTAATTAGTGTTTGTGTCAAGTAAGACCTTTGTGATGGTTTGGAAGCTTGTTGATTTGATTTTGCTGAAAAATAGAAACTTTTGCGTCCAGTAGTTGAATTTTTAAAAATCACAAAAGCGAAGAAAAATTATGTATTTTTTTACAAATGATTTACATACAAATTTGTTTTCCTATTTTTTCATAATTTTTGGAGTTACAGAAGTTTGGCTAAGGTCCAGATTACTACAGACTATTTTGTTTTTGACAGATTCTGTTTTCATTGTGTTGTTTGATTATTTTTATGAATCTGTGGGTAGTATCGGGGGGTATGAACCATCAAGGAGTTAGAATAATGTAGATATAACACCAATATAATATTTGAATGAGTTTAAAACAGTACCTAGAATTGGTTATTTGCTTTGTTTCACTAACGAATCTCATGAGTTTTCTGTTGAGTTTTGTGTTGTGAAGTTTACAAGTTTTAAGTACAATTTTGATGGAATACAGAATAAGGATTGGCAAGAGACTAAGCTTGGAGATGCCCAAGGCACCCCAAGGAAATATCCAAGGACAACCAAGCACCTAAGCTTGGGGATTCCCCGGATGGCATCCCCTCTTTTGTCTTCAATCCATCGATAAAATTACTTGAGGCTATATTTTTATTCACCACATCATATGTGTTTTGCTTGGAGCGTCTTGTATTATATGAGTCTTTGCTTGTTAGTTTGCCATAATCATCCTTTCTGTACACACCTTTTGATAGGGACACACATTAATCGTGAATTTATTAGAATACTATATGTGCTCCACTTATATCTTTTGAGCTAGGTAGTTGCTCTAGTGCTTCACTTATATCTTTTTAGAGCACGATGGTGGTTTTATTTTGAAGAAATTGATGAACTGTCATGCTTCACTTATATTATTTTTAGATTCTTAAAAATAGTATGGCAATTTTCTTATGTTATGAATTTGGTCCTAATATGATGGGTATTCAAGAGGGATATAATAAAACTTTCATGAAGATCATTAAATATATGAGAAGTTTGATTCCTTGCAATTGTTTTGAGATATAAAGATGGTGATATTAGAGTCATGCTAGTCGGTAATTGTGGGTTATTAGAAATAATTGTGTTAAGGTTTGTGATTCCCGAAGCATGCACATATGGTCTTTTGTTATGTGATGAAGTTAGAGCATGATTTATTATTGATTGTCTTCCTTATGAGTGGTTGTAACATCCCAAATTTTCAATTAGAAATGTTATGCATTAGATCATCATTGCATAACATATTTTATTTGCATTTTGGTTGATCCTGGAAATTCTACGCAACTCAAGGACCCACGGAGAGAGTTGGGGATTTCGTTGTTTTCATATTTGAGTTTTTCTCGAATTTTGAAAAGAGGATCGTTTGATTTTAATTATTTTTCTCTGAAATATTTCTTTTATGAAAAATAAAAGAGATAGGATAAAATGACTTCCTCAAAATAAAGAAATATCAGAGATTTAGTATTAAAATCAAATAAGATTTTTATTCGGAATTTTGTTTCTATTTTATTTGAATTAGGAAAAATATGTGTTTTTCAAAATTGCATTTTAGGCCCAAATAAATGTTCACCTTGTCCGGCCTATATTTAGAGGACGGGCAAAATTTATTTCGGGATTTTTGGAATCTGTTTAGTATTTATTTTCTTTCTTTTTCCACACGTCGAAATTATTTAAAAAAAAGCCAAACCGACTTAGGGTCGTTTCCGGTCGGGACTCTTCGGGCCGGCCACCTTTATAAGCCGCACTAGCGTAGCCCACCAGCCCCGCCACCCAAACCCTAACCCTAACCCGCGCCGCCGCCTCGCCGCCGCCGCCGTCGCACGCCGCTGCCCGCACTGCAGCCCACGCCGCCGCCGCACACCCGCGCCACCACCCCGCGCCGCCCCGCCGCCGTCGCCACCGACCGTCATCGCCGGAGCCGCCACGCCGCCGCCCGCCGGAGTTCGAGGTAGCCGACGATTTTTTGAAAAAAAAACTGATTGGTTTTATTTCGTAAACCCTAGTTTCGTTATTTTAGATCGGTTCGGTTTATTTTATCGGTTTAGCTATTTAGCGGACGTTTGTCCGTACGTTCGTTTTTACGAACGGTTTTCACCGTTTAGCCGCATACAGCGAACATTCGTTCGTTAGCCTGGTCATCAGTTTTTCTTTTTCTTGGATTTTCCGCGATTATTTTCGATCGCGATTTCTGATCCGATTTTCGTTCTAGTATAACTTTTTGCTCGTTTATCGGAATCAGGCGATCCAAGCGCCTAGAGTTTCGTCTCGAAACCCTCTTTCTGTTTAACCAACTTAAACAAGTTTTTGCTACTGTAAAATTTGAATTTTGTCCAGATTAGTAAACGAAGCTTGTTTCCCTCTTAGTTTGAGTTTTGTTGCTTCGTTTGATTTGATTCTTTTTGCAAACCGGAGTTATTAAGTTGAACTTTCTGGTTAGATCTCTTATTCAAGTTTTACCCATGCTTTTTCTTGATGCTTATTGTATGCTTGTTTGTTTGCGATAGAGTACTCGGAGCGTGAAGCGTGCTTCTACGAGTCTCTAGGTTTCACGGATCATCAGCAAGGCAAGTAACACTTTGATCATACCCCTTTACTACCCAGTTTTTATTGCATTAGATCAACCCTCAAACATTCCATGGTTAGGATCTGAATTAAACTATGGGCTGGGAAGTAGTAGATGAGGTAGTACCTATTCACCTGTTTATTACCAAACCTTGGGAGTTACTTCTATGTTACTTATATTGCTATGCTATGCTCGTAGACGTGGATTGGGTTTGAGTGTATTCATGACAGATGTGAGATTGTTAAATTAATGGTTAACTTAAGGTGGCAACTTTAATACACATCTGGGTGGATTGAGGCACGTGGGGAACCCAGTGATTGCCTGTATTTTTGGAAATCCCGGGGTACCGTGTGATTTTCCTATGGACCGCCACCTAGGCTCAAAGGGATCATAAGATTATTCATACTGGAAACTTCCGTGTGCAGCCACATGCCATTATGGGCTCTGGCATAGTTGAGTAAGTTGTGGGAAACCTTTCCATGACGGGCTAGCAGATGTAGGGTATTGTAGGTGTACCGGCCTATCTATCGATTAAGGGGACCTCTTCGGAAAGACTGTGTCTTGGTCATCCGTTTCTCAAACATTATGAAGTGCAAGAAATCCAACGGAGGAGATCGAGTCTTGTGGGGAAAAGTGCACAAACCTCTGCCGAGTGTACAAACTAATCATGGTTAACCGTGTCCCCGGTTATGGACATCTTGAGTATCTGGTTCTTGGATTATCATGTGGATCTCATCACTCTTAATATAATTTGATTTGGTTTAATAATGATTACTTTTAATTGGGATTGAGTTGGGTGAACCTTCTCAATGTTTAACAACCACCATGATAGTTAAATAAAATTTATTCCTTTGTAGTAGGGAAAAATTGGCTTTTCGCAAAACATTTAACCTTACATCCTCCACCTGCCATATATGCATGTAGTGATAGCATTATTCTGTTCATTACTCTATTGTGTTGCTTTGCCAGCATATTCCATGTGCTGACCGTTTTTCGGGTTGCAACGTATCATGTTGCAGACTTTTCAGACGACGAGTAAGGAGCCTTAGGTCGTGGTCTTTCACTAAGTGATGCCGTTGGAGTTGATGGACTCACTTTATCTTCCAAGCCTTCTGCTGTTATCGTATTTGATGGCCTTAAGCCATATTTATTGTAATAAGTTCTCTTTTGAGACATTTGATGTAGTAAGTGTTTTATTGCTACTGTGTGTCAGCATTACCGATCCAGGGATGACACTTATGCACAGAGATCAGACTGTTTGAGGTTTGGTCGCTACAAAGATGGTATCAGAGCACACGCTGACTGTAGGACACGGCCACTAAGCTAAAGCCCTATATCACTACTCTCTTCTCATTTCTAACTCCTCTCCTTTTTTATACTCTTTAGGATGGCGGATGCAAGGATAAAGTTCATGCAACCGGATGAATACACCCCTTTTGGACACCACTTGAAGGAAGTCACTAGGTACCTGAACATTGGAATACCAAGCTTCACCGGGACCTATAATGCCACTTTACCAGAAGAGGAGCGCTGGATGATTCAAGTTCAAGTTCCAGGAAGGACATTCATGCCAGTCACTGAGTCCATAGAGTTTTCTTTCGATGCACCAACCTGGAATCTAGGAAAGAGTATGGCAGCTCACATCACCATGGGACGCATTGGAGAAGTTTACCACAAGGATCTCAAGGATACTATCTAACAGATTTGTGGGTGCCGAGATGAGCAATGGGAGATGATTAGCACCAGGAAGGATAGATCAATTGCAGCTTTCATCCAGGAGTTAAACCAGCATATTCGCTGCCAGGAGAACCAGATGTGCGCAGGCATGATAGATCTGAAGAAGGCGATGACCAGGATCACGGAGCTTGAGGAAGAACTCAAGGCAACTCGCGAAGATTATGAGGAGGAAATCGTCATACTAGTGGAGAAGAATTTCGATCTGGAAAGGAAGCTAGGAGTATTGACGGGAGACCCCGCACCAGGAGGAGGAGACGAAGAACCCAAGGAGATTCGTTCGGAGGACTACATCATCATCGATGACACCGACTCGGACCCCGACAATAGTGATGATGATTATGAAGACGAAGATGGAGCAGAATTCATGGAGTCTTCGACCGATCAATATTTCTAGTTGACCACCAAAACAATAGTAGTAGTCTACCATGAAAATAGTATAGTCCAAGCACTTTGTAACGATAGTTCTAGACCGATTGTATGCCTTTGCTTGATTGATTGAGTGATATGATTGTTTTTGTCTCATGTGCATATGGGTAGTGTTTTCTCACTAGACCTCATTCTATTCTATTATATTCTCTCTAAACCCTCAGATGCCTCCGAGACGTGACCCCGGGTTTACCTTTCCACCGGAGCTCACTCAGTTGATCCAGCAGCAGAATACCCTGATGCAGTTGTTAGTTCAGAACCAAGGCAACAACAACAACAACCCACCACCACCACCAGTTGACAACTTAGCCCGTTTTCTGAGGTTGCAGCCGCCGGTGTTTTCCAGTAGCACCGAGCCGATAGTGGCAGATGATTGGCTCCGCAAGATTGGAAGGGAGTTAACCACTGCAGGATGCATAGATGCTGAGAGGGTGCGTTTTGTCGCACACCAATTGGATGGACCAGCAGCCTCAGTAGAGACTCCGTTTCACCCGAACTCGGGAGGACTTGTTCATAACCATGGAGGCCACACTCATAATGGAGGAAGTTCGCACAACCATAGTGGCCCCAAGAACGGAAATGGTAATGGAGGAAGTAGCGGACAGAACCGTTCCAACCCGACAACACCCGCCAAGAAGGATCTAAACCACGTTACTTGCTACAAGTGTTAGAAGACCGGACATTACGCCAATGAATGTCCTGAAGCTAAGAATGGAAATGGAAATGGAAGCTCTGGGAAGAAGCCCAACCCTTTCAACAGGGGACAAGTGAACCACGTTAACGTGGAGGAGATTGAAGCCCAGCCAGATGCAGTAATTGGTAAGTTTTTGGTTAAGTCATTTACTGTTGTCGTTCTTTTTGATACTGGTGCATCTCATTCATACATATCAAGGGGATTTGTGGATAAGTATAAGTTGCCCACTAGAGTTCTTAAGACACCCATGCTAGTAACCTCACCCGGAGCAGAGTATATGGCAAGCCATGGATGTTTTTAGATGCCATTGGCCATAGGTAGGCATGTTTTCCCCTCCGATCTGATAATTTTGGAATCGCAAGGTTTGGATGTGATTCTGGGTATGGATTGGCTATAGATGTATGGAGGAAACATCGATTGCGCCAGTAAGACGATTTTACTCACCACCCCAGAGGGAAGAAGGATCAGGTATGTATCCCGACTTGTGCCGAATAGGACTGGAGTAAATTCCTTATCAGGAGTTATACAAGAGGAAGTACCAGTGGTAAAGGATTTTTCGGATGTATTTCCAGAAGAGTTGCCAGGCATGCCATCGGATAGAGACATAGAGTTTTTGATAGAGCTTTTGCCAGGCACTGGGCCAATATCTAAGAGACCGTACAGGATGCCCGCACAGGATTTAGAGGAAATTAAGAAACAGAGTAAGGAGTTACTAGATAAGGGATATATTCGCCCAAGTTCGTCACCTTGGGGATCACCGGTACTTCTAGTGGAGAAGAAGGATGGATCGTTAAGGATGGTTGTTGATTATCGTGGATTGAATGAGGTGACGATCAAGAACAAGTACCCACTGCTGATGATCAATGATTTGTTTGACCAATTGCAAGGAGCTAAAGTGTTTTCCAAGATCGATTTGCGATCAGGGTATCACCAGTTGAAGATTCGAGAGCAGGACATACCTAAGACAGCTTTTACCACAAGGTATGGGCTATATGAGTATACCGTTATGTCATTTGGTCTGACTAACGCACCTGCCTACTTTATGAACATGATGAACAAAGTGTTCATGGAGTTTTTGGATAAGTTCATCGTAGTGTTCATTGATGATATTCTGGTCTACTCGAAGAATGAAGAGGAACATAAGGAACATTTGCGTTTAGTACATGGGAAGCTCAGAGAACATCAGCTATATGCCAATTTCAGCAAGTGTGAATTTTGGCTGAAGGAAGTTGGATTCCTTGGACATGTTATATCCGGAGAAGGAATAGCAGTAGACCCCACCAAGGTTGTCACCATGACAAATTGGGAATCACCCACGATAGTTGGAGAGATCCGGAGTTTTCTTGGACTCGCAGGATACTACTGGAGGTGCATTGAGAATTTCTCAAAGATTGCAAAGCCCATGACAGAGTTGTTAAATAAATACACCAAGTTCAATTGGACTGAGGAATGTGAGGCCAGTTTTCAGGAGTTGAAGAGACGCTTGGTTACATCACCAGTGTTGATTCTACCAGATCAACGCAAAGATTATGAAGTGTATTGCGACGCTTCTCGTCGGGGACTTGGAACTGTACTTATGCAGGAGGGAAGAGTTGTTTCATATGCCTCACGACAGCTTAAACCCCATGAGTTAAACTATGCTACACATGATTTGGAGTTAGCAGCCATAGTGCATGCGTGGAAGACATGGAGACATTTTCTCATCGGAAACCATTGTGAGGTATACACGGATCACAAGAGTTTGAAGTATATCTTCACGCAGAAGGAGTTAAACCTCAGGATAGGAGATGGTTAGAACTCATTAAAGATTATGATATGAGATTGCATTATCATCCAGGAAAGGCTAACGTAGTAGCCGATGTGTTGAGCCACAAGAGTCATGTAAATACCCTCATGACCGGAGAATTACCCAAGGAGTTAGCAGAAGACCTTCGTGAGCTATGTTTGGAGATAGTTCTGAGAGGCTATGTAGCAGCATTGGAGATTCAGTCTACCTTGATGGATAAGATCAGAGAAGCTCAAAAGACAAACAAGGAGATTGCTGAGCTAAAGGAAAGGATGAGTAACGGAAAAGCCAAGAGATTTCGTGAGGATGAGCACCATACCTTATGGTTTGACAACCACGTATATGTGCCAAATGATCAGGAAATCAGGAAGTTGATTCTGCAAGAGGCCCATGATTCACCATATTCGATTCACCCAGAAAATACTAAGATGTATCTGGATTTGAAAGATAGTTTCTGGTGGACCGGAATGAAGAAGGATATTGCGGAGTATGTAGCAGTTTGTGATGTATGTCAGAGAGTGAAGGCAGAGCATCAGAAGCCAGCAGGTTTGCTACAGCCATTGCCTATACCTGAATGGAAGTGGGATAAACTAGGCATGGATTCGCGATAGACTCAAGGTAGCCCAATCCAGGCAGAAGAGTTATGCAGATTCGAAACGCAAGGAGACAGTCTATGAAGTCGGAGACAGAGTGTATCTTCGAGTATCACCACTTTGAGGAGTGAAGCGCTTTGGAGTTAAGGGAAAGTTAGCGCCACGTTTTGTGGGACCATACAGAGTTTTCGAACGTATGGGACAAGTTGCTTACAAGTTGGAATTACCCGAAGGATTGTCCGGAGTTCACGATGTGTTCCATTTTTGTCAGTTGAAGAAGTGTCACACAGAGATGGCTGAAATTCCTGTGAGAGATACAGTGCCGCTAGAAGCGATACAGTTGGATAGTGATTTGACATCTGAGGAGAAACTAGTCAAGATACTCGAGTTTGCCAGCCAAGTTACGTGCAACAAGGTTATCAAGTTTTGCAAGGTTTAGTGGAGCCACCATACCAAGGATGAAGCCACTTGGGAACGAGAGGAAGACTTACGGAAGGATCACTCTCACCTATTTTCTAGCCAACCCGAATCTCGATGGCGAGATTCATTTTAAGGGGGGTAGGTTTGTAACATCCCAAATTTTCAATTAGGAATGTTATGCATTAGATCATCATTGCATATCATATTTTATTTGCATTTTGGTTCATCCTGGAAATTCTACGCAACTCAAGGACCCACGGAGAGAGTTGGGGATTTCGCTGTTTTCATATTTGAGTTTTTCTCGAATTTTGAAAAGAGGATCGTTTGATTTTAATTATTTTTCTCTGAAATATTTCTTTTATTAAAAATAAAAGAGAGAGGATAAAATGACTTCCTCAAAATAAAGAAATATCAGAGATTTAACATTAAAATCAAATAAGATTTTTATTCGAAATTTTATCGCTATTTTATTTGAATTAGGAAAAATATGCGTTTTTCAAAATTGTATTTTAGGCCCAAATAAATGTTCACCTTGTCTGGCCTATTTTTAGAGGATGGGGAAAATTTATTTCGGGATTTTTGGAGTCCTTTATTTATTTATTTTCTTTCTTTTTCTGCACGTCGAAATTATTTTTTAAAAAGCCAAACTGACATAGGGCCGTTTCCGGCCAAGACTCTTCGGGCCGGCCCCATTTATAAGCCGCACCCGTGCAACCCACCAGCCCCGCCACTCAAACCCTAACCCTAAGCCGCGCTGCCGCCGCCGCGCCGCACGCCGCCGCCCGCGCCGCAGCCCACGCCGCCGCCCGCCGCCGCCGCACGCTCGCGCCGCCACCCCGCGCCGCCCCGCCGCCGTCGCTGCGGACCGCCGCCGCTAGAGCCGCCACGCCACCACCCGCCGGAGTTCGAGGTAGCCGCCGGTTTTTTTATTTAAAAAAACCGATCCGTTTTATTTCGTAAACCCTAGTTTTCGTTTTTTAGATCGGTTCGGTTTATTTTATCGGTTTAGTTATTTAGTGGACGTTCGTCCGTATGTTCGTTTTTACGAACGATTTTCACCGTTTAGCCACAGACAGCGAACGTTCGTTCGTTAGCCTATTCGTCAGGTTTTCTTTTTCTCAGATTTTCCGCGATTATTTTCGATTTCATTCTAGTATAATTTTTTTCTCGTTTATCGGAATCAGGCGATTCAAGCGCCTAGAGTTTCGTCTCGAGATCCTCTTTCCATTTAACCAACTTAAACAAGTTTTTGCTACTGTAAAGTTTGACTTTAGTCTAGATTTGTAAACGAAGCTTGTTTCCCTCTCAGTTTGAGTTTTGTTGCTTCGTTTGATTTGATTCTTTTTGCAAACCGGAGTTCTTAAGTTGAACTTTTTGGTTAGATCTCTTATTCGAGTTTTACCTGTGCTTTATATTGATGCTTATTACATGCTTGTTTGTTTGCGATAGAGTACCCGGAGTGTGAAGCGTGTTTCTACGAGTCTCTAGGTTTCACGGATCATCAGCAAGGCAAGTAACACTTTGATCATACCCCTTTTCTACCCAGTTTTTATTGCATTAGATCAACCTCAAACACTGCATGGTTAGGATCTGAATTAAACTGAGGGTTGGGAAGTAGTAGATGAGGTAGTACCTATTCGCCTGTTTATTACCAAACCTTGGGAGTTACTTCTATGTTGCTTATATTTCTATGCTATGCTCGTAGACGTGGATTGGGTTTGAGTGTATTCATGACAGATGTGAGATTGTTAAATTAATGGTTAACTTAAGGTGGCAACTTTAATACACATCTGGGTGGATTGAGGCACGTGGGGAACCCAGTGATTGCCTGTATTTTTGGAAATCCCGGGGTACCGTGTGATTCTCCTATGGACCGCCACCCAGGCTCAAAGGGATCATAAGATTATTCATACTGGAAACTTCCGTGTGCAGCCACATGCCATTATGGGCTCTAGCATAGTTGAGTAAGTTGTGGGAAACCTTTCCATGATGGGCTAGCATATGTAGGGGATTGTAGGTGTACCGGCCTATCTATCGGTTAAGGGGACCTCTTCGGGAAGACTTTGTCTCGGTCATCCATTTCTCAAACATTATGCAGTGCGAGAAATCCAACCGAGGAGATCGAGTCTTGTGGGGAAAAGTGCACAAACCTCTGTAGAGTGTACAAACTAATCATGGTTAGCCGTGTCCCCGGTTATGGACATCTTGAGTATCTGGTTCTTGGATTATCAGGTGGATCTCATCACTCTTAATATAATTTGATTGGGTTTAATAATGATTACTTTTAATTGGGATTGAGTTCGGTGAACCTTCTCAATGCTTAACAACCACCATGATAGTTAAATAAAATTTATTCCTTTGTAGTAGGGAAAAATTGGCTTTTCACAAAACATTTAACCTTACATCCTCCACCTGCCATATATGCATGTAGTGATAGCATTATTCCGTCCATTCCTCTCTTGTGTTGCTTTGCCAGCATATTCCATGTGCTGACCTGTTTTTCGGGCTGCAACGTATCATGTTGTAGGCTTTTCAGACGACGAGTAAGGAGCCTTAGGTCGTGGTCTTTCACTCAGTGATGCCGTTGGAGTTGATGGACTCACTTTATCTTCCAAGCCTTCCGCTGTTATCGTATTAGATGGCCTTAAGCCATATTTATTGTAATAAGTTCTCTTTTGAGACATTCGATGTAATAAGTGTGTGATTGTACTCTGTTATAAATCCTTTGAGTACTGTGTGTGTAAGCATTACCGATTCAGGGATGACACTTATGCACAGAGATCAGACTGTTTGAGGTCTGGTCGCTACAGTGGCAGTCGGGGACGAGCGATGGAATTTCCTACCAATATATCCCCCTAGGAGCATGCGTATTAGTACTTTGTTTCAAGGGCTAACAAATTTTTGCACTAGGTATGTGAGTTCTTTATGACTAATGTTGAATCCATGGATTATACACACTCTCACCCTTCCACATTTGCCAGCCACTCTAGTACCGTGCAACTTCCGCCGGTGCATTAAATCACCTTATAACTTTCCTCAAAAAAGCCACCATGCCTACCTATTATGGCATTTCCTTAGCCATTCCGAGATATATTGCCATGCAACTTCCACCGTTCCGTTTATTATGACACATACCATCATGGTCATATTGCTTTGCATGATCACATAGTTGACATAGTATTTGTGGCTTCGCCATCATTCATATTTTTCATACATGTCACGCTAGATCATTGCACATCCCAGTACACTGCCGGAGGCATTCATATAGAGTCATATGCTTGTTCTAGGATCGAGTTGTAAGTAAATAAAAGTGTGATGATCATTATTAGAGCATTGTCCCATGTGAGTAAAGGATGATGGAGGCTATGATTCCCTCACAGGTCGGGATGAGACTCTGGACATAAAATAAAAAGAGGCCAAAGAGCCGAAAATAAAAAAAGAAAAGGCCAAAGAGCCCAAAAAGAAAAAAAAGAGAAAAAGAAGTTGAGAGAAAAAGAGAGAAGGGACAATGGTACTATCCTTTTTCCACATTTGTGCTTTAAAATAGCACCATGTTCTTCATGATAGAGAGTATCCTATGTTGTCACTTTCATATATTACTAGTGGGAATTTTTCATTATAGAACTTGGCTTCTATATTCCAATGATGGGCTTCCTCAAAATTTCCCTAGGTCTTTGTGAGCAAGCAAGTTGGATGCACACCCACTTAGTTTTCTTTTGAGCTTTCATACACTTACAACTCTAGTGCATCCGTTGCACAACAATCCATACTCACTTGCACTGATATCAATTGATGGGCATATCCATAGCCTATTAATTTGCCTAGTTGGTGTGACAATTTCTTTCTCCTTTTTGTCTACTACCACCTTCTATTCCACCCATAGTGCTATACCCATGGCTCACGCTCATGTATTGCGCGAAAGTTGAAAAAGCTTTATAACGTTAAAACTATGAAACAATTGCTTGGCTTGTCATGAGGGTTGTGCATGATAAATACTTTGTGTGATGAAGATGGAGAATGACAAGACTATATGATTTTGTGGGGATAACTTTCTTTAGCCATGATATTTTGAAAAGCTATTATCGCTTTATTAGTATGCTTGAAGTATTATTGTTTTCATGTCAATATTAAACTTTTGTTTTGAATCTTATGGATCTGAATATTCATACCACAATAAGAAAGATTACTTGATTAAAATGTTAGGTAGTAGCATTCCACATCAATAATTCTGTTTTTATCATTTACCTACCTGAGGACGAGCAGGAATTAAGCTTGGTGATGCTTGATACATCTCCAACGTATCTATAATTTTTGATTGTTCCATGCTATTATATTATCCATCTTGGATGCTTTATATGCATTAATATGCTATTTTATATCATTTTTTGTGACTAACCTATTAACATAGTGCCCAGTGCCAGTAATTGTTTTCTCCTTGTTTTTTGTCTTTTACAGAAAATCAATACCAAACGGAACGAAATTGTTTGAGGATTTTTCTTGGACCAGAAGACAACCACGGAGCTTCGGGAGGAGGCCAGAAGAGCCATGAATGAGCCACACGCTCACTAGCCACACCCTATGGGCGCCCTGTGATCTTGTGTGGCACCCGTAGCCCCTCTAACGTAATTCCAGCTCCATAAATACCCAAATATTCCCCGTATACCAGAGGGCACATCAAAAATACTTTTCTGCCGCCGCAAGCTTCTGTTCTCGTGAGATCCCATCTTGGGGCCTTTCCTAGCACTTTGCCGGAGGGGGATTCGATCATGGAGGGCCTCTACACAAACCTTGCTGCCCTTCCGATGATGTGTGAGTAGTTTACCACAGACCTACGAGTCCATAGCTAGTAGCTAGATGGCTTATTGTCTCTCTTTGATCTTCAATACAATGTTCTCCTCAATGTTCTTGGAGTTCTATTCGATGTAATCTTCTTTTGCGGTGCATTTGTTGAGATCCGATTAATTATGGATTTATGATTAGATTATCCATGAATATTATTTGAGTCTTCTCTGAACTCTTTTATGCATGATTAAGATAGCTTTGTATTTCGTTCGATCTATTGATTTGGTTTGGCCAACTAGATTAATCTTTCTTGCAAGTGGAGAGGTACTTTGTCATGGGTTCAATCTTGCGGTGTCCTCACCTAGTGACAGTAAGGGTAGCGAGGCACGTATTTGTATTGTTGTCATTAAGGATAAAAATATGGGATTTTTACCATATTGTTTGGATCTATCCCTTTACATCATGTCATCTTGCCTAAGGTGTTACTCCGTTCTTGTTAACTTAATACACTAGATGCATGCTAGATAGCGGTCAATGTGTGGAGTTATAGTAGTAGGTGCAGACAGGAGTCGGTCTAGTTGCCACGGACGTGATGCCTATATTCATGATCATTGCCTTGGATATCGTCATAACTATGCACTTTTCTATCAATTTCTCAATAGTAATTTGTTTACCCATCGTATGTTTCTTTCAAGAGAGAAGCCTCTAGTAAACCTATGCCCCCCGGGTCTGTTTTTATCATATTATTTTCACATCTATAAAACCAATGACCCAAAAATACCTTGCTGCAATTTATTTATCTTTACTTTATTTTACACTTTTATTGATCTTTTATATCAAATCTCTATCAGATCTCACCCTTTCTAGTGACCGTGAAGGGATTGACAGCCCCTTTTTCGCGTTGTGTGCAAGTGTTTGTTAGTTTGTGCCCGTGCATCTATTGGGGACTTGTGTGTTCCTCCTACTGGATTGATACCTTGGTTCTTAACTGAGGGGAATACTTATCTGTACTTTGCTGCATCACCCTTTCCTATTCAAAGGAAAATTCAATGCAAGCTCAAGAAGTAGCAGTGGAACCACCGAAACCTTCTAGGACCTTCCCAGTACAATACCGAAAAAACTGAACTTTTTCCGGAAGTCAAAATATGACTTCCCATATATAAATATTTACCTCCAAACCATTTCGGAGCTCCTTGTGATATCCCAGATCCCATCCGTGACACCGAACAACCTTCAAACTTTCCACTATTAATATCTCATTACTACCCTAGCACACTATTGAATGTTAAGCGTGTGACCCTACAGGTTCAGAACATGCAGACATGACCGAGACTCCTCTCGGGTCAATAACCAATAGCGGGACCTGGATGCCCATATTGGTTCCTACACGAAGATCTTTATCGGTTGAACCACGATGTCGAGGATTCACTTAATCCCGTATGCAATTCCCTTTGTCCGGTGATATGTTACTTGCCCGATTTTGACCGTAGGTATCTCCATACCTGGTTCAATCTTGTTACCGGCAAGTCTCTTTACTCGTTCCATAATACAGGATCCTGTGAATAAACTCATTAGGCACATGAAGCTTCTTATGGTGTTGTATTACCGAGAGGGCCCAAAGATATCTCTCCGCCATATGGAGTGACAAATCCTAGTCTCGATCCACGCAACCCAACAGACACCTTTAGAGATACCTGTAGAGCACCTTTATGATAACCTAGTTACGAAGTGATGTTTGATAGCACACAAGGCATTCCTCCAGTATTCGTGAGTGGCATGATCTCATGGTCTAAGGAACTAATACTTGTCATGAAAAAATTTGTAGCAAATAACTAAATGATCTAATACTAATCTTACGGTTGGGTATGTCCATTACATCATTCTCCTAATGATGTGATCCCATTATCAAATGACAACTCATGTCAATGGTTAGGAAACCTTAACCATCTTTGATCAATGAGCTAGTCTACTAGAGGCTTACTAGGGACACAGTGTAGTTTATGTATTCACACATTTATTTAAGTTTCCAATCAATACAATTCTAGCATGAATAATAAAAAAATATCATGAACGGGAAATATGATAATAAGCAAATTATTATTGCCTCTAGGGCATATTTCCAATAGTCTCCTACTTGCACTAGAGTAAATAATCTAGTTTACATTGTAATGAATCTAACACTCATAGAGTTCTGGTGTTGATCATGTTTTGCTCGTGAAAGAGGTTTAGTCAACAGGTCAGTCACATTCAGATCTGTTTGTACTTTGCAAATATCTATGTCTCCATCCTTAATGTAATCATGAATGGAGTTGAAGCGGCGCTTGATGTGCTTGGTCTTGTTGTCAAACCTTGGCTCCTTGGCAATCGTAATGGCGCAGGTGTTATCAAAAAAGAGAGTCATCATATCCGATGCACTAGGCACAAGTCCTAGATCGGATGTGAACTCCTTCATCTAGACTCCTTACTGTGCTGCTTCTGATGCAACTATATTCTCTGCTTCACACGTAGATCCCGCCATGATGCTCTGCTTGGAACTACTCCAACTGACTACTCCACCATTCAGAATATACATATCCGGTCTGAGACTTCAAGTCATCCGGATCAGTGTCAAAGCTAGCACCAACATAACCCTTTACAACAAGCTCTTTGTCACCTTCATAAATGAGAAACATGTCCTTAGTCCTCTTTAGGTACTTAAGGATACTTTTGACCTCTGTCTAGTGATCCACTCCTGGATACTTTCGTACCTCCCTGCCAGACTTATGGCAAGGCACACATCAGGTCTGGTACACAACATGACATACATAATAGAGCCTATGGCTGAGGCATTGGGGATGACCTTCATCCTTTCTCTTTATTCTGCCGTGGTCGGGCTTTGAGTTTGACTCAACTTCATACACTGCACCACATGCAAGAACCCCTTCTTCATCTAGTCCATTTTGAACTTCTTCAAAATCTTGTCAAAGTATGTGCTTTGTGAAATTCCTATTAGGCGTCTTGATCTATCTCTATAGATCTTAATACCCAATATGTAAGCAGCTTCAAATAGCCTTTTATGCTTTCTAGAAGTTCTATATCATTTCCAATCAAGAATATGTCATCCACATATAATATTAGAAATGCTACAAAGCCCCCACTCACTTTCTTGTAAATACAAGCTTCCACGCAAGTTTGTATAAAACCAAAAGCTTTGATCACCTCATCAAAGCATATATTCCAACTCTGAGATGCTTGCAACAGTGCATAGATGGATCACTGGAGCTTGGATACCTCGTTAGCATCCTTAGGATCGACAAAACCTTCTGGTTGCATCATATACAACTCTTCCTTAAGGAACCCATTAAGTAACGCTGTTTTGACGTCCATCTGCCAGATTTCATAGTCGTAATATGCGGCAATTGCTAACATAATTCTAACAGACTTAAACATCACTATGGGTGAGAAAGTCTCATCATAGTCAACTTCTTGAATTTGTCGAAAACCCTTTGCGTCAAGTCAAGTTTTATAGACGGTGACATTACCATTCACATCTTCCTTCTTCTTAAAGATCCATTTGTTCTTAATGGCCTGCCGATCATCGGGTAGGTCCACCAAAGTCCATACTTTGTTCTCATACATGGATCCTATCTCGGATTTCATGGCCTTAAGCCACTTGTCAGAATCCGGGCTCATCATTACTTCTTCATAGTTCTTAGGTTCTTCGTGGTCTAACAACACTACTTCCAGGATGGGATTACCGTACCACTCTGGTGCGGAGCGTGTCCTGGGCGACCTACGAAGTTCGGTAGTAACTTGATCTGAAGTTTCATGATCATTATCATTAGCTTCCTCTCTTGTTGGTGTAGGCATCATGGGAACTATTTTCTATGATGTGCTACTCTCCAATTCGAGAGAAAATATGATTAACTTGTCAAGTTCTACTTTCCTCCCACTCACTTCTTTCAAGAGAAATTCCTCTAGAAAGGACCCATTCTTAGCAACAAAAACCTTACCCTCGGATGTGTGATAGAAGGTATACCCAATGATTTCTTTAGGGTATCCTATGAAGACGCACTTCTCCACTTTGGATTCGAGCTTATCAGGCTGAAGCCTCTTGACATAAGCGTCGCATCCCCAAACTTTAAGAAATGGCAGCTTAGGTTTCTTGTCAAAGCATAACTTATACGGTGTCATCTCAATGGATTTAGATGGTGCCCTATTTAAAGTGAATACGGCTGTCTCTAATGCATAACCCCAAAATGATAGTGGCAAATCGGTAAGAGACATCATAGAACGTACCATATCCAATAAAGTATGATTACGACGTTCGGACACATCGTTACATTATGGTATTCCAGGTGGCATGAGTTTTGAAACAATTCCACATTGTCTTATATGCATGCCAAACTCGTAACCCAAATATTCACCTCCATGATCAGATCGTAGAAATTTTATTTTCTTGTTATGATGATACTCCACTTCATTATGAAATTCTTTCAACTTTTCAAATGTGTCGGATGTGGGGTTCCGGCAAACCCTTAAGGTTCGAACACTGGGGTGCGCGCGAAGTCTTTCCCTCCTACCAATCTACACCCTAGCTCACTAAGATCTCGCATACAAACTCAATGAACTGGCAACACAGAAAGACACAAGGTTTATACTGGTTCGGGCCACTGTTGTGGTGTAATACCCTACTCCAGTGTGGTGGTGGTGGACTGGCTCTAGGGCTGATGATGAACAGTACAAGGGAAGAACATCCTCCTGAGGTTGAGGTGTTCTTGTGAGTAGGCTCTCGATCGGGTTGGATCAAGCTAAGATGAGATGCCTCTACTATGGTGGCTAGCTCTACTTATATAGGCCCTAGTCCTCTTCCCAAATATCGAGCGGGAAGGGAGCCAACAATGGCGGGCTAATTTGAAGGGGGACAGCCAGTACAAGCTATCCTGACAAAGGTGGTCTTCGCCTACTAAAAGCTCTGGTGGTGACGCCGTCTTGGGCTCCACGATGACCTCCGTCTTGCCGTCCTCCTAGTCTTGGTCTCGTTGCACCAATATGGAAACCTTTGCCTGATGCCTCGGTACTCTTCACCTGCGCTGGCCTGCTTAGCACTAAAGAGGAAACAAGGACGCTGCGCGCATTGGCGCCCGCCTGGTGTCGTGCGTCATGGCTCACGTGATGAAGGCCTCATGAGGTTTGCCCTGCCTTGATATCTCCGCTCCTCGCGAGCCTGCCTAGCCAGGCCACTCTAGAGGAGGTCTTGCGTCGTCCGCCTCACGAGGCTCGGACCTTCGCGAGGGTCTTGGATGCTTTGTTGGTGAAGATGGGCCGTACGGCCTGCTGGCTTGGTCACGTCGTGGGCTGTTGGGGAACGCAGCAATAATTCAAAATTTTCCTACATATCACCAAGGTCAATCTAGGAGATGCTAGCAACGAGAGAGAGGGTGTGCATCTTCATACCCTTGAAGATCGCTAAGCGAAAGCATTACAAGAACGCGGTTGATGGAGTCGTACTCGTGGCGATTCAAATGGCGGAAGATCCGATCTAGCGCCGAACGGACGGCGCCTCTACGTTCAACACACGTACAGACTGGGGACGTCTCCTCCTTCTTGATCCAGCAAGGGGAGAGGAGAAGTTGAGGGAGGACTCCGGCAGCACGACGGCGTGGTGGTGGAGCTTGTGGTATTCCTGCAGGGCTTCGCCAAGCTCTATGGAGGAGAAGGAAGAGTTGGAGGAGGGAAGGGCTACTCCAGGGAAGGGGTGCTGCAGCCCTCCCTCCCTCCCTCTATTTATAGGGTGAAGGGGAGAGGGGGCCGGCCCCTCTGGATCCCATCTAGAGGGGGGCG
Source organism: Triticum urartu (assembly GCF_003073215.2). Classification (NCBI taxonomy): domain Eukaryota; kingdom Viridiplantae; phylum Streptophyta; class Magnoliopsida; order Poales; family Poaceae; genus Triticum; species Triticum urartu. The sequence continues at coordinate 175,085,100 of NC_053022.1, read as the reverse complement.
GGGGCAGGAGGGGTGACTTGCCCCCCAAGCAAGGTGGAGGTGCCCCCCTCCCCTAGGGTTTCCAAACCCTAGGCGCCTTGGGCCCTTGGGGGCGCACCAGCCCACTAGGGGCTGGTTCCCTCCCATATTAAGCCCATTAAGTCCCCCAAGGCAGGTGGCCCCACCCGGTGGACCTCCGGACACCTTTCGGTGGTCCCGGTACAATACCGATAACCCCCGAAACTGGACTTCCCACATATAAATCTTCACCTCATGACGTCCGGGATCTCATCCGGGACTCCGAACAACCTTCGGAAACCACATACAATTTCCCATAACAACTTTAGTGTCACCGAACCTTAAGTGTGTAGACCCTACGGGTTCGGGAACCATGTGGACATGACCGAGACGTTCTCCGGCCAATAACCAACAGCGGGATCTGGATACCCATGTTGGCTCCCACATGTTCCACGATGATCTCATCGGATGAACCACGATGTCGGGGATTCAATCAATCCCGTATACAATTCCCTTTGTTCACCGGTATGTTACTTGCCCGAGATTCGATCGTCGGTATCCCAATACCTCATTCAATCTCGTTACCGACAAGTCTCTTTACTCGTTCCGTAATGCATGATCCCGTGGCTAACTTATTAGTCACACTGAGCTCATTATGATGATGCATTACCGAGTGGGCCCAGAGATACCTCTCTGTCATACGAAGTGACAAATCCCAGTCTCGATTCGTGCCAACCCAACAGACACTTTCAGAGATACCTGTAGTGCACCTTTATAGCCACCCAGTTACGTTGTGACGTTTGATACACCCAAAGCACTCCTATGGTATCCGGTAGTTTCACAATCTCATGGTCTAAGGAAATGATACTTGACATTAGAAAAGCTCTAAGCAAACGAACTACACGATCTTGTGCTATGCTTAGGATTGGGTCTTGTCCATCACATCATTCTCCTAATGATGTGATCCCATTATCAATGACATCTAATGTCCATGGTCAGGAAACCATAACCATCTATTGATCAACGATCTAGTCAACTAGAGGCTTACTAGGGACATGTTGTGGTCTATGTATTCACACATGTATTACGGTTTCCAGTTAATACAATTATAGCATGAACAATAGACAATTATCATGAACAAGGAAATACAATGATAACCATTTTATTATTGCCTCTAGGGCATACTTCCAACATGGGCCGCAGGAGGGCAAGTCCGGGGACCCCCATTCCCAGAACGCCGACAGTAGCCCCCGGGCCCAAGGTGCGCTCGGGCTTGGCTTCGCGGCGAAGCCAAGGGTCAAGTTCGGAGCACCACGGGCCCAAAAAGCCTGCGGCCTCGATTGATGCGTGGTGGATGATTGGACGTGGGCGTCTCCTCTTCCCCACGTAGCCTCGGCAACTGCTCGACTTGTCAGGTCCCTGCGACATGCAAGGAAAACCATCATTACCTGCGATCGTGGGAGACGCCGGTTGGCCTTCTCTGGCTATAAATGGGGAGGGGGCGGAGCCCCCATTGCCCATCTCTTCATTGCTTGCTTGATCCTTCCTCCTTGCTCCATCACTTGCAGTGACACCCATGGCACCACGAAGGAAGTTCTCCGCCGCCGAGAAGGGGAAGGCTCCTCGCGAGGGACCTGGCTCCCAGGAGCCCAAGCGCGGCCGCGGCCGCCCGCGCAAGCACTCCACGACCCCCGTCGTGGCCCATTGTCGAGAGGCGCCATGGCACGCGGAGCGGGTCATCCCAGCCGTGGTGGTCCAGTTGACAAGGGGAGGCGCGCCATGGTGGCGCGGCCCCCTTGTCCGCGCTTCCACACGGTGGAGGTGTCGCCGGAGTTCGTCGTCTGGTCGGAGAACCCGTCCGGGAACTCGCTCCAACTCCCGCGCTTCTTCGTCGGCGAACTGCCGACCTCTGGTCCGGGTGGACTCTGGCCGCAGGCGGATGGCTGTTGCAGCAAGGCCTCTTGGGTTGCGGTCGAGACTTCCACTGCGGGCAACATAGCCCTGGCCCGCGGCTGGCAGGCATTCGCCCGCGCGCGCGGCCTGGGCAGGCAGTGCACCCTCCACTTCAGGTACGATGGTGGATCGAGCCTTTATGTGAGGGTGTTTGGGGAAGATGGTCGTCGCGCTGGGGCTGCCCCGAGGCAAATGACCGCGATGAGGACGAGGGAGAGCCCGCCCTCGTCGGCGATCGTGTCTCGTCCAGCTATGATGGTTCTTCCTCCGGCTACAGCTCCAGCAGTGGCGGCTATGCCCAGCCGCCGTGCCCGTGTTGACGGCGACAGCGGGTCGTCTCGTGACCGCACCTCCGTGAAGCGTGAGGAAGGATCTGGCTAGGCTCGGGTAGTGCTAGGTGCCTGTCTTCGCGGATCGCCGCAACGCTACTTTTGTTTTGCTCTTTTCCTGCATCAAGAATGAAACCAGCATGGGCCCAACGTGGGCGTGTATCGAACTATGGTTCCTTGGTTGTATCAGTATGCGTGCTGTTCTTGTGCTGTGTCGTTATTTTGCGCAAAGATAACTTAACCTAGTGTACTCAGGACGCCCTATTCCTTGTGAAGCGTTTATTTCCTCGCATTCATCTTGCCTCGGTGGCCTGCATTCGCTCAGGAACTGCGAAAAACTCGTTAGGAAGTGCGTTAAAAGATTTGTCGTTCATCCTAGCCCTGACCTGGCGCTTTTTGTCGCGGTACCCGAGGGGCACAAACTAGGAGAGGTGCACCAACCTTTGGGCTCGAACAAGGGTGGCTCGCGAGAAGGCAGAAAGGAGAGAAAATGCTCGCGAGGGCACCTGCCTAGCCCCCTCGCGAGGCATACGAGAGAGAGAACACGAGCAAATTCAATCCGGAAAAGTGCAGTGAGAGGCGAGGGAATCAAATCGTCAAGGAACGCCAAAGGCAAACTTCGATTAAGGAAAAGCGAGTCAACTACGGAAAGAAAATGAAAAGCCGCGTCCGGCACCTAATCTAGTCTTCAAGTATCCTCACCAGCGCGGAGCTAAGTGCTGTCCACTAGGCGTGGGAGGGAGCCCTAGGGCCTGAGGCCGGAGCTCCTGAGACTCCGGGGCGTGTACAGCCCCACTCATTATTACGTGAGAGTGTCACGGGCGGCGATTCTTCACAGGAACCGGGCCTTCTTCACAGGCTCTGGGCCTTGCTTCTCAGGCTTTGAGCCCTGCTTCATGGATAGAACTTCCGGAGGTGCTGGATGTTCTAGGCATTCTGGATGGGTATCCCGTCCTGCGTCTCCAGGCGCACTGCACCCGGCCTGGAGACATGGACAACCCTGAACGGGCCCTCCCACATGGGCGAAAGCTTGTGCAGCCCTTCCCTGGAGAGGACCCGCCTCAGGACGAGGTCGCCCACCTCGAGCGTCGTGGAGTGGATGTTGCGGCAGTGGTATCGCCGCAGCGCTTGTTGGTACCTTGTCGCCCTCAATGCGGCTTCGCGACGGCGTTCCTCCCCCAACACGAGATCCATCCCCCGCATGACGTCCTGCTGCGTTTCGTCGACCACTAGGACCCGTGCGGAGCGATGCTTGACCTCGTGAGGAAGGACTGCTTCAGATCCGTAGACGAGGAAGAATGGAGTCTCGCCCGTTGGCTTGGTGGCGGTGGTTCAGATGGACCACAACACGGACTGGAGCTCGTCGTGCCAACCCCTGCCGCAGGCCTCCAGATTCTTCTTGAAGGTCCTAGTCTTGAGGCCCCTCTGGACCTCCGCGTTGGCGCACTCGGCCTGACCGTTGCTCCTGGGGTGGGCCACCGAGGCGTAGCAGATCTGCGTTCCAAGGTTACCACAGTAGGTTTTGAAGAGGTTGCTAGTAAACTATGAACCGTTATCTGTGATGATGCGGTTAGGGACCCCGAAGCGGCTCACGAGGCCCTTGATGAACTTAACAACAGAGCCGGCTGGAATGGTACGAATGGCTTCCACTTCCGCCCACTTGGTGAACTTGTCGATGGCGACGTAGAGATAGCGGTAGCCCCCTGGAGCCCGGGGAAACGGGCCTAGGATGTCCAGCCCCCAGACCGCAAATGGCCATGTGAGCGGGATGGTTTGGAGGTCCTGAGCAGGCTGATGGATTTGCTTGGCGTGGAATTGGCAAGCTTCATAGGGCTTCACCAGCTCAGCCGCGTCGTTGAGTGCTGTAGGCCAATACAACCCACTACGGAACACCTTGCCGAGAGGGTCCGTGACGACAAGTGGTGTCCGCAATCACCGTAGTGTATGTCAATCAGCAACTCCCTTCCTTGATTGCTGGAGATGCAGCGCAGCGTGACATCGTTCGGTTGTCTCCTATATAACTCGTCGTCTTGGATACAGTATGTCGTGGCTTGCCAGGCCACGCACTCCGCGTCCTCTTCCTTCTCTGCCAGCGTTCCATGCATCAAGTACTCCTTGAATTCCTTGATCCAGCATTCCTCCTAGGGCTCGAGCACCAAGAGCAGCCGAGCTCCTGAGGCCGGGCCACAAGTTGGGGCTCCTGTGGCTAGAGGTTGTGGGAGTTCCTCTCAAGGTTGAGTCATGCTTGAAAGAGGTGGTGAAGCCGATGGCTTGAAGAGCCGCTCTTCGAAGACGCCAGGCTCTTGCGGTTGTCGCTTGGATGCTTTCCTGGTGATGTCATCAGCTTCCTTGTTGGTGCCCCGAGGCACGTGCTACAGCTACAGGCCTGAGAACTGCTTCTCCATCTTGCGCACCTCCACGAGGTAGGCCTCCATGTGCTCGTCCTTCGGCTCATACACCTTGTTGGAAAAGTTGACGAGGAGCTGCGAGTCACCTTTGACGGTAAGGCACTTCACCCCTAGAGCCGCCGCGGCCCTCAGGCCAGCTATGAGGCCTTCGTATTCTGTGATTTTGTTTGAGACCTTCTCGCCGTACTGAAAACAGAGTTGCACGACGTAGTAGAGCTTATCCTGAGTGGGCGAGATGAGCACCGCTCCAGCCCCCGCGCCCTGGTGCGCGAAGGCGCCATCAAAATACATGACCCAGCTGTCTGGTGCCTCGCTTCCTGGGAGGTGGACCGGTCCTCTCCTTCCTCAAGAGCTGGGGCATCTGTCCATTCTGCCACAAAATCGGCGAGCGCGGCTCCCTTGATGCCCCTGGTAGTGCTGAACTCCAACTAGAATGCTTGCAACTCGATGTTCCACTCAGTGACCCTTCCGGCTGAGTTAGGGCTCCTGAGCACCCTCTCCAATGGGTAGGCTCAGACGACCTTGATGAGGTGGCCCTGGAAGTAGTGCTGCAGCTTGCGCGAGGCCACCAAGAGTGCGAGCAGGAGCTTTTGCGGCAAGGGGTAGCGCGCCCTCGCGTCCCGCAATACGGTGCTGACGAAGTACACCGGGTGCTCGACAAGGGCTGGCGCACTATCGAGGCTCGGGTCCCACGAAGATTGTGGCATATCCTGAGGTGGTGGGTTTCCTGAGACCTGGCCGTCCTCTGGAGATTCTGCGATGTTGCCCTGTTGAGCTTGGTCTTCTGCCGCTGATGGCTTTGCCGCGCCTTCCTGACCCCGCGCTGCATCAGTTCTAGCTTGGCGCGGCACATCCTTGCCTTGGCGCTCCTCCCGAACTGCCACCAGCACTGCGCTGGCGGAGTACGGGGTGGCGGCAAGGTAGAGCACCAGAGACTCGAGAGGCCGCGGTGCCACCATCACTAGGGGCTGGTGAGGTATTTCTTGAGGTCTTGGAAGGCCCGGTCGGCCTCCAGGGTCCACTCGAACGAGCCCTTCTTCTTCATGAGCTTAAAGAAGGGTAAGGCGCGCTCGCCTAGCTTGGAGATGAAACGCCCTAATGCGGTCACCCGCCCTGCTAGCTTTTGCATTTCCTTGAGGGTCTGTGGTGGGCTCATGTCTTCGATGGCCTAGATCTTCTCCGGGTTCACCTCGATTCCTCTGTGGGATACGAGGAACCCCAGTAGCTTGCCAGAGGGGACGCCAAACTACGCACTTCTCCGGGTTAAGCCTCAAGTTCACTTGGCGCAAGCTCTCGAAGGTCTCCTCCATGTCTTGAATCAATGTCCTCGCCTCGCGAGATTTGACCGCTATATCATCAACGTAGGCCTCTGTGTTTCTGCCGAGCTGCCGCCCCAAGGCGATTTGCATCAACCGCTGAAAGGTTGCGCCCGCTTTGCATAGCCCGAAGGGCATGCAGGTGTAGCAATACACCCCGCATGGTGTCAAGAAGGCTGTCTTCTCCACATCCTCCACCGCCATCTTGATTTGGTGGTATCCTGAGAATGCATCCAGGAAACATAGCAAGTCGCACTCGGCGGTGGAACCGATGATTTGATCGATGAGTGGAAGTGGGAACGGATCCTGGGGGCACACTTTGTTAAGGTTGGTGAAGTCGACACACATCCGCTCCTTCCCGCCTTTCTTCGGTACTACGACGGGGTTCGCCAGCCATTCGGGGTATCGAACTTCTCGGATGGTACCTGCCGCCTCCATCTTGCGTGTTTCTTGGACGATGAAGGCCTGCTTCTCAGTGGAGTGCTGTCTTGCTCGCTGCTTCACGGGGCGTACGTTGGGGTACACCCTCAGATGATGCTGGATTACCTCTCTCGGGACCCCTACCAGCTGATCGGGCTCCCACGCGAATATCTCCTTGTTCGCGCGCAAAAACTTCACCAAAGCTTCTTCTTGTCCCGGGTCAAGGCCGGTTCCTATGGTGAAGGTGGCTCTTGAAGACCCGTCCTCATCGACCGGCACCTGCTTGGTCTCCTCTTTGTCTTGAGTGAATAGCTGCTTCTTCTTGGTGGGCGCGGTTTCCTTGGCCTCGGGTGTACCGACGCCGGTTGGCTGTGCTGCTGCCGCGGTCTTGAAGGCGAGCCTGAGCGCCGCCACGGCCTCCTTAGTGTCACCCTTGATGGTGAGGACGCCCTTGCTTCCTAGCATCTTCATGAGGTTGTAGGCCGGGTGAGTAGCCGCCATGAACTGAGTGAGAGCCCGGTACCCGAGGATGGCATTGTATGGGAGACCGATGCAGGCGATGTCAAAGTCCACCAGCTCGGTGCGATAGTTGTATCGTGTGCCAAAGGTGACAGGGAGGCGGATCTGCCCCAGAGGGTAAGCAGCTCCACCACCCACTCCTGTGAAGGGCTTGCTGAGGCCGAGCCGTTCGAGCGGCACATGAAGAAGGATGAAGGCTTCCACAGAGAGCAAGTTGAGGCGGGAACAGCCTCCTGAGGTTGAGGTGTTCTTGTGAGTAGGCTCTCGATCAGGTTGGATCAAGCTAATATGAGATGCCTCTACTATGGTGGCTAGCTCTACTTATATAGGCCCTGGTCCTCTTCCCAGATATCGAGCGGAAAGGGAGCCAACAATGGTGGGCTAATTAGAAGGGGGACAGCCAGTACAAGCTATCCTGACAAAGGTGGTCTTCGCCTGCCAAAAGCTCTGGTGGTGACGCCGTCTTGGGCTCCATGATGACCTCCGTCTTGCCGTCCTCCTGGTCTTGGTCTCATTCCACCAATATGGCAACCTTTTCCCGATGCCTCGATACTCTTTGCCTGCGCTGGCCTCCTTAGCACCAAAGAGGAAACAAGGACGCTGCGCTCGCTAGTGCCCGCCTGGTGTCGTGCGTCATGGCTCACATCACGAGGGCCTCGTGAGGTTTGCCCTGCCTTGATATCTCCTCTCCTTGCGAGCCTGCCTAGCCAGGCCACTCCAGAGGAGGTCTTGCATCGTCTGCCTCGCGAGGCTCGGACCCTCGCGAGGGTCTTGGATGCTTTGTTGGTGAAGATGGGTCGTACGGCCTGTTGGCTTGGTCATGCCGTGGGCCGCAGGCAGGCAAGTCTGGGGACCCCCGTTCCCAGAACGCCGACAAAATGTTCCAGACTTGTGTTTCATTAAGTAATTATACCCATATCTACTCAAATCATCCATGAAGGTACGAAAATAATGATATCCACCACACACTTCAACACTCATCAGACAACATACATGATTATGTATTATTTCCAATATGTCACTTGCTCGCTCCATTGTTCCAAAAAAGGGATTTTAGTCATCTTGCCCATGAGGCATGCTTCACAAGTTTCAAATGATTCATAATCAAGTGATTCCAAAAGTCCATCGGCATGGAGTTTCTTCATGCGCTTTACACCAATCTGACCTAAGCAGTAGTGCCACAAGTACGTGGTACTATCATCATTAACTTTCCATCTTTTGGCATCAATATTATGAACATGTGTATCACTACGATCGAGATTCAACAAGAATAAATCTTTCACAAGGGGTGCTTGACTATAAAAGATACTATCCATATAAATAGAACAACCATTATTCTATGACTTAAATGAATAACCATCTCACAACAAACAAGATCCAGAAATATTGTTCATGCTTAACGCAGGAACCAAATAACAATGATTTAGGTCTAAACCAATCCCGAAGGTAGACGTAGAGGGACCATGCCGAGGACAATCACATCAACCTTGGGGCTCTTGTTTCGAGTTAAAAATATTAGCAACCGAACTAGTATCAAATACCCAGGTGCTACTATGAGCACTAGTAAGGTACACATAGATAGCATGTATATCAACTATACCTTTGTTGACTTTGCCATCCCTCTTATCTACCAAGTACTTGGGGCAGTTCTGCTTCCAGTGGCCATTCCCCTTGCAATAGAAGCACCTAGTCTCAGGTTCGGGTCCATCCTTGGGTTTCTTCATGGGAGAGGCAACTGGTTTTCCATTATTCTTGAAGTTCCGTTTCTTTCCCTTGCCTTTCTTCTTGAAACTGGTGGTTTTATTGACCATCAACACTTGATGCTCTTTCTTGATTTCTACCTCCACGGCCTTAAGCATTGTGAATAGCTTGGGGATCGACTTTTCCATCCCTTATGTGTTATAGTTCATTAGGAAGCCTTTCTAGCTTGGTGGCAGTGATTGAAGAATTCTGTTAATCGCTAATTCATCTAGAAGATTAACTCCCAATTGATTCAAGAGGTTGTAGTACCCAGACATTCCGAGCACATGCTCACTAATGGAGCTGTTCTCCTCCACCTTACAGCTAAAGAACCTATCGAAGGTATCATACCTCTCAACCCGGGCATGAGCCTGAAATACTAATTTCAGCTCCTAAAACATCTCATGTGCTTTGTGGTGCTCAAAACGTCTTTGGAGCCCCATTCTAAGCCATAAAGCATGGTGCACTAAACTGTCATGTAGTCATCACTTTTAGTTTGCTAGATGTTCATAGTGTCCAGATTTGCGGGAGCGGGTGGCACACCTAGTAGTGCTTCTAGGACATAATCCTCAAATTCCAGACCCAGACCACATAGTTGCTTCCATCATCTTTCAACTTAGCTTTCTCTAGGAACGCATTAAAATTCAGGGGAGCAACAACGCGAGCCATTGATGTACAACATAAATTTGCAAAGACTTTAGACTATGTCCATGATAATTGGTTCAGTTAATCAAATTACTAGTGAACTCCCACTTAAATCAACATCCCTCAAGTTGTCTAAGTGTTAGATGACCCATATCAACTAACCCATGTCCGATCATCACGTGAGATGGGGTAGTCATCAGTGGTGAACATCTCCATGTTGATCATATCTACTATATGACTCATGTTCGACCTTTCAGTCCTCCGTGTTCCAAGGCCATGTATGTACATGCTAGGCTCGTCAAGTTTAACCTAGGTATTCCGCATGTGTAAAATTGGCTTACACCCGTTGTATGTGAACGTAGAGTCTATCACACCCGATCATCTTGAGGTGCTTCGAAATGACAAACTGTTTCAATGATGCATACTTAGGGTGAACACGTTAATCTTGAAATTTAGTGAAGGGATCATCTCATAATGCTACCGTCATCCTAAGAAAAAATAAGATGCATAAAAAGGATAAACATCACATGCAATCAACATATGTGACATTATATGGCCATCATCATCTCATGCTTTTGATCTCCATCTCCAAAGCATCGGCATGATCTCCATCGTCATTGGCATGTGACACCATGATCTCCATCATCGTGTCGTCACATGGTTCTCTCCGCCAGGTATTGCTTCTACAACTATTGGTAATGCATATCGATAAAGTAAAGCAATTACATGGCACTTAATGATTGACACGCATGTCATACAATAAATTAAAGACAACCCTATGGCTGCTGCCAGTTGTCGTACTCATCAACATGCAAGTCGTGTATTACAAAACATGATAATCTAATACATCAACATATACCACATCACGTTTTGGCCATACCACATCACAACATGCCCTGCAAAAACAAGTTAGACGTCCTCTACTTTGTTGTTGCAATTTTTACGTGGTTACTAGGGCATACTATAAGAACCGTTCTTATGTAATATACAAGTTGCCTTTTAACCTTCCGCAAGCACCACCTTTGTCAAATTAGATTCAACTAAAGCGGAAGAGATAAACACCCGCTGAGGGAGTGCTGGACTAAGGGGTCCTCGGGCGTCCGGCCTGTTGGCCATGGGCCGGACTGATGGGATGTGAAGATACGAAGACCGAAGACTGCACCCGTGTCTGGATGGGACTCACCTTGGCGTGGAAGGCAAGTTGGGTGTCGAATATGTAGATTCCTTTCTTTGTAACCGACCTAATGTAACCCTAGATCCTCCCAGTGTCTATATAAACCGGAGGACTTAGTCCGGATAGGGGAGATTCATTATCATAGTCATACAAGCTAGACCTCTAGGGTTTAGCCATTACGATCTCGAGGTAGATCAACTCTTTTAATACTCATATTCATCAATATCAATCAAGTAGGACGCAGGGTATTACCTCCATAGAGAGGGCTCGGACCTGGGTAACCATCGTGTCACTTGTCTCCTGTTACCATCGACCTTAGACGCACAGTTTGGGACCCCCTACCCGAGATCCGCCGGTTTTGACACCGACATTGGTGCTTTCATTGAGAGTTCCACTATGCTATCGCCAAAATGTTTGATGGCCCCTTCGATCATCAATAATGATGTTGTCTAAGGAGAAACTTTCCTCCCCGGACAGATCTTCGTGTTCGGCGGCTTCGCACTGCGGGCCAACTCGTTTGGCCATCTGGAGCAGATCGAAAGCTACACCCCTGGCCATCAGGTCAGATTTGGGAGCTTGAACTGCGTTGCGGACATCCATGGAGACTTGATCTTCGCCGGATTTGAGACCGCGGTAGCCACTCCCGGTCACCCCGATGATCATGACCTAAATCTGTCATCTGGCCGCATCCAGGAGATTGCTCCTCTAACCGCTCTGGCCCTAGATCCGAAGCAAGCTGTGCCATCCAAGGACGAGAGGATCAACCCCACTATGGAGGCCACAGATTCCATGTTGTTGGAGCCGCACATAGACTTAACCTCTCATGACGTTTTTGTCAGCGGAACTCCGGACTCGTCTCCGGTCGTAAGTTCCAAACCATGCGAGCCCGCGGACGCGGAGCTTGATCGTTTGTCGATCTTCGAATTCAGCACCGCAGACATCTTCCAGCACTCACCTTTGGACGATGTGCTAAACTCATTAAAAAACCTGTCCTTGGCGGAGGACTCACAACCGAACTATATCCGGCTCGAACTAGGGGCTGACGGTGGAGAATTTTGCTTCCCACCCGCGACCCACTTCATTGCCACGGTCGAGGATTTGACCGACGAACTTGATTATGACTCCGAAGACATGGACGGTATGGACGATGATGCCGGAGAAGAAGAGGCCCATAACCAGCCGTTCACTGGACGTTGGACGGCCACTTCCTCGTATGATGTATACATGGTGGATGAACTACAGGAGAACAGCGGCAAGGACAAGGTAGATCCAGCTGAGGATAAACCTTCTGAAATACAGTCCAAGCGTCGGCGTCAGGGGCGCCACTCTAAGTCACGCCGCAGTAAAGATAGCAACACCGACATAGGAGAAGATAACACTCTAGAAGGTACCGAAGACAATGAAGACCCCGTCGATACAGCTAATGAACAAGATGAACGGGAAGGCGGGCAGGCTAGCCCCGGTAAACAGACCACGCACGAAGATTCGGAGGACGATAATTACCTTCCGCTCTCCGAGGATGAGGTGAGCCTCGGCACCGAAGATTTCATCGTGCCTGAGGAACCTCTTGAGCAGGAGCGCTTGAAGTGCCAGCTAATTGCCACTTCAAGGAGCCTGAAAAAGAAGCAGCATTAGCTTCAAGCTAACCAATATGTGCTCAACGATAAATGGACTGATGTCCTAGCAGCCGAAGAATACGGCCTCAAGCGCCCAACCAAAAGCTACCCAAAGCAAAAATTGCTACCTTAGTTTGACGAGGAGGCGCCGGAATACATACCTCCATCGTACAATGCGGCTGACCGAGCACCACGTGGTCAAGACAAAAAGGCAATGTCGGTGTCAAAACCGGCGGATCTCGGGTAGGGGGTGCCGAACTGTGCGTCTAAGGCAGATGGTAATAGGAGGCAGGGGACACGATGTTTTACCTAGGTTCGGGCCCTCTTGATGGAGGTAAAACCCTACGTCCTGCTTGATTTATTCTTGATGATATGAGTATTACAAAAGTTGATCTACCACGAGATCGGAGAGGCTAAACCCTAGAAGCTAGCCTATGGTATGATTGTATGTTGTCCTACGGACTAAAACCCTCCGGTTTATATAGACACCAGAAAGGGCTAGGGTTACACAAGGTCGGTTACAAAGGAGGAGATATACATATCCATATTGCCTAGCTTGCCTTCCATGCCAAGTAGAGTCCTATCCGGACACGAGACGAAGTCTTCAATCTTGTATCTTCATAGTCCAACAGTCCGGCCAAAGGATATCGTCCGGCTGTCCAGAGACCCCCTAATCCAGGACTCCCTCAGTAGCCCCTGAACCAGGCTTCAATGACGATGAGTCCGGCGCGCAGTATTGTCTTCGGCATTGCAAGGTGGGTTCCTCCTCCGAATACACCACGTAAGAATTTGAATACAAGGTTAGTGTCCGACCCTGCAAAATAAGTTCCACATACCACCGTAGAGAGAATAATATTTACACAAATCTAATCTGCTGACTTGTTTCGGCAACATGACATTATGCCATGGCCCGGTGATTATTCGAACCGTTTCCTCTAACTAGCCCCGCACATAACGTGAGGCAGTTTCTTGACACGTCTTGTCAAAGTAGAGATCGTGTTCCCCTTATTACGGGATTCTCATCAATATGGGCGTGGGTAACCCAACCGCACCATCGATTACGGCGCTTGGGGGATAAGTGAGTTTTACCAGGCTAGTGAGGGCGCATAGTTTCGGCCGCCCTTATAAAGGGACAAGGTTTAACCTTTTTCTACCCACGCCTTCTTCCTCCTTGCTCATCCATTCTTGCGCACTCGAGCTCCAACGCCCAAGTCCACATCCTTCCCCTCAACCTTCTCCAATCATGTCCGGAGCGGGAGGCAAATGGATGGCTTCCTCCGTTACGGAGGGACACATCAAGAAGCTGCGCGGAGCCGGATACTTAGCCGCGAATATCACGCATCAGCTGCCCGCTGCGGGGCAGATCGTTCCTACCCCTGAACCTCACGAGAAGGTAGTTTTCCTCCACCACTTCCTCCACAGACTGGGGTTTCCCCTCCATCCATTCGTCCGTGGTCTCATGTTCTACTACGGGTGGACTTCCACGATCTGGCCCCGAACTTCTTCCTCAACATATCGGCGTTCATAGTCGTGTGTGAGGCTTTCCTCCACATACGGCCCCACTTCGGCCTGTGGTTAAAGACCTTTAATATCAAGCCGAAGGTGGTGGGAGGCCAACAAGTAGAATGCGGCGGAGCCATGGTGGGCAAGATGCCCAATGTTATATGGCTCGAAGGCTCCTTCATGGAGACCATAAAGGGGTGGCAATCGGCGTGGTTCTACATCACCGAGCCGCGCGACACCAACTGGGTGGCTGCCCCCGAGTTTCGATCCGGAATCCCCACGCGGCTCACCTCCTGGAAAGAGAAGGGTCTGTCCTGGGGTTCATCGGTGGAGCTGGACAGACTCCAGAAATGTATCCAGAATATGGCAAGCAAGAAGCTCAAGCTTGTCAACATAGTCCAGGTCATGCTCATCCGCCGGATCCTCCCATGTCAACAACGGGATTTCAACTTGTGGGAGTTCGACCCGGCCTAGCACCAGACTCTGAGCGAGCTCTTTGACATGACGCACAAAGACGTCTGGAGGGTGCTGTTCAAGGGCACCGAGGTCCCTCCCTCTCACCGAGGAACGCGGGCTAAGCGCAAAGCGCCGAGCACATTCGGTGAGTTCTATACATCCGGTAGGATATTTTATTTCCCCTAGCTTAATCATGTGCGGGGTCTGAGCTCCATGCCTTTGACAGGACTGGGTGGAGACGTCGGGGCAGATTAACTGTCCTGCCCCTCTGCCCGAAGACACTGCGGACGCTCTCCTGACGAAGATGCTGACTCTGGCTCCTTACAAGGTGCCGGAGAAGACCAAGAAGGCCAAGCAAACCCGAAAGAGTTCCCGACGCCAAGTGTTGTGTTATCGGACTCATCGTTCGATAACTCCGTGACGCACTCCTCCCCCGAAGACGAGGAGGAAGATGAAGATGCTCCCCCTCCAGTCGGGGGAGACAAGAAAAGGAAGGTCGCCCCAACCGAGGGGGCCAAAGGGTCCAAGAACGGAAGGACCCTCCTTCCGGACTACTCCATCACCGCCGCCGAAGGCGAAGACGAGTGGCTGCTCAAGGCCAAGCCCCTGGCGAAGTCGTAAGTATTTGGATGCCAGAGTAATTCATAGCATACCTTTGTCGCACTGCTTCTCCTAACGAAGAATTATGATTATGCAGACCGCCATGAGCCCGTATGGACGTATCGTCGGACGGCTCCCTGGGCTCGTCGGATATGGATAGCAATCCACTTCCGACCGCCACCTCCCCTTGCCCTACGGACAATGCCGAGGTATTGTCTGAAGAGGCACCGGGTCAAGGGGAGACGGTCCCGGAGGCACCTCAAGGTGACCTCCCAGATTTCGGGAGCAGAGGGAGCAAGGCTCCTGAGGGCTCTGAGTTCGGCCCTCAGCCGAACACTGCACGCGGAACCCCCAGTGGTTCCGGACTCAGGCAGGCGGCCTCCTTCCAAAAGGGGCAAGACGCCTGTGCCGGTGACCTCTGTCCAAACAGAGGCACCGGACACTCTGCTGGGAGCGCTCCGCAGCACTTCCATCGACGAAGAGCACCGCACTATTATGAGTGCGGTGATCCAGAAGGTTCAGTCTGCCAAGAGCGGACTGACTGAAGCCTGTGCCAGCCTTCTGATAGGCTTTGAGGTAAGTATATAGGAAAAATATTACCGCATAGACATTACCTCCTGATGCTCTGTTCGGTGTTCACAAAGAAAAGCCGAACAAAGGATCAAACAATATCCCAGGAGTCTAATATAAGTATGTCTATATGCGTATGCAGGCTTCGCTGCTGGCCTCTGCCGCACTGACTGCGGAGGTCGCCGCACTGAAGCAGGACCTCGAGGGATCCAACGAAGAGCTCGGCCTTGCCAAGAGGCAGCTCGAGGAGAACAAAGGTAAGTAGTACCTAGTCTATGGATATATATAAAAAGAATGCGAGTGCAAAATGACAGGATCATCGTAAATTTGCCAGGGGCCACGACCGAGGTGGCGACCCTGAAGCAAGCGCTATCCGAGGCCGAAAACAAAGCGGCCAAGGAGCGCACCGAGCGGGAAAGGCATGAGGCATGGGTGGGCGAGGTGCAGCAAGAGCTCCACACTCTCGTGACGAAGCACGAGGCATTGGAGCTTGACTTGAAGACGCGAGAGCCGAGCTTGCCATCGCCCTTGAAAGTGCAAAGAGTGCCAAGGCCAAAGAACAGAAGGCCCTCCAGGAGATTGATGCGATGAAGAAGATAGCGGCGGGTAAGGCATTCTATATGCAAAGCAAGAATGTGAAAGTGAATTACTTGTTACTTACCCGAATCTGGATCTCTCCAGGAGCATTCGCAGATTTGCCCCGCAGCATGTCGGATGCCGCACAGTTTTACTAGGCCGACGAGGGAAGCTCAACGGAGAAGCTGTTCTGGTCTCAGTATACTGGGACCGAACACCCGATGCCTCTGAGCGACCAGCTGAAGAAACTGGTCGAGCTGCACAAGGCGGCCGAACAGGCCATGAAGGGCTTTATAGTCCGGATGTGGCCTGGCGACGCCCTTCCCAACAGCTACTTCGGCCTGGTGAGGCGGCTTGTGGATGCCTACCCACGGCTTGAAGTCATCAAGCGGTCCGTCTGCATCGAAGGTGCACGCCGGGCTTTTGCCCGTGTGAAAGTGCAATGGGCCAAGATGAACGCCGTGAAGCTGGTGCAAGAAGGGCCGCCGCAGGGCAAGGAGCATCGCCACCCCGAGATGTACTATGAGGGTGTCCTGAAGGGTGCCCATCTCATAGCGGGCGAGTGTACGAACGATGTAATATTTGAGTAGACTTGCTCGTGTGATCCTGTATTATGAAAACTTGTTCATATGTGCTATGCAACGCTTGTCTGAATTTAAAATATTACCTTCTGTTCGGCTGTTTATCAAATCTGAGAGTTGGCTAGTCGTAGGCTTCTGCCCCCATGCCACGAGTGCTGGGGTGTTCGGGATAAACCTGAGCACTCTTGTTCCCATTGTTGGGTCCTTTGAGGGAGGTGCTCAGCACAATGAACAAGGCAATCGGACCATAATGCGTTATCACTCTCACTTAGCCATAGAATTCTATAATTTTAAATTTCGGCGAAGCCCCTAGTATTTGGAAGGCCGAATTCGGGGCGCGATACATGCCTTAAGCCGGACAGGGCCGACTCCTCGCTCTAAGCGGCATAAGTCTTTAGGGACTTGAAACCTCTCGAACAGCGACCAGTCTCTCACCTTATCATGACAGTCAGTTTTAGCTTTCTCTACTGAGGTTCTTAGCCCAGCAGAACCGGGGCACAATCGTAGTAGTTCTCCCAGTGCTACTTTAGCCGATATAGCGAAACGTAAGGTACCAAAACATGGGAGCCGGGCAAACCCAACTATTGACCCAAGACATGATTCGGAGCTGATGCATATAATGCTATAAGTTCGGGGTGCCGCAGTGTCGAAAGTGTTCGGACTTCTCACGCCATATTATGGGGTATGCTTGAGCCCCTAGCGTATTGGCCGTACCAGAGTGTACGGGTGCTAGATGTCGTGAATGAACATATATATAAAAAGGAGGAATGCAATAATAGTCTTAATGCTATGCATTGTTTATTCAAAAAGGTGCGTTAAAGCAGAATGATACAAGTAGTGCGATAAGCAAAAAGTAGGACTGTTTGACATGTCCCTTCCAAGGGCAAGCTGAGGAATAGTATTAAAGCAAATATTTCACTCGTTATCGTAACCACCTGGGAGTTCCGTGGTGTGACGTAGCTTTCTTCCTCCTTGGTTGCTGCATCATGTGTTCGGCAATCATGCTGCCGGACAGGGTTTCCCGAGATTAAAGTCCTGAAAGAGAAAAATAACAAAGCGGGAAGCCCCTAGTGCGGTTTAAGCCGCGTATTGGGACGTGCCGTGGTTGTGCCCCCTCCCCGCCTATGCCCATGGTATTATGTACGCGTGGCATGAATTTCGCCGTTTGGCTGGGGCCGGGGTGGGGCCACATTGCTATGCGAGCTCGGGACGTGCCAGGCGGTCCAGTTGCCGATTACTCTAGGTGCGCTTGAAGTTGTCCGGGTCCTTAATCGCCGAACTAGTGGATTGCCTTAAGAGGCTGCTTTGCGCTTCTACTGCGAGGGCCGTAGTGTGATCCTCCATGTGGAGAGAGCGCTCTGTGTTTCCATTGACTGTGATGACCCCCCGAGGTCCTGGCATCTTGAGCTTGAGATATGCATAATGCAGTACCACATTGAATCTTTGAAATGCGGTTCACCCGAGCAGTGCATGATAGCCACTGTGGAACGGGACTATGTCGAAGATTAATTCTTCGCTTCAGAAGTTATCCGGAGATCCGAAGACCACTTCCAGTGTTACTGAGCCTATGCAATGGGCCTCTACACCTGGTATGACGCCTTTAAAGGTCATTTTAGTGGGTTTGATCCTTGAGGGGTCTATGCCCATTTTGCGCACTATGTCCTGATAAAGCAGGTTCAGGCTGCTGCCGCCGTCCATTAGGACTCGAGTGAGGTGAAATCCGTCAATGATTGGGTCTAGGACTAGTGCGGCGAATCCGCCATGAAGGATTCTAGTGGGGTGGTCCCTGCGATCGAAGGTGATCGGACAGGAGGACCATGGTTTGAACTTGGGGGCGACTGGCTCCAACGCATATACATCCCTGAGCGCACGCTTCCGCTCCCTCTTGGGGATGTGGGTTGCATATATCATGTTCACCGTCCTCACTTGTAGGGGGAACCTCTTCTGTCCTCCGGTGTTCGGCTACCGGGGCTCCTCCTTGTCGTCTCTATGTGACTCCTTATCTTTGTTTTGGGCATTTAACTTTCCGGCCTGCTTGAACACCCAACAGTCCCTGTTGGTGTGGTTGGCTGGCTTGTCGGTGGTGCCGTGTATTTGACATGAGCGATCGAGTATACGGTCCAAACTGGACGGGCCCGGAGTGCTTCTTTTGAATGGCTTTTTTCGCTAACCGGGTTTAGAGCCTTTGAATCCGGCATTAACTGTCGTATCATTGGTATTGTCACTGTTAATGCGGCGCTTATGCTTGTTGCGACGTGACCTGCCATTGCCGTCCTTGGTATCCGAAGTACCATGGTTCTTTGATATGTTATTACTGCGAGCCAGCCAGCTGTCTTCTCCCGCGCAAAAGCGGGTCATGAGTGTCGTGAGGGCTGCCATAGATTTCGGCTTTTCCTGGCCAAGGTGCCGGGCGAGCCACTCGTCGCGGATGTTGTGCTTGAAAGCTGCTAGGGCCTCTGCATCCGGACAGTCGACAATTTGATTTTTCTTTGTTAGGAACCGTGTCTAGAATTGCCTGGCCGATTCCTCTGGCTGCTGAATTATGTGGCTCAAGTCATCGGCATCTGGCGGTCGCACGTAAGTGCCCTGAAAGTTGTCGAGGAATGCGGTTTCCAGATCTTCCCAACAGCCAATGGACTCTGCTGGCAAGCTGTTGAGCCAATGCCGAGCTGGTCCTTTGAGTTTGAGTGGGAGGTATTTGATGGCGTGTAGGTCATCACCGCGGGCCATGTGAATGTGCAGGAGGAAATCCTCGATCCATACCGCAGGATCTGTTGTGCCGTCGTATGATTCTATATTTACGGGTTTGAAACCCTCTGGGATTTGATGATCCATTACTTCATCTATGAAGCATAAGGGGTGTGCGGCACCTCTGTACTGGGCTATATCACGACGCGGCTCGAATGAGTCTTGCCCGCTGTGTTTGGCCCGGCCGGACTTACTTTACTGTATCCGGCGTGACGATTATCGTCTAGCATGGTGGCGTGCCCTCGTGATCCGTAGATCGATCTTGCATTTTTTGCTTTGTCCTCCAATACATCTCTAAGGTCTGGTGTATTTCCCCATGCCTTTTTATTTGAATGACGTTGGGGTGCGGGCTGAGCTTTTGGCTTGAATGTCTCTCTGTCGCGGCCACGAGGTGGCCGATCAGCCGCGTCATACGCCGGGGATGTAGGTTTTGGTGCTTCCTCCTCCAGTCGGGGTAGCAACCTGCATTTTGGGTAATTCTTGGAGGGGCGTTCGAGTTTATACTCTTCGGCTGCCAGGACTTCAGTCCATCTGTCAGCTAGCAAATTTTGATCAGCTTGAAGCTGTTGCTGCTTTTTCTTAAGGCTATTTGTCGTGGCTATAAGCCGGCGCTTGAAGCGCTCTTGTTCGACGGGATCCTCTGGCATGACGAATTCGTCATCGCCGAGGCTTGCCTTGTCTTCAGAGGGGGGCATGTAATTATCATCCTCCGCCTCTCCATCTGCTGCTCTCTCAGGAGGGCTGGCTCCTCCATCCTCCTGCTCTAAATCTTGCTGGAGGGGATTGTTGTTGTCTTCGGCACTGTCAGGAGTGCTATTATCTCCGGTGCCGGTATCACCACTTTTGCCTTGGCGGGACTTAGAGCGGCGCCGCTGACGCCAACGCTTGGGTTGCTTCTTGGAGGGGTCATCCTCCGTTGTCTCGTCGCCATTGCCTTCTTTGGGTGTGTCCACCATGTATATATCGTATGATGAGGTGGTTGTCCAGTGCCCTGTGGGCAGTGGTTCCTCTTCGACTCCCGCATCATCGTCCATACCGTCGATGTCTTCGGAGTCGAAGTCGAGCATGTCGGTTAAGTCATCGACAGTGGCCACTAAGTGGGTGGTGGGTGGGCGGCGAATTTCTTCGTCATCCCAATCCTGCCAGGCGTAGTTCGGCCAGGATCCTTCTGATAAGGAAAGAGACCTTAATGAGTTCAGTATGTCGCCAAAGGGCGAGTGCTGAAAAATATCCGCGGAGGTAAACTCCATGATAGGCGCCCCATCGGATTCGATAGGAACGGGCGCAGGCGGTTCGGAGTCCGTGGCCGGAGAAGGATCCAGCAGTTTGGCGACACGGCTCTTGTGAAGGGTAAGGTCGATATTCGGCTCGATCGCCGCAGAGGGTACGGCCTCCGTGATGGGGTCTGTCCACCCGTCCACGGATGGAAAAATTGGCTCGAAATTGAGGGTCGAAGCGGCTACCGGTGCGATCTCCTGAATACGGTCTGATGGTAGAGCTAAATCGTACTCATCGTGACCGCGTGGCGCACAAGGCAGGGGCTCGAATCCGTCGAAGATCAAGTCTCCGCGGATATCGGCCGTGTAGTTTAAGCTTCCAAACCTGACCTGATGGCCAGGGGCGTAACTTTTGATCTGCTCCATATGGCCAAGCGAGTTGGCCCATAGTGCGAAGCTGCCGAACACAAAGATCTGTCCGGGTAGAAAAGTCTCACCCTGGACTGCATCGCTATCGATGATCGTAGGAGCCATCAAGCCTAACGGCGATGACACAGAGGAACTCTCAATGAAAGCACCAATGTCGGTGTCAAAACCGGCGGATCTCGGGTAGGGGGTCCCGAACTGTGCGTCTAAGGCGGATGGTAACAGGAGGCAGGGGACACAATGTTTTACCCAGGTTCGGGCCCTCTTGATGGAGTTAAAACCCTATGTCCTGCTTGATTTATTCTCGATGATATGAGTATTACAAGAGTTGATCTACCACGAGATCGGAGAGGCTAAACCCTAGAAGCTAGCCTATGGTATGATTGTTTGTTGTCCTACGGACTAAAACCCTCCGGTTTATATATACACCGGAAAGGGATAGGGTTACACAAGGTCGGTTACAAAGGAGGAGATATACATATTCGTATTGCCTAGCCTGCCTTCCACGCCAAGTAGAGTCCTATCCGGACACGAGACGAAGTCTTCAATCTTGTATCTTCATAATCCAAGTCCAGCCAAAGGATATAGTCCGGCTGTCCGGAGACCCCCTAATCCAGGACTCCCTCAGGCAACTCACGCCAAACTCCAGCCAGCCCCGCCTCAGCGCACAAGTAGAGGAAAATTAGCCCACGGTCACACATATGACCTTCGACAAAACCTGAACAATAAAGTAGGACATACTAGATCAATCTATGGATCACGAGGACGTGCCTCGACACGCGACGACGACCACCTATTCGGACGTGACAAATTTAGTCATACGCGGGCTGAAAATCGCAGACGGACTCCATCAGAGCTACGTCGCGATAGGGCCCGATATAGAGGCACCGCACACCCTCATTGCTTCACCGATGAGGTCCTGGATCATGAATTCGCAGAAGGGTTCACACCTGTGAATATAGAATCATATGATGGAACCACGGACCCCGCGGTGTGGATCGAAGACTTCATTCTCCACATTCATATGGTCCGCGGCGACGACCTCCACGCCATCAAATACCTCCCTTTAAAACTCAAGGGCCAGCTCGGCACTGGCTCAACAGTCTCCCTGCAAATTCTATTGGCAGCTGGGAGGTCTTAGAAGAGGCCTTCCTCGATAACTTCCAAGGTACATATGTTCGACCTCTGGACGCTGAAGACTTAATCCATATAGTTAAACAGCTCGGAGAGTCCGCCAGGAAATTATGGACTAGGTTCTTAACTAAAAAGAACCAAATCGTCGATTGTCCGAATGCCGAAGCCCTAGCAGCCTTCAAACACAGCATACGCGACGAATGGCTCGCTCGCCACCTTGGTCAAGAAAAGCCAAAATCCATGCCAGCCCTCACGGCACTCATGACCTGCTTTTGTGTGGGCAAGGACGATTGGTTGGCCTCTAGCAAAAGCAATGCAAGCGACGCCGGCACCCCTGAAGCTAAAACTAGCAAAGACAAGTCTCGACGCAACAGATACAAACGTCGAAACAACTGTGATAACACCGAGGACACGACAGTCAATGCCGAATTCAGGGGCTCTATGTCCGGTCAGCAGAAGAAGCCGTTCCAAAAGAACAATTCAGGCCCATCCAACTTGGACCGCATACTTGATCGTCCGTGCCAGATTCACAGCACCCCAGAAAAACCACCCAGTCATACAAATAGAGATTGTTGAGTTTTTAAACTGGCCGGCAAATTAAACGCCGAGAACAGGGAAAAGGGATCGCAAAGCGAGGACGATGACGAAGAGCCCCAGCAACCGAACATAGGGGGACAAAAGAAGTTTCCCCCTCAGGTCATAACGGTGAACATGATATACGCTACCCACATCCCCAAGAGGGAGTGCAAGCATGCGCTTAGGGACGTCTACACGATAGAGCCAGTCGCCCGAAAATTCAATCCATGGTCGTCATGCCCGATCACCTTTGATCGCTGGGATCATCCGACCAGTATGTATCATGGTGGCTCATCCGCACTTTTCCTAGACCCAATAATTGATGGGTTCCACTTGACTCGCATCCTTATGGACGGAGGTAGCAGCCTTAATCTGCTGTATTTGGATACAACGTGAAAAATTCGCATTAACCCATCTTAGATCAAGCCCACCAGGACTACCTTCAAAGGAGTCATACCAGGTGTAGAGGCCCGCTGTACGGGCTCAATCACACTAGAGGTTGTCTTCGGATCTCTGGACAACTGCCGAAGCAAGGAGTTAATCTTCGATATCGTTCCTTTCCGCAGCGGCTATCACGCACTGCTCAGACGAACTGCGTTCGCTCGATTCAACGTAGTACCACACTATGCTTATCTCAAGCTCAAGATGCCCGGTCCACATGGCGTCATAACCGTCAACGGAAATACGGAACGCTCCCTCCGTATAGAAGAGCACACAGCTGCCTTAGCAGCAGAAGTACAGAGCGGCCTTCTCAAGCAGAACCTTAATTCGGCTCCGAGCCCACGGACACCGTTAAGAGGGTCCGAACTACTCTGCAGCAGGAGAGCTCGGCTCGTTAGGAGCTCGACTAGAAATCCGGCCTCCGTCGCAGTTCCGATCAAGTGGTGGCATTCGTGCGGCGCGTACATAACTACACACTCAAAATCCCATGGACATCGACGGAGGCATAGCTAGCTTGTGGTCCGTAGTACGGCTCAACCGACATCGGATACACACATACTTTCACTTTTACTTGTTTCCTTTTCAGGTCTCAATCCCACACGCACCATCTGGTGGTCTGGTCATCAGTCCTCTTGAAGGATAAACACACCAAGACGGCGAGAAACGCACACATATGGGGGAGTTTTTAGGTGATTCCGTTAATGATAACTCTACCTGTTTTTTAGGACCCACATGCAGCTCTCCCTTGGTTTCGGCATGTCAAATAGCCTATTTCTTATTGCACTACATGTATCAATGCGCCTTGACATACTAATTAAATTACAATGAGAATAGTTTGCAGTTGGAGCTGTAGGACTCCAGCTTTTTACCTTCATACCTTTTTTGTTTTTTTCCAGCTCCCCTATGGATAATCCTATCAGGTAGCACCTGTACACTTTGGTACGCTTGATGTTTGCCAGGGGCTTCATAGCACCCCACATTACGGCAACAAAAGTCTGAACACTTTTTATAAGTATAGTTCGGCACCTCGAATTTAGCATATATGCATTGGCTCCGAATCATGTCTTTGGTCAATAGTTGGGTTGCCCGGCTCCTGTGCTTGCTACCTTACATTCCGCTATATCGGCTAAGGTATTAAAGGGAGAACTACTGCGATTGTGCCTTGGTTTATCCAAAGGAGCACCTCGGTAGAGAAAGCCAAAAACTGACTGTCATGATGCGGCGAGAGCCGGTCAGCTGTTCGGAGGTTGCAAATCATTGGAGATTTCTTCTGCATTATGTGAAGGATTGGTACTTCCCGATCAGACGCTTATAGCACTCTAGTTCAGATACTAGGGGCTACGCCCATTTTTTTATTGTCGCACTCCTTGGCTAAGTGAGGGCGTTATAGCCACATAGTCTGGTTGCCTACTTCGTTGCGCTAAACAACTCCTTCAAGGACCATCTAATTGGATCAAGATTGTATAGATTCCATCCCGGACACCCCCGTACTACCTACATGGGGGAAGAAGCCGACGACTGGTTAACCCTCAGATTTCATACAACACTGTCGCGTATGAAGTAAAAATTTAAAAACATAATAAGCATTATATTGCATAAACTCTTTGTTTCATCATACAAGGCAGAGGGAGCTCACATACATTCATTCAAAGATAATGTCTTTCGCATAGTGATCCGCAACAATGCGGGATCCCTACAGGACACCATCAAAATACAACTCAGGTCGGCGGTGCTCCTTGCCCTCCGGCGACCCGTCAGCCATTAGCTTCTTGGCATCCATCTTCGCCCAGTGCGTTTTGACACGAGCAAAGGCCATTCGTGCACCTTTGATATAGACCGACCACTTTATAAACTCAAGCCGGGGGCAGGCATCAACAAGCCGCTTCACAAGTCCGAAGTAGCTGCTAGGTATCGGCGCGGCAGGCCATAGTCGGACTATCAGCTCCTTCATGGCTAGCTCGGCCGCCTTGTGCAGCTCGACCAACTGTTTCAGCTGGTCGCTGAAGGACACCGGATGTTCGGGTCCAAGATATTGAGACCAGAACAGCTTCTCTATAGAACTCCCTTCCTCGGCTCGATAGAACTCGGCAGCGTCTGATACGCTATGCAGAAAATCCGTAAACACCCCTGGAGAGCTCCAAATTCGGGTAAGTAAAAGGAATGCTTCCTTCACAGACTTGCTTTGCATAATGAAAGCCTTACCCGCCGCGATCTTCCGGGCCGCCTAGATTTCCTGAAGGGCGCTCTGGGCTTTGGCTCGGGCCTCTTGCGCGCTCTGGAGGGCCTTCCCAAGTTCAGACGCTTGCATCTTGGAATCACGCTCCAAGGACTCACACTTCTTGACGGCGTCCTGGAGCTCTTGCTGAACCTCGCCGACCCTGGCCTTGTGCTTCTCGCACGCGGTGCGTTCCTTGGCCGCTTTGTCCTCGGCCTTCTCTAATGCCTTCTTGAGGGCCGCC
Organism: Triticum urartu; assembly: GCF_003073215.2. NCBI lineage: Eukaryota > Viridiplantae > Streptophyta > Magnoliopsida > Poales > Poaceae > Triticum > Triticum urartu. The sequence goes on along the minus strand of NC_053022.1, from coordinate 175,059,696 downwards.
ACCTTGGTTGTGGCCCCTAATAAAGTTCATGGCACTTTAGTTAGCACGAACCATTCATTCTTCCTAAACATACACACAAGTTATTGCATACCTTTGTTGTCCTCCAGCTGCTTCTTCATGAGGCCGAGTTCTTTCTCGGCCCACTCTAGGTTCTGCTTTAGTCCGGAGACCTCTGCAGTGTGAGCGGCAGCAGCCAGCAACGACGCCTGCTTATTCACATAGACGTATTATGTTAGATTCCTACGGAAATTATTTTGATCCCCTGTTCGGCCTTTCCTTTCCGGAAACCGAATAGAGCATTAGGGGCTACTATCCACATTGTGATATTTTTTCTACAATTGTTATCTCAAAGCCTGTTAGAAGGCTAGTGCAGGCCCCGGTCAGTCCGCTTTTGGCGGACTGAACCTTTTTGTTCACCGTACCCATAAGGACACGGTGCTCATCAACAATGCAGGCGCCTCGCAGTGCTTCCAGCAGATTGTCCGGTGCCTCTGGTTGGACAGAGGTCATCGGTGGAACAAGAACACCTCCTCCTTTCAGGGAAGGCCGTTCACTGGACTCCGGAGCCGCGTAGGTCTCCGGAATGGTATCCGGCTGAGGGCCGAAGAGAACTTGGCCCCCACTGCTAGTGCACATGGGGGCTTTTTCCCCCATGTGTCCAGCAGCCGAGGAGTCATCCTGCGGTGCCACCTTAACAATTTCTGGAATCTCCCCCGGGTCTGGGAAGATCCTTTGGGACACCACCACGTCATCACCCTTGGGTGAGGCAGAATGAGCGGGCGGTGGAGACATGCTAGCCATCTCCTTCGAGTCTAGCGAATCCTCTGTCGAGGATCGCGGGGAGCCGTCATGGGCCGGACTGTAATGGCATAGTTTAAACATATTAATATTATAAACTGGAAAGGCCAGGTATTGGGAGGTGCATAGGGTTTTGGTACTTACGAGGCAGCCCAAGGCTTGGTCCGGGGCATTAGTTCCAGACTGCTTTCGGCATCCCATGCGGAGTTATCCGAAAGGGAGCCCTTCCCCCTCTTGGGTGCCTTCGCCTCCAGATTCATGGATGCCCCTCTTTTCTTCTTTCCCCCCTCCGGTGGAAGCCGCCTTCTTCTTCCTCCTCGCCGTCATCTTTGGTGACCGAAGAGTTAGTCTCGTCTTCGGACGACATGTCTAAAGCACCCTTTCGGTGAAGGCCACTCCTGCTCCCTTTGGCCGTCTTCTTGGCCTTCTTCTCCGGCACATCATAAGGCACGGGAAATAGCAACTTCGTTAGGAGTGGAGTTTCCTCATCTTCGGGAAGTGGAGCTGGACAATTAATCCGCCCCACTATGTCGATCCAGACTTGAAAATTGATAGGAAGGCTTAGACTCCTTCCCAAAATATGCCAGTAAAGGATATACCTTGAATACATTAAAGAACTTACCGAATTGGTCCTGTTGCTTTAAGCTGAGCCCACGATCTTCGGTCATGGGCGGTGGTGTCTCGCCGGCCTTGAAGAGCACTTTCCAGATATCTTCGTGTGTTGTGCCGAGGAGCTCTAGTAGCGTCTGGTGCTTGGCCGGATCGAACTACCACAAATAGCAAGTCCGGTGTTGGCACGGAAGGATCCGGTGAATGAACATAACCTGGATCATGTTGATGAGTTTGATCCTCTTGGTTATCATGTTCTGAACGCATGTCTGGAGCCCAGTAAGCACGCTCGAAGAGCCCCAGGCGAGGCCCCTCTCTTGCCAGGAGGTGAGCCACAGCGGAGCTCCCGATCGAAATTCGAGGGCCGCCGCCCAGTTGGTGTCGCGTGGCTCGGTGATGTAGAACCACCCCGACTGCCACCCCTCCACCATCTCCACAAAGGAACCTCTAGGCCATGTAACGTTGGGCATCTTGCCCACCATGGCGCCTCCGCACTCTGCCTATTGGCCTCTCACCATCTTCGGCTTTACATTGAAAGTCTTCAGCCATAGGCCGAAGTGAGGCGGGATACGGACGAAGGCCTCGCAAATGACTATAAATGCCGAGATGTTTAGGACAAAGTTGGGGGCTAGATCATGGAAGTCTATCCCGTAGTAAAACATCAGCCCGCGGACAAATGGGTGGAGAGGGAATCCCAGGCCACATATGAAATGTGCGAGAAACACAACCCTCTCATGGGGGTCTGGGGTAGGGACGATCTATCCTTCGGCCGCGAGACTATGAACGATATCCTTGGCCAGGTATCTGGCCTCTCGAAGCTCCTAGATGTCTTTCGTCTTAACAGAGGAAGCCATCCACTTGCCACCTGCTCCAGATCCGGACATGGTTGGAGTGTTTTCTCCGATGAGGGAAGCCAAGGCTTGGGCGCCGGAGCTCTAGAGTGGATGGGCAGAGGAAGGAGAAGGCAGGGGTGAGTGAGGACGAATCCCTATCCCCTTATAAAGTCCACGAATATCAAACGCCTCCCTAAAGCTCGCCTATTCCCAAGGGTTGTGTAAATGGCATGGTTGGGTTACCACACCCGTATTGATGAGAATCCCGTAATAAGGGGACACGATCTCTGCTTTGACAAGACGTGCCAATGGCAACCGCGTCTCGAAATGTGGAGCGACAGGCAAAACACGGTTCAAAATTATGACCGGATGGACGTGATGTCATGTTGTAAAAGTTGTCAACGGATTGGACTCATGTATTATTATATTCTCTCTACGGTTGTGTGTGATGTGTGTTACAGGCCCGGACATGATCAATCCGTCCAAAGACTATTTTGGAGTTCGGAATGAGGAACCCGCCTTGCAATGCCGAAGACAGCACTACGCGCCGGATACCTTGTCATTGAAGCTAGGTTCAGGGGCTACTAAGGGAGTCCTAGACTAAGGGGTCCTCGTGCGTCCGGCCTATTATCCATGGGCCGGACTGATGGGCTGTGAAGATACAAAGACCGAAGACTGCACCCGTGTCCGGATGGGACTCTCCTTGGCGTGGAAGGCAAGCGTGGCGTCGAATATGTAGATTCCTTTCTTTGTAACCGACGTAATGCAACCCTAGATCCTCCCAGTGTCTATATAAACCGGAGGACTTAGTCCGGATAGGGGAGATTCATTATCATAGCCATACAAGCTAGACCTCTAGGGTTTAGCCATTACGATCTCGAGGTAGATCAACTCTTGTAATACTCATATTCATCAATATCAATCAAGCAGGATGTAGGGTATTACCTCCATAGAGAGGGCCCGAACCTGGGTAAACATCGTGTCTCTTGTCTGCTATTACCATCGACCTTAGACGCACAGTTCGGGACCCCCTACCCGAGATCCGCCGGTTTTGACACCGACACCTGCAAAGCCACTTTTATGCAATACAAGTTGTATGTCAAACAGTGGAACCAGTCTCATGTATGAGGACATGTAAGGTTGGTCCGAGCAGCTTCTGCCCACAATACCGCCAAATCCAAATAAGATAAGGGAAGTAAGCAATCTTAACATCAACGCCCACAACCACTTTCTGTTCAACTCGTGCATATCCATCTACACATAGACCTAGCTCATGATTCCATTAATGGGTAACGAAGCATGAAAATCAAAAAAATCCTATGAACACCCAAGATCTAATCTACGAGATGTATAGCGACTAGAGGGGAGTGTTTCTACATACCCTTGTAGACCAAAAGCGTTAGCGTAGTAACACGATTGATGTAGTCGTACTCTTCACAGTCCAATCGAGATCCAATCCGATCTAGTGTCGAACGGAAGGCACCTCTGAGATTAGCACATGTTCAGCTCGATGTCGTCCTCTCCTTATTGATCTAGCAAGCGAGAGAGAGGAGGTAGATGAGATCGGAACCAGCATGGTGGTATGGTGGTGGTGGCGGAAGTGGAATTCTGTCAGGGCTTCACCAAGCGCGTACTGATAACCCACAAGTATAGGGGATCACTTGTAGCCTCTTTCAATAAGTAAGAGTGTCGAACCCAATGAGGAGCTAAAGGTAGAACAAATATTCCCTCAAGTTCTGTAGACCACCGATACAACTCTACACATGCTTAACGTTCACTTTACCTAGTATGAAACTAGAAGTACTTTGTAGGTGTTGTAGGACAGGTTTGCAAGATAATAAAGAGCACATAAATAAAAACTACGGGCTGTTTAGATAAATAAACAACTAAGTTAGTTTTAGTAGAGAGCTTTTGTCACAAGAAAGTTATTTGTCCCTAGGCAATCGATAACTAGACTGGTAATCATTATTGCAATTTTATATGAGGGAGAGGCATAAGCTAACATACTTTATCTACTTGGATCATATGAACTTATGATTGGAACTCTAGCAAACATTCGTAACTAATAAAGATCATTAAGGTAAAACCCAACCATAGCATTAAAGTATCAAGTCCTCTTTATTCCCATACGCCATAACCCACTTATCTGTGTTTAGGCTGGTATCACCCCCGCAACGCAGACAATAAGCAAACCATGAACATATTGCAAAACCCTACAACAGGGATCCCTCACGCTTGCATGACATGGAGAGCACCATAGGATAGCACCAATAATAAAACATGCAACTCAAACCAATCACGATCATCAAACAACCCATAGGACAAAACAGATATACTCAAACATCATAGGATAGCCATACATCACTGTGAAATAATACATAGCGTTGAGCACCATGTTTAAGTAGAGATTACAGCGGGGAGAAGAGGTGTTACACCGCTGCATAGAGGGGGAGAGAGTTGGTGATGACGGCGGCGAAGTTGTTGGTGTAGATTGTCGTCACGATGATGGCCCTGACGGCGTTCCGGCGCCACCGGGAGAGAGGGGGAGAGAGCACCCCTCCTTCTTGTTCTTCCTTGACCTTCCCCCTAGATGGGAGAAGGGTTTCCCCTCTGGTCCATGGCCTCCATGGCGGCGGAGGGGCGAGAGCCCCTCCAAGATTGGATCTCTCTCTCTCTCTCTCTCTCTCTCTCTCTCTCTCTGTTTCCTTCTGTTTCTGCACTCTCAGATTCTGTCCTTTCACCATTTCTTAAATTCCCGGAAATCCGTAACTCCGATTGGGCTGAAATTTTAACACGATTTTTATCCGGATATTAGCTTTCTTGCGTCGGAAGAAGGGCACCAACCACCTTACGGGGAGGCCACAAGAGTCCAAGGTGCGCCCTACCCCCTAGGGCGTGCACCTGCCTTGCCGCTGCCTCGGGCATCATCTCGCGTTGATTCCAATTCCCAAAAAACACATACATTCCAAAAAAATCTCTGTAAGTTTTTATCGCATTTGGACATTGTTTGATTTGGATTTTATGCAAAATAAAAAAACATGCAACCAACAGGAATTGGCACTGGATCAATATGTTAGTACCAAAAATTATATAAGAAGTTGCCAAAAGTATATGAAAGTTGTAGAATATAGATGTGAAACAATCAATCATTATAGATACGACGGAGACGTATGAGCATCCCCAAGCTAACTTCTTGCTCGTCCTCGAGTAGGTAAATGATAAAAAGATAATTTTTGATGTGGAATGCTACCTAGCATAATCTTGGTCATATATCTAATCATGGCATGAATATTAAGACACGAGTGATTCAAAGCAATAGTCTATCATTTGACATAAAGACAATAATACTTCAAGCATACTAATAAAGCAATCATGTCTTCTCGAAATAACATGGCCAAAGAAAGTTATCCCTACAAAATCATATAGTCTGGCTATGCTCCATCTTTGTCACACAAAGTATTAAATCATGCACAACCCCGATGACAAGCCAAGCAATTGTTTCATAGTTTTGATGTTCTCAAACTTTTTCAAATTTCACGCAATACATGAGCACGAGCCATGGATATAGCACTATAGGTGGAATAGAATATAATGGTGGAGGTTGTGTGGAGAAGACAAAAAGAGAGAAAGTCTCACATCAACTAGGAAAATTAATGGGCTATGGAGATGCCCATCAATCAATGTCAATGCAAGGAGTAGGGATTGCCATGCAACGATGCACTAGAGCTATAAGTGTATGAAACTAAGTGGGTGTGCATCCAACTTTCTTGCTCATGAAGACCTCGGGCATTTGAGGAAGCCCATCATCGGAATATACAAACGAAGCTCTATAATGAAAATTCCCACTAGTATATGAAAGTGATAACTCAAGAGACTCTCTAGATGAAGAACAAGGTGCTACTCTGAAGCACAAGTGCTGTAAAAGGATAGTAGCATTGCCCCTTCCCTATTTTTCTCTCATTTTTTGTTTTCTCTCTCATTTTTTGGGATCCCTTTTTTTGTCCTCTCTTTTTTATTTTATTTTATTTTTCGTCTGGAGTCTCATCACAACTTGTGGGGGAATCATAGTCTCCATCATCCTTTCCTCACCTGGGACAATGCTCTAATAATGATGATCATCACACTTCTATTTAGTTACAACTCAATATTACAACTCAATATCTAGAACAAAGTATGACTCTATATGAATGCCCCTGGTAGTGTACCAGGATGTGCAATGATCTAGCATAACAAAAGATATCAAAAAACGGACAAGCCATGAAAATATCATGCTAGCTATCTTGCGATCATGCAAAGCAATATGACAATGAACGGTCAAGTCATGTATATGATGATGATGGAAGTTGCATGGCAATATATCTCGGAATGGCTATGGAAATGCCATGATAGGTAGGTATGGTGGCTGTTTTGAGGAAGATATAAGGAGTCTTATGTGAGACAGAGCGTATCATATCACGGGGTTTGGATGCACCGGCGAAGTTTGCACTGACTCTCTCAATGCACGGTACCGAAGAGGCTAGCAATGGTGGAAGGGTGAGAGTGCGTATAATCCATGGACTCAACATTAGTCATAAAGAACTCACATACATATTGCAAAAATCTATTAGCTATCAAAACAAAGTACTACATGCATGCTCCTAGGGGGATAGATTGGTAGGAAAAGACCATCGCTCGTCCCCGACTGCCACTGATAAGGAAGACAATCAATAAATACCTCATGCTCCAACTTTGTTACATAATGGTTCACCATACGTGCATGCTACGAGAATCACAAACTGTAAGGGCATTGCTAAGCCTCGAGCTAGCGTTGGTTTTCCCTGAAGAGGAGGGGGTGATGCAGCACAGTAGCGTAAGTATTTCCCTCAGTTTTTGAGAACCAAGGTATCAATCCAGTAGGAGGTCACGCGCAAGTCCCTCGTACCTACACAAAACGGTAGCAACTCGCAACCAACGCTTAGGGGTTGTCAATCCCTTCACGGTCACTTACGAGAGTGAGATCTGATAGAGATAATATTTTTGGTATTTTTGGTATAAAGATGCAAAGTTAAAAGTAAAAGCAAAACAAGTAAAATAAAGTAATGGAGATTGATATGATGAGAATAGACCCGGGGGCCATAGGTTTCACTAGTGGCTTCTCTCAAGAGCATAGATATTCTACGGTGGGTGAAAAAATTACTGTTGAGCAATTAATAGAATTGAGCATAGTTATGAGGTTATCTAGGTATGATCATGTATATAGGCATCACGTCCGTGACAAGTAGACCGACTCCTGCCTGCATCTACTTCTATTACTCCACTCATCGACCGCTATCCAGCATGCATATAGAGTATTAAGTTAAAAACAGAGTAACTCCTTAAGCAAGATGACATGATGTAGAGGAATAAATTCATGAAATATGATAAATACCCCATCTTGTTATCCTCGATGGCAACAATACAATACGTGCCTTGCAACTCTTTCTGTCACTGAGTAAGGACACCGCAAGATTGAACCCAAAGCTAAGCACTTCTCCCATTGCAAGAACTACCAATCTAGTTGGCCAAACCAAACGGATAATTCGAAGAGACTTGCAAAGATAACTCAATCGTACATTAAAGAATTCAGAGAATATTCAAATATTATTCATAGATAAGTTGGGTCATAAACCCACAATTCATCGGTCTCAACAAACACACCGCAAAAAGAAGATTACATCGAATAGATCTCCACGAGAGAGGGGGAGAACATTGTATTGAGATCCAAAAAGAGAGAAGAAGCCATCTAGCTACTAGCTATGGACCCGAAGGTCTGAAGTAAACTACTCACACTTCATCGGAAGGGCTATGGTGTTGATGTAGAAGCCTTCCGTGATGGATGCCCTCTCCGGCGGAGCTCCCGAACAGGCCCCAAGATGGGATCTCGTGGATATAGAAAGTTGCGGCGGTGGAATTAGGTTTGTGGCTCCGTCTTTGGTCTAATGGGGGTACGTAGGTATATAGAGGAGGAAGGAGCACGTCGGTGGAGCTCCGAGGGGCCCACGAGGCAGGGGGCGCACCCAGGGGGGGCGCCCTCCACCCTCGTGACATCCCCGAAAACTTCTTGGAGTAGGGTCCAAGTCTTCTGGATCACGTTCGGTGAGAAGATCACATTCCCGAAGGTTTCATTCCGTTTGGACTCCGTTTGATATTCTGTTTCCTCGAAATACTGAAATAGGCAAAAAATAGCAATTCTGGGCTGGGCCTCCGGTTAATAGGTTAGTCCCCAAAAATAATATAAAAGTGGAAAATAAAGCCCAATATAGTCCAAAACAGTAGATAAATTAGCATGGAGCAATCAAAAATTATAGATACGTTGGAGACGTATCAGGCACCCCAAGCTTAATTCCTGCTCGTCCTCGAGTAGGTAAATGATAAAAAGAGAATTTTTGATGCGGAGTGATACTTTGGCATAATTTCAATGTAAATCTTCTTAATCATGGTATGGATATTCAGATCCGAAAGGTTCAAGACAAAAGTTCATATTGACATAAAAATGATAATACTTCAAGCATACTAATTAAACAATTATGTCATCTCAAAATAACATGGCCAAAGGAAGTTCATCCCTACAAAATCATATAGTTAGGCTATGCTTCATTTTCGTCACACAAAGATGTTCCCAACTTCTATACCCCCGATGACAAGCCAAGCAATTGTTTCATACTCAAATAATATCAAACTTTTTCAACCTTCATGCAATACATGAGCGCGAGCCATGGACATAGCACTATGGGTGGTATAGAATATGATGATGGGGATTGTGTGGAGAATACAAAAAAGGAGAAATTCTCACATCAGTGAGGCTAATCAATGAGCTATGGAGATGTCCATCAATTGATGTTAATGCAAGGAGTAGGGATTGCCATGCAACGGATGCACTAGAGCTAAGAGTGCTCAACAAAAGAAAACTAGTGGGTGTGCATCCAACTTGCTTGCTCATGAAGACCTAGGGAATTTTGAGGAAGCCCATCGTTGGAATATACAAGCCAAGTTCTATAATGAAAAATTCCCACTAGTATGAACAAGACAACTTATGAGACTCACTATATGAAATCATGGTGCTACTTTGAAGCACAATATATGAGACTCACTACATGAAGAACAAGGTGCTACTTTGAAGCACAAGTGTGGAAAAAGAGATAGTAGCATTGCCCTTTTTATTTTCTCTCTTTTTTTGGGCCTTTCTTTTTTTCTTTTTGGCCTTTCTCTCCTTTTTTTTGATTGGGCAATGCTCTAATAATGATGATCATCACACTTCTATTGATTACAACATAATGATTACAACTCGATACTAGAACAAGATATGACTCTATATGAATGACTCCGGCGGTGTACCGGAATGGTGCAATGAATCAAGAGTGACATGTATGAAAAATAATGCATGGTGGCTTTTCCCCAAATACGATGTCAACTACAAGATCATGCAATGGCAATATGACAAAAGTAAAGCATGTCATGATGATGATGATGATGGAAGTTGCATGGCAATATATCTCGGAATGGCTATGGAAATGCCATGATAGGTAGGTATGGTGGCTGTTTTGAGGAAGATATAGGGAGGTTTATGTGTGAAAGAGCGTATCATATCACGGGGTTTGGATGCACCGGCGAAGTTTGCACCAACTCTCAATGTGAGAAAGGGCAATGCACAGTACCGAAGAGGCTAGCAAATGGCGGAAAGGTAAAAGTGCGTATAATCCATGGACTCAACATTAGTCAAAAGAACTCATATACTTATTGCAAAAATTTAGAAGTCATCAAAAATCAAGTACTACGCGCATGCTCCTAGGGGGATAGATTGGTAGGAAAAGACCACCGCTCGTCCCCGACCTCCACTCGTAAGGATGCACAAGCCAGGTACACTTCATGCTTCAAATTTGTTACACAACTTTAACCATACGTGCATGCTACGGGATTTGCTAACTTCAACACAAGTATTTCTCAAATTCACAACTACTCAACTAGCACGACTATGATATTATCACCTCCATATCTCAAAACAATTATCAAGCATCAAACTTATCTTAGTATTCAACCCACTAAAAAGAAAGTTTCACATATCTTGAATACGAAGTATATTAACATTAAGCAAATTACCATGCTATTAACGACTCTCAAAATAATCTAAGTGAAGCATGAGATATCAAGTTTCTTTAAAACAAACCACCACCGTTCTCTAAAAGATCTAAGTGAAGCACTAGAGCAAAAATTATCACGCTCAAAAAGATATAAGTGAAGCACATAGAGTAAACTATCAAGCTCAAAAGATATAAGTGAAGCACATAGAGTATTCTAACAAATTTCAATTCATACATGGCTCTCTCAAAAGGTGTGTACAGCAAGGATGATTGTGGTAGACTAACAAGCAAAGACACAAATAATACAAGAAGCTCCAAGCAAAACACATATCATGTGGTGAATAAAAATATAGCTCCAAGTAAATTACCGATGGAAGTGGACAAAAGAGGGGATGCCTTCCGGGGCATCCCCAACCTTTGACTTTTTGGTGTCCTTGGATTATCTTGGGGGTGCCATGGGCATCCCCAAGATTAGGCTCTTGCCACTCCTTGTTCCATAATCCATCAAAAGAATTCACCCAAAACTTGAAAACTTCACAACACAAAACTCAATAGAAATCTCGTGAGCTCCGTTAGAGAAAGAAAACAAAAGACTACTTTAAGGTACTGTAGTGAACTTGTTCTTTATTTGTATTGGTGTTAAACCTACTGTATTCCAACTTCTCTATGGTTTATAAACTATTTTACTAGCCATAGATTCATCAAAATAAGCAAACAACACACGCAAAACAGAATCTGTCAAAAACAGAACAGTCTGTAGTAATCTGTTACTAACGCAAACTTCTGGAACCCAAAAAATTCTACCAAAATTAGACGACCTGGGAAATTTGTTTATTGATCAGCAGCAATTAGAATCCCTATTTTATCACGTTCTGGTGATTTTTGACAATTCGGGCACTGAGCGCAAAGATTCTGGAAATTACAGCAAGATCAAATAACTATCTTCCAAGAAGATCTAATAGGTTTAACTTGGCACAAACACTAATTAAGAGATAAAACCACATCTAAACAGAATCTAGATGGATTATTTATTCCTGAACAGAACCAAAAACAAAAAACACAAAATAAAATTGGGTTGCCTCCCAATAAGCGCTATCGTTTAACGCCCCTAGCTAGACATAAAAGCAAGGATAGATCTAGGTATTGCCATCTTTGGTAGGAAATCCATAAGTGGCTCTCATGATAGATTCATATGGTAGTTTTATTTTCTTTCTAGGAAAGTGTTCCATGCCCTTCTTTAAGGGAAATTGGAATTTAATATTCCCTTCCTTCATATCCATAATTGCATCAATTGTTCTAAGGAAAGGTCTACCAAGAATAATAGGGCATGAAGGATTGCAATCTATATCAAGAATGATAAAATCTACGGGCACATAATTTCTACTTGCAACAATAATAACATCATTAATTCTTCCCATAGGCTTTTTAATAGTGGAATCCACAAGATGCAAGTTTAGAGAGCAATCATCAAAGTCACGGAAATCTAACAAATCACACAAAGCTTTGGGGATAGTAGAGACACTAGCACCCAAATCACACAAAGCATGAAACTCATAATTTTTAATTTTAATCTTAATTGTAGGTTCCCACTCATCATGGAGTTTTCTAGGGATAGAAACTTTCAACTCAAGCTTTTCTTCATAAGATTGCATTAAGGCGTCAACAATGTGTTCGGTAAAGGCCTTATTTCGACTATAAGCATGAGGAGAATTTAACACGGATTGCAACAAGGAAATACAATCAATTAAAGAGCAATTTTCATAGTTAAATTCCTTGAGATCCAAAATAGTGGGTTTAGCAATATCTAGATTTTTATTTCTTTCAATCCCTTTTTTATCAATTTCATCATCAGGATCTAAAAACTCAGAATTCTTAGAATGCCTTCTAGGTAAGGGAAGATCATAATCAGATTCATCAAGATTCATATTGCAAAACAAAGATTTAATAGGGGACACATCAATAACTTTTAGATCTTCATCTTGATTCTCATAGGTTATTCGGTTTAGCGGCCATCTTATTGACTAAGGTGGCTTGCATATCCGAAATTTCAGCGGTCATTTTTTCAAGATGAGCAATTTGGGCTCTTACACCATCAAATTCTTTGGACATATCATCGAGCTCTTTATTCATATAACTCATAAAACTCTTTTGTTCCTTAAGCTCGTTTCTAAAGAAATTATTATGCTCAAATTGCAAGACCATAAACTTCCTGACATCGTTTTCGATATCTTCTAGCCTTTTAAGGTGAAGATCACCAAAATTAGGTAAGGCCATCGTGACGAACAAGCAAGCAAACTAACACACGAGCAAACAAAAGGCAAAGGGAAAAGAGGAGAGATTGGAAGAGAGGCGAATAAAACGGCAAGGGTGAAGTGGGGGAGAGGAAAACGAGAGGCAAATGGCAAATAATGTAATGCGAGAGATAGAGATTGTGATGGGTACTTGGTATGTTGACTTTTGCGTAGGCTTCCCCGGCAACGGCGCCAGAAATGGCTCGTTGACGGGAGAGTAAATCTTGACTTGACTTGGCGTAGGCCTCCCCGGCAACGGCGCCAGAAATGGCTCGTTGACGGGAGAGTAAATCTTGACTTGACTTGGCGTAGGCCTCCCCGGCAACGGCGCCAGAAATCCTTCTTGCTTACGTCTCGAGCTAGCGTTGGTTTTCCCCGAAGAGGAGGGGTGATGCAGCACAGTAGCGTAAGTATTTCCCTCAGTTTTTGAGAACCAAGGTATCAATCCAGTAGGAGGTCACGCGCAAGTCCCTCGTACCTGCACAAAACGGTAGCAACTCGCAACCAACACTTAGGGGTTGTCAATCCCTTCACGGTCACTTACGAGAGTGAGATCTGATAGAGATAATATTTTTGGTATTTTTGGTATAAAGATGCAAAGTGAAAAGTAAAAGCAAAACAAGTAAAGTAAAGTAATGGAGATTGATATGATGAGAATAGACCCGGGGGCCATAGGTTTCACTAGTGGCTTCTCTCAAGAGCATAGATATTCTATGGTGGGTGAACAAATTACTGTTGAGCAATTAATAGAATTGAGCATAGTTATGAGGTTATCTAGGTATGATCATGTATATAGGCATCACGTCCGTGACAAGTAGACCGACTCCTGCCTGCATCTACTACTATTACTCCACTCATCGACCGCTATCCAGCATGCATCTAGAGTATTAAGTTAAAAACAGAGTAACACCTTAAGCAAGATGACATGATGTAGAGGAATAAATTCATGAAATATGATAAATACCCCATCTTGTTATCCTCGATGGCAACAATACAATACGTGCCTTGCAACTCTTTCTGTCACTGAGTAAGGACACCGCAAGATTGAACCCAAAGCTAAGCACTTCTCCCATTGCAAGAACTACCAATCTAGTTGGCCAAACCAAACGGATAATTCGAAGAGACTTGCGAAGATAACTCTATCATACATAAAAGAATTCAGAGAAGATTCAAATATTATTCATAGATAAGTTGGATCATAAACCCACAATTCATCGGTCTCAACAAACACACCGCAAAAAGAAAATTACATCAAATAGATCTCCACGAGAGAGGGGGAGAACATTGTATTGAGATCCAAAAAGAGAGAAGAAGCCATCTAGCTACTAGCTATGGACCCGAAGGTCTGAAGTAAACTACTCACACTTCATCGGAAGGCTATGGTGTTGATGTAGAAGCCCTCCATGATGGATGCCCTCTCCAGCGGAGCTCCGAAACAGGCCCCAAGATGGGATCTCGTGGATACAGGAAGTTGCGGCGGTGGAATTAGGTTTTTGGCTCCGTCTTTGGTCTAATGGGGGTACGTAGGTATATATAGGAGGAAGGAGCACGTCGGGGGAGCTCCGAGAGGCCCATGAGGCAGGGGGCGCGCCCTCCACCCTCGTGACCTCACCGGAAACTTCTTGGAGTAGGGTCCAAGTCTCCTGGATCACGTTCGGTGAGAAGATCACGTTCCCGAAGGTTTCATTCCGTTTGGACTCCGTTTGATATTCTGTTTCCTCGAAATACTGAAATAGGCAAAAAAACAGCAATTCTGGGCTGGGCCTCCGGTTAATAGGTTAGTCCCCAAAAATAATATAAAAGTGGAAAATAAAGCCCAATATAGTCCAAAACAGTAGATAAAGTAGCATGGAGCAATCAAAAATTATAGATACGTTGGAGACGTATCAGGCATATTTCTCCCTATGTGGTTTTGGTGATTGATGACAGTGTAGTCGCGAACTAATCGTGTGCATTGAGCATTTCAGATATCTCATGTCTAGGAACAAGACGATTCGGTGCCCCTCAGACTCTATCGAAGATGGTGTTCTCTACATTTCTTTTTGGTGAATTTGAGTTGTAGGAAAGTCGTACTATTAAGAGGGGGTCCGCTTTGGAAAGGTTAGGGTGGAATCAACACGTACACATCTGTTCCTTTGCATCACCTTTCCTTTGCTTCAATGGAGCACCATCCAGTTATCGTTTTCTCTATGATAAGAAGGCTGCCAAATGCTAAAGCCTCTGTGGCACGCGGTAGTACTGCTCAATGGAGCAGTAGTACCGCAGGGGCATGCAGTGGTAACGCTCATACGAGTGGTAGTACCGCTAGCAGCGGTAGTACCACTGCCTCCAGCCCTGACGCTGGCGCATGCAGAAGTAGATGCGGAAGTAATTTTTTACTTCCGCTCCTACGCAGTAGTACCGCTCGGATTTTTGCACCACTCCAACCTCAGTGGAAGTAGCTATGGAAGCAATTTTTTTTCTTCCATGCATTTTTCAGAGCCATTTGAGCCCTGCCTTACGGTGCTACCGTAAGGGCACGCGGTAGTACCGCTCCGGCGGTTCTACCGCCCATTGCCCTGTGCAACAGGCCCTCATCTAGCCTCTATCGCGCGAGGGGTAGTACCGCACCATGCAACAAAAGTACCACAACTCCTTGCGGTAGTACCGTGTCACGCGGGCCGAGAGAGGTGGGTAACGGTTGGATCTTTTCCCCACTATATAAAGGGGGTCTTCTTCCCCAAGAAGACCACCTCTTCCCTCCCCAAGATCCATTGTTGCTCAAAGCTCCATTTTCGCCCGATCTCTCTCCGTAGCCAATCAAACTTGTTGATTTTCTAGGGATTGGTTGAGAAGGCCCCGATCTACACTTCCACCAAGAGAAATTTGATTTCCCCCACTAATCCCTTGCAAATCTTGTTACTCTTGGGTGTTTGAGCACCCTAGATGGTTGAGGTCACCGCGGAGCCATATTCCATTGTGGTGAAGCTTCGTGGTGTCGTTGGGAGCCTCCAATTAAGTTGTGGAGACAGACCCAACCTTGTTCGTAAAGGTTCGGTCGCCGCCTTTAAGGGAACCAATAGTGGAATCACGGCATCTCGCAATGTGTGAGGGCGTGAGCAGAATACGATGGCCCTAGTGGCTTCTTGGGGAGCATTGTGCCTCCACACCGCTCCAACGGAGACATACTTCCTTTCAAAGGGAAGGAACTTTGGTAACACATCCTCGTCTCCACCGGCTCCACGCTTGGTTATCTCTTACCTTTACCTATGCAAGCTTACACTGTGTTGTATCCCTTGCTTGCTCATGTACTTGTTGTTGTTGCATCATATAGGTTGCTCACCTAGTTGCACATCTAGACAACCTATTTTGATGCTAAGTTTAATTTGGTAAAGAA
Source organism: Triticum urartu (assembly GCF_003073215.2). Taxonomy (NCBI): domain Eukaryota; kingdom Viridiplantae; phylum Streptophyta; class Magnoliopsida; order Poales; family Poaceae; genus Triticum; species Triticum urartu. The sequence goes on along the minus strand of NC_053022.1, from coordinate 175,043,693 downwards.
AAGCTAAAAATTGTGAGTTGCCTATTCACCCCCCTCTAGTCAACCATATCGATCCTTTCAATTGGTATCAGAGCCTCATCTCTTTATTAGGGACTTTGCCATGCGAAGAGTATGGTTGACACCACAGACGAGGTGGAGGAGCACTCTGGTGTGAGTCCCCCTTTGTCTGCAGTCCTCGGTCTCTCGTGAGGAGTTCGATGTGGCTTTGGACACATTGAAAACCTCCATGAAGACCGAGGTTAAAGGCATGTTTAAGGAGTTTCTTGATGGTCTTAAATTATCCACCGCACCGTTGGAAGTGTTTGATCCCACTAATAAGGTGACGGATGCTAACTCCAACAAGTGGGAAGCTAGTAGTGACCAAGTTCCTTTGTCGAGTGGTAAAAATGGGAGTGGCATCTTTGCCCATGTTGAACCTCCCATTACCTATGGAGGACCGGTTCCCTCCACGCATATGAATCATGTTGGTCCTCCTCCCAAGCTTCTGAAAAATGAGGATTTTGCCTCTTGGGTGTATTGCTTTAAACGTCATTTAAATCATAGTTCTAATAATCTTTGGAGAATTACTGAGCATGGTTTCTACCCGCACGACCCAAGCAACTTCACTCCTAGAGAAGCCGCGGATCATCAATTCAACGAGTTCGTTCTCTTCATTTTGCAAAAAGACATTCCTCCCGAAAATATTGCGCACCTCCGACCTTTCACCGTGGCGAAGGAAGCATGGAAACATGTTGTTTCCATTTACAAGGGAAGCGCAAGTATTCAACGCTCAAACTTTGAAGTGGTGCAAGATGAAGCCGATGAGTTTGCAATGATTGAGGATGAAGAACCTCGAGAGCTTTACCGAAGATTGACCACTCTTGCGGTCTCACTCCGAGATCATGGGAGCAAGGATACAGATGACAATTGGATCAAGCAAAAGTTTCTCAAGGCCATGATGCCCTACCACAAGGCCATGTCCTCCGTCATTTGTCAAAGGCCGGGCTTTCATGCCTTGTCCTCAAGTGAGGTGTTGGATGAGTTTGTTGCAAGAAGGATCTTGGACAAGACCGCCGATAATGCGGTGTTGCATTCTCAAAAATCAAAGAAGCCCAACCTTTCCTTGAAGGCCAAGGCTAGTGTGGAAGAACAGAATGAAGAGGAAGAAGAGGAGAGTTGCCCAAAAGATACCAAATATGTGTATCATCAGCACATGGCTCTTGCTTCACGACAATTTTGGAGCAAGAAGAACTCAAGGCCCAACTTCAACAAGAACAACTCAAGTGGCATCAAGGGCAAGAAACATGTGAGTACATGCTATAATTGTGGCAATGTGAGTCACTTTGTTGTGGATTTCCCGTACGAGAAGAGGGAGGACAATGGTGGCAAGCTTATTCGGAAAGACAAGGCCAAGTCCTTCCCCAACAAGAACAACTTCACCAAGTTCTTCTTATGAGTACATTGAATGGTCTATTTGGGTTCCCAAGACCCTTGTTGCTAACACCAAAGGACCCATTACAAAATGGGTACCTAGAACCAAGCATTGATCTCTTGTAGGTGTTTGCTTCTGGTGGGGGATCATGGTTGCTCGAAAGTGGAGCCACAAATCATATGACCGGAAGCAAGGACTTGGTGGTGGATGTGCACAAAGTTTCATCTATGCCCACCAATGTCAAATGGAGTGATGCTTCATCTTCCAAGGTATTGGGTCTTGGCAAGGTTGTCATTTCTCATGATCTCACGACCGAGATAGTCATGCTTGTGGAGTCCCTTGCATACAACTTACTTTTCGTTCGTAAACTTGCACTCACGGGCTTTGCCACTTTCTTTGATATTGATACCGCGTCCCTCTTGTGGAGCAATACTCTTAAAGTGGCCTTTGTTGGGCATGTCGAGAACGGTCCTTATCACTACAAAAAATACACTTCCGTGATGATACATGTTTGTCACGGTAGGTCGCGTTTTCTGTCATGCATGTACATCCATGACGATTTTATGACAGAATCAAGATAGTCATACCTATGCTGTCGTAGAAGTGTTCCATGACATTACCAAAATTATCATCACGGAAGTGTCCACTTCCATGACGATAAATAGCGCGTCACAGAAGTGCTTTCGTCAAGGGTGACCGACACGTCGCATCCACCGTAACGGAGCGCTGTTAAGCTATCGGGTCGGGTTTTGGATCCAATAACCCATTAACAACCCCGACTAATGGGGATTTTTCACGTGTAAAATCATCATTGGATGGAGGAGACACGTGTCAGGTCCGCGTTGGCACAGGTGTCACTTATCCAATGGGTGAGACGCGCCTATGATATGTTAACACATGGACCGGCCCAGCTGAAGGCCCACAAGATTTTGCGGACCATAATGGGCCGGCCCAGCTAAAGGCCCACAAGATTTTGCAGACCATAATGGGCTGGCCCAGCTAAAGGCCCACAAGATTTTGTGGGCGATAATGGGCCGACCCAGGTAAAGGCCCACAAGATTTTTGTGTGCCATAATGGGCCGGCCCAGGTAAAGGCCCACAAGATTCTTGCGGATCATAATGGGCCAGCCCAGCTAAAGGCCCACGAGATTTTGCTGACATTAATGGACCGGCCCAGCTGTAGGCCCACAAGATTTTGAGGACCCTAGTAGGTCGGCCCATTAACTGGCTGCCATGTTTTGGGATAAATGCCGGCCCATATTTGATCCGGTCCATTAATGGCCTGCCACGCTCCGGGCCTAATAGTGGCCCATATGAGATCCGGCCTGTTAAAAGCCTACCATGTTCTGGGCCAAATTACGGCCCAGATCAGGTCCGGCCCTTTAAGAGGCTTTGGGCTCAATTATGGCCTATATCAGATTCGGCCCGTCAACTTGACAATATGCTTTTGCGCCCACTTGCTAAAGGCCCACTTAGTAATTCGGCCTGATATTAGTTTTGGCTTGTTAAGGACCTGTTTAACATTTCACCCCATATATTAATTTCAGCCTGTTAAAAGCCCCTCATATAGTTGGGCCTAACTACGGCCCGGTTTGCATCCGGCCTGCTCGGAGCCGATATCTGATTGGGCCAAACAAGGACCGAGACAATTTTGGCATGTTAAAATCCTGTGATTTGATTCGCACAATCATGGGCCGGGGTTCATTTCGGGCTGATTCGCACAATTTTGGCATGTTCGGCACGTTTCAGGCCCAACCTACATCGTGATTGCATGACGGCCTGATTATGTACCGTAATTTTATGGTTTGGCCGGTTTACTTCGAAGACAGGATATATATACAGTAAAATAACTGCAGCATCGTGAATAAGAAAAAACCTAGACTATACAATAAAGAAATTACGACATATTACATCCACTGGACATCAAAGTTCGCCACTATGATAATAAAGCACAAGTAGACAGCAGATTACATACACTGGGCATCAAAGATCGCCACCAGTGCAAATAAACACGCCGACAAAATAATATACAAAACCGACAACACTTCAATAGAGTTCAAGAAAGGTTAGCCCTGCTGGGGAGCTACAGCGCAAGCAGTTGAGCAAGATGATGAGACTGCGCTTGTTCAACACTTATTTCTTCCTCACTCTGAAAGATAAACAAGCAGACATATGACATGTTTTGCACATAAAAGTATCAGTGCTGACAATTCATCACATTTCTTACTGACGAATAAAGTGACACATTTTAAAATTGCATTAACACAATATGGTATTGTTCAGGTCAAGACATGGCAGGAAATGACATTGTGAAGGAGTTGGCAGCTTCATGACACCACTGGATTACAGATCAAGAACTCATAAGTATCAATGGTTTGTGTGCCGTCAATTTATACCATTTCAGATTGGCAAATAAAGAGAGGGTTTAAATAATAGTAGAATGATATGACATTGTTCATAGTTAAGACATTGCAGAATATGACATTGTGCTGTAGTGGGTAGGTTCACCACACCACTGGATTACGGATGAAGAACAGAAGCATACATGCAGTGCAAAAGAAGATCACTTGCTCTGTATAGTTTAATTTACATGGTATGAAGAAGGAACTTGGTTGTACAACTGAAAACTTAAATTGAGAAAGGACAAACTTTTGTTTATGAACTACGTAATAAACTTTAAACAAGCAATTTGATGCAAACACCAAAAATAAACAGCTGTTGCAGTCATGCCTAACCAAATATATACAACAAAGTTTGAAGGCTTGAGATGGACAAACTTACATTATTGGTGAAGACATGCTCTATAAAGGCCTTGTCCATGCTGATGGGGGGGGGGGGAATTCAAGAAGTTTACCACAGAATCTTCTTCAAAACCATTGCCTTTATTCTACATTTTGTTAAGAGTAAATATAGATGTGATAATATACGAAAAAGTAGAGAATATTTAAGATAAGATGAAGAGTGATGCTACATAACCAAGTAGCTGTAAATGTAAGTGCAGCGATACAGGCAAAAGGTACAACCAAGAGCAGTGCACAGCTAAACTTCTTCAGTACCAACCTTAGGGTAAGAGTAAATATAGATCTGATGTGTAGAAAATGGAGGGCAAAGGAAAATAAGCTGCAGAGTGATGGTACATGAACAACTACCTGTCATTATAAGTACACTGATAAAGGACATCATGTACTTACAAGAACAATGCAGAGCTAAAAAACATTGGCATTGGATATATTCTACACTAATGTAACCATTCATACAGATCAGATAATTTGGAGCGAACAATTGATAAGCAAGCTATCATGCATACTACTGTCACATAATGAACTAGGTATGTATGCAAGTACAGTGATACAGGATAACAGGTACTAACAAGAGCAAAGCAGCAGGCAGCATATTTGTGATATCCTGTCATTCTTGTCAAATCGGAATTCTTCTTTGAGCAGATTTCCTGCAAAAAGATCAGTAAGGCACATGTGGAAAAGTAGAAGTTCAAATTGTCATGTGATTTCATAGACAGTACCTCATCCTGGGAACGAGACCAGTGCATAACAAGGTTTTTCCATTCAATGTCTTGTAAATTTAGCATAGGAGACTTCATCGGAAATTCGTTTATAGACTTGCCATCAAAGTGTGATTTCCTCAGGTAACACCGATACTGCTGCAATGCTTCCTTGAAAAGCACAAGCAAGCCTTGCTCGTCATGACTATCCAGATTGACCCTCGCCTAGTTACAACAATGTAATGTAAATCATTGAGGTGTTCAATCAGCAGAAAAAAGGAAAATAACCATGAATAATAGCACTTACACGTAAGTTGGACAGGCAGATGTGAAAATGGTGTTTGTCTTCACAATAATCTTTCCATGATGGGAATATATGCACGTAGTCCCTAACAACATTGGAAGCATTGTCTTTTAAACTGGGAATAAATGGAATGGGGTTCCAATCTGCAGGAATTGGCCGTCTCTGCAGGTGGGATAGGTCTTCGGCCGGTGGACTTGCTGTACTTTTTTGCTGGAGTGGGATTTTTCTGTGGTACAGCTGGTGCTATGGCAAATGAAATCGGTATACCTTTTGTTGGAGTGCAGGTCCTATGTGGTGGGGCTAGTGGTGTGGCCAGTGAAGTATGGGTACAGTCTGCTGGAGTCGGTCCTACATTTTGTGTCACTGGTTGTACATCCAATATAAGTGGGGTGCTGTCTGATTTCTCCGGCACCACCACGTTTTTCAAGGACTTTGCTGGTGCTCCTTCAGGTTCGGCAATCACCCTCTTCCTTTTTGATGTCTGATGCACAAGAACAGCATTTGAGTGGAAAAACATGGTATGATGACAGATGGAATATGTATTGATAATGGATGGGCATGACATCTCGACATATATGATGAGTAAACTAAGCAGATGGCGGTGCAACAAAGTAGAAGAAATGCATGACAACATATGCAAGATACCCGCAATCAATAAAACATTGCCAAATTAGAACATGCACCTTGATGGGTGAACAGGACAGGCCATCTGCCTTTGACTCATCGAGGTTAGAATAATCATTAGGATCATATTCTGAACAAGAATCAAGAGGTGGGGAGTGTATGAGTTTCATTGCATCCATAATGGCACTCAATGCCTTGGTGCCAATTTTGTAAGTCATTGCAGTGTTTAGCTTCAAGAGTGGACTCCTGCTAGTGCGACACAAAGCAGCTACACAGATCATAGTGTAGATATAACGGGAAAACCTTAAGCATCAGAGTAAAATCAGCAAAGTGGAACTTGCTGGAATATATGTGCTAGTATTGTCGTTACAACTAGAAAGGCTTCGGATACCAGCTCTCTTCAAGTGAAGGTGCGGTACTGTTAATATCAGTGTAACTCTCAAAGGCGACACAGCTCCCCGCATTTCCTTGCTATTCTTATAGGATTCAAGTGGGCAGGCCACTACAAATCCTATTCCTATGTTTACAAGATCCTACGAATCAAAGAGGCTCAAAGTGTCCATCACAACTGACCGTATAGACCTCTACACTGCAAATGTCCCTACTCATCTTCAGTATAAGGAACATACTGTACTACTATCATACTCCCTCCGTTCCAAAATATAAGTCTTGGTAGAGATTTCCACTATGGATCACATACAGATGTATCCAGATACATTTTAGAGTGTAGATTCACTCATTTTGCTCCATATGTAGTCCATGGTGGAATATATACAAAGACTTGTATTTAGGAACGGAGACAGTACATATTAAAGAAGAACGGAAGAGGAACATGGTAAAGAAGAGCAAGCAGATTTTGGATAATAAAATGTTGGTTGCGCAGTGCCCACACATGATGAACCAGAGCGCATTAAGAATGCAACTCCCAGCTGTCTCTCGACCATTTCAGGCGGTTGGATGAAGATCCTACGTTTCGTAACCCTTCTTCTTCCCCGTCTCTGATTCTTCCCATACAGAACACCGCACGGGCCGCCGGCCGGACCACCGGCCCCCACCGCCTGTGTTCCTCCGCCACCCCCACCCCAACCCCCACCCACGTCGAGTTTTCTTCGTTCGAAGAGGCCCCATAACCACCCGAGCCCCTTCGATCGCACCGGCGAACTCAGGCGAGCTCTGAAAAATCGACTGACCCAATTTTGAAATTTAGTCTACTATGATTTAACTAGTGTGGAATATAAAAGGGGAAAACCATAAGCATTGGGAGTATAGTGTTGAGCGTGCCATGGCGGATCTGAAGGTGTAAACCGGACAAAGGCAACTTCGCAACCAAGGCAAGAAATCAGAGTAAAGCATTGGTGATCTATATTCTTGCTGCGATAAATAAGTTGAGCAGATACGCGAGAGTACCGCCTCTGGCGCGGCGCCGTGTACGCATCTGCTGAGAATTTGACGGTGCTGTGGTAGCGATGGCTTTCGGTGGCGTGGAAGTAGATCTAGGAGGGTAGACGGTGGCGGCGGGGCGTGGTGGACGAGATGGTCGTAGGAGCGGCACCGGCCAGGTAGACGACGGCGGGGATGAAGCGAGAGGACGGGATGCAAGGATCCCGGTCCGAAGCCATGGATGAGAGAGGTCGATCTCTTGTAATGGACGGCGGCGTCGGGGTATCAGCTCCGGCATGGTGGAGGAGGACGGCGGTGGATGGGGTGGCGGACGGCGGCAGACGAAGGAGGGTGGGGTGGAGAGGGTGTTTTGGCGCCCACGGAGTACGAATGGGGAAAAGGGAGGTAGAGAAGAAGGAGGGAACCATGTATTCAGGGCGCGCTTGTCTCAAATGCGAGGAAATTTACAAACTTAGCCCCCATTTCAAATTTCTACTACAACACAGCAATTAGTTGTTTGGGGATAGGACAGTAATCTCGCATACACCGAATATTTGCCGAGGAGAGTTTGTTTTTGGCGCCCACCGTGTATGAATATAAATCAGGGAGGGAGTCGATTTCGGCCGAGGACACACTGTGTTTTGGCACCCACCGTGTATGAATCCGGGTGAGAGGCGGTTACGTCACGTTTGAGTGAAATTACAAACCTACCCCTATCGAAACCTATAGAAATCCAGCAGATAGGCTTTGTGTGGCAGGGATAGGCAGTAGTGATTTCCATCTCGCAGATTTTGGTTTCCGGCGGTTACTACGACTTTCCCCGCTGCGTTCAAATTTTGCAGAGTGCATGTTTACCGTGCCAACTCAATTCGAATCCTGTTTGTATTCTATTTTTTTCGGGCGGGATCCATTTTCAATTGGAATTACATTCTATATACATCATTTTTTATATATACTTTCAAAAGCACAACAAAGAATTCTGCTCCTTTATATGTATAATATGATTTACAAATACAACGATCTCGAAATCTTAAGGTTGAATTCGAAAAAATTTAACCAAATTATGTTCTACTAAAATGTATGGATCAGTAATATCTACATATTAAATAACATAGATGTGCGTGAATTCATATGAGTATGCATGTTTGATAGATCAATTTTGGTTCGAGTATGGATTACATGTATCATCATCTCGAATTCAAATATTTGAATCCCTTTTTTGTTCACTCCTTTCACGCCCATCTCTCTCGCATGCATGCTCCTTCAGGTAGCTATCACTCTCTTTTCTCCAGCTCACCCGCACGCTCACTTCATGTTTCTCCTCTCCTCGCAAACATGGTCTCTCGACGTCTCCCTTGAGAAGTGTCACACTCTCCCTATCATTATACATTACACAATTTTAATTATCTCTCACGTCTCTACTGTTCTCTGGTATCACTCGGTACCTAAGCTTTCTTTTTCACCACCACATACACAGTCTCCACTCGTCTTTCACTTTGTCTTTCTCTCTATGGGATTCTCTCACACACCCTATATGTCTCTACATATGACTCATACCACTAAAATTACTCTCTCTCTCATGTAGACACAACATTTGTTGCGGTCTCCTTTTCGTCTCCATCCCAGACTGACATTATTCATTTGTTTACCGATCAGACAACCCCGACTACCGTCTCCTCTCTCTCTCTCGCACAGACACACACACACAACTCCTGCTTCCACTGCCCTTCCCGACTACCGTCTCTCTCTCACACACAAAACTCTCGCTTTCGCACCCGATGCGTATTTCTCTCACAAACATTTATCGACTAGCTAGCCTCTAGAGAGGTTTATACACCCGCACACTCGTGCTTCCACCATCGCATACATGTCTCTCTCCCGCTCCTTGTATCTATGTAGATTTTTCTTCCCTTCTTGAGACACGCCCTCGATATCATGCACACACACACACTATCGCCTCATTTTAAGCTGATACCTATCGCACACACACTCCTTGTCTCTTTGTCACACATGCACTCCGTCCTCCTCCACTCTCCCTCCCTCTCACACACACATGGGCTTTTTGCAACAACTAGCAAGATGCCCATGCGTTGCACGGAACGTCAAGATGGATTTGTATGAGTGGTTTATCTTGTGGGGGAAAAGGATGAACGAGGGAAGGCCTTATTTGCAAATGTGGAGAGGGGTCTGGGTATCTTTTTGCAAAATTGCCATAGTTTCCTTCCTATCCGTTAGATATAGATCGGATGGCTTATATTGCAGGATGGCAGGCACACGATCATCACCGACAATGCTTTTTATAAGAGTAGGGATAAAAATAGAGTTGGCGATGACGGTGGGCCTGCCATCCTGCAATATAGGTCGTCCGATTTATATCTGACGGATAGGAAGGAAAATATGGCAATTTACCCGTACTCTTCACCACATTTGCAGATAAGGCCTTCCCTCATTCATCCTTTTCTCCCACAAGATCTTGATGTTCCGTGCAACGCACGGGCATCTTGCTAGTAAGAGTAGAAATTAGACATATACCACTTCTCGAATCTTGAAACCAATCCCTTATCTCATCAAAACCGCCAAAGGAATATATTTTGAGTGAAACATAACATATTTTTAGTGATATACGTATTTCAAAACTAGACTTTTTTCTATCAAATTGGTGAATATGTATTAATCTACTTTGATCGTGTGGCAACGCATTGGCACATTGCTAGTAGTTATTATAATTTTTTGGACACCAGATAAACGGTGGAGTACGTATACGAAGAGAAGAGGCGCACGCACGCAGTTGGCCTCTCGCTGTCTTGCACACATGAGTGTTACGTAAAGGCGACGTTAACAAATAAACCCTAAAACCCTAGGTGCACGATTGCTGCATTCGCGGGTACCGGGTACGTGGTGGAGCACCTTTGTAGGAATAGTCAGCTGAGCATGCCTCCTCGCTGCGTAATTGCTCTGACACGGACGCGACCTCTCATAGCGCAGGCATTCAACCCGCGCGCCGGCCAAGACGGCCGCACTCGCTGCAGGCCCGACTGAGCATGCCTCCTCGCCGCGTGCAACCAGCTTAAGACTCCCCCGCCTACCTTCATTGAATCCAGGCGTGTGCCGGCAACACGTCCTTCCATGAGCCGGCAGGCATTTTAGAACACAAAAAATGACTAAAATATAATTAATTTACGCATGGTCTTGACTTGTTGTGCTCGCACTGGTAGCAGGAACTAGTAGAGGATTTTCTTTATTTATAACACTCCTCACATTTTTTTGGCTTTGAAGTGAATCATGGTTGTGGACATTATGTATGAATGTGCAGATATCTATGAACATGAGTTTGATGTGGAAGTTGAACTTGGAATGTCGGGCTTGCGCTTGAACTATACCATGTCCAATGCTTCGTCTGTTATTGTTTGGAAAGTAATTGCTGTTATTACATGACCCAAAAAAATACATTTTGTGCCACATCAGTAGATGCACGGACATCACAACAGGCATGCTGACTGGATAAAAATTTGAACCTAGCTATTATGAAGGAAATTTTGTATTAACAACAGTTTTAGATAGCAGGAGACGTCTAGCCTCCTCTGCCTCTGCTAGCTTATTTCTGGCTTCTTCCATCTCTTCTTTGGCTTGGGTGAAGAGAACATCTGATTGCTCTTTTCGCTTCTTCAGGAACTCAGCTACATTCTCAAGGGCTGCTGCACGCTTTCTTTCAGCCTTTACTAATGCCACGAGGACACGAACAGCTGATGACTCCACCTGGCTTGTGTGTAATCCAGCATCATATGGGAATTTGCACCTTGTGTCTAATCCAGCATCATTAGGGAACTGGCACCTTGTGTGTAATCCAGCCTCATTTTAGAAACATGATCTCGAGGTTGACCATACTTCCCTCCTCGCAGGAACTGCATCTTGACATGAAGTTACTTCTTTTTAGATCAATACTCAGAGCAACCCAGATCCATTTAGTAGAAGCCTGATAAACAGAACTCGGAGAAGTGAATTCAAAAGGAAAAAAATAAAACAGACTACAAGGTGAGAACACCCACTTCCTACGTCAAGCTAAAAATGAAAGCATTAGGACGATTAAGACTCTTCTTATTACACATCGAAGAACACCATGCCTCTGAAAGGGTGTTACTTACCAAAGCTCGTTTTATAGGTTCGGTGCAGCTCCTCTTTAACTTGCCACGCTCCTTGAAGATGTCCCGAATATCCCGTGTTTGGTCTTCATTGCTCCTGTGCATGTTCGCACTCGTGGTTTTAAAATCTCAGCATAGCAAGAAAAATATAGTACTAGTAATACTCGCGCATCATGTGGGCAACATTAAAGCACTCATCTGCCATGTTAGAGCATCTCCAACAGAATCGCAACGTGCGGTGCTTTAAAAGTCTCAACATGCTATCTCTACTCTCTTCTCTACTGTTATATTTATTTTATATTTTATATTTTATATTTATCTCTACTTCCTTTACTGTCTACTTTTTTCTCTATACTTTTTTTCTTGCAATATAGGCCGTCCGATTTATATTTGGCAGATAGGAAGGGAACAAATGGGAATTTTGCAAAAAGATACCCATACCCCTCTCCAGATTTGCAAATAAGGCCTTCCCTCGTTCATCCTTTTCTCCCACAAGATAAACTACTCATACAAATGCATATTGATGCATGCAACGCATGGGCATCTTGCTAGTTCTAAAAACCTTTCCATCATTTGCCACACCACTGGTTGCAGATGAAAAACCTACCCGAGCACAGCGCGATACAGGAGCGACACACAATTACAAGCTGATATTCTGTTGGACAATGGAGGCTATAACCAATTACTTTTACGGGAACAATAGCACCCAGGAAATTTGAAGGGTAGGTATGAACAAAATTGGAACTGCACATGTACTGCTAAGTGATTCAATACACACATTACCAATCGAGGAGGAGAACGATGGTTGCGGCGGCCTCTGTGAGTCATGGTCGGCAACGGGAGTCAGTTCATTGTCCATGACGGTGGTACTTCTGCACTTGGCGTCGGCTTCTGGGAAGCAGATCCGAGACCATGGAAGACGATGCCGGGGAAGAGGCTCCGTGTACGATGATGATGGTGGACCGGCTCTAGTGCGGCGTACGAGGTCGTTGATGCGGCAGATGCCCTGTGGTGGACGAGTGCGCCGATGCAAAGGGGAGGAGCACCAAGGCTGTGGTGCCGTGGAGAAGTCTATTTTGCGGTGGGGATAGAAAATGGGGAGTATTCAGGTGTACTACTCTGGGTGCCGGGGTGGGGTTGGCTGGGTAGGGTGAACCCGAAGTTACGAAAACAGCCCCCTACCAAGCGTCATCCGTAGGCCTGTTCCGAAGGCTATGATGGTAACTTCCCACTGCTCGAATCAGGGTCGCGGGAGATTTTCCCGCCGACCTCAAAATTTTGTGACACTGGACTCCCCGTGTGGCGTGTTGAGTGATTCGGCTAAGCAACTAGCGAGTAGTAGTAGTAAACTCTGCATATTAGGTTTGACCGAAGTCAAAATTCCTAAAGTTTGACCAAGTTTATAGAAAAATATAAAAAATTACCATAACAAATATGTATGATGTGAAAGTACATTCAATAATGAATCTAATGGTATTTATTTATTATTGTATATGTTAATATTTTTTGTTATAAGCTTTCTGAGAGTTTACAAAACTTGACTTTGACCAATGCTAATACGCGGAGTTAAATACAAACGGAGGGAGTACACATTTGATGTCTTAGTTTGTAGTGAACTAATCATTTGTTGAAATTGTGAAATAAATATATTAGGCTATTGACTTCGAATGTAATGGTCTATACAATTCAATACTTACAATCATTGTCGAATCCCAAGATGTATACAAGGTCTATAGTACTTCACAACATGCTCAAACTCACATAATCCAGTCAAATGAGAATCTAAATGCATTTCATAGTTATTACTTTGTAGGATGCAACAAAAACAACCATAACTCTACATCAGCCATTATAGAAGCAACATTTTGACATATCCCAATGTGTGAATGAAACGTGCAGAGAGAGCTTTTGAAGATGGAGCAGATAGGGCAGAAAGATTGTATGTATGTGGACGAGAGAGTAGGAGACAAACCTAACGAGACAGAGAGAGAGATAGAGATAGAGAGAGAAAGAGAGAGGAAAAAGTTAATTTTGTGAGAAAGATGGATACATGTAATATACATGAGATGCGTGTGCATCTGGATTCTGTATACGTGGAAGGAGAAGAGACAACATGTTTGATGAGAGAGCTGGAAAAACATGGACGAGAGGGGAAGGATCTCGTGGGTTGAGGGATTGACAATTTTGTGCGGGGGAGAGAGGGATTGGTAATTTTGTGCAAGAGAGAGAGAGAGAGAGGGTGGGGGCAGGAGTCAGTCAGCCATCGTCACATTACCCTGCTTTCAAATGACCCCGCATTCTCTAGCACGGTGTGGTCGCCGTCTTTGATCTGCTCGATGCCCTCTTTGAAGATTGAGGTGTTGTGCATGTTGGGGTGCAAAGAAGCACAAGCGAGAGTGGTCGCCGTATAACCTTGGATGGGGATGAATTGTGTGCTCGGGGAGTGTGTGTGTGTTGTGCTGCGTGTGTCTCTGTGTGTGTGTGTTAGATATTGAGAGAAAACAAACCTAAGGAGAGAAATGGGTATTCACGAAGAGATTGTGCGGGCCTTGAGGTGGGCAGGGGCTGGGTGAGGGTGTCAAAATGTGCACGTTGATGCATGTGTTGCATGCCACCGTGCGAGGGATGGACGAATCGATAGAGATGGTTGTTGTGTTACGGATGCTCCTCTCTCTGTCTCTCTCTCTCCCACTCTCTCTCTCTCACACACACACACAAACACACAAGTAAGGCCCTGTTTGGTTCCAAATAAGTCACCAACTTATAAGTCAAAAAGTGCAAAAAGTGACTTATTTTGCCAAACAGACCCAACTTATAAGTCACCCCAACTTATAAGTCATAAGTTGCTCCACCCCAACATAGAACTTATAAGTGACCCCTTTTTACGTGGGTCCCATCACCTTTACATTAAAAAACAAGGTGGGAAGGTGTGGTCAGGTGACTTATAAGTCAGATGACAACCAAACAGGCGTGACTTATAAGTCACTGATTTTAAGTCACCTGACTTATAAGCCAGGTGACTTATTGGAACCAAACAGGCCCTAAACTAGAAGACCGTTCTCTCATGTATACACAACGTATCGGCATCTGTCTATGTCTCACTCATGCATGATCATTTGCACATTCACACCTCTCTATGTCTGTATCACACGCACACCGTCTCCACATCGTCCTTCCGCCACAACACACATATGGACACATACACACGTTCTCTCTCAGTCACACACACAAAATCAGTATTAAAAAAACTAGGGCGCACCTAAAACGTCCAAATCCAAATAAACACGAACTGGAGCTAAATTCAAATATATCAAAATATTGCAGCGTCAAGAACTTTCACAGGAAAAAAAAGTTGAGTAATATTCGAGGATTGTTTTCACACACACAAAAAGGTTCGGTGGATGTCCTTCGAGCGCGACATGGTGACGCACCGTTCGATCGACCGCGCGGCCATGGTTCACGCGCTTGCACAGGATTCCGTATCGTGGCTGTAGTACTAACTAATAAAAGCGCTGCCTAAGTCTAATGTTTACATGTACTAGTACAGTTTTATTTTAAGTTTGACCAACCTTATATATATATAACTAAAGTAAGCTCCCACACGCGTACTCATCAATATGCCGCCGCCATTGCGCATGCCGGCGCCCGCCTGCTCCAGCCAACAATTTCTCACCCATCACCGCCGTGTCGCCGCCATCCCTGTGCCATGAAGCCGAAGGCTCTCCCACTCACGTCGTCTGCAGTCCCTCCTCGCGATGCCGCTGCGCTGCCAAGCACGCGAGCAGCTGGTGGAGCTGCGTCTATGCACGCAGCGTATGAAGAGGAGGACGAGCGCGTGCTCCAGCAAACCGGCGAGGAGGAACTACCGTGTCATTGTCGTCTCCGGCCGCGTGGAGGAGGCGCGCATGGTGGCTGTCGTGGCAGAAGCCGGTCGCGCGTGCGTCGAGCCTGCAAACCGGGTGCGGACACGAAATCTACCTTCAAGACCTTGAATGCCACATGGATCCTGCAATCTGAAGGAGCAATTTGGATCAGTCGACTCATGTGAGCCGGTTGATGCAACATGGATGGCTAGAAGGGCTTCTTCCACCTCTTCTGTTGTCTTCTTCCTTCGCTCCGTCAAACTTCTTTCACAAATCGACTGACCCAAATTATACTACTAGTATGAACATATTAAGTACAGTAGGAACACAAAGATACGAGCAGTAGTACCAACTGCAAGAAGAATACTAGTAAGACATAGTACTAGTACTACTGTACGTACTAAAGAGTTCAAATAACGAGAAAGAACATAAACATAGTTCTGCTGGGGCCTCAGCACAACACACCCTTGAAAATAAACTAAGCAACTAATCCGCTTGACACTGCAGTAGAACCAGGATGAGCGACGGCACTGCCACCTACTCGGAGTCCGAGTCCACGTCCTCGACTTCGTCCTCGTCCCTCTTCCTCTTCCTCTTCGCCGACGCTTCTTTGCTTGAACCGGACACTGGGCTCTGCGTCTTCATCCAACCCTTGTAGATATTTAAACAAAGGTAGGCATCCATTGCTGCGTACAGGATGTGATCTTCATCTCATGTCTTTGACTCCCATGCATGATGAAACTCGTGATGAGGTTTCTTCAGTTTAGCGTACGAAGGATCAATCATGGCTGCTGCCAGGGTCAGCATTGAAGGTTGAGAGCAAGACACCATGCTTGCCTTCTGGAGATCGAAGGGCTGGCCTACAACGAGACCTATCTGATGCAGGACATCCCTATCGTTCTTAAAGCCTACAGTAACGAATTTCACTCTTTTGTCCTTGAGGAAGTTCTTAAAATCCTGGCACTCAACATCGGCATGGCATATGTGGTAGACCAAGCAAACATTATGTACGCAAACCTGGATCAGGGCGGGCTTCTTCCTCTCTTCGTCCTTTAGATCCTTCTCATGTCCCAAGACTGTGGTGTACTCAACATCTAGCCCAGCGACCCACTCATCCATTGAACTGTTGAACATGCGTAGGAAGCGAGCAAGCCATGCTTTCACCGTCTCGGATCCACGTGTGTAGATGATGATGAATTGATCGCCGGTGATGTCTCTAACCTGGTACTCAGCGGCGACCATGTAGATTTGGGAGGCCATGGATTTTGGGGGAGGGTTAGGATAAGTTGAACTGTTGTACCCCGCAAAAAAAACTGGGAGCGAACTAATGTGAAAGGACGGGACGACTGGGAGCGAACTGTTGTAAGGTAGAAGACGGGGACGAGTAGGGCGTGCGAACGGCGTGGGGTTGCCGGCTTGCCCGGTGGATAAACGTGTAACACCCACGATGCGGCTATATCTCCCACGTGTCGGAGCATGACTTAGAGGCATAACCGCATTGTAGGCATGTCGCAAGAGGGGTAATCTTTACACATCCCATGTACTGAATAAGAAAGGGATACAGAGTTGGCTTACAATCGCCACTTCACACAATACATAAATATAGCATTACATCATCCAGAATACAATCAAGGACCGACTACGGAACCAAAATAAAAGAAGACCACCCCTAATGCTAGATCCCCGATTGCCCTGACTGGGCTCCACTACTGATCAACTGGAAACGAAACAACACAAAGAACACGATCTTCATCAAGCTCCCACTTGAGCTGGGTTGCGTCACCTGCACTAGTAACATCGGCACCTGCAACTGGTTTTGGAAGTAATCTGTGAGTCACGGGGACTCAGCAATCTCACACCCTCGTGATCAAGACTATTTAAGCTTATGGGTAGGGAAAAAGGTAGTGAGGTGGAGCTGCAGCAAGCACTAGCATATATGGTGGCTAACTTACGCAAATGAGAGCGAGAAGATAAGCAAAGCATGGTCGTGAACTAGAAGTGATCAAGAAGTGATCCTGAAACTACTTACGTTCAAGCATAACACAAGAACCGTGTTCACTTCCCGGACTCCGCCGGAAAGAGACCATCACGGCTACACACGCGGTTGATGCATTCTAATTAAGTTAAGCATCAAGTTCTCTACAACCGGATATTAACAAATTCCCATCTGCCCATAACCGCGGGCACGGCTTTCGAAAGTTCAAAACCCTGCAGGGGTGTCCAAACTTAGCCCATCACAAGCTCTCACGGTCAATGAAGGATATTCCTTCTCCCAGGATGACCCGATCAGGCTCGGAATCCCGGTTAGAAGACATTTCGACAATGGTAAAACAAGACCAGCAAAGCCGCCCAATGCGCCGACATCCCGATAGGAGCTGCACATATCTCGTTCTCAGGGCAACACCGGATAGGACAAGCTACGAGTAAAACCATCCCTCGAGTTACCCCGAGGTGGCCCCGCAGGCTGCCCGGTTCGGACCAACACTTAGACAAGCACATGCCCGGGGGGAGTTAAAATAAAGATGACCCTCGGGAGAGCGACTCCCAAGGGAAAAAGTAGGTGGTGGTGAGGCAAATGGTAAATCCAAGGTTGGGCCTTGCTGGAGGAGTTTTATTCAAAGCGAACTGTCAAGGGGTCCCCATAACACCCAACCGTGTAAGGAACGCAAAATCAAGGAACATAACACCGGTATGGCGGAAACTAGGGTGGCAACAGTGGAACAAAACACCAGGCTTAAGGCCGAGCCTTCCACCCTTTAACAAGTATACATGTGCATTAAATAAAATAAGAGATATTGTGATATCCCAACATATCCATGTTCCAACATGGAACAAACTCCATCTTCACCTGCAACTAGCAACACTATAAGAGGGACAGAGCAATGCGGTAACATAGCCAAACAACGGTTTGCTAGGAAAGGTGGGTTAGAGACTTGACATGGCAATATGGGAGGCATGATATAGCAAGTGGTAGGTTTCGCGACATAGCAAAAGAGCGAGCAACTAGCAAGCAAAGATAGAAGTGATTTCGAGGGTATGGTCATCTTGCCTGAAATCCTGCAAGGAAGAAGAACGAGTCCATGAAGAAGACAAACGGACGTAGTCGAACGGATCCTCACAAACGCGACGTTATCGGAACTAACCCGAAGAAGCAACACCGGAAATAAGCAAACAACATAGTAAACAACCATCACATAAACATGGCATGATGCACAACCAATTATGATGCATGTCCGGTTTAATGAAGCATGGCATGGCAAAGTGCACAAGCAATCCTACAAATTAAGTGAAGCTCAATATGCAACTCCGTTGCATATTGACGGAACACCACATCAATTATTTAGTTCACTCTCGATTAGGTACTCAACAATATTAAATGTTGGTTAACAAGGCAAGAGGTGAAGCATAACAAAACTATACCATTTAAACAATTTAAATGGGGCCGGATATAACAAACAACAAATCCGGTAAATCCCCAAATGCATTAGCAATTTAATGCAACAACAATTTTAAACATTTTAAATGTTGTTATCATGATGCGGATGACATGTGCAAGTTTATGCAATCTTTATTAAAAGTTGACAAGAGCATTAAGAAGCATTTGTCACCGTGGTGGAAAGAAAAAGGGGTGCCACGGCAACGATAACGAAAACGGTGCCACGGCAATGTTCCGGTTCCGGTAACTCGATTGAGATACCGATGCAAAGGAGAAGTGTGTGGATGCGTGCAAAAGATGGTGGGGCGCTCCCGGATACCGGGTGTCCCATGAGTCGACGGTGTCAAACGAGGGAACAACTAACGTTCACGGGCGGATTACAACAACCAACATGCATCTCATACAACATTCATACATTCGTTCACGGGCGTCGTCTCAGGGTTATACCTTCGAAGCATGCAATTCCGGAGCGGAACGAGTTCGTAGTGGAAGTGGTGGAAGTAGTGGTACTTTTCCGAAGAGGAACTTGATGAACCCAACATCTCCGAGGCGAGGGTACTCGTACACTGCAACTGTAGTTGAACTTGTAGGGTCGTCCATTTCGTGGTACTTAGGTGAACCCACGGGAAACGGTAGTCGTACACGGTTCATCGAGGAACTTGACGTTTCTGCCTGTAGTCATTCGAGCATCTGACGGTAATGGTACTCGGTCGTTTCGAAGAGGTACTTGGGGTCATTCGAACTTGCCGGTCTCATCATCTCGAAGGGGTGCTTGACGTTCTTAGCGATTCCGAAGATGGCGGTAGAGGTACACTTCTTGTAGGGGTACTTGTCGGATCCACGGCGACGGTAGTCATTCACGTTCGTTCGGAGAGGTACTTGATGACTCCAACGTCTTCGGGGCGACGGTACTTGTCAGGTCATCATGTAGACGTACTTTCGAAGAGGAACTTGTCGCGTCCCAAAATGAGCAAGGCAAAAGCCCTCATTCAACGGTGCTCGAACTTGACGAAATCCACGAACAATTTTTTGCGTATCCTGGTCTTGGAGAGGCCTATGGAAAAGAACTTGGCATCCACGGAGACAAGGAGCCGCGGTCTTGGCGTCGAGCAGGGGTTCGAAGGCCAACGTGGGGCGAGGTGGATGCTGTTGTTGCCTGCCAGGAGGCGAAGCTAGGCGGGAGGAGCGGGAAACGGCGAGCATAGGTCGGGGAGGCGCGAAGGCAGGGTCAGGGGCACTCTCTTTGCGGCGAGATGGAGGCCCGAGCACAAAGATGACCATGGGAGGCTGGCGGCTGCGGGCGACGAGGCAACTCGAGGAAAAGGGCTTGCTGGCCAGAACGACGCACGATGGCACAGGAAAAGGGGTCACCAGCGGTGCTGTTGATGCAACTTTGCTGGAGGCGCGCGCGCCATGGCGGGGAGGCGACAGAGGGGAGACGGAGGAGTTTGCTGGGGAGGGTGGCCTCCAGGGAAGCAGCGCCGCTGCGGGGACGCGAGGGGAGGAGGAGCTCCGGTAGTGGCGGTCGCTGGCCGGCGCAGCAGTGACATGGGAGGTGAGGAGGCGGCGGAGCAGGCTCTTAGTGCTGGGAGGAAGGCGATGTCGAGTAGGATGAGGGAGTGAAGGAGTTGAGCGTTGGGATCCTGGTGACGGCGCTCGGGAAGGGAGGAAAGGAGCGAGGGGAAAGGATAGCGAGATCGGGGGAGATGGGGATCGAGATGCGGGCCTCTGGCGGCACGAGGGAATGAGGAGGACAGGCGCAGGGGATCGAGCGGGAGGCCTCCCCTGGCGCTAGGGTTCGGGAGGGAGTGGGCCGGCTGGAAGTGGATGGGCCGGCCTGCTAGGAGGCCTAAGTGGCCAGCGGTGCAGGCCGCCCCTCTCTCTATCTCTAATTTTCTCATTTAAAACAAAACAAAAAAGGAGAAAGAAAAGAAAGAGAAGGTAGGGGTGGAATCTGGGCATGGAGATAATTTTCACGGACTCACAAAAACGTGCATGTTCACAGAAAAATAGAAGTGGCAAGATTGAAAGATCTGGATTCAAATCCATTTGAATTTAATCCAAATGGTTTGAGTAAGTTCAAGGTTTTGCCGAGTCCAAAAATGTTGGGAATTTTGGTGGAGCTCGGGAAAGATGAAGGAATTTGCGGCAAAGTTGGAGGCCAAGAATTGAGAAGGAAAAAGGCATGGAACTTAACTGTAAGTGTGTTATGGTGATTCCAAATTAATGGAATATTTATAATATAGCTCCCTAATAATAGTAGGAGACTTTTATATGTTATAAAGAGAACTTCACCATGTGAACTCCCTCGATTTAAATGGATCAAAGATCCATGCCATTTATTTAGTTGAGTTAAAAAAAGACATGATGGCATGATGATATGATGCAATGCACAAATGCAAAGATGAATGCAACAGACAAAACAAATTACCCGACGAAACTCGAAAAACCAAGGAAGGCATCTGAAGCTCCGGTCTTGGGGGATTACAACACTCCACCACTACGAGAGGATCTCGTCCCGAGATCTAGGATGGCTCCGGAGGGGAAAAGTAAGAGGAAGATAAGAGGTAAAACTAAGTTGCTTCTTTGACAAATGAGTGAAACCACGAACCTTGAGAGGTCGAACAAATTGAATGAAAGAATACAACAAAGATGCACAAAGTTGAAAACACTTCGTTAGAAAAGAGGAACAAGGAACATTACTAGAACCTTGTAGGTTGAAAGACATAAGAAAAAGGGTTGCAACGGACAAAAGTACATACAAGCACTCCGGTTGAAACAAGATGTACAAGGAACGATAAAGAACAATTACGACAACACTCTGGTTGAAACAAGATAGAGAAGGAATAAGAATGATATAATTTGGACAGCACTCCACCTGTAAATGGAAGGAATTGAACATGATCTTGACAAGATGAGAGGATACTTGAAAAGAGGACACGACCCTCCGGTTAAAAGGATAAGCACGAAAAGAACATGGTCCTCACAATCCGAGATGATGAGTGAAGAGAGCAACACCTCAATGCCTCCGGAAGAGATAAAAGAATGGAATCAAAAGAACGGAGGAGAAAACAACATCCTCTACCTCAAATGAGCTTGAAAAAGCATATTTAGGAGAAGGGTCGAACGGAGTTGTTGGAAATCCAACATCGAAAAGAATAATCTTGTTGTGGGCATATGGAAAACATCCCAAAATTATGAGGTGAAATTCTGCCACTAACAAAAACAATAGATTGGATAGATATGAAAAAGGAGACGAGAAACTTATTTCACCGCGAGGATAAATGAAGAACTTGGATCATTTATGAGCACCACAAATAGCAACCATCCTTAGGGAAGGCTTTAAGTGAAACATGACACAAGATAACTCCAACGAAGAGATTGGTGGATTTAAAATATCTCATTCTTGACAACAAGTGAATCATTAAACACGAAGGGAAAATTATCAACAATGACATAACACCACCTCAAAAGATAAGATAGAACGAAATGGACTTTGGATGCAAGATGAAGAATGCTAGAACTCCTCTGAAAAGAATCTCGACGAACACTTCGAGAAGGAATTAAATCCTTGATGAACCATCATGTAGAACCTCCATGAAGAACTCCGGTAATGAAAGAATGACCAAACAAAAGGAAAGAGAAGGTTGAAAACACAAGGTGAAGCCTTGCAGTGATTTGATGAAGCTTTGCGACGAGATAAAGTGGAAACTTGGAACTCCGGAAGGAAAGATAAAGCATCTCGAACCGAGAATGTGATATGATGAACCACTTCGGAAAGCAGGAAATTAGATCACTTGGATGAAACAATAATAAGAATTACGTTATGCTTATCCTTCACCAATTAAATTGATTACAAGCAATGGATTGCATACCACTTATTCTCATAGATAGGATTAAGAGAGATATAGCATAAACTTGGTAAAGTCATCAACAACCACCGGTAGGATTGGAAGCAATGAATGAATTTATATGATAACGAAAGAAGAGAAATGTTGAACGAACCACCGTAAGAATTGAAAATAAACGAAGAAAAGATAAAGAAACACCTGGGATAAATAGAAAATGAACGAAGATTCTTGAGGGAATTTGATACAAGAGAACGAAGAGATCACGAACTGATTAGAGAATACTTGGATGATGCACCGGCAAGATTTAGAGAATGAGAGTTGAAAGCTGAGAATGAATACTTCTGAGATGATGGGCTCCGGATGGGTGAAAAGAATTCTCACAATCGAAAAACAATTATGAGAGGATGGCAACAAGCTAGAACCACAAATCTTGAAGAGAATGGAGCAAGATTGGGAGAAAAATCTTCCTCGGTCTTCAAATCCGAGAATGACGATGAGAAACACCACCATGAATTGTTAAGACACTCCGGAGTAATGAAGAATATAAATGCTGAATCAACAATGAAAAGAATTTGAAAGATCTTGGAGAAAGACATTTGACTGATGATAATTCATTCTTATGTCAAATTTGGAAAAGAATTTGAGAGTAGCTCCAAGAAAAAATAGAAGAGTCAGGTAAGACCCTGGAAAGACCTGTGGGTTAGGGCCCACTCAAAAGATACACCGTTGAACGATTTAAAAGATAGATTGCACCGGTTGAATTAGAATGGCTTGAATGAGGTAACAACCTCGAAATAGGTTGAACGGATCTTGAATGAAAAGACAAGCCTTCTGAGATATCTTCAGCACTTCGAAATAATTGAATAGCGAGAAGTGAATGATTAAGAGATACACTGGCATACGAAAGCACTTGAAGCGAGGAAGGGAATATGATCAACACCGAAAACTTGACTTGAATCCACCGGAGAAGAAAAGAATGGAGAATGATGAACGAGTAGAGCTTCTTCATGAGAAACACCGGGTAAGAACATGAAGGAAAAAGAATGGAGAGACTTCCATCAATAAAATGGATAGTGATTAAGAAATCTGAGTCCTTGAAAAAAAAGGGGGGGGGGGGGGGGGAAAAACAAAGACAACTTGGGTACGGATGAAACGAGCACCGTTGAGAGAACTTAGAATTGAACTTGGATGTGTTTAAATGATTGGATCCACTTGAAGGGAAACACGCCGGTTGAAAAGGATTGACATGACAATCTCGATTATCATGAAGGATTGGCATTCACATAGGAGTATGAGAACACCATTTGGGGAAGGTATGGAATCAACACTTGACATTGAAGCAACTCGAATACCACAACTCAAAACAAAACAAAGGATTGGCTTGCAAAATAAGCCGGAACAAACATATGATAGAGATTTCGTCCGAAGTTTTCATGGTAGGGCCCACACGGGCTTGATCGTACAACACCATCATGTACAAGGTAGTGCACATGACATACGAAGCGTCCCCGAGTCAGCATAGCCAAGGACTCTTTAAGACACAACGAGACCACTGTAAAACCAACCGTGGATAGGCGGACCACTAGACGTCGAACCCCAATCTCATATCATACATCTGTCGGAAAGATATCCTAGGAGCTACTTGAATTCCCACTTATAAACTCCCGAAACTTTCTGGTTATGCAATCAGGTGTTGGGGATACAAGGGAAGCATAATATCTCACCCAAAACTAGCAAATCCTACATCCAGCTGTATCCATCCTTCAACACATAACCAAGAAACCTTCCGAAATCATTTACCTCAACCTTCGAAAAGCATCCGTTATACAAGTTATGGCAATACTCCCGAACTCCCGCCCCAGTACTGGGTGGCGTCGAGGTTATCTCACCAACAACTGCATAAAAGATTTTTTTTCGATGTCGGCGAACTCAGGTATTCCAGAACTGCAATGATAAAATTGTGACGACAACAACTCTGAGCTCAACTCCCCGGGACACTGCCACAACCCCTAAATGTCAAGAGGCACCAAGAACAATGTTCTCGTCACAAAACCATCGGAACAATTCCAGGATACCCGCGTGATCCTAAACTTTTTTTTAGTGAAATTTGAGAAGAGAATAGTCAAAACTCTACGTCAGGACGCCTCACCAGAGCGACGAAGGGACTGAGGAGTAAAAAGAATCATACTCTCCGATAAATATAATCCTATAAGACTCAAAACATTTTTCTAGACTCAACAACGCCAGCGATTCGATCAAGCAGGGGGCTTGAGGGAGTCCTGGATTAGGGGGTGTTCGGATAGCCGGACTATACCTTCAGCCGGACTCCTGGACTATGAAGATACAAGATTGAAGACTCCGTCCCGTGTCCGGAAGGGACTTTCCTTGGCGTGGAAGGCAAGCTTGGCGATACAGATATGAAGATCTCCTACCATTGTAATCGACTTTGTGTAACCCTAACCCTCTCCGGTGTCTATATAAACCGGAGGGTTTTAGTCCGTAGGACAACATACACATCGACAATCATACCATAGGCTAGCTTCTAGGGTTTAGCCTCCTCGATCTCGTGGTAGATCTACTCTTGTACTACCCATATCATCAATATTAATCAAGCAGGACGTAGGGTTTTACCTCCATCGAGAGGGCCCGAACCTGGGTAAAACTTCGTGTCCCTTGCCTCCTGTTACCATCCGGCCTAGATGCACAGTTCGGGACCCCCTACCCGAGATCCGCCGGTTTTGACACCGACATTGGTGCTTTCATTGAGAGTTCCTCTGTGTCATCGCCGTCAGGCTCGATGGCTCCTACGATCATCGATAGCGATGCATTCTAGGGTGAGATCTTACTCCCTGGATAGATCTTTGTCTTTGGCGGCTTCGCACTGTAGGCCAATTCGCTTGGCCGTCTGGAGCAGATCGAAAGCTACGCCCCTGGCCGTCAGGTCAGATTAGGAAATTTAAACTACACGGCTGACATCCACGGGGACTTGATCTTCGACGGATTCGAGCCACTACCGAGCGCGCAGCACTGTCACGACGAGCATGATCTAGCTCTGCCGCTGAACAGTGCCCTGGAGGCCGCACCCGCATTGGCTCCGACCCTTAACTCGGAGCCAACTGCGCCGGTCGAGGATGGGCGGTTGGACGCCACCTCGGGGGCTGCGACCCCAACGGCGATTGAGCCAAGCACCAGCCCCGTACTCTGCAAGACTCGTGACTCCAAGGAGCCGGACTCCTCTCCGGACTTCGAACCCTCTGCGCCCCTACCGATCGAATCCGATTGGGCGCCGATCATGGAGTTCACTGCCGCGGACATCTTTCAGCACTCGCCTTTCAGCGATATCCTGAAGTCACTGAAGTCTCTCTCTTTATCAGGAGAGCCCTGGCCGGACTACGGTCAGCAAGGTTGGGGTACGGACGATGAAGAAATTCAAAGCCCACCCACCACCCACTTTGTAGCCACTGTCGACGACTTAACTGACATGCTGGACTTCGACTCTGAAGACATCGACGGTATGGATGCCGATGAAGGAGATGATGACGAACCAGCGCCTACTAGGCCCTGGAAAGCCACCTCATCGTATGACATATACATGGTGGACACCCCAAAAGAGGGAGATGGAGATGGAACAGCGGAGGATGACCCCTCCAAGAAACAGCCTAAGCGTCGGTGTTAGCGGCGCCGCTCAAAATCCCGCCAAAACAAACAAGGTGATTGTAACGCCCCCGATGCGGTTATATCTCCTACGTGTCGAAGCACAACTTAGAGGCATAACCGCATTGAAAGCAATGTCGCAAGTAAGGCAATCTTCACAACATCCCATGTAAATAGATAATAAAAGGGGAAGGTACATAGTTGGCTTACACTCGCCACATCAAACAAAGTACATAAAGAGCATTACATCATCCAATCACTCATGGCCCGACTACGGTGCCAAAATAAAAGATCAACCCAACATGCGACACGGTCCCGATCACCCCAACTGGTCACCACTACTGATCATCAGGGAAAGACACATAGTAACGGCGTGAATCCTTGTCGAACTCCCACTTGAGCTCAAGCGCGTCATCTGGAACGGAGTCATCAGGCCCTGCATCTGGTTTGGAAGTAATCTGTGAGCCACAGGGACTCAGCAATCTCGCACCCTCGCGATCAAGACTATTTAAGCTTATAGGTAAGGCAAGGTAATATGTGGAGCTCTAGCAAGCGACTAGCATATGTGGTGGCTAACATGTTCGCAAAAGAGAGCGAGAAGAGAAAGCAAAGCACGAACGGATAACTATAGAACAACCTGCGGCAAGCATTACTCCAACACCGTGTTCACTTCCCGGACTCCGCCGAGAAGAGACCATCACGGTAACTCACACAGTTTGATTCATTTTAATTAAGTTTAGGTTCAAGTTATCTACAACCGGACATTAACAAATTCCCATCTGCCGATAACCACGGGCACGGCTTTCGAAAGTTCAAATCCCTACAGGGGAGTCCCAACTTAGCCCATGACAAGCTCTCACGGTCAACGAAGGATATACCTTCTCCCGAGACATTCCGATCAGACTCGGTACCCCGGTTCTACAAGACACTTCGACAAGTTAAAACAAATCCAGCAACACCGCCTGAATTTGCCGAGAAATCCCGATAGTAGCTGCACATATCTCGTTCTCAAGGCACACTCAGATTGTCTTAGGTACGGGTAGGCCAGCCCAGAGTTTCCCCTGGTGGCCACCGGCAGCTGACAGGTTGGACCAACACTCAAAGGAGCACTGGCCCGGGGGGTTTAAATAAGATGACCCTCGGGCTCCGGAAACCCAAGGGAAAAAGAGGCTAGGTGGCAAATGGTAAAACCAAGGTTGGGCATTGCTGGAGGAGTTTTATTCAAGGCGAACTGTCAAGGGGTTCCCATTATCACCCAACCACGTAAGGAACGCAAAATCCGAGAACATAACACCGATATGACGGAAACTAGGGCGGTAAGAGTGGAACAAAACACTAGGCTAAAAGGGTGAGCCTTCCACCCTTTACCAAGTATGTAGATGCATTAATATAACAAGGTAATATAATGATATCCCAATAAGTAAATAATGTTCCAACAAGGAACGGTTTCCAATCTTCACCTGCAACTAGCAACGCTATAAGAGGGGCTGAGCAAAGCGGTAACATAGCCAATCAACGGTTTGCTAGGACATGGTGGGTTAGAGGTTTGACATGGAAATTTGGAAGGCATGATAAGCAAGTGGTAGGCATCGTAGCATAGGCATAGCAAAAGAGCGAGCATCTAGCAAAGCAAAGATAGAAGTGATTTCGAGGGTATGATCATCTTGCCTGCAAAGTTGTCAGAGTTGACTGGATCCTCGAAAGCAAACTCAACGGGCTCCTCGTTAGCGAACTCGTCTCCCAACTCTACCCAAACAAGACAAACAAGAAAGGGGAACGCAATCAACCACGTGCAAAGCTCAAACAACATGATGCAAACATGGTATGATATGCGGGATGCGAAATGTGATGCATATGCAAGATTTGACAAGAGATAAATGACCCTGGCCTCAACATGGAAATCCAAGTGTGCCACTGGAAAGATGAGATGATTTCGCTTGAAAACGATACAAAGAACGCCGGAATCGGAGACACAGTTTGGAAATGGCAAGCGAAACAAATATGGCACCGGTCTGCGATATACAGCAAGTGACCATCTAAATGCAACAAGATAATTATGCTACAGAACTCAAACATGGCAAAAAAATGCATGGCAGGCATCCATTCATGATGCTTGACAAAATATGAACACTGAGCTACGGCCAATTCATCCATTAACAGGTTCAAACAAGCATGGCAAAAGTGCAATTGGTAAACAGATCTCAGACTTAGTGAAATTAACACTTGTCTGGAATTTCAGATCAGGTAGCACACTTTGGAGCAAGAAAACTATATGCTACAGGAACTTAACATGGCAAAGTAAGGCATGGCATGGAGCTACTCAAAGAGCTTAACAAAAGTCCCTTAGTGACCTTGAGCCAAAAGGGATAAGAAAATACAATTGCAAGCATGTGAACATGGCAAAAATATAATCAGATCTCAGACTTAGTGAAAAACTGGAGCATGCAAATCTGTTAATGAGTAGGCATGTTTACGAGCTCGATGCACTCACTACAGAGCATGGAATGACAAACTAAGCATACACCCATCAAGAATACATATCATATAAGCTAGACATGGCAAGAACAACAAAATAGCATGCACGGGTCAATAACAACATCCTCGGCAAAATCGCTAACAAGTCAACAATCTAACAGGATTCACGAAATAACAAAAGTAGAGCTCGATTGACTCAAGCTAGGGTGCTCCATAATTGCAAAAAAAACACATGGATGGATAGAGCACTACAAGATTAACAAATCATCCTTACTGATCATCTTCAAAAGAGGCATGGAGCTACTCAAAGAGCTTAGAAAAAGTCCCTTAGTGACCTTGAGCCAAAAGGGATCAGAAAATACAATTGCAAGCATGTGAACATGGCAAAAACATAATCAGATCTCAGACTTTGCGAAAAACTGGAGCATGCAAATCAGATATCAAGTAGCATGTTTACGAGCTCGATGCACTCGCTACAGAGCAAGGCATGACAATCTAAGCATACACCCATCAAGAATACACATTATACAAGCTAGACATGGCAAGAACAACAACATAACATGCACGGATCAACTACAACATCCTCGGCAAAATCGCTAACAAGTAGACGATCTGCCCAGTTTCACGAAATAGTAAAAGTAGAGCTTGATTGACTCAAGCTAGGATACTCCATAAATGCAAACAAAGACATGGATGGATAGAGCACTACAAGATTAACAAATCATCCTTACTGATCATCTTCAAAAGAGGCATGGATCACTAGGAAACAACATGAACATATGGCATATTGATAAAACAGATCAAGGACATAGTGGAAATGCTAAGTCCCTGAAATCAGCATTAACGAATGCTCCACTTTGCAATCTTGTGCTAGTCACCACACACATCAAAAAAATACATGGATTGCACCTCTGGAAAGATGGCAAAGCATATGACAAAACACATGTAGAGCTCATGGGCATATCATGCACACAATAAGCATGGCAAAAATGACAAATAGCCATTTGGAGCAGCAGATCTGACAACTAACTCAAATAGCACTCTTCCAATAGCATTTCGGGCATCAACATGAACTCAAATGAAAATGATGCAATGAGATGAAATGACGTGATCTCTGAGACGAACATTTTGATATGCTATATGCCCAAAACAGATTTACGGATGCAAAGTTAAGGCACGATGAACATGGCAATATAATTAGGGTTAGGGACGAAAAAGTCAACCTGAGATTTCGGATCTCAGATCCAGATCGGGATCTCGCCGGAGTTACTGTTCATGCACGGAAAATGAGGTTCGTCGGTCAGACTTGGAGCTCGAGGTCGTCGGGGAAGGGCCGGCTGGAACTTGGGGAGGCGGAGGCAGCGGAGGGCATTGCCGGCGTGGTCGCCGGCGCCGGGCGGTGGCAGCGCGGCCTTGCCGGAGTTGAGGAGGCGCGGTGGAGCGGCCGCTGGACTTGAGGCGAAGGGCGGCGAGGAGGTCCGGCCGCCGGAGTTGAGGAGGAAGCGGCACGGTGCGGCGCCTGGCGCTGAGAGGCGCGACCCGGTCGGGCGGCGGGGAGGGCCGGCCCCGGGCTTCGGGGACCTCCGCGGTGGGAGGAGGCGGCCGGCCACGTGGCGCCCTGTCAGTGGCCGCGGGCGGCGGCGGACATGTCCGGTGGCGGCGGATCTGGTTCTTTAGTGTTTCAGGGGGAAGAAGAACCGAAATTTCGGGAGGGGTGATATTTATAGGCATAGAGGGAGCTAGGAGTGTCCAAATGAGGTGCGGTTTTCGGCCACGCGATCGTGATCGAACGCTCTAGATGATGGAGAGGGTTTTGGTGGGTTTTGGGCAAAATTGGAAGGGTGTTGGGCTGCAACACACACGAGGCCTTTTCGGTCCCTCGGTTAACCGTTGGAGCACCAAACGAAGTCCAAATGGTACGAAACTTGACAGGCGGTCTACCGGTAGTAAACCAAGGCTGCTTGGCAAGTCTCGGTACAATCCGGAAATGTTTAATCCCCACACACGAAAAAAAGGTAGAAATGACCACCGGAGGAGAACGGAGCGCCGGAATGCAAAACGGACAACGGGGAAAATGCTCGGATGCATGAGATGAACACGTATGCAAAAGCAATGCACATGATGACATGATATGAGATGCATGACAATGACAACAACACACGGAGACAAAAACCCAAACCCGAGGAAATAAAATAACTTAACGCCGGAAACGGCAAGAGTTGGAGTACATATTAGGTAAATTACATCCGGGGTGTTACAACACTCCACCACTACGAAAGGATCTCGTCCCGAGATTTAGGACTGGAAGAACGCCGGGTACTCAGAATGGAGGTGATCCTCGCGTTCCCAGGTGGCTTCACGGTTGGAATGGTGTGACCACTTGACTTTGAGGAATTTGATTGACTTATTGCGAGTCTTGCATTCAGTATCTTCAAGAATAGCAACGGGGTTCTCACGATAAGAGAGTTCTTCTTGGAGCTCAATATCTTCGAAGTTGACGGTGCAGTCAGGAGTCTTGAAGCACTTGCAGAGCTGAGAGACATGGAACACGTCATGCACATTGGCAAAGTTTGAAGGAAGCTCGAGTTGATAGGCGAGATCGCCTCTCTTGCTGACGATCTTGAAAGGTCCCACGTATCTAGGGGCAAGCTTCCCTTTGATACCGAAGCGACGAGTACCTTTCATTGGAGAGACGCGGAGGTAAACATGATCTCCGATCTTGAAAGCCAAATCACGATGCTTACTATCATAGTAGCTCTTCTGGCGCGATTGCGCTGCTTTGAGGTTATCTCGAATGACTTTGCACATTTCCTCTGCCTCTGTGATTAAGTCATTTCCTAGAAGTGGACGTTCACCGGTTTCAGACCAGTTGAGAGGGGTACGACACTTCCTGCCATACAGAATTTCGAATGGGGCCTTGCCCGAACTTGCTAGAAAACTGTTGTTGTAGGAGAATTCAGCATATGGAAGACAATCCTCCCACTTCATGCCAAAGGAGATCACATAAGCCCTGAGCATATCTTCAAGAATCTGGTTAACACGCTCGACTTGACCGCTAGTTTGAGGATGGAAAGCTGTGCTGAAGCGGATGTTGGTGCTCATGGCCTTCTGAAAAGAATCCTAAAACTTGGAGGTAAAGATGCTGCCACGGTCTGAAGAGATCACCTGTTGAATACCATGCAGAGAGACAATCCGAGAGGTGTAGAGCTCCGCCAATTGAGCTGCAGTGATAGACTCTTTGATAGGCAGAAAGTGAGCCACTTTAGTGAGTTTGTCGATGACAACGAATATAGCATCATTGCCACACTTGGACTTTGGAAACCCAGTCACG
This sequence comes from Triticum urartu, assembly GCF_003073215.2. NCBI lineage: Eukaryota > Viridiplantae > Streptophyta > Magnoliopsida > Poales > Poaceae > Triticum > Triticum urartu. Next base: position 175,011,726 of record NC_053022.1, on the reverse strand, counting down.
AAGTCCATCTCAATGTGGTCAAACTTCCATTCTGGAATGGCAAGAGGTTGGAGGAGACCAGCTGGCCTTTGGTGTTCTGCCTTCACTCTTCTGCAGACATCACACTCATTCACGAACTGTGCAATCTCGCGCTTCATTCGAGTCCACCAATAAGCCTGCTTGAGGTCCTGATACATCTTCGTGCTCCCAGGGTGGATGGAGAGGAGTGAATTGTGAGCCTCGTTCATGATAACCTTATGAAGATCACCTTTGGGCACAACAATACGATCCTCGAAGAAGAGAGTATCCTTGTCATCAAGGCGGTAGCACTTGTACTTGGGTTGACTCTTGGAAATCCCAATCTTCACCTTCTTCACCATAACATCAAGAAGTTGAGCCTCGTGAATCTGGTCTTCCAAGGTAGGAGAGACTTGAAGGTTTTCGAGGAAACCTTGAGGAACAACTTGCAGATTGAGTTTGCGGAAAGCTTGAAAAAGCTCGAGTTGGTAAGGCTTGAGAATCAGACTGTTGCAATAAGCCTTCCTGCTCAATGCGTCAGCAATCACATTGGGCTTGCCTGGAGTATACTCGATACTCGGATTATACTCTTGAATCATTTCGACCTATTGAGTCTGCCTGAGGTTGAGATTAGGCTGAGTGAAGATGTACTTGAGACTCTTGTGGTCAGTGAAGATGTCCACTTTTCTTCCCAATAAGAGATGTCTCCAAGTCAAAAGAGCATGCACAACTGCCGCCAACTCGGGGTCATGAGTGGGGTAGTTCTTCTCGTTGGGCTTCAACTGGCGAGAGGTATAAGCCACAACTTTCTTCTCTTGCATCAACACTGCACCAAGCCCTTGAAGAGAGGCATCGCAGAAGACCTCGAACGGTTTGGATTCATCAGGAGGAGTCAGAACTGGAGCAGTGACCAATTTCTCTTTCAAAGTGTTGAAAGCGATGTCACATTCTGGAGACCAAACGTACTTGACGTGCTTCTGGAGAAGGTTTGAGAGAGGCTTCGCGATCTTTGAAAAGTTCTCAACGAACCTTCGACAGTAGCTTGCGAGACCGAGGAAGCTACGGAGTTGCTTCACGTTCTAAGGTGGTTCCCAATTCACAATTGCGGACACCTTCTCAGGATTCACCGCAATGCCCTTCGCAGAGATGATATGTCCAAGATAAAGAACCTCATCGAGCCAAAACTCGCACTTTGAGAACTTGGCGTAGAACTGGTGTTCCCTGAGCTTATCGAGCACCAAACGCAAGTGCTTGGCATGATCTTCCTTGTTCTTCGAAAAGACCAGAATGTCGTCGAGGTAGACCAAAACAAAGTCATTGGTGTAGGCGTTGAAGATGAAGTTCATCATGCGAGAGAAAGTCGGAGGAGCGTTGACGAGGCCAAAAGACATGACAGTGTATTCATATGAACCATAGCTTGTCCTGAAAGCCGTCTAGGGAATATCTTGCTCACGGATTCGAATCTGATGATAACCCATACGGAGATCAAGCTTGGAGAATACTTGGGCACCTTTGAGTTGTTCGAATAACTCGTTGATGTTGGGAAGTGGGTACTTGTTCTTTATAGTCTTCTTGTTCAATGGACGGTAGTCAACACAAAGTCAGTCCGTTCCATCCTTCTTCTTCACAAAGAGTACTCCACAACCCCACGGAGAGGAACTAGGTCGAATGAGACCCATTCGCTCTTGAATATCGAGTTGCTTCTTCAGCTCCTTCAACTCTTCAGGTCCGAGCTTATAAGGATGCTTGCAAACCGGTTCCGTGCCAGGCTCAAGATTGATGACGAATTCAACTGGCCGGTGCGGAGGCATTCCTGGAAGCTCTTCTGGAAAGACGTCTTGATATTCGCAAACGACTGGAATTTGAGAGATGGCATCCAGTTCACCCTTCTCATTGAGAGGAAACAGACGGATGGTATCATCATGAGCAGCAAAGACAATTACATCCTCAGACGAATGAGTCAATTGAATCTGCCTGGCAGCACAATCAAGATGAGCCTTGTGCTTAGAAAGCCAGCCCATTCCAAGAATAAGATCAATATCCGAGTCACCAAGAACCGAAGGAGAAGATAGAAATTTGTAGACACCCAAAGTGATAGTAACATCCGGAGCAATGGAGTTAGCATGCATGCGCCTACCGGGAGAGACAACTGGTAACGGTCTAGGCAAAATTTGCAAGGCCAACCCATGCTTAGATGTAAACGGTCTCAAGATGAAACAATGCGATGCACCAGTGTCAAAAAGAACTTTAGCTAGAATATCATTAATAGGAAGGTTACCCATGATGACATCTGACGAGTCCTCTGCCTGAGCTGCGTTCATCAAGTTGACCTTGGCGTGCTTGGGGTTATGCTTGACCACAGCTGTACTTGCCGATCTCACAGGAGGAGGAGGAGGGAGACGCCTCTGATTGAAGCATTTGGTGGCATAGTGACCCTTCTGTTGGCACTTGTTGCACGTGATCTCTGAAAGCGGACGGTGATACGGAGCACTCGATCTTGGAGCTTGAGACGAAGTCTTGTTCTGAAAGCCAGGGTTGGGTGGGTGGGAAGATCCACTGCCACCTTTGGTCTTATGATACGGCTGACGGAACGGAGGAGGAGGAAGCTAATACTTCTGCTGCTTGGCCACTTGAGTAGAGGAAGAAGGAGTAGCATCTCTGACTCGCTTCTTGGAAGCATCACACTTCAGTTGAGCAGCCTCTTGCTTCAATGCCATGTTGTATAACTCATCGTACCTCAAGGGCTCAAAGAGAACAAGAGCTAGCTGGATTTCTTCTCTGAGACCACCCCTGAACTGGTATATCATTCTCTTCTCGTCAGGGACGTCCTGCTTAGCAAAGCGGGCGAGCTTTTGAAACAACTTGTTGTAGTCATAGACAGACAAAGAGCCTTGCTTCAGGTTGCGGAATTCCTCACGCTTGCTTTCAACCACGCTCTGAGGAATATGATGAGCTTTGAAGTCTTGACGGAATTCATCCCAGGTAATCACACGGCCTCCTCTGGAATCCTTGTACTGCTGGAACCATTCTGCAGCTTGGTCTTTGAGTTGGAAGGAAGCGAACTTGACAAAGTCCTCAGGCCTGACGTTACTGCACTCGAAATGCTTGCACAAGTCCACGAGCCAATCGTCAGCTTCAGTTGCCTCAACACAATTGCTGAAAGTCTTTGGCTGGTTAGCAAGGAACTGGTTGAGTGTAGCAAAGTGATTCTGATTGTTGCCTTGGTTGCCTTGGTTCGCTTGGTTGCGCTCTTGAAGAATTTGCATGATCAACTGCGTGTTTGCATTGGTAGCGGCCATCACAGCTTGCCATGCCTCCGGAGGAGGAGGAGGTGGTGGGGGATCCTGATTCTGATTCTGATTGCTGCTCTTAGCGGGAGCCATCCTGAAGAGGGTGACATCCTTTAGCACATTGCCAGATAAAATTGAAGCTGAATCAAGCGGGTTGAAATAGCAACATATAGTCTTCACATCCGAACATAAGAAAAAATGCATTCCACTTCAATGGTCACATATCCATAAATTGAGAAGCCACTTAGAATTTAGGTAGAGGAATAAATCAATAAGGTACGGATCAAGAACGAATACTCGGTAAGAAATCCCAATCTCAAACCAAATATCCGTGGAAGAAGAGCTGGAGCTACAAGAATTCCCACCTATGAAACTCCCGAACCTTTCCGGTTATGCAATCAGATGTTGGGGATACAGGGGAAGCATAATATCTCACCCAAATCTAGCAAATCCTACATCCAGCTGTATCCATCCTTCAACACATAATCGAAAAAACTTCGGAAACCATCTACCTCAACCTTCAAAAAGCATCTGTTATACAAGTTATGGCAATACTCCCGAACTCCCGCCCCAGTACTGGGTGGTGTCGAGGTTATCTCACCAACAACTGCATAAAAGAGATTTTGGATGTCGGCGTGCTAAACTCAGGTATTCCAGAACTGCAACGATAAAGTTGTGACGACAACACCTCGGAGCTCAACTCCCCGGGACACTGCCACAACCCCTAAATGACAGGAGGCACCAAGAACAATGTTCTCGTCACAAATCCATCGGAACGATTCCAAGATACCCGCGTGATGCTAAATTTTTTTAGTGAAATTTGAGAAGAGAAGAGTCAAAACTCTATGTCAGGATGCCTTACCAGAGCGATGAAGGGACTAGGGAGTAAAAAGAATTCCTAAACTCTCCGAAATATAATTCCTAAATGACTCAAAACATTTTTCTAGACTCAACAACGGCTGCTAAAAACGATCAAGCAGTGGGGGCTCCTAAGGTCGGGGAAGGCTCTGATACCAACTTGTAACGCCCTCGATGTGGCTATATCTCCTATGTGTCGAAGCAAGACTTAGAGGCATAACCGCATTGAAAGCAATGTCACAAGTAAGGCAATCTTCACAACATCCCATGTAAATAGATAATAAAAGGGGAAGGTACATAGTTGGCTTACACTCGCCACATCAAACAAAGTACATAAAGAGCATTACATCATCCAATCACTCATGGCCCGACTACGGTGCCAAAATAAAAGATCAACCCAACATGCGACACGGTCCCGATCGCCCCAACTGGGCACCACTACTGATCATCAGGGAAAGACACATAGTAACGGCGTGAATCCTCATCAAACTCCCACTTGAGCTTAAGCGCGTCATCTGGAACGGAGTCATCAGGCCCTGCATCTGGTTTGGAAGTAATCTGTGAGCCACAGGGACTCAGCAATCTCAAACCCTCGCGATCAAGACTATTTAAGCTTATAGGTAAGGCAAGGTAATATGTGGAGCTGCAGCAAGCGACTAGCATATGTGGTGGCTAACCTGTTCGCAAAAGAGAGCGATAAGAGAAAGCAAAGCACGAACGGATAACTATAGAGCAACCTGCGGCAAGCATTACTCCAACACCGTGTTCACTTCCCGGACTCCGCCGAGAAGAGACCATCACGCTAACTCACACAGTTTGATTCATTTTAATTAAGTTTAGGTTCAAGTTATCTACAACCGGACATTAACAAATTCCCATCTGCCCATAACCGCGGGCACGGCTTTCGAAAGTTCAAATCCCTGCAAGGGAGTCCCAACTTAGCCCATGACAAGCTCGCACGGTCAACGAAGGATATACCTTCTCCTGAGACATTCCGATCAGACTCGGTATCCCGGTTCTACAAGACACTTTGACAAGTTAAAACAAATCCAGCAACACCGCTCGAATGTTCCGACAAATCCCGATAGGAGCTGCACATATCTCGTTCTCAGGGCACACTCAGATTGTCTTAGGTACGGGTAGGCCAGCCCAGAGTTGCCCCTGGTGGCCACCGGCAGTTGACAGGTTGGACCAACACTCAGAGGAGCACTGGCCCGGGGGGTTTAAATAAGATGACCCTCGGGCTCCGGAAACCCAAGGGAAAAAGAGGCTAGGTGGCAAATGATAAAACCAAGGTTTGGCATTGCTGGACGAGTTTTATTAAAGGCAAACTATCAAGGGGTTCCCATTATCACCCAACCGCGTAAGGAACGCAAAATCCGGGAACATAACAACGATATGACGGAAACTAGGGCGGCAAGAGTGGAACAAAACACTAGGCTAAAAGGCTGAGCCTTCCACCCTTTACCAAGTATATAGATGCATTAAGATAACAAGGTAATATAATGATATCCCAATAAGTAAATAATGTTCCAACAAGGAACGGTCTCCAATCTTCACCTGCAACTAGCAATGCTATAAGAGGGGCTGAGCAAAGCGGTAACATAGCCAATCAACGGTTTGCTAGGACATGGTGGGTTAGAGGTTTGACATGGCAATTTGGGAGGCATGATAAGCAAGTGGTAGGCATCGTAGCATGGGCATAGCGAAAGAGCGAGCATCTAGCAAAGCAAAGATAGAAGTGATTTCGAGGGTATGATCATCTTGTCTGCAAAGTTGTCAGAGTTGACTGGATCCTCGAAAGCAAACTCAACGGGCTCCTCATTAGCAAACTCGTCTCCCGGCTCTACCCAAACAAGACAAACAAGCAAGGGGAACGCAATCAACCACGTGCAAAGCTCAAACAACATGATGCAAACATGGTATGCTATGCGGGATGCGAAATGTGATGCATATGCAAGATTTGACTAGAGATGAATGACCCTGGCCTCAACATGGAAATCCAAGTGTGACACTGGAAAGGTGAGATGATTTCTCTTGAAAACGATATAAAGAACGCCAGAATCGGAGACACGGTTTGGAAATGGCAAGCGAAACAAATGCGGCACCGGTCTACGATATACAGCAAGTAGCCACCTAAATGCAATAAGATAATTATGCTATAGCTCTCAAACATGGCAACAAAATGCATGGAAGGGATACATTCATGATTCTTAACAAAAGATGAACACTAAGCTACGGCCAATTCATCCATTAACAGGTTCAAACAAGCATGGCAAAAGTGCAATTGGTAAACAGGTCTCAGACTTAGTGAAATTAACACTTGTCTGGAATTTCAGATCAGGTAGCACACTTTGGAGCAAGAAAACTATATGCTAAAGGAACTTAACATGGCAAAGTAAGGCATGGCATGGAGCTACTCAAAGAGCTTAGAAAAAGTCCCTTAGTGACCTTGATCCAAAAGGGATCAGAAAATACAATTGCAAGCATGTGAACGTGGCAAAAACATAATCAGATCTCAGACTTTGCGAAAAACTGGAGCATGCAAATCAGATATCAAGTAGGCATGTAAACGAGCTTGATGCACTCGCTACAGAGCAAGGCATGACAATCTAAGCATACACCCATCAAGAATACACATTATACAAGCTAGACATGGCAAGAACAACAACATAGCATGCACGGATCAACTACAACATCCTCGGCAAAATCTCTAACAAGTAGACGATCTGCCCAGTTTCACGAAATAGTAAAAGTAGAGCTCGATTGAATCAAGCTAGGGTGCTCCATAAATGCAAACAAAGACATCGATGGATAGAGCACTACCAGATTAACAAATCATCCTTACTGATCATCCTCAAAAGAGGCACGGATCACTAGGAAACAACATGAACATATGGTATATTGATAAAAACAGATCAAGGACTTAGTGGAAATGCTAAGTCCCTGAAATCAGCATTAACGAATGCTCCACTTTGCAAGCTTGGGCTAGTAAGCACACACATCACAAAAATACATGGATTGCACCTTTGAAAGATGGCAAAGCATATGACAAAACACATGTAGAGCTCATGGGCATATCATGCACACAATAATCATGGCAAAAATGACAAATAGCCATTTGGAGCAGCAGATCTGACAACTAACTCAAATAGCACTCTTCCAACAGCATTTCGGGCATCAAGATGAACTCAAATGAAAATGATGCAATGAGGCGAAATTATGTGCTCTCTGAGGCGAACATTTTGATATGCTATATGCTCAAAACGGATTTACGGATGCAAAGTTACGGCACAATGAACATGGTAATATAATTAGGGTTAGGGACGAAAAAGTCAACCCGAGATTTCGGATCTCAGATCCAGATCGGGATCTCGCCGGAGTTACTGTTCATGTGTGGAAAACGAGGTTCGTCGGTCGGACTTGGAGCTCGAGGTCGCCGGGGAAGGGCCGGCCGGAACTTGGGGAGGCGGAGGCGGCGGAGGCCGTCGCTGGCGTGGTCGCCGGCGCCGGGCGGTGGCGGCGCGGCCTTGCCGGAGTTGAGGAGGCGCAGCGGAGCGGCCGCCGGACTTGAGGCGAAGGGCGGCGAGGAGGTCCGGCCGCCGGAGTTGAGGAGGAAGCGGCGCGGTGCGGCGCCTGGCGCGGAGAGGCGCGGCCCGGTCGGGCTGCGGGGAGGGCCGCTCCCGGGCTTCGCGGGCCTCTGCGGTGGGAGGAGGCGGCCGGCCACGTGGCGCCCTGTCAGTGGCCGTGGGCGGCGGCGGACGAAGTGTCCGGCGGCGGCGGATCTGGTTCTTTAGGGTTTCGGGGGGAAGAAGAACCAAAATTTCGGGAGAGGGTGATATTTATAGGCATAGAGGGAGTTAGGAGTGTCCAAATGAGGTGCGGTTTTCGGCCACGCGATCATGATCGAACGCTCTAGATGATGGAGAGGGTTTTGGTGGGTTTTGGGCCAAATTGGAAGGGTGTTGGGCTGCAACACACACGAGGCCTTTTCGGTCCCTCGGTTAACTGTTGGAGCACTAAACGAAGTCCAAATGGTACGAAACTTGACAGGCGGTCTACCGGTAGTAAACCAAGGCCGCTTGGCAAGTCTCGGTCCAATCCGGAAATATTTAATCCCCACACACGAAAGAAAGGTAGAAATGACCATCGGAGGAGAACGGAGCGCGGGAATGCAAAACGGACAACGGGAAAAATGCTCGGATGCATGAGATGAACACGTATGCAAAAGCAACGCACATGATGACATGATATGAGATGCATGACAACGACAACAACACATGTAGACAAAAAACCGAACCCGAGAAAATAAAATAACTGAACGCCTGAAACGACAAGAGTTGGAGTATATATTAGGTAAATAACATCCGAGGTGTTAAAGTGATTCCAGCACGGGAGATAATAATACTCCGGAAAGCGCCGAAGAAAACCCCCTCCAGCAAGATTTAGCACAGGAGGATGGAGAAACCAGCCCTCATGAGAGAGCGGCAGACAGAGAGGTCGAGGGCGATAATTATATGCCTCCTTCCGAAGACGAGGCAAGCCTCGATGACGACGAATTCGTCATGCCAGAGGATCCCGTCGAGCAAAAGCGTTTTCAATGCAGGCTTATGGCCACGGCAAGAAGCCTCAAGAAAAAACAGCAACAGCTTAGAGCTGATCAAGATTTGCTAGTCGACAGATGGACTGAAGTCCTTGCGGCCGAAGAGCATAAACTCGAATGCCCCTCCAGGAGCTACCCAAAGTGCAGGTTGCTACGCCGATTAGAGGAGGAAGCACTTGATGCGGCCGACCGGCCACCTAGTGGTCGCAACAGAGAGGCCTCTCGGCCCTCCACTCAAGCCGCACCCCGTACCAAGGCACGGGAATATGCGCCGGACTTATGGGACATGTTGGAGGACAAGGCAAGGCAAACAAGATCGATCTACGGATCGCGTGGGCGTCCCATGGCTCGAGACGGTAACCGTCACACCGGCCACAAATTCGGTGGGGCCAAACACAGTAGACAAGGCTCATTGGAGCTACGTCATGATATAGCCCAGTACAGAGGCGCCGCACACCCACTCAGCTTTATAGAAGAAATAATGGATCATCAAATCCCCGAGGGTTTCAAACCCGTAAACATCGAATCATATGATGGCACAATAGGTCCTACGGTATGGATCGAGGATTATCTCCTTCATATCCACATGGCCCGCGGTGATGATTTCCATGCCATCAAATACCTCCCACTCAAGCTTAAAGGACCATCTCGGCATTGGCTTAACAGCTTGCCAACAGGATCAATCATTTGTTGGGAGGACCTGGAAGCCGCATTCCTCGACAATTTCCAGGGCACTTACGTGAGACCCCCAGACGCCGATGACCTAAGTCACGTAATTCAGCAGCCAAAGGAAATGGCCAGGCAATTCTGGACACGGTTCCTAACAAAGAAAAATCAAATAGTTGACTGTCCGGACGCTGAGGCCCTAGCAGCCTTCAAACATAATATCCGTGACGAGTGGCTGGCCCGGCACCTTGGACAGGAAAAGCCGAAATCTATGGAAGCACTCACGACACTCATGACCCGCTTTTGCGCGGGAGAAGACAGTTGGCTTGCTCGTAGCAACAATATGACCAAGAACCCTGGTAATTCGGACACCAGGGACAGTAGTGGCAGGTCGCGTCACAACAAGCAGAAGCGCCGAATTAACGATGACAATGCTGAGGATACGAAAGTTAATGCCGGATTCAGAGGCTCTAAATCCGGTTAGCGGAAAAAGCCATTCAAAAGGAATCCTACGGGCCCTTCCAGTTTGGACCGAATACTCGACCGTTGTGACGCCCCCGATTTGACCGTACACTAATCATGCACGCAAAAGTGTACGATCAAGATCAAGGACTCACGGGAAGATATCACAACACAACTCTACAAATAAAATAAGTCATACAAGCATCATATTACAAGCCAGGGGCCTCGAGGGCTCGAATACAAGAGCTCGATCATAGACGAGTCAGCGGAAGCAACAATATCTGAGTACAGACATAAGTTAAACAAGTTTGCCTTAAGAAGGCTAGCACAAACTGGGATACAGATCGAAAGAGGCGCAGGCCTCTTGCCTGGGATCCTCCTAACTACTCCTGGTCGTCGTCAGCGGGCAGCACGTAGTAGTAGGCACCTCCGGTGTAGTAGGAGTCGTTGTCGATGGTGGCGTCTGGCTCCTGGGCTCCAGCATTTGGTTGCGACAACCAGGTAGAAAGGATAGAGGGAAGAGAAGGAGAAAGCAACCGTGAGTACTCATCCAAAGTACTCGCAAGCAAGGAGCTACACTACATATGTATGCATTGGTATCAACTGGAATAAGGCTATTATATGTGGACTGAACTGCAGAAAGCTGGGATAAGGGGGGATAGCTAGTCCTTTCGAAGACTACGCTTCTGGCAGCCTCGTCTTGCAGCATGTAGAAGAGAGTAGACTGAAGACCTCCAAGTAGCATCGTATAGCATAATCCTAACCGATGATCCTCCCCTCGTCGCCCTGTGAGAGAGCGATCACCGGTTGTATCTGGCACTTGGAAGGGTGTGTTGTATTAAGTATCAAGTTCTAGTTGTCATAAGGTCAAGGTACAACTCCAAGTCGTCCTGTTACCGAAGATCACGGCTATTCGAATAGATTAACTTCCCTGCAGGGGTGCACCACATAACCCAACACGTTCGATCCCATTTGGCCGGACACACTTTCCTGGGTCATGCCCGGCCTCGGAAGATCAACACGTCGCAGCCCTACCTAGGCACAACAGAGAGGTCAGCACGCCGGTCTAAATCCTATGGCGCAGGGGTCTGGGCCCATCGCCCTTTGCACACCTGCACGTTGCGAACGCGGCCGGAAGCAGAACTAGCCCCGTTAATACAAGAGCAGGCTTACGGTCCAATCCGGCGCGCGCCACTCAGTCGCTGACGTCACGAAGGCTTCGGCTGATACCACGACGTCGAGTGCCCATAATTGTCCCCGCTTAGATGGTTAGTGCGTATAGGCCAGTAGCCAGACTCAGATCAAATACCAAGATCTTGTTAAACGTGTTAAGTATCCGCGAACTCCGACCAGGGCCAGGCCCACGTCTCTCCTAGGTGGTCACAACCTGCCCTGTCGCTTCGCCACAAAGATCCACACAGAGGGCCGTTGGGACAAAGGTCCTTTCAGCCCCCAATCCGTGAATCACTCGCGGGTGCTCCACAAGCCGACCCGACTTTAGTCACCACATGTATCATGTATAAAGTATATAGTATATACCCGTGATCACCTCCCGAGTGATCACGGCCCGATAATATAGCATGGCAGACGAACAAGAATGTATGGCCACTGATGATAATCTAGCATCCTATACTAAGCATTAGGATTGCAGGTAAAGGTAACAACAGTAGTAGCAAGGACAGGCTATGCATCAGAATAGGATTAACGGAAAGCAGTAACATGCTACACTACTCTAATGCAAGCAGTAGGGAGAAGAGTAGGCGATATCTGGTGATCAAAGGGGGGGCTTGCCTGGTTGCTCTGGCAAGAGAGAGGGGTCGTCAACACCGTAGTCGTACTGGGAAGCAGCGGCGTCGATCTCGGTGTCTAGCGAGAGAAGAAGGGGGAAGAAACAATAAATATTGAGCAAACATATGCATAGAAATGCATGACATGACAAGTAGCGGTGCTAGGGGTGCCCTAACGCGGTACGAGGTGGTACCGGTGAAGGGGGAAAACATCCGGGAAAGTATTCCCGGTGTTTCACGTTTTCGGACAGATGAACCGGAGGGGGAAAGTTGCGTGTTCGCTATGCTAGGGATGCGTGGCGGACGAACGGGCTGCGTATCCGGACTCGTCTTGTCGTTCTGAGCAACTTTCATGTACAAAGTATTTTCATTCGAGTTACGGATTATTTTATATTGATTTTCAAAGTTTTAATTTATTTTCTAGAATTCACAAATTTAATTTAATTAGTAATTTCGAATTTAAATAGTGAAACACTTTTACACTCAAACTGAGCCAGCCACAGTCAAGGACATGTGGGGCCAGTCAAAGTGAACAGCACAGTCAGCTATTGACTTGGTCATCCAGTGAATAGTGCAAGTGGGTCCCGTGTGTCATAGACAGTTCCTTTTAACAGGGTTTTAATTTTGGGTTTAATTAACGAGGGACCCACTGTCAGTGTCTAATTAATTAACAGGTTAATTTTAACTTATAAAACGGTTTAATTAAGCGCGGGGCCTACATGTCAATGAGAGTTTTAGGTTTAGGCTTAGTGGCTAGTTAGCTGGTTAATGACCTGGGCCCACCGGTCAGTGGCCCAGGCGACAGTTTAGACCGCTCGGGTCCAGCGAGGCAGGGTGTGGCGGCGTGCTACAGGGGCGCAGGCGACCCACCGGAATGCGCCCCCGGCGACCAAATGGGCCTCTACGACCACCCGCGGAACCAACGCGGCGTGGCAAGCGCAGGGGTGCAAGTCGTTCATGTGGAGACGGCCGAAGGTGGCCATGATGACGACATCGGATGGCGGTGACGATGCAGCCTCGGCTACATCCGAGCTACGGGGCGAGGGGAGAAGGGGGAGAGGCCACACAGGACCGGGAGCTCACAGTGAGCACGGGAGCGCGCCCGACGAAGACGGAGAAGCAGTGGTGGTGGTGGTGGTGGTGGTGGGTCGTCGATGACGACCGGCGGGGCAGAGGAGGTAGACGCGACCGATCAGGCGTGTTAGGGGTTCGGGGAGCCCCGACGAGGTCCGGCGATGAAGAGGCGGCCGGGATGAGCGACGACCGACGAGCGCCGAGGCGGCGAGCCTGGCCCCTGCGCGGCCAGGCACGCGGGCAAGGGGGAGGCCAGGGTGCGTGAGGTCACCGGCTCGGGTGCGGCATCGAGGTGGCGGGCCGGCGTCGGGGATGAGCGACCGCAGGGCGCGGGGTCGTTGACGGCGAAGGGGTTGGGTGGCGTCAGGGGGGGCTACGATCTGGGGCGATCCAGATCGGGCGGGGGAAGGGGATCGAGGGAGTGTGGATAGCGATTAGGGTTTCGGGTGCGGGGCTTAGTAGGCCAGGGGCGCGCGGGGCTGGGCCGACAGGCCGCTCGGCCACACGGCCAACAGGGCCAAGGCCCAGTCGGGGGGGGGGGAGTTGTTTTCCTTTTACTTTTTTTTGTTTCAGTTTTATTTTTTATTTATAAAAGCTAATGATAAGTATGAGAGTTGGCCTAAATTAGGATAGCCATTTTAGGCACTGCCACAAAAAGGTTTGATGAGCATTTGAATTGTGCATAAATGAAAGTGGATTAATGAGGTTGTTTTGGTCACCGCTTTAATTGTTTTAGGGCAATTAAATATTTTATATAATGTTGGATGCTATTTGCTAATTAGTTAGTCCCCTTTGAACATTTTTAATTCATTTTTTTGAAACTATAATTTGACTTGTTATTTGAATTTGTATTTGAACTAAGTTTTGAAACACGTGAGGTTTAGCAAAATTTAATCATGATGACCTGGCATCATTAACAAAGGTTTACTGTAGCTTAATTACCCGGGCATCACAACCGCTCATGCCAGATACATGGCACCCCTGAAAAGCCAGCCAATCACACCAACAAGGATTGTTGGGTGTTCAAGCAGGCAGGCAAGTTAAACACCGAAAATGAAGACAAGGGGCTGCATAGCGATGACGACGAGGAGCCCCGGCCGTCGAACAACAGTGGACAGAAGGGTTGTCCCCCACAAGTGCGGACGGTGAACATGATATACGCAACCCATGTCCCCAAAAGGGAGCGGAAGCGTGCGTTAAGGGACGTATATGCGGTAGAGCCAGTCGCCCCAAAGTTCAACCCATGGTCCTCCTGCCCGATCACCTTTGATCGAAGGGACCATCCCACTAGCATCCATCATGGCGGATTCGCTGCATTGGTTCTAGACCCAATTATTGACGGATTTCATCTCACTAGAGTCCCTATGGACGGCGGCAGTAGCCTGAACCTGCATTACCAGGATACAGTGCGGAAAATGGGCATATATCCCTCGAGGATTAAGCCCACCAAAACGACCTTTAAAGGTGTAATACCAGGTGTAGAGGCCAACTGTATAGGCTCAGTCACACTTGACGTGGTCTTCGGATCCCCGGATAATTTCCGAAGCGAGGAGTTATCTTCGACATAGTCCCGTTTCGTAGTGGCTATCACGCACTGCTCGGGCGAACCGCATTCGCTAAGTTCAATGCGGTACCGCATTACGCATACCTTAAGCTCAAGATGCCAGGCCCTCGAGGAGTAATTACGGTCAATGGAAACACCGAACGCTCCCTCTGGACGGAGGAGTGCACGGCGGCCCTTGCAGCGGAAGTTCAAAGCAGCCTCTCAAGGCAGTTCTCCAGTCCGGCCACTAAACGACCGGACACCGTCAAGCGCGCCCGGAGTAACCTACAACAAGACTGCCTGGCACGATCCGAGCAGGCGTAGCAATGCGGCCCCAACCCCAACCCTCGCAAAAAGGCGACGCCAGTACTTCGTGTACATAACTACACTCTAGAGATACCATGGGCACAGGGGGAGGGGCACCATCACGGCACGCCCAAAACACGGCTTAAACCGTACCAGGGGCTGCCGATTTTTTAATTTTCTCTTACTTTCAGGACTTCATCCTTCGGAAGGCCTGTTCGGCAGTTCAATTGCCACACAAACGATGCAAGAACCAGGGAAGCAGACAAGCCACGCCGCACTACGGAACTCCCAGGTGGTCTCTATCACGAGCAGTATACCCGTTCCGCATACTATTCCGCGGCTTGCCCCTGGAACGGACATGTTAACTAGTCCAACCTTCCACTTATCACATTATTTGTATCGTTCTGCTTTGATCGCAGCCCTTTTTAATAAACAATGCATAGCTTTCGTCTATTTTTGCATTACCTTTTTTCTTTATATATGTTCCTTAACGACATGTTGCACCCGTACACATTGGTACGGCCAAAATACGCCAGGGGCTTTAGTACCCCTCAATACGCCAGGGGCTTTAGTACCCCTCAATATGGTGCGAGAAGTCCGAACACTTTAACAAGTGCGGCACCCCGAACTTATAGCATTATATGCATCGGCTCCGAATCATGTCTTGTGTCAATAGTTGGGTTTGCCCGGCTCCTATGTTTTGGTGCCTTACGTTCCGCTATATCGACTAAGGTAGCACTAGGAGAACCACTGCGATTGTGCCCCGGTTGAGCTGGGTCGAGCACCTCAGTGGAGAAAGCTAAAACTGACTGTCATGATGAAGCGAGAGCTGGTCGCTGTTCGAGAGGTTTTTTTGAGTCCCTAAAGACTTATGCCGCTTAGGGCGAGGAGCCGGCTCTGTCCGGCCAAGGCATGGATAGCGCCCCGAACTCGGTCTTCCGAATACCAGGGGCTTCGCCAAAATTTAAAATTATAGAATTCTATGGCTAAGTGAGAGTGTTCACGCATTATAGTCTGATTGCCTTGTTCGTTGGGCTGAGCGCCTCCCTCGAAGGACCCAAACATGGGAAAAAGAGCACTCAGGTTTATCCCTGAACACCCCAGCACTAGCGGCACGGGGGCAGTAGTCGACGACTCGCCATCTCTCAGAATTGATAAACAGCCGCATAGAAGGTAGTATTTTAAATTCCAACAGCATTGCTTAGTGCATATAAACAAGTTTTCAGCGCACTGGACAAAACGAGCAAGTTTCACTCAAAAATTACATCCCTAGAACATTCATCCACCACAAGGCGGGCACCCTTCAGAACATCCTTATAGTAATTCTCGGGCTTGCGATGCTCTTTCCCCGGCGGTGGCCCATCCTTCACAAGCTTCTCAGCATCCAGCTTGCCCCAGTGCACCTTAGCACGGGAAAGGGCCCTACAGCCACCCTCAATGCAGACGGAGCGCTTGATGACTTCGAGCCTTGGACAGGCCTCCACCAGCCGCCGCACCAGCCCGAAATAGCTCCCAGGCAGAGCCCCTCCAGGCCACAGCGGAACAATGAGGCCCTTCATGGCCTGTTCGGCCGCCTTGTGGAGCTCGACCAGTTGCTTCAGCTGGTCGCTCAGGGGCACGGGGTGTCCGGCCTCAGCGTACTGAGACCAGAACACCTTCTCCGTCGAGCTGCCCTCCTCGGCTCGATAGAATGCGGCGGCATCAGACACACTCCGGGGAAGATCTGCGAACGCTCCTGGAGAGCTCCGGATTCGGGTAAGTAACAAGTAACTCACATTTATGTGTTTGCTTTGCATAAAGAATGCCTTACCCGCCGCTATCTTCTTCACCTCATCCAACTCCTGGAGGGTCTTCTGGGATTCGTCCTTGGCAGACTTGGCATTTTCAATAGCCACCGCGAGCTCGGACGCTCGCTTCTTGGAGTCAAGCTCCAAACTCTCATGTTTTTCCATGAGAGCCTCGAGCTCTTGCCGCACGTTGCCAACTTCGGCCTCATACTTCTCCCGCTCGGTGCGCTCCGAGGCTGCCCTCTTCTCGGCCTCGACCAGCGCCTGCTTAAGGGTCGCCACTTCACACGTGGCCCCTAAAATAGCCATGATAATCCTGTCATTCTTTGGAATTGCACCTTTTTATATATATTTAAAAACAGGGCATTTCTTACCTTCATTGTCCTCGAGCTACTTCTTGGCATGCTCGAGCTCTTGCTCGGACCGCTCGAGGTTCTGCTTTACCGTGTCCACTTTTGCAGTCAGTGCAGCAGACGCAAGCAGGGAAGCCTGCATATGCATATTGACTTATCTTTGTTAGACTCCTGCGAATTCTATTTGATCCTCTATTCGGCTTTTCTTCCCGAACGCCAAAAAGAGCATCAGGGGCTACTGTCTATGTAGTACTATTATTTACACATTCTTTACTTACCTCAAAGCCTGTCAAAAGGCTAGTACAAGCTTCAGTCAGTCCGCTCTTGGCGGACTGGACCTTCTGGACCACCGCACTCATAATAGTGCAGTGCTCCTCGTCGATGGAGGCGCCTTGGAGCGCCTCCAACATATTGTCCGGCGCCTCCGGTTGGACGGGGGCCACCGGCACGGCGGACTTGCTCCTATTGGAAGGAGGTCCCCCGCCGGACTCTGGAACCTCTGAGGGTTCCGGAGCGGTGTCCGGCCTAGAGCCGGACTTGGAGCCCCGAGGGGTTTCATCCCCTTTACTCCTAGAGTTCGGGAGGTCGCCTTGCGGCGCCTCTAGGACCACCTCCTCCCGGCTTGGAACCTGTCGGGACAACACTTCGGTGTCGTCCGTAGGGCGGGGGGAGGAAGCCGTCGGAAGCGAGTTCACATCCGACGAGTCCAGTGAGCCGCTCGACGACGCGTCGAGCCGGTCTTTGGGTGAGCTGCATAAACATATTCGACGTAAGGGAAAGCTGTGCAATAAACGAATACTATGAATTACTCTGGTATCTGGATACTTACGATTTTGCCAGGGGCTTGGCCCTGGGCTGCCACTCCTCTCCGCCGACGTCGGCGTCGGTGGAGCAATCCGGAGGAAGGGTTTTCCCCTTCTTGGACCCTCCGGCCTCCCCAGAGAGGGCGGCCTTCCTTTTCTTCTCTCCTCCCGCTGGAGGGGGAGAGTTCTCCTCTTCTTCCTCCTCATATTCACGCGAGGAATGCGCCTCGGAACCATCGGATGATGGATCCGACACATCCTGGCGCCGGGCACTCTTTCGAGTCCCCGCGACCTTTTTCGCGGCCTTCTTCTCCGGCACCACATAGGGTGCCGAAACCAGCAGCTTCGCCAGGCGAGCGTCCGCTGGGCCTTCGGGCAAAGGAGCCGGACAGTTGATCTGTCCGGACGTCACCTGCCAATCATGTCAAAGGAAATGGAGCTTAGATCCCGCATGGAATCAAACTATGAAAAACTGATACCCTATAAAAGGAAAAAAAAACAGCTTACCGCGAGAGCGTGACGCTGCGCACTGAATCCGCGATCCTCGGTAGCGGATGCGGGAGCCTCGGCGCCCTTGAAAAGCACCTTCCAGGCATCTTCGTACGTCGTGTCGAAGAGCCTGTTCAGGGTTTGGTGCTGCGCCGGGTCGAACTCCCACAGGTTGAAAGCCCGTTGTTGACACGGGAGGATCAAGCGGATGAGCATAACCTGGACCACGTTGACAAGTTTGAGCTTCTTGTCCACCAGGGTTTGGACGCATGTTTGGAGTCCGGTCAGCTCTCCCTTCTTACCCCACGATAGGCCCATCTCCTTCCAGGAGGTGAGCCGCGTAGGGGGTCCGGATCGAAACTCAGGGGGTGTGACCCATTCGGTATCGCGCGGCTCGGTGATGTAAAACCACCCCGATTGCCACCCCTTCAGGGTCTCCACAAAGGAGCCGTCGAGCCAGAGGACGTTGGCCATCTTGCCCAGCATGGCGCCTCCGCACTCCGCCTGGTTGCCGTGCACCACCTTCGGCTTGACGTTGAAAGTCTTGAGCCACAGGCCGAAATGGGGGCGGATGCGGAGGAAGGCCTCGCACACGACGATAAACGCCGAGATGTTAAGGACAAAGTTCGGAGCCAGATCGTGGAAATCCAGGCCGTAGTAGAACATGAGCCCCCGGACAAATGGGTGAAGAGGGAAGCCCAGTCCACGGAGGAAATGGGGGAGGAACACCACCCTCTCATGGGGCCTAGGGGTGGGGATGAGCTGCCCCTTTTCGGGGAGCCGGTACGCGATGTCGTTAGACAGGTATCCGGCCTTCCTCAGCTTTTTGATATGTCCCTCCGTGACGGAGGAGACCATCCACTTGCCTCCCACTCCGGACATGGCTGGAGAAGGTTGAGGTGGGGAGTGCGGACTCGGGCGCTGGAGCTCGAGTGCGCAAGAATGGATAGGCAAAGGAGGAAGAAGGTGTAGGTGAAAAGGTGGATCCTTATCCCCTTATATGGGTGGACGCAACTACATGTCCCCACCAGCCTGGTAAAACTCGCTTATCTCCAAGCGCCGTAATCAATGGCGCGGTTGGGTTACCCACGCCCGTATTGATGAGAATCCCGGGATAAGGGGACACGATCTCTGCTTTAACAAGACGTGCCAAGGAAACCGCCTCGCATAACGCGCTGAGGTGGGATAATGAAACGACTCGGATAAAGGCTTGGCCATGGTGTGTCACGCTACGGAATACGTCAGCAGATTAGATTGGTGTAAATATTATTCTCTCTATGGCAATATGTGGAAACTTATTTTACAGAGCCGGACACTATCTTCGTGTTCCAAATCTTCTATGAAGTACTTGGAGGAGGAACCCGCCTTGCAATGCCGAAGACAATCTGCGCGCCGGACTCGTCGTCATTGAAGCCTGGTTCAGGGCTACTGAGGGAGTCCTGGATTAGGGGGTGTTCGGATAGGCAGACTATACCTTCAGCCGAACACCTGGACTATGAAGTTACAAGATTGAAGACTCCGTCCCGTGTCCAGAAGGGACTTTCCTTGGCGTGGAAGGCAAGCTTGGCGATACGGATATGAAGATCTCCTACCATTGTAACCGACTTTGTGTAACCCTAACCCTCTCCGGTGTCTATATAAACCGGAGGGTTTTAGTCCGTAGGACAACATACACATCGACAATCATACCATAGGCTAGCTTCTAGGGTTTAGCCTCCTCGATCTCGTGGTAGATCTACTCTTATACTACCCATATCATCAATATTAATCAAGCAGGACGTAGGCTTTTACCTCCATCGAGAGGGCCCGAACCTGGGTAAAACTTCGTGTCCCTTGCCTCCTGTTACCATCCGGCCTAGACGCACAGTTCGGGACCCCCTACCCGACATCCGCCGGTTTTGACACCGACAGGGCTCCTAAGTCGGGGAAGGCTCTGATTACCAACTTGTAACATCCATGATGCGGCTATATCTCCCACGTGTCGGAGCATGACTTAGAGGCATAACTGCATTGTAGGCATGTCGCAAGAGGGGTAATCTTTACACATCCCATGTACTGAATAAGAAAGGGAAATAGAGTTGGCTTACAATCGCCACTTCACACAATACATAAATATAGCATTACATCATCCAGAAGACAATCAAGGTCCGACTACGGAACCAAAATAAAAGAAGACCACCCCTAATGCTAGATCCCCGGTCGCCCCGACTGGGCTCCACTACTGATCAACTGGAAACGAAACAACACAACGAACACGATCTTCATCGAGCTCCCACTTGAGCTGGGTTGCGTCACCTGCACTGGTAACATCGGCACCTGCAACTGGTTTTGTAAGTAATTTGTGAGTCACGGGGGCTCAGCAATCTCACACCCTCGCGATCAAGACTATTTAAGCTTATGGGTAGGGAAAAAGTTAGTGAGGTGGAGCTGCAGCAAGCACTAGCATATATGGTGGCTAACTTACGCAAATGAGAGTGAGAAGAGAAGCAAAGCACGGTCGTGAACTAGAAGTGATCAAGAAGTGATCCTGAAACTACTTACGTTCAAGCATAACACAAGAACCGTGTTCACTTCCCGGACTCCACCGGAAAGAGACCATCACGGCTACACACGCGGTTGATGCATTTTAATTAAGTTAAGCGTCAAGTTCTCTACAACCGGATATTAACAAATTCCCATCTGCCCATAACCGCGGGCATGACTTTCGAAAGTTCAAAACCCTGCAGGGGTGTCCGAACTTAGCCCATCACAAGCTCTCACGGTCAACGAAGGATATTCCTTCTCCCAGGACGACCAGATCAGGCTCGGAATCCCGGTTACGAGACATTTCGACAATGGTAAAACAAGACCAGCAAAGCCGCCCGATGCGCCGACATCCTGATAGGAGCTGCACATATCTCATTCTCATGGCAACACCGGATAGGTCAAGCTACGAGTAAAACCAGCCCTCGAGTTACCCCGAGGTGGCCCGCAGGCTGCCCGGTTCGGACCAACATTTAGACAAGCACTGGCCCGGGGGGAGTTAAAATAAAGATGACCCTCGGGAGAGCGACTCCCAAGGGAAAAAGTAGGTGGTGGTGAGGAAAATGGTAAATCCAAGGTTGGGCCTGCCTGGAGGAGTTTTATTCAAAGCGAACTGTCAAGGGGTCCCCATAACACCCAACCGTGTAAGGAACGCAAAATCAAGGAACATAACACCGGTATGATGGAAATTAGGGCGGCAAGAGTGGAACAAAACACCAGGCATAAGGCCGAGCCTCCCAACATATCCATGTTCCAACATGGAACAAACTCCATCTTCACCTGCAACTAGCAACGCTATAAGAGGGGCTGAGCAACGCGGTAACATAGCCAAACAACGGTTTGCTAGGAAAGGTGGGTTAGAGGCTTGACATGGCAATATGGGAGGCATGATATAGGAAGTGGTAGGTATCGCAGCATAGCAAAAGAGCGAGCAACTAGCAAGCAAAGATAGAAGTGATTTCAAGGGTATGGTCATCTTGCCTGAAATCCCGCAAGGAAGAAGAACGAGTCCATGAAGAAGACAAACGGGCATAGTCGAACGGATCCTCACAAACGCGGCGTTATCGGAACTAACACGAAGAAGCAACACCGGAAATAAGCAAACAACATAGTAAACATTCATCACATAAACATGGCATGATGCACAACCAAGTATGATGCATGTCCGGTTTAATGAAGCATGGCATGGCAAAGTGCACAAGCAATCCTACAAATTAAGTGGATCTCAATATGCAACTCCATTGCATATTGACGGAACACCACATCAATTATTTAGTTCACTCTCGACTAGGTACTCAACAATATTAAATGTTGGTTAACAAGTCAAGAGGTGAAGCATAACAAAACTATACCATTTAAACAATTTAAATTGGGCCGGATATAACAAACAACAAATCCGGTAAATCCCCATATGGATTAGCAATTTAATGCAACAACAATTTTAAACATTTTAAATGTTGTTATCATGATGCGGATGACATGTGCAAGTTTATGCAATCTTTATTAAAAGTTGACAAGAGCATTAAGAAGCATTTGTCACCGTGGTGGAAAGAAAAAGGGGTGCCACGGCAACGATAACGAAAACGGTGCCACGGCAACGTTCCAGTTCCGATAACTCGATTGAGATACCGATGCAAAGGAGAAGTGTGCGGATGCGTGCAAAAGATGGTGGGGCGCTCCCGGATACCGGGTGTCCCATGAGTCGACGACGGTGTCAAACGAGGGAACAACTAACGTTCACGTGCGGATTACAACAACCAACATGCATCTCATACAACATGCATTCATTCGTTCACGGTGATGGTACTCGGTCGTTTCGAAGAGGTACTTGGGGTCATTCGAACTTGCCGGTCTCGTCATCTCGATGGGGTGCTTGACGTTCTTAGCGATTCCGAAGACGGCGGTAGAGTTACACTTGTTGTAGGGGTACTTGTCGGATCCACGACGACGGTAGTCATTCATGTTCGCTCGGAGAGGTACTTGATGACTCCAATGTCTTCGGGGCGACGGTACTTGTCAAGTCATCATGTAGACGTACTTTCGAAGAGGAACTTGTCGCGTCCCAAAATGAGCAAGGCAAAAGCCCTCGTTCAATGGTGCTCGAACTTGACGAAATCCACGAATGGTTTTTGGCGTATCCTGGTCTTGGAGAGGCCTATGGAAAAGAACTTGGCGTCCACGGATACAAGGAGCCGCGGTCTTGGCATCGAGCAGGGGTTCGAAGGAAAACGAGGGGCGAGGTGGATGCTGATGTTGCCTGCCAGGAGGCGAAGCGAGGCGGGAGGAGCGGGAAACGGCGAGCATAGTACAGGGAGGCGCGAAGGCAGGGTCAGGGGCACTCTCTTTGCAGCGAGATGGCGGCCCGAGCACAGAGATGGCCATGGGAGGCTGGCGGCTGCGGGCGACGAAGCAGCTCGAGGAAAAGGGCTCGCTGGCCAGAACGACGCACGACAGCATAGGAAAAGGGGTCACCGGCGGCGCTGTTGACGCAGCTTTGCTGGAGGCACGCGCGCCATGGCGGGGAGGCGACGGAGGGGAGACGAAGGAGTTTGCTGGGCAGGGCGGCCTCCAGGGAAGCAGCGCCGCTGCGGGGACGCGAGGGGAGGAGGAGCTCCGGCAGTGGCGGTCGCTGGCCGGCGCAGCAGTGGCATGGGAGGTGAGGAGGCGGCGGAGCAGGCTCGTAGTGCTGGGAGGATGGCGATGTCGAGGAGGATGAGGGAGTGAAGGAGTTGAGCGATGGGATCCTAGTGACGGCGCTCGGGAAGGGAGGAAAGGAGCGAGGGGAAAGGATAGCGAGATCGAGGGAGATGGGGATCGGGATGCGGGCCTCTAGCGGCGCGAGGGAATGAGGAGGACGGGCGCAGGGGATCGAGCGGGAGGCCTCCCCTGGCGCTAGGGTTCGGGAGGGAGTGGGACGGTTGGAAGTGGATGGGCCGGCCTGCTAGGAGGCCTAAGTGGCTAGAGGTGTAGGCCGCCTCTCTCTCTATCTCTAATTTTTCCCATTTAAAACAAAACAGAAAAGGAGAAAGAAAAGAAAGAGAAGGTAGGGGTGGAATCTGGGCATGGGGTTAATTTTCACGAACTCACAAAAACGTGCATGTTCACAGAAAAATAGAAGTGGCAAGATTGAAAGATCTGGATTCAAATCCATTTGAATTTAATTCAAATGGTTTGAGTAAGTTCAAGGTTTTGCCGAGTCCATAAATGTTGGGAATTTTGGTGGAGCTCGGGAAAGATGAAGGAATTTGCGGCAAAGTTGGAGGCCAAGAATTGAGAAGGAAAAAGGCATGGAACTTAACTGTAAGTGTGTTATGGTGATTCCAAATTAATGGAATATTTATAATATAGCTCCCTAATAATAGTAGGAGACTTTTATATGTTATAAAGAGAACTTCACCATGTGAACTCCCTCGATTTAAATGGATCAAAGATCCATGCCATTTATTTAGTTGAGTTAAAAAAAGACATGATGGCATGATGACATAATGCAATGCACAAATGCAAAGATGAATGCAACAGACAAAACAAATTACCTGACGAAACTCAAAAAACCAAGGAAGGCATCTGAAGCTCCGGTCTTGGGGCGTTACGAAATGGCTGCAAGCCCCCAAAGAGTTCTCGAGAACTATGCTGGACCCACAAGATATCATGTCTACTAGACCCATATCGTAGGCCTGGCGGTATAGCTTCTGCCTGTTCGCACGCCATGCCAGCACGTGGATGTAACTTCACTTAATTCCGTCAAACGTCGCGCCTCCCACGACCTTCGCCTCCCTCGCGCGGTCGCTCCCTTTGGGACTTCGACCGGCTATAAATGAGCAATTTTTTGCCTTTTTTTAGACAAGCAAATTTTTTGCCTACTCCGCATGAATGATACTCCCTCTGGTCCTTTTTACTCTCGTCAACCGTTTGCAAAGTGTTTGACCAAATTTATACTTTTTTTTGAACACCACCTTATATTAATTAACTAGCCACACCAGTACACTCATTCGATACAATATTCACCACACAGGACGGTACGTTATTTACAAGAATACCATCTAATCTGTTGTCAAAGCTATACTTAGCGATTAAGCGTGCCACCTTATTGGCCGAACGGCTAATCTTTGACAATTGAAGATTGTTGATCAACTTCGAGATGCTCAACGCTTTCATCTTTAGGTCACGCATAGCAGACCTGTCATAGTCCCCCGATGCAAGAGACGCTACCACAAAAGCCCAATCAGTCTCTAAAATTACAGGATTATGAAGAGAAATACCTATGTAGAGACCGACAATGCAAGCCCTAAGCTCCGCTTCCTCCACGCTTTGACAGGTATCAATGAAATCCCATGACCAAATTTATACTAAAAATATCAATATCTACAATACTGATTATAATGAGTATAAGAACTACGTTTTATAATGAGTGTAAAAATATTGATTTGACATTGTGAATGTTGACACATTTTTCCATAAGTCTGGTGAAAGTATAGGTACATTGACTTTAGACAAAACTTAAATGCACAATACAGACTAATTCCTCCGTCCAGGTGCATGCCATGTCCTATCTTGTCATCACAACAAGGTTAGCTATTAGAGTACCACTACCTCCCTTCTAGTTTAAAGGGCTCGATTCAAAATTTTCACCTACTCTTAGCAAGATAGTAGAGGCGATGGAATAGTTTTTAAAGTCTGCAAAAGTACTCAACTAGTGTTGTCGTTCTTCACCAAAAAAATGTGTTTACCAATGCATGCATGAACACTAGTTACTCTAACCCCCCTCTCTTCTTTAATTCTTTGCCACATCAGCATGTTTGCTATTCCCTTGTGCATGATACCAGCTAAGATACCACCATTATGGCCAGCCTTAATCATCGCATGCAGTAATTTAGTGCACCTTGAAATATGAACATGTGTGGGGAGTGTATGTTTTTAATGACTTGAGACTATACCTAGCCCGTCATGCAAGATGACTTATTATGCATCGTTCCCCATACCTGCAGGAATCCCGTTCGTCTCCAAATCTTTTCCTATCCATGTGTGCAAACAATATGCCTGCCAAACTCTCCTTCTCCCTCCAGCGGTCCCACCACTCCACCCCGTGTGAAAAAATCTGCATGCATGACTCTCCTCCCCCCACGTTCGTCCAATCCGGTGTGACCAGCAATATTTCCGCCCCTTTTCTCCCCCGTAATTTACTCCAACAAATATGCCCACGTAGTTGTTACTTAACTGCAGGTACATTGGGTCACTGACATGTGGGCCCAACAAGGGTCTGGTCCACATGTCAGTGACGCAACTGGACCTGCAGTTAAGTCAGTGCAGCTCAGTCCATATCTTACGTAGGTGTGCCATTGCTCGCTATAAATACTGCGCCTCCCACGACATCGCTATCTCCTCCCCTTCCCTCTCACGTCGATCCTCCAACGACTCTGGCATGGTGAACGGGTAGCATGTCTTGTACTTGATGTTCTCTGCCAAGGGCCAGCATTGACCGCTGCACGCATCCGTGAGGTGATGCACCATGTCCGCCGGCGAGCCACAAAACGACATCGGGGACTCATAGTAGTGGACGAAGGGCTCCTTGGAGGCATCGACCAGGCCGTCCATGAAACGGGAGTGGCTGTAGGGGACGTTGCGCCAGTTGAATATATGAGCAAGTTACTACGAGATTTAATCCGAATAAGCACAAAATATATCATGAATTCTACCATGATTTCGAACAGGAAGGACAGAAACACATACGGTGCAATGGGAGCAGCACCGTTTGCGTTGAGGTTGTCGCCCATGTCCAAACACCACGTAGACACGGTCTTTGAGCACGGTTCGTAGTCTTTCCACGCTCGGGCATTGAAGTTTGTAACTATTTTAGATTAGAATATACTACTCCTCCGGTGCTAGTAGTAGAGCAGACTCCTACTCTACTTGTAACACCCCGGATGTAACTTTCCCTATTTGTACTCCAACTCTTGCCGTTTCCGGCGTTAAGTTATATTTATTTCCTCGGGTTCGGTTTTTGTCTCCGTGTGTTGTTTTCGTTGTCATGCATCTCATATCATGTCATCATGTACATTGCATTTGCATACGTGTTCATCTCATGCATTCGAGCATTTTCCCCGTTGTCCGTTTTGCATTCCGGCGCTTCGTTCTCCTCCGGTGGTCATTTCTAGATTTCTTTCGTGTGTGGGGATTAAACATTTCCGGATTGGACCGAGACTTGCCAAGCGGCCTTGGTTTACTACCGGTAGACCGCCTGTCAAGTTCCGTACCATTTGGACTTCGTTTGATACTCCAACAGTTAACCGATGGACCAAAAAGGCCTCGTGTGTGTTGCAGCCCAACACCCCTCCAATTTGGCCCAAAACCCACCTAACTCTGCCCCATGTTCTAGAGCGTTCGATCACGATCGTGTGGCCGAAAACCGCACCTCATTTGGACTCTCCTAGCTCCTCCTATGCCTATAAATAGACCCCCCCCTCGAAATATCCCGGATCCCCTCCTCTTCAAACCCTAAAATCTCAGATCCGCCGCCGGACACTTCCGCCCAGCCCCGCCGCTGCCACGTGGCGCCGCGCCACTCGCCGCCGCCTGAGCCCACTTCGCTGCCCCAACCGGCCCGCTGAGGCCCATCGCCGGCCCCCGCAAGCCCATCGCCCCGCCGCCCGCGTTCGGTTGCCCCGCCGCGGCCTTCTTCCGCGCCGGCGCCCGGAGCCGCCGCGCGCCGCTCGACGCCGGTCGGTCGGAGCCGCGCCCCGTCACCGCGGTGCTCGCCGCCCCGCCGCGGTGCTCACCGCCCCACCGCAGTGCTCGCCGCCCCGCCGCCCGGTGGTCGCTGCCCCGCCGCCTACCTCCTCCGACCTCCCCGGCGCCGCCCCGCGCCCTCCTCCAGCGAGAAGCTCTGGCGAGAGCCCGGCCACCTCGGTTCGCGCGCCGCCCCGATCCAGATCTGAAAATTATCAGGGTTGATTTTTTTTTCCTAAGTCTCAGAAACCCTAGTCCAAGTGCATATGTTCGTGGCTCCGTAACTTTGCATCCGTAGCTCCGATTCATGCATATAGCATATCAAAATGTTCATCTCAGAGAGTACATCATTTCATTACATTGCACCATTTTCATTTGAGTTCATCTTGATGCCCGAAATGCTGTTGGAAGAGGGCCACTTGAGTTAATTGTCAGATCTGCTACTCCGTTTAGCACTTTTGTCATTTTTGCCATGATTATTGTGTGCATGATATGCCCATGAGATCTACATGTGTTTTGTTAAGGGTTTTGTCATCTTTCCAGAGGTGCAACCCATGTATTTTTGTGATGTGTGTGGTGCTTAGTGCAAGCTTGCAAAGTGAGGCACCCGGTAAAGCTTGCAAAGCTTGCAAAGTGAGGCACCCTTGAGTCAATCGAGCTCTACTTTTGCATCGTTGCGAATCTGGGCAGATCGTCAACTTGTTTGCGATTTTGCCGATGTTATTGTAGTTGATCCGTGCATGATATGCCATTGTTCTTGCCATGTCTAGCTTGAATTTTGTGCCTTCTTAAGGGATGTATGCTTGTCTTGCCATGACTTGCACCGTGGTGAGTGCATCGAGCTCGTAAACATGCCTTCGTGAGTTATGTTTCAGCATGTCTGAAAACTGATTATGTTTTCGCTATGTTCGTGTGCTTGTTAGTATATTTTGTGATCCCTTTTGGCTCAAGGTCACTAAGGGAATTTTGTTAAGCTTGTTGAGTAGCTCCATGCCATGTCTTTCTTTGTCATGTTCAGGTCCTGTAGCGTGTTGTTTTGTTGCTCCGAAGAGGGCTATATGATCTGAAATTCCAGACAAGTGTTAATTTCACTAAGTCTGAGATCTGTCTTACCATTTGCGTTTTTGCCATGCTTGTTTGAACCTGTTAATGGATGAATTGGCCATAGCTCAGTGCTAGACTTTTGTTAAGAATCTTGAATGCTTCCCTGCCATGTATTTTGATGCCATGTTTGAATGCTGTAGCATGTTCATCTCATTGCATTTAGATGCCTACTTGCTGTAAATCGCAGACCGGTGTCATATTTGAATCGCTTGCCATTTCCAAACCGTAACTCCGATTCCGGCGTTCTTTATATCGTTTTCAAGCGATTTCATCTCATCTTTCCAGTGGCACACTTGGTTTTACAAGTTGAGGCCAGGTTCATGCATTTCCTGTCATATCTTGCATTTTGCATCCCGCATCGCATCCCGCATGGCATATCATCTTTGCATCGTGTTGTTTGAGTTCGCACGTGGTTGATTGTATCCTTGTTGCTTGTTTGTCTTATTTGGGTAGAGCCGGGAGACGAGTTCGCTAACGAGGAGCCCGTTGAGTTTGCTTTCGAGGGTCCAGTCAACTCTGACAACTATGCAGGCAAGATGATCATACCCTCGAAATCACTACTATCTTTGCTATGCTAGTTTGCTCGCTCTTTTGCTATGCCATTGCTACGATGCCTACCACTTGCTTGCAAGCCTCCCAAATTGCCATGTCAAACCTCTAACCCACCATTGTCCTAGCAAACTGTTGATTGGCTATGTTACCACTTTGCTCAGCCCCTCTTATAGCGTTGCTGGTTGCAGGTGAAGATTGAAGGCCGTTCCTTGTTGGAAAATCTTTTATTTACTTGTTGGGGTATCATTATATTGCCATGTTATCTTAATGCATCTATATACTTGGAAAAGGGTGGAAGGCTCGGCCTCTCGCCTAGTGTTTTGTTCCACTCTTGCCGCCCTAGTTTCCGTCATATCGGTGTTATGTTCCCGGATTTTGCGTTCCTTACGCGGTTGGGTTATAATGGGAACCCCTTGATAGTTCTCCTTGATTAAAGCTTTCCCAGCAATGCCCAACCTTGGTTTTACCATTTGCCACCTAGCCTTTTCTTTCCCTTGGGTTCTGCAGACTCAAGGGTCATCTTATTTTAACCCCCCCGGGCAAGTGCTCCTCTGGGTATTGGTCTGACCCAGTAGACTGCGGGGCCACCTCGGGGCAACTTGAGGGTTGGTTTTACTCGTAGGATGTCTCATCTGAGTGTGCCCTAAGAAAGAGATATGTGCAGCTCCTATCGGGATTTGTCGGCACATTCGGGCGGTGTTGCTGGTCTTGTTTTAACCTGTCGAAGTTGTCCTGAATTACCGAGATACCGAGTCTGATCGGAACGTCTTGGGAGGAGGTCTATTCCTTCGTTGACCGTGAGAGCTTGTCATGGGCTAAGTTGGGACTCCCCTGCAGGGATTTGAACTTTCAAAAGCCGTGCCCGCGATTATGGGCAGATGGGAATTTGTTAATGTCCGGTTGTAGATAACTTGAACCTTAACTTAATTAAAATGAATCAACCGAGTGTGTTACCGTGATGGCCTCTTCTCGGCGGAGTCCGGGAAGTGGACACGGTGTTGGAGTAATGTTTGCGCAGGTTGCTCTCTAGTTTCTCGCTCGCACTTTGCCTCCTCTCCTCGCTCTCTTTTGCGAATAAGTTAGCCACCATACTTGCTAGTCGCTTGCTGCAGCTCCACTCATATTTTACCTTGCCTTACCTATAAGCTTAAATAGTCTTGATCGCGAGGGTGCGAGATTGCTGAGTCCCTGTGGCTCACAGATTACTATTACACCAGATTCAGGGCCTGATGATTCCGCTCCAGGAGACGCGTATGAGCTCAAGTGGGAGTTCGACGAAGACTCTCAACGTTACTATGTCTCCTTTCCCGATGATCAGTAGTGGTGCCCAGTTGGGGGTGAACAGGACTCCTGTCGCATGTTGGGTTCTCTTTTATTTTGGCGCCGTAGTCGGGCCATGAGTGTTTGGATGATGTAATGTTATTTATGTACTTGATTGATGTGGCGAGTGTAAGCCAACTATGTTATCTCCCCTTTTATTATTATATTACATGGGATGTTTGTGAAGATTGCCTAACTTGCGACTTATGCCTTCAATGCGATTATGTCTCTAAGTCGTGCCTCGACACGTGGGAGCTAGAGTCACATCGAGGGTGTTACAAGTTGGTAATAAGAGCCTTCCCCGACCTTAGGAGCCCCATTGCTTGATCGTTTTTAGAGGCCGAGTTGTGTCTAGAAAAAATGTTTTGAGTCATTTAGGAATTATATATCGGAGAGATTAGGAATTCTTTTTACTTCCCAGTCTCCTCATCACTCTGGTAAGGCATCCTGACATAGAGTTTTGACTCTTCTCTTCTCAAATTTCACTAAAAAAATTTAGGATCACGCGGGTATCTTGGAATCGTTCCGATGGTTTTATGATGAGAACATTGTCTTGGTGCCTCCTGTCAGGGGTTTAGTGGAAGTGTCCCGGGGAGTTGAGCTCTGAGGTGTTGTCATCATAATTTTATTGTTGCAGTTCTGGAATACCTGAGTTAGTACGCCGACATCGAAAATCTCTTTTATGCAGTTCGTTGGTGAGATAACCTCGACGCCACCCAGTACTGGGGCGGG
The DNA here is from genome assembly GCF_003073215.2 of Triticum urartu. NCBI lineage: Eukaryota > Viridiplantae > Streptophyta > Magnoliopsida > Poales > Poaceae > Triticum > Triticum urartu. The sequence goes on along the minus strand of NC_053022.1, from coordinate 174,980,754 downwards.
AGTTCGGGAGTATCGCCATAACTTGTATAACGGATGCTTTTCGAAGGTTGAGGTAGATGGTTTCCGAAGTTTTCTTGGTTATGTGTTGAAGGATGGATACAGCTGGATGTAGGAATTGCTAGTTTGGGTGAGATATTATGCTTCCCATGTATCCCCAACACCTGATTGCATAACCGGAAAGGTTCGGGAGTTTCATAGGTGGGAATTCTAGTAGCTCTAGTTCTTCTTCCACGGATATTGGTTTGAGATTGGGATTTCTTACCGATTATTCGTTCTTGATCCGTACCTTGTTGATTTATTTCTCTACCTTAATTCTACGCGGCTTCTCAATTTATGGATATGTGACCATTTTAAGAGGAATGCATTCGTTCATTTTGTTCGGATGTAAAGGCTATATGTTGCAATTTTCATTCCGTTGAATTCAGCTTCAATATTGTCTATCATTGTGCTAATGGTAGTCAACCTCTTCAGGATGGCTCCTCCAATGCGCACGACTCCGAATCCTGATCCGCCACCACCTCCACCTCCTCCGGAGGCATGGCAAGCTGTGATGGCCGCAACCAATGCAAACACACAGCTGATCATGCAAATTCTTCAAGAGCGCAATCAAGGCAGTCAAGGGAATCAAGGCAGCAATCAGAGTCACTTTGCTACACTCAACCAGTTCCTTGCTAACGGGCCAAAGACTTTCAGCAATTGTGTTGAGGCAACCGATGCTGACGATTGGCTTCTGGATCTGTGCAAGCATTTCAAGTGCAGCAACATCAGGCCTGAGGACTTTGTCAAGTTCGCTTCCTTCCAACTCAAAGATCAAGCTGCAGAATGGTTCCAGCAGTACAAGGACTCCAGAGGTGGATGTGTTATCACTTGGGATGATTTCCGTCGAGATTTCCGAGCTCATCATATTCCCAGAGCGTGGTTGAAAGCAAGCGTGAGGAATTCCGCAATCTGAAGTAAGGCTCTTTGTCTGTCTATGACTACAACAAGTTGTTCCAGAAGCTCGCCCGCTTTGCCAAGCAGGACGTCCCTGATGAGAAGAGCATGATATACCAGTTCAGGGGTGGTCTCAGATAAGAAATTCAGCTAGCTCTTGTTCTCTTTGAGCCCTTGAGATACGATGAGTTCTACAACATGGCACTGAAGCAAGAGGCTGCTCAGTTGAGGTGTGATGCTTCCAAGAAGCGAGTTAGAGATGTTACTCCTTCTTCCTCTACTCAAGTGGCCAAGCAGCAGAAGTATTGGCTTCCTCCTCCTCCGTTCCGCCAGCCGTATCAGAAGAAGAGCAAAGGTGGCAGTGGTTCTTCCCCCCCACCCAAACCTGGGTTTCAGAAAAAGACCTCGTCTCAACCTCCAAAAACGGGGGCTCCGTTTCATCCTCCGCTTTCAGAGGTCACGTGCAACAAGTGCCAACAGAAGGGTCACTATGCCAAAAAGTGCTTGAACCAGAGGCGTCTTCCTCCTCCTCCTGTGAGATCGGCAAGTACAGCTGTGGTCAAGCATAACCCCAAGCACGCCAAGGTCAACTTGATGAATGCAGCTCACGCAGAGGACTCGTCAGATGTGATAATGGGTAACCTTCCTGTTAATGATGTTCCTGCAAAAGTTCTTTTTGACACTGGTGCATCGCGTTCCTTTTTGTCATGCCCTTTTGCATTGAAGCACAATGTTGATACCGAGATTATGCCCAAAGTCATGCAAGTTGTTTCTCCCGGAAGCTTTTGACTTCTAGTTTGGTTGCTCCCGATATCTCTATCACATTGGGTGATTACAAGTTTCTCTCTTCTCCGGTGGTTCTTGGTAACTCGGATATTGATCTTATTCTCGGAATGGATTGGCTTTCTAAGCACAAGGCTCGGCTTGATTGTGCAGCCAGGCAAATTCAATTGACTCATTCGTCTGAGGATGTAATTGTCTTCGCCGCTCGTGATGATACCATCCGTCTGTTTTCTCTCAATGAGAAGGGTGAATTGGATGCTATCTCGCAAATTCCAGTTGTTTGCGAATATCAAGACGTCTTTCCAGAAGAGCTTCCAGGAATGCCTCCGCACCGGCCAGTTGAATTCGTTATTGATCTTGAGCCTGGTACGGAACCTGTGTGCAAATGTCCTTACAAGCTCAGACCTGAAGAGTTGAAAGAGCCGAAGAAGCAACTCGATATTCAAGAGAAAATGGGTCTCATCCGGCCTAGTTCTTCTCCGTGGGGTTGTGGTGTTCTTTTTGTGAAGAAGAAGGATGAAACGGACCGACTTTGTGTTGATTACCGTCCAATGAACAAGAAGACCATCAAGAACAAATACCCACTTCCCAACATCAATGAGCTGTTCGAACAACTCAAAGGTGCTCAAGTATTCTCCAAGCTTGATCTCCATATGGGTTATCACCAGATTCGCATTCGTGAAGAAGATATTCCTAAGACAGCATTCAGAACAAGCTTTGGTTCATATGAATACACTGTCATGTCTTTTGGCCTCGCCAACGCTCCTTCGACGTTCTCTTGCATGATGAACTTCATCTTTAATGCCTACACCAATGACCTCGTTTTGGTCTATCTCGATGACATTCTGGTTTTCTCGAAGAACAAGGAAGATCATGCCAAACACTTGCGTTTGGTGCTTGATAAGCTCAGGGAACATCAGTTCTATCCCAAGTTCTCCAAGTGTGAATTTTAGCTCGATGAGGTTCTTTATCTTGGTCATATCATCTCTTCCAAAGGCATTGCCGTGAATCCTGAGAAGGTGTCTGCAATTGTGAATTGGGAACCTCCTCAGAACGTGAAGCAACTCCGCAGTTTTCTCGGTCTCGCAAGCTATTGCCGAAGATTCGTTGAAAACTTTTCTAAGATCGCAAAGCCTCTCTCAAATCTTCTCCAGAAGCACGTCAAGTACGTTTGGTCTCCGGAGTGTGACATTGCTTTCAACACTTTGAAAGAGAAATTGATCACTGCTCCAGTTCTGACTCCGCCTGATGAATCCAAGCCGTACGAGGTCTTTTGTGATGCCTCTCTCCAAGGTCTTGGCGCAGTATTGATGCAAGAGAAGAAAGTTGTTGCTTATATCTCTCGCCAATTGAAGCCTAATGAGAAGAACTACCCCACTCATGATCTCGAGTTGGTGGCAGTTGTGCATGCTCTTTTGACTTGGAGACATCTTCTATTGGGAAGAGAAGTGGACATTTTCACTGATCACAAGAGTCTCAAATACATCTTCACTCAGCCTAATCTCAACCTCAGGCAAACTCGATGGGTCGAAATGATTCAAGAGTATAATCCGAGTATTGAGTATACTCCAGGCAAGGCCAATGTGATTGCTGACGCTTTGAGCAGGAAAGCCTACTGCAACAGTCTGATTCTTAAGCCTTATCAACCCGAGCTTTGTGAAGCTTTCCGCAAACTTAATCTGCAAGTTGTTCCTCAAGGTTTCCTCGCCAACCTTCAAGTCCCTCCTACCTTAGAAGACCAGATTCGCCAAGCCCAGCTTCTTGATGCTATGGTGAAAAAGGTGAAGATTGGGATTGCCAAGAGTCAGTCCAAGTACAAGTGCTACCGCCTTGATGACAAGGACACTCTCTTCTTCGAGGATCGTATTGTTGTACCCATAGGTGACCTTCGTAAAGTGATCATGAACGAGGCTCACAATTCTCTCCTCTCCATCCACCCTGGGAGCACGAAGATGTATCAGGACCTTAAGCAAGCTTATTAGTGGACTCGAATGAAGTGCGAGATCGCTCAATTCGTGAATGAATGTGATGTCTGCAGAAGAGTGAAGGCAGAACACCAAAGGCCAGCAGGTCTCCTCCAACCTCTTGCCATTCCAGAATGGAAGTTTGACCACATTGAAATGGACTTTGTGACTGGGTTTCCAAAGTCCAAGCGTGGCAATGATGCTATATTCATTATCATCGACAAACTCACCAAAGTGGCTCACTTTCTTCCTATCAAAGAGTCGATCACTGCAGCTCAATTGGCGGAACTCTATACCTCTCGTATTGTCTCTCTGCATGGTATTCCTCAAGTGATCTCTTCAGACCGTGGCAGCATCTTTACCTTGAAGTTTTGGGATTCTTTTCAGAAGGCCATGGGCACTAACATCCGCTTTAGCACAGCTTTCCATCCTCAAACTAACGGTCAAGTCGAGCGTGTCAACCAGATTCTTGAAGATATGCTCAGGGCTTGTGTGATCTCCTTCGGCATGAAGTGGGAGGATTGTCTTCCTTATGCTGAATTCTCCTACAACAACAGTTTTCAAGCAAGTTCGGGCAAGGCCCCTTTTGAAATTCTGTATGGCAGGAAGTGCCATACCCCTCTCAACTGGTCTGAAACCGGTGAACGTCAGCTTTTGGGTAATGACTTAATCACAGAGGCAGAAGAAATGTGCAAAGTCATTCGTGATAACCTCAAAGCAGCCTAATCCCGCCAGAAGAGCTACTATGATAGTAAGCACCGTGATTTGGCTTTCGAGATCGGAGATCATGTTTACCTCCGTGTCTCTCCTATGAAAGGTACTCGTCGCTTCGGTATCAAAGGGAAGCTTGCCCCTAGATACATGGGACCTTTCAAGATTGTCAGCAAGAGAGGCGACCTCGCCTATCAACTCGAGCTTCCTTCAAACTTTGCAAATGTTCATGACGTGTTCCATGTCTCTCAGCTTCGAAAGTGCTTCAAGACTCCTGACCGCACCGTCAACTTCGAGGACATTGATCTCCAAGAAGATCTCTCTTATCGTGAGCACCCAGTTGCTATTCTTGAAGAGACTGAACGCAAGACTCGCAACAAGTCAATCAAATTTCTCAAAGTCAAGTGGTCACACCATTCCAACCGTGAAGCTATCTGGGAATGCAAGGATCACCTCCGTTCTGAGTACCCGGCGTTCTTTCACTCCTAGATCTCGGGACGAGATCCTTTCGTAGTGGTGGAGTGTTGTAACACCCCGGATGTAACTTTCCCTATTTGTACTCCAACTCTTGCTGTTTCCGGCGTTAAGTTATATTTATTTCCTCGAGTTCGGGTTTTTGTCTCCGTGTGTTGTTGTCGTTGTCATGCATCTCATATCATGTCATCATGTGCATTGCATTTGCATACGTGTTCATCTCATGCATTCGAGCATTTTCCCCGTTGTCCGTTTTGCATTCCGGCGCTTCGTTCTCCTCCGGTGGTCATTTCTAGCTTTCTTTCGTGTGTGGGGATTAAACATTTCCGGATTGGACCGAGACTTGCCAAGCGGCCTTGGTTTACTACCGATAGACCGCCTGTCAAGTTTCGTACCATTTGGACTTCGTTTGATACTCCAACGGTTAACCGAGGGACCGAAAAGGCCTCGTGTGTGTTGCAGCCCAACATCCCTCCAATTTGGCCCAAAACCCACCTAACTCTGCTCCATGTTCTAGAGCGTTCGATCACGATCGCGTGGCCGAAAACCGCACCTCATTTGGACTCTCCTAGCTCCTCCTATGCCTATAAATAGACCCCCCCCCATCGAAATATCCCGGATCCCCTCCTCTTCAAACCGTAAAATCTCAGATCCGCCGCCGCCGGACACGTCCGGACGGCGCCGGACACTTCCGCCCAGCCCTGCCGCTGCCACGTGGCGCCGCGCCACTCGCCGCCGCCTGCGCCCACTTCGCCGCCCCAGCCGGCCCGCTGAGGCCCATCGCCGGCCCCCGCAAGCCCATCGCCCCGCCGCCCGCGTTCGGTCGCCCCGCCGCGGCCTTCTTCCGCGCCGGCGCCCGGAGCCGCCGCGCGCTGCTCGACGCCGGCCGGCCGGAGCCGCGCCCCGTCACCGCGGTGCTCGCCGCCCCGCCGCCCGGTGGTCGCCGCCCCGCCGCCTACCTCCTCCGACCTCCCCGGCGCCGCCCTGCGCCCTCCTCCGGCGAGAAGCTCTGGCGAGAGCCCGGCCACCTCGGTTCACGCACCGCCCTGATCCAGATCTGAAAATTGTCAGGGTTGATTTTTTTCCTAAGTCTAAGAAACCCTAGCCCAAGTGCATATGTTCGCGGCTCCGTAACTTTGCATCCGTAGCTCCGATTCATGCATATAGTATATCAAAATGTTTATCTCAGAGAGTACATCATTTTATTCCATTGCACCATTTTCATTTGAGTTCATCTTGATTCCTGAAATGCTGTTGGAAGAGGGCTACTTGAGTTAATTGTCAGATCTGCTACTCCGTTTAGCACTTTTGTCATTTTTGCCATGATTATTGTGTGCATGATATGCCCATGAGTTCTACATGTGTTTTGTTAATGGTTTTGTCATCTTTCCAGAGGTGCAACCCATGTATTTTTGTGATGTGTGTGGTGCTTAGTCCAAGCTTGCAAAGTGAGGCACCCGGTAAATCTGTTTTCAGGGACTTAGTAGTTTCACTAAGTCCTGGGATTGTTTAGTTCATGATGCCATATGTTCATGTTGTTTCCTAGTGATCCGTGCCTCTTTTGAGGATGATCATTAAAGGAGTTTTGTTAATATTGTAGTGCTCTATCCATCCATGTCTTTGTTTGCAATTATGGAGCACCCTAACTTGAGTCAATCGAGCTCTACTTTTGCTTCGTTGCGAACCTGGGCAGATCGTCAACTTGTTTGCGATTTTGCCGATGTTATTGTAGTTGATCCGTGCATGATATGCCGTTGTTCTTGCCATGTCTAGCTTGCATTTTGTGCCTTATTAAGGGATGTATGATTGTATTTCCATGACTTGCACCGTGGTGAGTGCATCGAGCTCGTAAACATGCCTTCGCGAGTTATGTTTCAGCATGTCCCAGTTTTCACTAAGTCTGAAAACTGATTATGTTTTCGCTATGTTCGTGTGCTTGTTAGTATATTTTGTGATCCCTTTTGGCTCAAGGTCACTAAGGGAAATTTTTTTAAGCTTGTTGAGTAGATCCATGCCATGTCTTTCTTTATCATGTTCAGATCCTGTAGCATGTTGTTTTGTTGCTCCGAAGAGGGCTATATGATCTGAAATTCCAGACAAGTGTTAATTTCACTAAGTCTGAGATCTGTCTTACCATTTGCGTTTTTGCCATTCTTGTTTGAACCTGTTAATGGATGAATTGGCCATAGATCAGTGCTAGACTTTTGTTAAGCATCTTGAATGCTTCCCTCCCATGTATTTTGATGCCATGTTTGAATGCTGTAGCATGTTCATCTCATTGCATTTAGATGCCTACTTGCTGTAAATCGCAGACCGGTGTCATATTTGAATCGCTTGCCATTTCCAAACCGTAACTCCGATTCCGGCGTTCTTTATATTGTTTTAAAGCGATTTCATCTCATCTTTCCAGTGGCACACTTGGTTTTCCAAGTTGAGGCCAGGTTCATGCATTTCCTGTCATATCTTGCATTTTGCATCCCGCATCGCATCTCGCATGGCATATCATCTTTGCATCGTGTTGTTTGAGTTCGCACGTGGTTGATTGTATCCTTGTTGCTTGTTTGTCTTATTTGGGTAGAGCCGGGAGACGAGTTCGCTAACGAGGAGCCCGTTGAGTTTGCTTTCGAGGGTCCAATCAACTCTGACAACTGTGCAGGCAAGATGATCATACCCTCGAAATCACTACTATCTTTGCTATGCTAGTTTGCTCGCTCTTTTGCTATGGCATTGCTACGATGCCTACCACTTGCTTGCAAGCCTCCCAAATTGCCATGTCAAACCTCTAACCCACCATTGTCCTAGCAAACCGTTGATTGGCTATGTTACCGCTTTGATCAGCCCCTCTTATAGCGTTGCTGGTTGCAGGTGAAGATTGAAGGCCGTTCCTTGTTGGAACATCTTTTATTTACTTGTTGGGGTATCATTATATTGCCATGTTATCTTAATGCATCTATATACTTGGAAAAGGATGGAAGGCTCGGCCTCTCGCCTAGTGTTTTGTTCCACTCTTGCCGCCCTAGTTTCCGTCATATCGGTGTTATGTTCGCCTTGATTAAAGCTTTTCCAGCAATGCCCAACCTTGGTTTTACCATTTGCCACCTAGCCTTTTCTTTCCCTTGGGTTCTGCAGACTCAAGGGTCATCTTATTTTAAACCCCCCCCACCCCCGGGCCAGTGCTCCTCTAGGTATTGGTCCGACCGAGTAGACTGCGGGGCCACCTCAGGGCAACTTGAGGGTTGGTTTTACTCGTAGGATGTCTCATCTGAGTGTGCCCTGAGAAAGAGATATGTGCAGCTCCTATCGGGATTTGTGGGCACATTCGGGCGGTGTTGTTGGTCTTGTTTTAACCTGTCGAAGTGTCTTGAATTACCGAGATACCGAGTCTGATCGGAACGTCTTGGGAGGAGGTCTATTCCTTCGTTGATCGTGAGAGCTTGTCATGGGCTAAGTTGGGACTCCCCTGCAGGGATCTGAACTTTCAAAAGCCGTGCCCGCGGTTATGGGCAGATGGGAATTTGTTAATGTCCGGTTGTAGATAACTTGAATCTTAACTTAATTAAAATGAATCAACCGAGTGTGTTACCGTGATGGCCTCTTCTCGGCGGAGTCCGGGAAGTGGACACGGTGTTGGAGTAATGTTTGCGCAGGTTTCTCTCTAGTTTCTCGCTCGCGCTTTGCCTCCTCTCCTCGCTCTCTTTTGCGAATAAGTTAGCCACCATACTTGCTAGTCGCTTGCTGCAGCTCCACTCATATTTTACCTTGCCTTACCTATAAGCTTAAATAGTCTTGATCGGGAGGGTGCGAGATTGCTGAGTCCCTGTGGCTCACAGATTACTATTACACCAGATGCAGGGCCTGATGATTCCGCTCCAGGAGATGTGTATGAGCTCAAGTGGGAGTTCGACGAAGACTCTCAACGTTACTATGTCTCCTTTCCCGATGATCAGTAGTGGTGCCCAGTTGGGGGTGAACGGGACCACTGTCGCATGTTGGGTTCTCTTTTATTTTGGCGCCGTAGTCGGGCCATGAGTGTTTGGATGATGTAATGTTATTTATGTACTTGATTGACGTGGAGAGTGTAAGCCAACTATGTTATCTCCCCTTTTATTATTATATTACATGGGATGTTTGTGAAGATTGCCTAACTTCCGACTTATGCCTTCAATGCGATTATGTCTCTAAGTCGTGCCTCGACACGTTGGAGCTATAGTCGCATCGAGGGTGTTACACTACTACTCTACTCAAGCAAGTTAGGGCATAGCACTGTAGGGAGTACCAGTACTGTGATCACTCAAGCAAGTTGTCTGGCATCGACATGACCCTACGCTGCTGGTATGTATCTCGTAAGTCAAGCGGCGTGCTGTAGTCATCATCACCTATCCACTTCCTGCAGCACATATTCACTTCTCCATCTTTGTCTGCACATAATCTCGTCCTATCTTCCATCCCCGCTAAGGCGCCTCCCCCCTCGTCCGAAACCCAAGCACTAACAATGGCAGAACCGAGCAGCGTCCGCCGAAAGAGTGGCTAGAATTTGCTCCCCACAGAGGTAATCAAGCTCATTGTTTCGTGTGTGGACAATCTCAGTACCATGCCGCTCGCCGCGTGCTCGTCGGGGTTGTACCGTTTACTCAAAGCCCTCAGGCCGGAGCTTTTTAACCCAGCTCCTTGCTTGCTGATGCCGCCTGATCTTTGGAAATGGCGTGTCACGCAGCATAACGATGATAGGGTGGCGAGCATCAACCCCCTTGATTGTGATCTGATCCCCATCAGCCTCAACTACATTAACGGTATGTATTGGGTCGGCATGAACACATCTTGGATGGTGCTCGTCGACGGTCGCGGCAGCTGGATGCTTGTGGAGGTCTACACCCGGCGATTAATCCCCCTTCCTTCGATTAACACTGCACTGCTTTGGCACCGCGGCCCAGAATACTCAGAATCTTACAGTAGCCAACATGATACCAATTTTGAATTGCTCAAGGTTGTAATCTGCCAAGTGCCCACAAGATATGCGAATTATAAAGACTTCAGGCTAATTGCATTCTTCAACCGCGGTCTCGCCTATCTGACATGTCACTGCGGTAAGTGGATAAATCTGCACGTCCATCGCAGGATCATACATCCTCCATGGTTCTCTGATGCCATTGAACACAAGGGCTTCATTTACGTTATCGACTCCTTCTATGGCTGGACGTATTGCTGGCCTACTGCAGTCATCGCTACAAACGGCTGTTACATTAGTATGTTAGTTTCCTATGATATCATGATGGCTTGCTTATATTACTGTCAACATTTGCTGAAAAAATATTCATGCTCATAACATGCTGTTCTTAAGATTGACTAAATGAATTGCCCTTTTTTATTTGACTCCAAATTGATATGATGTTGTAGGCCACCTGGTGTCCCTACCCTTCCTAATCCCAGAACCTTTCAAATAAAAGCGGCATGGCAGTTGCAGGTGGTTCCTGGCTTGATCAGACGATGGCGAAAGATTGATGATCGTTTGCACGTACCGGACGTGTTGTTTCGCGGAATACAATCGCAGTCACTGCAAGGTCTTTGAGCAGGATCCCAGCTTCTCTGGGCCTTCAGGATTTTTTGACTAGAGGCTTGTAAGTAGCCTTGGTACACACTCTGTTTGTCGGACTGAATTATCCGATTAACTAGGAGATAACCGACGGCAAGGATCATGATGGCAGCGCGGTTTCGTTCATCGGGCAAAACTGTGTGTACACAGCATACCATGCGCCTTTGCATGCACCATACCCTAATATGTGCCACCACGCTCTGTAGCCCAAAGTAGGAGAGAGGGTCGCAAGTATCAGACTTCGACCTGCTGGCTGGTGTTTCCCCCGTCAGGCACCCATCTGGTTCAAGCCGTCAGCCAATCTCCACAGCTTAATAAATAATAACGTCTAACTGAGCCAGTTAGTTAGATGCGTACACTTGGTGTAGTAGGATCTTTATTTAGTTTGATGCATACACTTGTTCTTTTTTGGCAGCCCTTTTGTAATGATGGCTGATGTTTGGTTTGGAAGAGAGAGCTGTGTCTTCACTCTTCTGGCCTGCTTACTGCTTCTGTTGCACCCCAGCCCTGGTTGCTGCTGCTGTTTTCAATGTACAATCAGTAGTATATTTCGTCTGTTGGTTGAATAAATGTGTTGTTAGAACGACAAACACAATGTTTTGAAATTCGTTGCACGGTTCGATCCTTTAGTGCCCCGTACCTTACGTAGCGCATACTATTTTTCATACGGAACACATTTTCCACTTGTTGATAACATGCATACCACTGATGAAGGCCCAATAGAGAAGCCCATAATTAACTGGAAGGGAGGCTATCACATGAATCCAGCCCAGGTACATGCTCATGGTCCCCTAAACATAAATAAGTAAATAAATAAACAAAGCTAAATTCTCATGCACCAGTTCTTTGGGAAAATAGGTAGCCCAGTATTTCTTTTTAAAGAATACCCAAGCTAGGCCTATTTGTTTTCTCCGAAGTACTGGGTTGCAAATCTTTCAAGACGAGGAGGGATGCATTCTGGCCTGGCTTAAGAGTATGGTCAATGTCTGTTAAAAGTAATATCAAAAGGGGTTGAAAATTCCAAAAAAATTATAACAAATGGGATATAAGTTTCTTTTTTTGTTTTTGTTCTTCACTGATATCTTATATGTATTTCATTGGATTTAACATGACATAGTACTAATTTATTTTTAAATTTGTTTTAGTATGGCTATTAATTTTTGGCTTAAGAATATTTCGTCCCCCAGCAAAAATTTGCAAATTTTCAAAATTTCCCACATAATTAGTTAATTTTTTTACCCTGGTACTGACCAGAAAATGGCCGGCAATTCTAGAAATGGAAAACGGGCTGAAATAAATTCCATATGAATTAGAAAATGAGTAAAAATTATAAAAATAATAGCAAATGGGCTGTACACGCCACAGATTTCGAGGCTGACTTGTTTACGCAAGGCTTTGTTAGTGAACACACGATTCTAGAAGCAGTGACTGTTGGATGTCCATCCAACGGCCGACGTGCTTCTTCAATCTCTGATCTTCCTGCTCCAGCCACCTAAACTAGCGCCGGCGGGACTGCCTGCTCCCTCCTCTTGTGGCCCGCTGTGATGCCGTGTAGGCTTCCCCGGCCCACCCTACTCCCTCCGCTGGCCTGGCTGCACGCAATCAACTTCCTCCTTATTACGTGAAAAAAAATGATTCCTCCCACTGACATCTGGGGCGCACCGGTTGGGAGGCTGACCTGTGGGCCTACTAAGTTGATGCGTACACAGGGCTTGTCAACTTAGTTAACAAATGATTCTAGCAGCAGTAACCATTGGATTTGAATCAAACGGTCCTGCTGCTTCTTCAATCGCTGCTCTTCTTGCACCAGCCGCCCAAACCAGCGCCGGGGAGACCGCCTGCTCCTACCTCCAGTGGCCGGCTGTGCTTCCGTTGATGCCTCATCGCCCCCTACTACTCCCACCGCTAGCCAGGCCCTGCGGCGACGGCGGCCTCACACTGCAGCCGAACCAGTGAACCCTCGTAGTCCTCTCCGCATGGGCATCCACTGCCGTGTCTTCCCTGGCTCTGCGTTGTCCCCTTCCTAGGCCTGGCCGTCGTCCACCGCCTTGGTGCTCTCGGCGCGGCGTGGTCAACGTGGTCAACGACATTCCATCAGAAGAGTATTGTACGTGGAGAGGCTGACAGTTGGGTCCACGGCCACAGCCCAGTTTTTTTGTGATTTGCCAAGTAAGTCGCTTTGTCAGGCCTGTTGGGCTGCAAATCTTTCAAGACGAGGAGAGCTTTCATTCGGCTGGCCGAGAAAATGGCCCATCAGTAATGAGAAATGGGATGTACATTTTTAAAACACATCAAACCGGCAATTAGTTTCAAATATATATTTTTTCATTTCGAGATTTTAAATTACATTAATTTTTATGTGTGGAGAATTTGTTGGATTCTATATTGATATACATTTATTTCTAAAATCAGTTTGAATGTGAGTCGAAATTTCGGGATTAAAAACAGTTCGGACCGCACCGAAATATGCAAAATTTCGTATAATTTTTTAACCATGGCCAAAATATGGGCTGTAATGCCAACAAAAAGAATATGGACTCAAAAAACCTTAATAATTAGCAAATGGGCTGTAAATTATTAGAAATAATGGCAGATGGGTTGTATGCTGTTTTCCATAGATTTGAGGCTTTCCTAAAAAAAGGTTGAAGCACAAGCAGTGACTATTGGATGGCCATCCAACGGCCGTCGTGCTTCTTCAATCTCTGCTCTTCCTGCTCCAGCCGCTCAAACAAGCGCCGGCGGGACTGCCTGCTCCCTCCTCCCCGCGGCCGGCTCTGCTCCCGCGCAGGCGTCACCGCCCCACCATACTCCCATCGCTGGCCTAGCCATCCCTCTACTCACCCACACCTGCTGTTATTCTCCGGCGACGGCAGATGAACCAGTAAACCCTCGTACAGTCATACTTGTAACGCCCTCGATGCGGCTATATCTCCAACGTGTCGAAGCATGACTTAGAGGCATAACCGCATTGAAAGCAATGTCGCAAGTGAGGTAATCTTCACACAACCCATGTAATACATAAGGGAAAGAGATACATAGTTGGCTTACAATCGCCACTTCACACAATACATGAATATAACATTACATCATCCAGATACACACAAGGTCCGACTACGGAACCAAAATAAAAGAAGACTACCCCAAAAGCTACACAGATCCTCGGTTGACCCCAACTGGGCTCCACTACTGATCAACTAGAAACGGAACAACATAATGAACGAGATCTTCATCGAGCTCCTCCTTGAGCTGGGTTGCGTCACCTGCATGGTTCAACGGCACCTGCAAGCTGGTTTTTGAAGTAACTGTGAGTCACGGGGACTCAGCAATCTCACACCCTCGCGATCAAGACTATTTAAGCTTATAGGAAGGGTAAAAGGTATGAGGTGGAGCTGCAGTAAGCACTAGCATATATGGTGGCTAACATACGCAAAAGAGAGCGAGAAGAGAAGGCAAAGCACGGTCGAGAAAACTATGATCAAGAAGTGATCCTAGAACAACCTACGTCAAGCATAACTCCAACACTGTGTTCACTTCCCGAACTCCGCCGGAAAGAGACCATCACGGCTACACACGCGGTTGATGCATTTTAATTAAGTTTAGCTGTCAAGTTTTCTACAACCGGACATTAACAAATTCCCATCTGCCCATAACCGCGGGCATGGCTTTCGAAAGTTCAAATCCCTGCAGGGGTGTCCCAACTTAGCCCATCACAATCTCTCACGGTCAACGAAGGATATTCCTTCTCCCAAGACAACCCGATCAGACTCGGAATCCCGGTTACAAGACATTTCGACAATGGTAAAACAAGACCAGCAAAGCCACCCGAATGTGCTGACAAATCCCGAAAGGAGCTGCACATATCTCATTGTCAGGGCACACCAAATTGTCCAAACTTCCGGTAGGCCAGCCCAGAGTTGCCCCTGGTGGCCACCGGCGGCTGACAAGTTGGACCAACACTCAGAGGAGCACTGGCCCGGGGGTTTAAATAAAGATGACCCTTGGGCAGGCCTACCCAAGGGAAAGAAAAGGCTAGGTGGCAAATGGTAAAACCAATGTTGGGCCATGCTGGAGGAGTTTTATTCAAGGCGAACTGTCAAGGGGTTCCCATTATAACCCAACCGTGTAAGGAACACAAAATCCGGGAACATAACACCGATATGACGGAAACTAGGGCGGCAAGAGTGGAACAAAACACCAGGCATAAGGCCGAGCCTTCCACCCTTTACCAATTATATAGATGCATTAATATAAATAAGAGATATTGTGATATCCCAACAATAATCATGTTCCAACAAGGAACAAACTCCAATCTTCACCTGCAACTAGCAACGCTATAAGAGGGGCTGAGCAAAGCGGTAACATAGCCAAACAATGGTTTGCTAGGACAAGGTGGCTTAGAGTCTTGGCTTAACAATATGCGAGGCATGATAAGCAAGTGATAGGTATCGCAGCATAGGCATAGCAAAAGAGCGAGCATCTAGCAAGCAAAGATAGAAGTGATTTCGAGGGTATGGTCATCTGGCCTACAAAGTTCTCCGAGAAGAACGGAAGCTTGAACCTCGCAAACGTACTCCACGGGCTCATCGCACACGAACTCGTCTCCCAGCCCTACCGAAAGCAAGAACAACAAGCAAAAAGGAACACAATCAACCACGTGCAATGCACAAGCAACATGATGCAAAACATGGCATGATATGCGGGATGCGATATGTGATGCATATGCATGATTTGGAAAGGAATGATTGAACATGGCTTCAACATGGAAAACCAAGAGTGCCACTGGAAAGATGCGTTGATTTCGGTTGAAATCAATATAAAGATCACCGGAATCGGATGCACGGATTGGAAATGGCAAGCAAAACAAATATGGCACCGGTCTGCGATTTACAGCACGAGACCATCTAAATGCATCAAGATAAATAAGGTACCGCATTCAAACATGGCAACAAAATACATGGCAGGGATCCACTCATGATGCTTTATAAAAGATGAACATTGAGCTACGGCTAATTCAATCAATAGCAGGCTCAAACAAGCATGGCAAAAGTGCATGACAAACTGGAGCATGGCAAAACAGATATCAAGTAGGCATGTTTACGAGCTCGATGCACTCACTACGAGGCATTGCATGACAAACTAAGCATACACCCAGCAAGTAGACATGGCATAGAAGTTATACATGGCAAGAACAACATCATAGGATGCACGGATCGATAACAATAAGCTCGGCAAAATTGCTAAACATGTTAACAATCTGCCAGGAACATTTTTATAGCAAAAGTAGAGCTCGATTGACTCAAGCTAGCGTGCTCCATAATTGCAAACAAAGACATGGATGGATAGAGCACAAAAATATCTACAAAACATACTTACTGATCATGCTGAAAAGAGACACAGATCGCTAGGAATCAACATGAACATATGGCATAAAAATAAGGACAGGGCAGAGACTTAGAATATTTCTAAGTCCCTGAAATCAGCAACATTAAGTAAGATACTTTGCATGCTTGTGCTAGTCACCACAAAGATCACAAAAATACATGCCATACACCCCTGTAAAGATGGCATGGCATACTTCAAAACGCATGTAGAGCTCAGGATCATATCATGCACACATTAATCATGGAAAAAATGACAAAAGTGCATTTGCTGAAACAGATCTGAAACTATCATCACATAGCCCTCTTCCAACAGCATTTCAGGCATCAAGATGAGCTCAAATGAAAAAGATGCAATGAGATGAAATGATGTATTCGTCGAGACGAACATTTTGATATGCTACACGCACGAATCGGAGCCATGATGATGAAGTTATGATGTGTCAAAGTATGCATAAAACTGGAGTTTCGGGGAGAAAAAGTCAACCCAAGGTATTTTTCAGATCTGGATCCACTGTAGCACTTCGGGGACAAGGTCGCCGGAAATGGCCGCGGTGGTGGCCGGACTTGGAGAAAAACTCGCCGGAGCGGTGGGACTTGCCGGAGGGGGTCGGAAAGGAGGACAGGCGCGGCGCGGCCGGGTGGATGCGGCGCCGGAGCAGTGAAGGCGGGGCGGAGCAGCGCCTGGCGGCGGCCGAGGCGACCGGCGCCGGAGCGCAGGTGGCGGCGGGGCGGCGCACGGCGCATCCGGGCGGCGGTGGCGCGGGAGCACAGGCGATGGCGGGCGACGCGCGGCTCGCAGGGCGCTCGGGCCCGGTTCGGCTCCGCGCGGGCCAGATCTGGGCCGACGGGCTCGGCGGCGGGAGGAGAGAGAGGGCAGTGAGGTGGCAGCGCCCGGTTGGCTGAGGGCGGCGGCGCGATTTCGTCCGTCCGAGACGGACATGTCCGGCGGGCGAGAGGGGAGGAGTATTAGGGTTTCGTCCGCGGATTTTTCGGGGAAGGCCACATATTTATAGGTAGAGGGAGCTAGGAGAGTCCAAATGAGGTGCGGTTTGCGGCCACGCGATCGTGATTGAACAGCCTAGAGGATGGAGGGGGTTTTGGTGGGTTTTGGGCCACTTTGGAGGGGTGTTGGGCTGCAACACACACGAGGCCTTATCGGTTCCTCGGTTAACCGTTAGAGTATAAAACGAAGTCCAAATGGTATGAAACTTGACAGGCGGTCTACCGGTAGTAAACCAAGGCCGCATGACAAGTCTCGGTCCAATCCGAAAAAGTTTAACACCTGCACACGAAAAGAGGTAGAAAGGGACACCGGAGGACATAGGAGCGCCGGATTACAAAACGGACAACGGGGAAAATGCTCGGATGCATGAGACGGACGAGTATGCAAATGAAATGCACATGATGACATGATATGAGATGCCTGACACGCAAGAAATGACAAGGCAAAAACAGCGAATAACTGGAAGACACCTGGCGCAACGGTCTGGGGGCGCTACAACACTCCACCACTACGAGAGGATCTCGTCCCGAGATCTAGAATGGCACCGAAGGGACAACAGAAGAGGAAGAGAAGAGGTGAAACTAAGTTGCTTCTTTGACAAACGAGTGAGACCAAAGAACCTTGAAAAGGTTAAGCCATCTCGAGAAAAAAATACAACGGAGATGAACGAAATTGAAAACACTCCGTTAGAAAAGAGGAACAAGGAAGAACCAATTCGAGCAGCACTCCGGTTGAAAAGTGATATGAAACTTGATAAGATGGAAAGAACTTGAGTAGAGGACACAACACTCCGGTTAAATGGATAGGCACGAAAAGAAGACGATCCTCACAACTTGAGATGATGAGAGAAGAGAGAAACATCACAATGCCACCGGAAGAAAAGAAAGAATGGATGGAATGAACGGAAGGAAACAAGATCTTGTAAGATCACGCTTACAACAAATGCTAGAGCGGAGTTGTTGGATTATCAACAACGAAAGGATAAGCTTGATGTGGGCTTATGGAAGACCTCTCAAAACTATGATATGAAATTCTGCCACTAACGGAAACGATAGATTGGATTTATATCAACAAGGAGACGACAAACTTATTCACTGGAAGGATAAAAGAAGAACTTGGATCCTTTATGAGCACCATAAATAGCAACAATCCTTAGGTAAGGCTTTAGGTGAAATATAACCCAAGATAACTCCAACAAAGAGGTTGATGGATTTAAAATATCTCATTCTTGATAACTTGTGAATCATGAAACACGAAGGAAAATTATCTAAAATGACATAACACCACCACAAAAGATAAGATAGAATGAATTGCACTTCGAAATGCAAGATGAAGAATGCTTGAACTCCTCTGGAAAGCATCTTGATGAACACTTTGAGAAGGAATTAAATCCTTGATGACCCATCATGTAGAACCTTCATGAAGAACTCCGGTAAACAAAAGAATGATCAAATGAAAAGAAGATGAAAAGAGTAAGGTTGAATCCTTGCAATGATTAGATGAAGCTTTGCGACGAGATAAAGTGGAGACTTGGAACTCTGGAAAAGAAAAGATAAAGCATCTCGAACTGAGAATGTGATATGATGAACCACTCCGGAAAAAGAAATTGAATAAACTTGATGAAACAAGAATAAGAATTACATTATGCTTATCCTTCACCAATTCAAATTGATGACAAGCAATGGAATTAGCAAACTACTTATTCTCGTAGAAAGGATTTAAGATAGACATATCGCAAACTTGAGAAGGTCTTCAACGAACCACCGGTATGATTGGAACGACGAATGAATTGATAAGATAACAGCAGAAGAGAATCCTGGAAGAACCATGATACATCTCCAACGTATCTATAATTTTTGATTGCTCCATGCTATATTATCTACTATTTTGGACTATATTGGGCTTTATTTTCCACTTTTATATTATTTTTGGGACTAACCTATTAACCGGAGGCCCAGCCCAGAATTGCTGTTTTTGCCTATTTCAGTGTTTCGGATAAACGGAATATCAAACGGAGTCCAAACGGAATAAAATCTTCGGGAACGTGATTTTCTCACCGAACGTGATCCAGGAGAATTGGACCCTGCTCCAAGGAACAAAAGAGGCGGTCATGAGGGTGGGGGCGCCCCCACCCTAGGGCGCGCCCCCTGCCTCGTGGGCCTCTTGTTGCTCCTCCGGCGTACTTCTTCCTCCTATATATACACACATACCCCCAGACGATCAGAACAGGAGCCAAAAACCTAATTCCACCGCCGCAACTTTCTGTATCCACGAGATCCCATCTTGGGGCCTGTTTCGGAGCTCCGTCGGAAGAGGGCCATCATCACGAAGGGCTTCTACATCATCCTAGCCTCTCCGATGAAGTGTGAGTAGTTTACTACAGACCTTCGGGTCCATAGTTAGTAGCTAGATGGCTTCTTCTCTCTCTTTGAATCTCAATACAAAGTTCTCCCCCTCTCTTGTGGAGATCTATTCGATGTAATCTTCTTTTTGCACTGTGTTTGTTGAGACCGATGAATTGTGGGTTTATGATCAAGTCTATCTATGAATAATATTTGAATCTTCTCTGAATTCTTTTATGTATGATTGGTTATCTTTGCAAGTCTCTTTGAATTATCCGTTTGGTTTGGCCAACTAGATTGGTAGTTCTTGCCATGGGAGAAGTGCTTAGCTTTGGGTTCGATCTTGCGGTGTCCTTACCCAGTAACAGAAGGGGCAGCAAGGCACGTATTGCATCGTTGCCATCGAGGATAACAAGATGGAGCTTATTTCATATTGCATGAGTTTATCTCTCTACATCATGTCATCTTGCTTAAGGCGTTACTCTGTTTTTAACTTAATACTCTAGATGCATGCTGGATAGTGGTCGATGAGTGGCGTAATAGTAGTAGATGCAGAATCGTTTCGATCTACCTGTCACGGATGTGATGCCTATATACATGATCATGCCTAGATATTCTCATAACTATGCTCAATTCTGTCAATTGCTCAACAGTAATTTGTTCACCCATCGTAGAATACTTATGCTCTTGAGAGAAGCCACTAGTGAAACCTATGGCCCCCGGGTCTATTCTCATCATATCAATCTCCATCACTTTTATCTTGCTTTGCTTTTTTACTTTGCCTTTACTTTTTACTTTCCATCTTTATACCAAAAATACCAAAAATATTATATCTATCAGATCTCACTCTCGTAAGTGACCGTGAAGGGATTGACAAACCCTAATCACGTTGGTTGCGAGTAGTTATCGCTTTGTGCAGGTACGAGGGACTTGAGTGTGGCCTTCTACTGGATTGATACCTTGGTTCTCAAAAACTGAGGAAAATACTTACGCTACTCTGCTGCATCATCCCTTCCTCTTCGGGGAAAACCAATGCAAGCTCAAGACGTAGCAAGAAGGATTTCTGGCGCCGTTGCCGGGGAGTCTACGCAAAAGTCAACATACCAAGTACCCATCACAATCCCTATCTCTCGCATTACATTACTTGCCATTTGCGTCTTGTTTTCCTTTCCCCCCAATTCACCCTTGCCATTTTATTCGCCCTCTCTCTCTCTATCCTCCCTCTCTATTTGCCTCTTTTTGCCCGTTTTCTTTTTGTTTGCTCGTGTGTTAGATTGCTTGTTTGTCGCGATGGCTCAAGATACTACTAAATTGTGTGACTTCACCAATACCAATAATAATGATTTCCTTAGCACTCCGATTGCTCCTCTTACCGATGCTAAATCTTGTGAAATTAATATTGCTTTGTTGAATATTGTTATGAAAGATCAATTCATCGGCCTTCCTAGTGAAGATGCCGCCACTCATCTGAATAGCTTCGTTGATTTATGTGATATGCAAAAGAAAAAAGATGTCAATTATGATGTCGTTAAATTGAAGCTATTTCCTTTTTCTCTTAGAGATCGTGCTAAAGCTTGGTTTTCGTCTTTGCCTAAGAATAGTATTGATTCATGGAACAAGTGCAAAGATGCTTTTATCTCTAAGTATTTTCCTCCCGCTAAGATCATCTCTCTTAGAAACGATATTATGAACTTTAAACAACTTGATCATGAACATGTTGCACAAGCTTGGGAGAGAATGAAATTAATGATACGTAATTGCTCTACTCATGGTTTGAATTTGTGGATGATTATACAAAATATTTATGCCAGATTGAATTTGCTTCTAGAAATCTTTTAGATTCGGCCACGGGAGGCACTTTTATGGAAATCACTTTAGGAGATGCTACTAAAATCCTAGATGATATTATGCTTAATTATTCTCAATGGCATACTGAAAGAACTTCTAATAAAAAAGTGCATGCGATAGAAGAAATTAATGTGTTGAGTGGAAAGATGGATGAACTTATGAAATTATTTGCTACTAAGAGTGTTTCTTCTGATCCTAATGATATGCCTTTGTCTACTTTGATTGAGAATAACAATGAATATATGGACGTGAATTTTTTTGGTAGCAATAATTTTGGTAACAATGCTTATAGAGGGAATTTTAATCCTAGGCCATATCCTAGTAATCCTTCTAATAATTATGGTAATTCCTACAACAACTCTTATGGAAATTATAATAAGATGCCCTCTGAATTTGAGAATAGTGTTAAAGAGTTTATGAATTCACAAAAGAATTTTAATGCTTTGCTTGAGGAGAAATTGCTTAAAGTTGATGATTTGGCTAGAAACGTTGATAGAATTTCTCTTGAGGTTGATTCTTTAAAGCTTAGATCTATTCCTCCTAAACATGATATCAATGAGTCTCTCAAAGCCATGAGAATTTCCATTGATGAGTGCAAGGAAAGAACCGCTAGGATGCATGCTTCCAAAGATGCCTTTATTAAAGTGTGTTCTTCCAATACCTATGAAAATCAAGATGAAGATCTAAAAGTTATTGATGTGTCCCCTATTAAATCTTTGTTTTGCAATATGAGTCTTGATGAAACTGAATATGATCTTCCTTTACCTAGAAGGCGTTCTAAAAATTCGGAGTATTTAGATCTTAATGATGAAATTGATGAAAGTGGGATTGAAAGAAATAAAAATCTAGATGTTGCTAAACCCAGTATATTGGATTTCAAGGAATTTAATTATGAAAGTTGCTCTTTAATTGATTGTATTTCCTTGTTGCAATCCGTGCTAAATTCTCCACATGCTTATAGTCAAAATAAAGCCTTCACCGAACATATTGTTGATGCCTTGATGCAATCTTATGAAGAAAAGCTTGAGTTGAAAGTTTCTATCCCTAGAAAACTCTATGATGAGTGGGAACCAACTATTAAAACTGAAATTAAAGATCATGAGTTTTATGCTTTGTGTGATTTGGGTGCTAATGTCTCTACTATTCCCAAGACTTTGTGTGATTTACTAGATTTCCATAATTTTGATGATTGCTCTCTAAACTTGCATCTTGCGGATTCCACTATTAAGAAACCTATGGGAAGGATTAATGATGTTCTTATTGTTGCAAATAGGAATTATGTGCCCGTAGATTTCATTGTTCTTGATATAGATTGCAATCCTTCTTGCCCTATTATTCTTGGTAGACCTTTCCTTAGAACGGTTGGTGCGATTATTGATATGAAGGAAGGGAATATTAGATTTAAATTTCCATTAAAAAAGGGCATGGAACACTTTCCAAGAAAGAAAATAAAATTACCATATGAAACTATCATGAGAGCCACTTATGGATTGCCTACCAAAGATGGCAATACCTAGATCTATCCTCGCTTTTATGCCTAGCTAGGGGCGTTAAACGATAGCGCTTGTTGGGAGGCAACCCAATTTTCTTTTTATTCCTTGCTTTTCGCTCCTTCTTAGCAATAAATAAATTATTTAGCCTCTGTTTTGGTTGCGTTTTTTGTGTTTAATTAGTGTTTGTGCCAAGTAGAACCGTTGGGAAGACTTGCGGAAACTCTTGTTGAACTTGCTGTAAAAAACAGAAACTTTAGAGCTCAAGAGAAATGATGTAATTTTTATTTGAAGAGTGCTATTTAGTTAATTATTTTTTCAGATGATTAATATATAAATTCCTCACGTCCAGCAATTTATTTTAGAATTTTTGGGGTTCCAGATCTTACGCTAGCTACATATTACTACATACTGTTCTGTTTTTGACAGATTCTGTTTTTCGTGTGTTGTTTGCTTATTTTGATGAATATATGGCTAGTAAAATAGTTTATAATCCATAGAGAAGTTGTAATACAGTAGGTTTAACACCAATATAAATAAATAATTAGTTAATTACAGTACCTTGAAGTGGTCTTTTGTTTTCTTTCGCTAACGGAGCTCACGAGTTTTCTATTTTGAGTTTTGTGTTGTGAAGTTTTCAAGTTTTGGGTGAATTCTTTTGATGGATCATGGAACAAGGAATGGCAAGAGCCTAAGCTTGGGGATTCCCATGGCACCCCCAAGATAATCCAAGGACACCAAAAAGTCAAAGCTTGGGGATGCCCCGGAAGGCATCCCCTCTTTCGTCCACTTCCATCGGTAATTTACTTGGAGCTATATTTTTATTCACGGACATGATATGTGTTTTGCTTGGAGCGTCTTGTATTATTTGTGTCTTTGTGTCTTAGTATTCCACAATCATCCTTGCTGTACACACCTTTTGAGAGAGCCATACATGAATTAAAATTTGATAGAATACTCTATGTGCTTCACTTATATCTTTTGAGCTAGATAATTTTGCTCTATGTGCTTCACTTATATCTTTTGAGCTAGATAATTTTGCTCTATGTGCTTCACTTATATCTTTTGAGCTAGATAATTTTGCTCTGTGTGCTTCACTTATATCTTTTGAGCATTATAATTTTGCTCTATGTGCTTCACTTAGATCTTTTAGAGCACGGTGGTGGATTTGTTTTAAAGAAACTATTGATCCCTCATGCTTCACTTAAATTATTTTGAGAATCTCTTAGTAGCATGGTAATTTGCTTAATAATAATATGCTTGGTATTCAAGATTTGTGAAACTTTCTTTTGAGTGTGTTGAATACTAAGAAAAGATTGAAGCATGATAATTGTTTTGAGATATGGAGGTGATAATATTAAAGTCATGCTAGTTGAGTAGTTGTGAATTTAAAGAATACTTGTGTTAAAGTTTGTGATTCCCGTAGCATGCACATATGGTGAACCGTTATGTTACGAAGTCGGAGCATGATTTTTTTATTGATTGTCTTCCTTATGATTGGCGGTCGGGGACGAGCGATGGTCTTTTCCTACCAATCTATCCCCCTAGGAGCATGCGCGTAATACTTTGCTTTGATAACTTCTAGATTTTTGCAATAAGTATATGAGTTCTTTATGACTAATGTTGAGTCCATGGATTATACGCACTCTCACCCTTCCACCTTTGCTATCCTTTCTAATACCGCGCACCTTTCGCCGGTATCATACACCTACCATATACCTTCCTCAAAACAGCCACCATACCTACCTATTATGGCATTTCCATAGCCATTCCGAGATATATTGCCATGCAACTTTCCACCATCTAGTTCATCATGACGCAGTCATCATTGTCATATTGTTTAGCATGATCATGTAGTTGACATAGTATTTGTGGCAAAGCCACCGTTCATAATTTCTTCATACTTGTCACTCTTGATTCATTGCATATCCCGGTACACCACCGAAGGCATCCATATAGAGTCATACTTTGTTTTAGAATTGAGTTGTAATCATTGAGTTGTAAATAAATAAATGTGTGATGATCATCATTCAATAGAGCATTGTCCCAAAAAAAGAGAAAGGCTAAAGAAAAAAAGAAGGCCCAAAAAAAAGAAAATAAATAAAAAGGGGCAATGCTACTATCTTTTTTTCCACACTTGTGCTTCAAAGTAGCACCATGATATAGCAAGTCTCATATATTGTGCTTCAAAGTAGCACCATGTTCTTCATATAGACAGTCTCATATGTTGTCACTTTCATATACTAGTGGGAATTTTACATTATAGAACTTGGCTTGTATATTCCAATGATGGGCTTCCTCAAAATTGCCCTAGGTCTTCGTGAGCAAGCATGTTGGATGCACACCCACTAGTTTCTTTTTGAGCTTTCATACATTTATAGATCTAGTGCATCCGTTGCATGGCAATCCCTACTCACTCACATTGATATCTATTGATGGGCATCTCCTGTAACGCCCTCGATGCGGCTGTATCTCCCACGTGTCGAAGCACGACTTAGAGGCGTAACCGCATTGAAAGCAATGTCGCAAGTGAGGTAATCTTCACACAACCCATGTAATACATAAGGGAAAGAGATACATAGTTGGCTTACAATCGCCACTTCACACAATTACATTAATAAAGCATTACATCATCCAAATGCACTCAAGGTCCGACTACGGAACCAAAATAAAAGAAGAACCCCAAGTGCGACAAAGGTCCCCGATCGACCCCAACTGGGCTCCACTACTGATCAACTAGAACGAAGCAACACAAAGGACAAGATCTTCATCGAGCTCCTCCTGAGCTTGGTTGCGTCATCTGCACGGTCTCATCGGCACCTACAAGCTAGTTTTGGAAATATCTGTGAGCCACAGGGACTCAGCAATCTCGCACCCTCGCGATCAAGGCTATTTAAGCTTATGGGTAAGGTAAAGGTATGAGGTGGAGTTGCAGCAAGCGACTAGCATATATGGTGGCTAACATACGCAATTGAGAGCGAGAAGAGAAGGCAAAGCACGGTCCATAAAAGTATGATCAAGAAGTGATCCTAAACAACCTACGTCAAACATAACTCTAACACCTTGTTCACTTCTTGGACTCCGCCGGAAAGAGACCATCACGGTAACACACGCTGTTGATTCATTTTAATTAAGGTCAACTTCAGGTTTTCTACAACCGGACATTAACAAATTCCCATCTGCCCATAACCGCGGGCACGGCTTTCGAAAGTTCAAATCCCTGCAGGGGTGTCCCAACTTAGCCCATGACAAGCTCTCACGGTCAACGAAGGAATAGACCTCCTCCCGAGACATTCCGATCAGACTCGGTATCCCGGTTCTACAAGACATCCTCGACAATGGTAAAACAAGTCCAGCAAGACCACCCGATGCGCCGACATCCCGATAGGAGCTGCACATATCTCGTTCTCAGGGAAACACCGGATAAGCAATCCGTACAACTAAAACCAGCCCTCGAGTTTCCCCGAGGTGGCGCTACAAGGGGCTCTAGTTTGGACCAACACCTAGACAAGCACTGGCCCGAGGGGTTTAAAATAAGATGACCCTCGGGATGCGTGACTCCCAAGGGAAAAAGGCTAGGTGGCAAATGGTGAAACCAAGGTTGGGCCTTGCTGGAGGAGTTTTATTCAAAGCGAACTGTCAAGGGGTTCCCATTATAACCCAACCGCGTAAGGAACGCAAAATCCGGGAACATAACACCGATATGACGGAAACTAGGGCGGCAAGAGTGGAACAAAACACCAGGCATAAGGCCGAGCCTTCCACCCTTTACCAAGTATATAGATACATTAATTAAATAAGATATAATGTGATAACCCAACAAGTAAACATGTTCCAACAAGGAACAACATCTCCGTGTTCCAACAAGGAACAAACTTCAATCTTCACCTGCAACTAACAACGCTATAAGAGGGGCTGAGCAAAGCGGTAATATAGCCAATCAACGGTTTGCTAGGACAAGGTGGGTTAGAGGCTTGGTTCAACAACATGGAAGGCATGAAAAGCAAGTGGTAGGTATCGCAGCATAGGCATAGCAAAAGAGCGAGCAACTAGCACGCAAAGATAGAAGTGATTTCGAGGGTATGATCATCTTGCCTGAAATCCCGCAAGGAAGAAGAACAAGTCCATGAAGAAGGCAAACAGGCGTAGACGAACGGGTCCTCACAAACGCGACGTTACCGGAACCAACCCGAAGGAGCAAACACCGGAAAGGGGCACACAACATAGTAAACAACCAACACAAGAACATGATATGATATGCGGGATGCGATATGCGATGCATATGCATGATTTGACAAGGAATGAATGAAACTGGCCTCAACTTGGAAATCCAAGTGTGCCACTGGAAAGGTGAGGTGAAATCGCTTGAAAACGATATAAAGAACGCCGGAATCGGAGTTACGGTTTGGAAATGGCAAGCGATTCAAATATGACCACGTTCTGCGATTTACAGCAAGTAGCCATCTAAATGCAACAAGATGAACATGCTACAGCATCCAAACATGGCAACAAAATACATGGCAGGGATCCATTCATGATGCTTAACAAAAGATGAACACTGAGCTACGGCCAATTCATCCAATAACAGGTTCAAACAAGCATGGCAAAAATGCATTTGGTAAACAGATCTCAGACTCAGTGAAATTAACACTTGTCTGGAATTTCAGATCAGATAGCACACTTCGGAGCATGAAAACTATATGCTACAGGACCTGAACATGGCAAGGTAAAGCACGGCATGGAACTACTCAAAGAGATTAACAAAAGTCCCTTAGTGACCTTGAGCCAAAAGGGATCAGAAAATACAATTGCATGCATGTGAACATGGCAAAAACATAATCAGTTCTCAGACTTAGTGAAAAACTGGAGCATGCTGAAACAGATATCAAGTAGGCATGTTTACGAGCTCGATGCACTCACTACGGAGCAAGTCATGAAAATCGAAGCATACACCCAACAACAATACACAAGATACAAGCTAGACATGGCAAGAACAGTAACATAGTATGCACGGATCAACTACAACATCCTCGGCAAAATCGCTAACAAGTAGACAATCTGCCCAGATTCACGAAGTAGCAAAAGTAGAGCTTGATTGACTCAAGCTAGGGTGCTCCATAATTGCAAACAAAGACATGGATGGATAGAGCACCACAAGATTAACAAAACATCCTTACTGATCATCCTCAAAAGAGGCACGGATCACTAGGAAACAACATGAACATATGGCATAATGAAATAAACAGTCCAAGGACTTAGTGGAAATGCTAAGTCCCTGAAATCAGCATTACCAAGTGCCTCACTTGGCAAGCTTGTGCTAGACACCACACACATCACAAAAATACATGGGTTGCACCTCTGGAAATATGGCAGAACCCTTAACAAAACATAAGTAGAGCTCATGGGCATAACATGCACACAATAATCATGGCAAAAATGACAAATATCTAAATGGAGCAGCAGATCTGACAAATATCTCAAGTAGCACTCTTCTCACAGCATTTTGGGCATCCAGATGAACTCAAATGAAAATGATGCAATGAGATGAAATGATGTTCTCTCTGAGAAGAACATTTTGATATGCTATATGCATGAATCGGAGCTACGGATGCAAAGTTACGGCACGATGAACATGGGCACATGAATCTGGAAATTTCGGGGACAGTAGAAATTTTACCCTCCGGGTCTTGGGTTGACTTTGGCACGGAAGTCGAGGCAGGGCCGGATCTCGTCGGAGAGTCGCCGGACTTGGCCGGAGAGGAGGAAGGAGGCCGGAGAGGAAGGCCTAGGTGTCGGATCCGGCGGGGGAGGAAGGAGCTCCCACGGCTGCGAGGTCCACCGACGACGGCGGTGACCTGGGTCGAGGCTCCGGCGAGCTCCGGATGAGCCGGGGTTCGTCTCCGGCGAGCTCCAAACGGCAGGGAGGTGAGGGGGCCGGAGCACGGCAGCATGGGAGCGGGGCGACGAGGGGCGCCGTTGCGGTGGCGGCGTGCTCGCAGGAGAGCCGGGCGGCGGAGCGCGGCTGCGCAGGCGAGTCAAGGCGGCGGCCAGCGGCGGCCGGCGGCGAAGTGAGCGGGGCGGCGCTGGCGAACACAGGCGGCGAGGCGCGCGGATGGGCGGCGGGCGCGGCGCTGGGTCCGCGGGCCGGACGCGGGCCTGGCGGGCCGCGGCGGACGCGGGGCGGTTGGGGGCTGAGGTGGCGGCGCCCTATTGGGGGAGGGAGGCGGCGCAGGTGACGTGGCGGCTCCCGATTGGCTGGGGCGACGTGGAGGGGAGCGGCGGACATGTCCGGCGCGGCGCAGATGCGTCCGGACGCACGGAAGAGGAGTGGATCTAGGTTTAGACCGTGAATTTCGGAGAGGGGCACATATATATAGGTAGAGGGAGTTAGGAGAGTCCAAATGAGGTGCGGTTTTCAGCCACGCGATCATGATCGAATGCTCTAGATGATGGAGAGGGTTTTGGTGGGTTTTGGGACAAATTGGAGAGGTGTTGGGCTACAACACACACGAGGCCTTTCCGGTCCCTCGGTTAACCGTTGGAGCATCAAACGAAGTCCAAATGGCACGAAACTTGACAGGCGGTCTACCGGTAGTAAACCAAGGCCGCTTGGCAAGTCTCGGTCCAATCCGGAAATGTTTAATCACCACACACGAAAGAAAGGTAGAAATGACCACCGGAGGAGAACGGAGCGCCGGAATGCAAAACGGACAACGGGGAAAAGCTCGGATGCATGAGACGAACATGTATGCAAATGAAATGCACATGATGAAATGATATGCAAATGCATGACACGCAAGCAATGACAAGGCAACAACAGCGAATAACTGCACGACACCTAGCACATCGGTCTCGGGGCGTTACATCTCCATAGCCCGTTGATATGCCTAGTTGATGTGAGACTATCGTCCCCTCCTTTTTGTCTTCTCCACAACCACCATTCTATTCCACCTATAGTGCTATATCCATGGCTCACGCTCATGTATTGCGTGAAGATTAAAAAAGTTTTGAAAAAGTTAGAGTATGAAACAATTGCTTGGCTTGTCATCGGGGTTGTGCATGATTTAAATACTTTGTGTGGTGAAGATGGAGCATAGCCGGACTATATGATTTTGTAGGGATAACTTTCTTTGGCCATGTTATTTTGAGAAGACATAATTGCTTTGTTAGTATGCTTAAAGTATTATTATTTTTATGTCAATATAAACTTTTGTCTTGAATCTTTCTAATCTAAATATTCATACCACAATTAAGAAGATTTACATTGAAATTATGCCAAGTAGCACTCCGCATCAAAAATTCTCTTTTTATCATTTACCTACTCGAGGACGAGCAGGAATTAAGCTTGGGGATGCCTGATATGTCTCCAACGTATCTATAATTTTTGATTGCTCCATGCTATATTATCTACTGTTTTGGACTATATTGGGCTTTATTTTCCACTTTTATATTATTTTTCGGACTAACCTATTAACCGGAGGCCCAGCCCAGAATTGCTGTTTTTTGCCTATTTTAGTGTTTCGGATAAACGGAATATCAAACGGAGTCCAAACGGAATAAAATCTTCGGGAACATGATTTTCTCACCGAACGTGATCCAGGAGACTTGGACCCTGCTCCAAGGAACAAAAGAGGCGGTCACGAGGGTGGGGGCGCCCCCCCTAGGGCACGCCCCCCTGCCTCGTGGGCCCCTCGTTGCTCCTCCGGCGTACTTCTTCCTCCTATATATACACACGTACCCCCGGACGATCAGAACAGGAGCCAAAAACGTAATTCCACCACCGCAACTTTCTGTATCCACGAGATCCCATCTTGGGGCCTATTCCGGAGCTCCGACGGAAGAGGACCGTCATCACGGAGGGCTTCTGCATCATCCTAGCTTCTCTGATGAAGTGTGAGTAGTTTACTACATACCTTCGGGTCCATAGTTAGTAGCTAGATGGCTTCTTCTCTCTCTTTGAATCTCAATACAAAGTTCTCCCCCTCTCTTGTGGAGATCTATTCGATGTAATCTTCTTTTTGCACTGTGTTTGTTGAGACCGATGAATTGTGGGTTTATGATCAAGTCTATCTATGAATAATATTTGAATCTTCTCTGAATTCTTTTATGTATGATTGGTTATCTTTGCAAGTCTCTTTGAACTATCCGTTTGGTTTGGCCAACTAGATTGGTAGTTCTTGCCATGGGAGAAGTGCTTAGCTTTGGGTTCGATCTTGCGGTGTCCTTACCCAGTGACTGAAGGGGCAGCAAGGCACGTATAGCATCGTTGCCATCAAGGATAACAAGATGGGGTTTATTTCATATTGCATGAATTTATCTCTCTACATCATGTCATCTTACTTAAGGCGTTACTCTGTTTTTAACTTAGTACTCTATATGCATGTTGGATAGCGGTCGATGAGTGGAGTAATAGTAGTAGATGCAGAATCGTTTCGATCTACTTGTCACAGACGTGATGCCTATATACATGATCATGCCTAGATATTCTCATAACTATGCTCAATTCTGTCAATTGCTCAACAATAATTTGTTCACCCACCATAGAATACTTATTCTCTTGAGAGAAGCCACTAGTGAAACCTATGGCCCCCGGGTATATTCTCATCATATCAATCTCCATCACTTTAATCTTGCTTTGCTTTTTTACTTTGCCTTTACTTTTTACTTTGCATCTTTATACCAAAAATATTATATCTATCAGATCTCACTCTCGTAAGTGACCGTGAAGGGATTGACAACCCCTAATCGTGTTGGTTGCGAGTAGCTATCGCTTTGTGCAGGTACGAGGGACTTGAGCGTGGCCTCCTACTGGATTGATACCTTGGTTCTCAAAAACTGAGGGAAATACTTACACTACTCTGCTGCATCATCCCTTCTTCTTCGGGGAAAACCAACGCAAGCTCAAGACGTAGTAAACCACCGTAAGAATTGAACAACGAATGAAGTAAAAGGATGAATCACCGGTAAGAATTAGCAAATGAACGAACATACATTAGAGAGTTAAGATACATGAGAACAAAGAGATCACGAACTGAGAAGAGGATATTTGAAAGAAGCACCAGTAGGTTGGAGAATGATAACTGAAAGCTGAGAATCAATAAACCTGAATTGATGGACTCCAGATAGGTGAAAGGAATTCTCACAATCAAAACAATTATGAGAGGATGGCCTCGAACTAGAACCACGAATCTCTGAGAGAAGGGATAAGATATGGAGGTAAAACTCTTCTTCGGTCTTCAAATGTAGAGAATGACGATGAGAAACACCACCATGAATTGTTGATGCAGTCTGGAATGAAAAATAGAAAAGGTTGAGCCAATGATGAAAAAAATTGAAAGATCTTGGAGAAAAGGCATTTGACTGATGGCAATTCATTCTTACGTCAAGCTTTAGAAGATTTGAGAATATCTCCGGGAGAATAAGAAGAGTCAGGGAAGATCCTGGAAAAGACCTGTGGGTTAGGGCCCACTCAAAAGAAACACCGTACAACGATTTAAAAGAGAGAATGCACCAGTTGAGTTAAATGGCTTGAATGAGATAACAACCTCGAAATAGGTTGAACTGATCTTGAATGAAAAGACGAGCCTTCTGAGATATCTTGAGCACTCCGGGACAATAGAATAGCGAGAGGTGAATGATTAAGAATTGCACTGGCATGAGAAAGCATTGAAATGAGGAAAGGCTATGATCAACAAAGCTTGACTTGAAACCACCGGAGAAGAAAAAGAACAAAGAATGATGAACTTGAAGCTCCGTTAGAATCTTCATGAGAAATCATCGGATAAGACATTGACGGAAAAGAATGGAAAGACTTCACAACAATGAAAGGATACTTGAATAAGAAATTTGAGTCCTTGAAGAAAAAGGGTGGGAGGGCAGGAAAACAAAGGCAGCTTGGGACGAATGAGACAAACACCGTTGGAAAGAATTGAGAATTGATCTCGCGAATGTAGGAATGATCGGATCCACTTGAATTGAAGCACACCGGTTGACAAGGATTGACATGATAAACTCGATGATCGAGAAAGATTGGTATTCACATAGAAATATCAGAACACCGCTATGGAATCAACATTTGACATTGAAGCAACTCGAATACCACAACTGAAAACAAAAACAAAGGATTGGCTTGCAAAATAAGCCGGAACAAACATATGATAGAGATTTCGTCCGAAGTTTTCATAGTGGGGCCTACATGGGCTCGATCGTACAACACCATCATGTACAAGGCAGTGCACATGACATACGAAGCATCCCCGAGTCGGCATAGCCAAGGACTCTTTAAGACACAACGAGACCACTGTAAAACCAACCGTGGATAGGCGGACCACTAGACATCGAACCCCAATTTCATAGCATACATCTGTCGGAAAGATATCCTAAGAGCTACTTGAATTCCCACTTATAAACTCCTGAAATTTTCCGGTTATGCAATCAGGTGTTGGGGATACACGGGAAGCATAATATCTCACCCAAAACTAACAAAACCTACATCCAGCTGTATCCATCCTTCAACACATAAACAAGAAACCTTCGGAAATCGTTTACCTCAACCTTAGAAAAGCATCCATTATACGAGTTATGGCAATACTCCCAAACTCCTGCCCCAGTACTAGGTGGCGTCGAGGTTATCTCACCAACAACTGCATAAAAGAGATTTTCGATGTCGGCGAAAACTCAGGTGTTCCAGAACTGCAACGATAAAATTGTGACGACAACACCTCGGAGCTCAACTCCCTGAGACACTGCCACAACCCCTAAATGTCAGGAGGCACCAAGAACAATGTTCTCATCACAAAACCATCAGAACGATTCCAAGATACCCGCGTGATCCTAATTTTTTTTTGTGAAATTTGAGAAGAGAAGAGTCAAAACTCTACGTCAGGATGCCTCACCAGAGCGATGAAGGGACTGAGGAGTAAAAAGAATCCTACTCTCCGATATATATAATCCTAAATGACTCAAAACATTTTTCTAGACTCAACAACGCCAGCGATTCGATCAAGCAGGGGGCTCCTAAAGTCGGGGAAGGCTCTGATTACCAACTTGTAACGCCCTCGATGCGGCTATATCTCCCACGTGTCGAAGCACGACTTAGAGGCATAACCGCATTGAAAGCAATGTCGCAAGTGAGGTAATCTTCACACAACCCATGTAATACATAAGGGAAAGAGATACATAGTTGGCTTACAATCGCCACTTCACACAATACATGAATATAACATTACATCATCTAGATACACACAAGGTCCGACTATCGAACCAAAATAAAAGAAGACTACCCCAAAAGCTACACAGATCCCCGATTGACCCCAACTGGGCTCCACTATTGATCAACTGGAAACGGAACAACATAATGAACGAGATCTTCATCGAGCTCCTCCTTGAGCTGGGTTGGGTCACCTGCATGGTTCAATGACACCTGCAAGCTGGTTTTTGAAGTAACTGTGAGTCACGGGGACTCAGCAATCTCACACCCTCGAGATCAAGACTATTTAAGCTTATAGGAAGGGTAAAAGGTATGAGGTGGAGCTGCAGCAAGCACTAGCATATATGGTGGCTAACATACACAAAAGAGAGCGAGAAGAGAAGGCAAAGCACGGTCGAGAAAACTATGATCAAGAAGTGATCCTAGAACAACCTACATCAAGCATAACTCCAACACCGTGTTCACTTCTCGGACTCCGCCGGAAAGAGACCATCATGGCTACACACGCGGTTGATGCATTTTAATTAAGTTTAGCTGTCAAGTTTTCTACAACCGGACATTAACAAATTCCCATCTGCCCATAACCGCGGGCATGGCTTTCGAAAGTTCAAATCCCTGCAGGGGTGTCCCAACTTAGCCCATCACAAGCTCTCACGGTCAACGAACGATATTCCTTCTCCCAAGACAACCCGATCAGACTCGGAATCCCGGTTACAAGACATTTCGACAATGGTAAAACAAGACCAGCAAAGCCACCCGAATGTGCTGACAAATCCCGAAAGGAGCTGCACATATCTCATTGTCAGGGCACACCAAATTGTCCAAACTTCCGGTAGGCCAGCCCAGAGTTGCCCCTGGTGGCCACCGGCGGCTGACAAGTTGGACCAACACTCAGAGGAGCACTGGCCCGGGGGTTTAAATAAAGATGACCCTTGGGCAGGCCTACCCAAGGGAAAGAAAAGGCTAGGTGGCAAATGGTAAAACCAATGTTGGGCCATGTTGGAGGAGTTTTATTCAAGGCAAACTGTCAAGGGGTTCCCATTATAACCCAACCGTGTAAGGAACGCAAAATCCGGGAACATAACACTGATATGACGGAAACTAGGGCGGCAAGAGTGGAACAAAACACCAGGCATAAGGCCGAGCCTTCCACCCATTACCAAGTATATAGATGCATTAATATAAATAAGAGATATTGTGATATCCCAACAATAATCATGTTCCAACAAGGAACAAACTCCAATCTTCACCTGCAACTAACAACGCTATAAGAGGGGCTGAGCAAAGAGGTAACATAGCCAAACAATGGTTTGCTAGGGCAAGGTGGGTTAGAGGCTTTGCTTAACAATATGGGAGGCATGATAAGCAAGTGG
Organism: Triticum urartu; assembly: GCF_003073215.2. NCBI lineage: Eukaryota > Viridiplantae > Streptophyta > Magnoliopsida > Poales > Poaceae > Triticum > Triticum urartu. Next base: position 174,945,653 of record NC_053022.1, on the reverse strand, counting down.
TAGCTATCGCAGCATAGGCATAGCAAAAGAGCGAGCATCTAGCAAGCAAAGATAGAAGTGATTTCGATGGTATGGTCATCTTGCCTGCAAAGTTCTCCGAGAAGAACGGAAGCTTAAACCTCGTAAACGTACTCAGCGGGCTCCTCAAACACGAACTCGTCTCCCGGCCCTACCCAAAGCAAGAACAACAAGGAAAAAGGAACACAATCAACCATGTGCAATGCACAAGCAACATGATGCAAAACGGGGGTCCTGTTGATCAGGAGGGGTGTGGCGTACCGCAAAACGGAGGAAACGGACCTCCTACGGTCGAAACGGGGGTCCTGTTGATCGGGAGGGGTGTGGCGTACCACAAAACGGACGAAACGGGCCTCCTACGGTCGAAACGGGGGTCCTGTTCATCGGGAGGGGTGTGGCATACTGCAAAACGGGACTCCACGGGATACTGTTCATCTCCACTGTCGACCTCCTCCAGCCTCCACGGGCTACCGTCGACCTCCTCCAGCCTCCACGGGCTCCTGTTCATCCAGCCTCCACCGCGCGCTACTCCATCGGCTACTGTTCAACCACCCCTCCACGGGCACCCCTCCACCGTCTACTGTTCATCCAGCCCTCCACACCATGGGGTCCTGTTCAACCACCCCTCCACGGGCACCCCTCCACCATCTACTGTTCATCCTGCCCTCCACCACACCACGGGGTCTTGTTCATCCAGAGGCAATGCCACTACTCACTGTTCATCCAACCCCCCCCCCCCCCCCCCCCCCCCCGCAATGCTCACTGTTCATCCAATCGATCGACTTCAGTTAGCAGCAGTAGCAAAGGAATCGCTCGATCGGGTTCAGTTAACAGCCATCGATCGATCTCTCGGGTTCATTAATGCGTAGCCTGCAGTGCAATCGCTCGGGTTCAGTTAGAGCCCAACGCGTCGCTCGAGTTCAGTTAGAGCCAACGCCTAGCACACACGCGCGTACGTGTACCAGAGAAACGCGCATCGCTCAGCCCCCGACCTCCCACCGTAACCGGGAACTCCCCGAAATTTTCCTTGCCCTCGCTTCTACCATAGTTTTTTCCGTCATGGATGGCCTAAAGAATGTCATGCAGCTGCGTCTCCGGCCCGCCCAGGACGAAAAGCCCATTTTCTGTCATGATTTTTTGTCATAGAAGTAGGAGCCGACCACATCTATGATGATACCGGGTTTTGTCACAATTATCGTCATAGAAGTGTCATATGTATGACAGGAAAAAATTCGTTCGGCCCAAAATGTCACGGATGTGTCTTTTTTTTGTAGTGTATGTGATTAACTTTTCGGAGTGACCCACTAAGACCGCGACATGCCTAATGGCTAAAGTTGACGTGGGATGACTTTGGCATCGCCGTTTGCCCACGTTAATATGAGATCTTTGCAAAGTCTTCTCAAGGGGGACCATGTCCGTGGACTAACAAATGTTAGTTTTGCCAAAGATTGTGCTTGCAGTGCTTGTATAGAAGGAAAGCTACATGAGAAGGCACACCCTCCCACGACTATCATCTACTCGAAGAGGCCCTTGTAGCTCCTTCACATGGATCTCTTTGGGCCTCCATCCTTTGATAGACTTGGGGGTAGAAAGTATTGCTTGGTGATTGTGGATGATTATTCAAGATACACTTGGGTATATTTCTTCAAGAGGAAGAGTGAGACCCAACAAACTGTCATCAACTTTGCTAATGAAGCTCAACGTCAACACAATGCAAAAAATTTGATGATCAAAAGTGACAATGGCACCGAGTTTATGAACTACACCTTGGATGAGTTTCTTAGTGATGAGGGGATCAAGCATCAATATTCCACACCTTACACCCTTCAACAAAATGGTGTAGCAGAGAGGAAGAACCAGACGTTGATGGACGCGACAAGGACCATGATGGCGGAATTCAAGTCTTCGTACAACTTTTGGGCCGAAGCCATCAACGCCGCTTGGCATGCATCCAATCGGCTCTATATACGCAAAGGCTTGAACAAGACTCCATATGACATACTTACCGGTAACAAGCCCAACCTCAAGTAGTCCGGGTGTTTTGTTGTAAGTGTTTCATTCTCAAGAAATGTGTTCGTTTGTCTAAATTTTAAGCTAGAGCTCATGAGGGCATATTTGTTGGTTATGCAACAAACTCTCATGCTTACCGTGTCCTCAATAAGTCCACATGACTCATTGAGGAGACGTGTAACATGGAGTTTGATGAGAATAACGGCTCCCAAGTGGAGCAAACTGGTACTTGTGATGTAGGTGATGAAATTCCTCCCCAAGCTGTAAGAAGAATGGGTGTTGGCTATATGCTACCCATTGAGGAACCCCTTGTGGCCGAAGGAGAAGGACAATGTTCCACTCAAGTGGAACCATCACCAACCAAGACCCACACGCTTCCGAAGAACAAATTGAAGGACCTTAACCAAATGAACAAGATCAAGGGCAAGATCAACCTCAAGATGGTGGTGACCCACCAAGTGATTCCCACGGTCAAGTTCTTACCACCGAGCATGTTCAAGATCAAGAGCAAGCTCAAGATCAAGAACAAGCTCAAGATCAAGAACAAGCTCATGATGACGCTCAAGATGATCAAGTTACCGCTCCTCAACTCTCTCTTGAGGAGGAATTGGAGCATCGTGCCACTAAGATTGCATCCAAGCTCACTACCAAAGATCATCTCATGAAGAATGTGCTTGGAAGCTTAAGAAAGGGGTAAGCACTCGTAGACAATGAGCAAACTATTGTGAACATCATGCATTTGTCTCTTGTGTTGAACACCAAAAGGTCTATGAGGCGCTCGAGGATCCGGATTGGCTTAATGCCATGCATGAAGAACTCAAAAACTTCGAGCACAACAAAGTGTGGAGATTGGTGCCAAGGCCAAAGGAGAACCATACTGTTATTGGAACCAAATGGATATTCAAGAACATGCAATATGCTCACGGGATTATCATTCGCAACAAGGCTCGTTTGGTGGCACAAGGCTACTCCCAAGTTGAGGGTATCGACTACGGTGAAACCTTTGCTCCTATTGCTCGCCTTGAATCTATTTATTTGTTGATTTCTTATGCTTCTCATCATAACTTCAAGTTGCAACAAATGGATGTGAAGAGTGCTTTTCTTAATGGTCCTATTAATGAGTTGGTGTATGTCAAACAACCCCTGGGGTTTGAGGATCCCGAGTTCCCCAATCATGTGTACCAACTCGATAAGGCACTCTATGGCCTTAAATAAGCCTCACGTGCATGGTATGAGCACCTTACCGAGTTGTTGCAAGATCGTGGGTTTGAAATTGGGAAAATCGACCCCACTCTTTTTACTAAGAAGGTCAAAGGGGAGTTGTTTGTATGCCAACTATATGTTGATGATATTATCTTTGGTTCTCCTAACAAAGCATTCAATTAGGAATTTGTCGCACTCATGACCTCGAAGTTCAAGATGTCCATGATGGGAGAGTTGAAGTTCTTTCTCGGGTTCGAAATCCAACAAAGAAGAGAAGAGACCTTCATCAACTAAGACAAATACACTCAAGATATGCTCAAGAGATCCAAGCTAACTGATGTCAAGCCGGCCTCTACACCAATGCCCATCAAATGCCAACTTGACATTGATCCCAATGGTAAAGCGGTGGATCAAAAGGTATATCATTCTATGATTGGCACCTTGCTTTACCTTTGTGCATCTAGAACGTATATCATGTTGAGTGTGGGAATTTGAGTCAGTTTGGTTAGTGTCCTGGGCTTTGTGCCTGGAAAAGGACCCTGCCTGGTTTGAGCCTGGTATTTTAAAGTTTTCTGCCTGGTCAGGCTCACATGGGCATAAGTTGTTTGGTTGGTGGCCTCGCCTGGGAAAGCATTACTAGCATTAGTAAAGGTACATAAGTACAGTAGGCATAGAAAATAGTAGCTGTTAGCTGCCAGGCAGCCATCCAGGCGAGTCGTTTCGGACGCCTGGTCCAGGCTAAGCCGGCTGCCTAGGAGAAAGTACAGGCTAATCAGGCTATCACATCACCAGGCCAGGCTATCCTTTGATTTTTCAGGACGTCAACCAAACAGGTTCTAGGCAATGTTCAGGCAGGCTCCATGCCAGGCATATTTTCCTATGGACACAATCCAAACTGTCCCTTTGTGCACGGTTTCAAGCCTCACATAATGAAAGCCACTATGTGGCAGTCAAGCGAATCTTTCGATATTTGTCTCATACCCCAAACTTTGGCTTATGGTACCCTAGAGGAGCAAACTTCAAGCTCGTGGGCTTTTCGGACTCGGATTGGGCGGGAGACAAAGTGGATAGGAAGTCAACTTCCAGAGGGTGCCAATTTCTCGGATGCACTTTGGTGAGTTGGTCTTCTAAGAAGCAAAGTTGTGTGTCTCTCTCCTCCACCGATGCCAAGTATGTGGTCGTCGGTAGTTGTTGTGCTCAACTTCTATGGACGAGGCAAACTTTAAAGGATTACGGTGTCATTTATGACAAAGTGCCTCTTTGGTGTGACAATGAAATTGCCATCAAGATTTCTCTCAACCCGGTGCAACACTTCAAGACGAAGCATATTGAGATTCGCTATCACTTCATTCGGGATCACATTAGGCGAGGGGAGATTGAGCTCAAGTATGTTAACACTCATGATAATCTTGCAGATATTTTCACGAGGCCTTTGGATGAAGCAAGATTTCACGAGTTAAGGCATGAGATAAATATCACTCATTTGAGCAATGTGGCTTGAACCTTTGCACACCCGACCATACTCATCTTGATGTCTTGTTTAGGTGTAGGCATGGACATAGGGGGAGTGTTGTTCTCTCAATGAACTCTCCCTCCCCCATTATGCATAAACTGATCAACTCTTTCACATTAGCCATCATTGATGGTACTTGTGCTTCAAAGACGAGTTTTGGTCATGGGCCCAAGGATAATTCTTCGTGGTGCCATACCAATTGACTCAAACATAGGTGGCTCCGGCCACGTCCCTCTCTTCATGAGAGGTTTTGGTTTGTTGTTTGGTCCTCTCTTTCTCCGTGCTTTTATTTTGGACCTTGTGTCATGGTTTAGTTGTTTCTTTTTGTGCTCTCTTGTGTGTCATTTTGCTTGGAGTGTGTGTTGCAAAGGCCTTTTTGTTTCTCTTGTGTCGAAACTTGCATTTTCTTGGGCATGCGGTACTATCGTGGGGTGCCACGGTACTACCACTAGAGGTGGGTGGCTTCTATGCCTGCACAGCTGTGACAACGACACGGTACTACCGCTTCCATCGCGGCAGTAATTTTTACTGCCGCTGGAAGAGCAATACTACCGCCTAGTGTGCGGTACTACCGCCAGGGCGGTACTACCGTGATGATCCATGGTACTACCGTGATCTTGGGACCGCGTGGGGGTTAAGAGCGGGCAGGGGGAGTTCCAACTCCCCCATACCCATTCATCTCTTCCCTCACCTCGTCTCTCTCTCCTGCTCAAGAACTACGCCGGAGGACCTCGCCGGATCTCCATCTCCGGCCACTCTCCTCTCTTTTCAACCGGTGGGATCGATCCCCACCTCGCCCTCTCGCCATGGACCCTGGTATCGCCCCTTGCCCCTCTATCTTTGCCTCTTTTTTGTTGCTTCTAGGTTTTGGGAGATGTATGAGTAGGTCTTGTGATTTTTGGCTAAATATTTGCAAGAGGAGATTGTTGGAGAGTGCTTGTGCAGTAGATATGCTATTTGGTGTGATACAACTATGTAGTTTTGATCAACGGTAGTACTGATTCATCTTCACGGATGTTTTCAGATGCATTTTTGCCAGATCTGCCCTGTACGGTACTACCGCTCCCCTGGAGTGGTACTACCGCCCATTGCGGGCCCCGTGCAGTACTACCGTTCCCTTGGAGCGGTACTACTGCCCGAGGCGCGGATGTAAAAATTACTTCCGCTCTGAGCGCGGTACTACCGTGCCACTCCGACACTGTACTATCGCGGTCAGAGCGGAAGTAATTTTTTACTTCCACATCCTGTTACAATACTACCGCTTGACCTAAAATTGCTTTGTTTTGTCACACCTAATCTCATTTCTATTTCTTTCTTTCTTTTGCCCTTGGTCTTTGCAATATTACTTCTTGCTTCTGTCATGTGTTTGCGTTGTGTGTCATAGGTGGTGGATCCGGTTCCGGTGCTAGGCACTCGAATCACAGCCGTGATACAAGCTCAACCCCTACGTCAAGCCTAGGGAACTCAATAAGGAAGAAATGCCTCAAGCAGAGCTACCAAGATCACTCCTAAGGCTGCCTGGATGACGAAGCAAGGCTATCAGTGGGCTGATTCAGATGAGGCGTCCATTCCTGCTGCTGAGACAAACGAGGAGATTGTTGGGTGATCATTTCAGTGGGAGCTACCACATGTGTCTTAGGTGTCCTCTCTGCCTTTTTGGTGTCTCGATGCCAACTGGGGAGAGAGAGTAGGATTTGCGAGCTTCTATCTCCTTGCTTTTGTTTCGTTGAACCTTCGTTGCTTTGGTTTGTGTTATTTGTGTGTGAGATCATGAGACTTATTCTATCATATTGTGTGAGACATATGCCTTCTATCCTATCCTATTATTGCCTAGTATGATTAGTAGCTTGTGAGCTTATTTTGTCTCGTGCCCTATATATCATGTCCACTTACTATGTCTTGCTTCCTTGCTTAGTGTCACATATTGTTGCAAGGTTTGCCTTGTCTATAAAATATAGGGGACTGTTGATCCCAGTGTGTGTGTTGTGCTGTCCAAAGCATATCCATAGAATGCACACACATCTAGGGGAGACTGTCTATATTTTATAGATTTTAGGGTTTGCTTATGTTCATTTTTATATCTCTATGTGCAAATCCCATATTGTCATCAATCCGCCAAAAAGGGGGAGATTGTAAGGGCATATTTCTCCCTATGTGGTTTCGGTGATTGATGACAGTGCAGTTGCAGACTAATCGTGTGCATTGAGCATTTCTGATATCTCATGTCGAGGCACAAGACGATTCGGTGCCCCTCGGAGTCTATCGAAGACGGCGGTTCTCTACAATTCTTTTCGGTGAATTTGAGTCGTAGGAAAGTCGTACTATTAAGAGGGGGTCCACTTCGAAAAGTTTAGGGTGGAATAAACACGTACACATCTGTTCCTTTGCACCAGCTTTCCTTTGCTTCGATGGAGCACCATCCGGTTATCCTTGTCTTTGCGATAAGAAGGCCGCCAAATGCTAAAGCCTATGTGGCGCGCGGTAGTACCACTCAAGGGAGCAGTATTACTGCAGGGGCATTTATTAGTACCGCTCCCTGCGAGCGATAGTACCACTGCCTCCAGCCCTGACGCTGGCGCATGCGGAAGTAGGCACGGAAGTAATTTTTCATTTCCGCCCCTACGCGGTAGTACCGCTCCCTGTGAGCGGTAGTACAGTGTCGGACTTTTGCGCTGCTCCAACCTCAGCGGAAGTATCCACGGAAGCAATTTATTTCTTTCGTGCATTTTTCACAGCCAATTGAGCCCTGCCTTACGGTACTACTGTAAGGGCACGCGGTAGTACCACTCCGACAATTCTACCTCTCGTTGCCCTCTACTACCTCTTGAGCATGCGTTGGTTTTCCCTTGAAGAGGAAAGCATGATGCAGCAAAGTACCGTAAGTATTTCCCTCAGTTTTGAGAACCAAGGTATCAATCCAGTAGGATACAATGCACAAGTCACCTAGTACCTGCACAAACAATCAATAACCTTGCAACCAACGCGATAAAGCGGTTGTCAATCCCTTCACGGTCACTCGCAAAAGTGAGATTTAATAAAGATAGTAAAGTAAATATTTTTGGTATTTTTGTTGTATAGATTGGAAACTAAAGATTGCAAAATAGTAAACGAGATGCGATGTAAATAAAAGAGATGCAATATAATAAGAAAGAGACCCGGGGGGCCATAGGTTTCACTAGTGGCTTCTCTCAAGATAGCATGTATTACGGTGGGTGAACAAATTACTGCCGAGCAATTGATAGAAAAGCGCATAGTTATGAAGATATCTAAGGCAATGATCATGAATATAGGCATCACGTCCGTGTCAAGTAGATTGAAACAATTCTGCATCTACTACTATTACTCGACACATCGACCGCTATCCAGCATGCATCTAGAGTATTAAGTTCATAAGAACAGAGTAACGCATTAAGCAGGATGACATGATGTAGAGGGATAAACTCAAGCAATATGATATAAACCCCATCTTTTTGTCCTCGATGGCAACAATACAATACATGCCTTGCTGTCCCTACTGTCACTGGGAAAGGACACCGCAAGATTGAACCCAAAGCTAAGCACTTCTCCCATTGCAAGAAAGATAAATCTAGTAGGCCAAACTAAACCGATAATTCGAAGAAACTTACAAAGATATCAAATCATGCATATAAGAATTCAGAGAAGAACCTAATAGTATTCATATATATTCTTGTTCGTAAACCCACAGTTCAACTGATCTCGGCAAACACACTGCAAAAAGAGTATTACATCGAATAGATCTCCAAGAACATCAAGGAGAACTTTGTATTGAGAATCAAAGAGAGAGAAGAAGCCATCTAGCTACGAAATATGGACCCGAAGGTCTGTGGTAAACTACTCACGCTTCAACAAAGAGGCAATGGTGTTGATGTAGAAGCCCTCTATGATTGATTCCCCCTCCGGCAGATCGCCGGAAAAGGCCCCAAGATGGGATCTCACGGTAGAGAAGGTTGCGGCGGTGGAAAAGTGGTTTTGTGGCTCTCTGTGATGTTCCAAAACTTCGACTCCAAGAGCGTATTAAAGCATATTAAACATCCAAAAGAGATAATATAATATCATGGAACAATCAAAAATTATAGATACGTTGGAGACGTATCAAGCATCCCCAAGCTTAATTCCCGCTCGTCCTCGAGTAGGTAAATGATAAAAACAGAATTTTTGATGTGGAATGCTACCTATCATAATTATCAATGTAATTTTCTTTATTGTGGCTTGAATGTTCAGATCCGAAAGATTCAAAACAAAAGTTTAATATTGACATAAAAATAATAATACTTCAAGCATACTAATAAAGCAATCATGTCTTCTCAAAATAACATGGCCAAAGAAATCTACCCCTACAAAATTATATAGTTTGGCTATGCTCTATCTTCATCACACAAAATATTTAAATCATGCACAACCCCGATGACAAGCCAAGCAATTTTTTCATACTTTTGATGTTCTCAAACCTTTTCAATCTTCGCGCAATACATGAGCGTGAGCCATGGACATAGCACTATAGGTCGAATAGAATGGTGGTTGTGGAGAAGACAAAATGGAGAAGATAGTATCAAATCAACTAGGTGTATCAACGGGCTATGGAGATGCCCATCAATAGATATCAATGTGAGTGAGTAGGGATTGCCATGCAACGGATGCACTAAAGCTATAAGTGTATGAAAGCTCAAAAAGAAACTAAGTGGGTGTGCATCCAACTCGCTTGCTCACGAAGACCTATGGCATTTTGAGGAGGCCCATCATTGGAATATACAAGCCAATTTCTATAATGAAAGATTCCCACTAGTATATGAAAGTGACAACATAGGAGACTCTCTATCATGAAGATCATGGTGCTACTTTGAAGCACAAGTGTGGAAAAAGGATAGTAGCATTTCCCCTTCTCTCTTTTTCTCTCATTTTTTATTTTTTATTTGGGCCTTTCTCTTTTTTATGGCCTCTTTTCTTTTCTCCCTTTTTTTTTATTTTTCGTCCGGAGTCTCATCCCGACTTGTGGGGGGGTCATAGTCTCCATCATCCTTTCCTCGCATGGGACAATGCTCTAATAATGATGACCATCATACTTTTAGTTACTTACAACTCAAGAATTACAACTCGATACTTAGAACAAAATATGACTATGCGAATGCCTCCGGCGGTGTACCGGGATGTGCAATGAATCAAGAGTGACATGTATGAAAGAATTATGAAGGTGGCTTTGCCACAAATACGATGTCAACTATATGATCATGCAAAGCAATATGACAATGATGAAGCGTGTCATAATAAACAGAACGGTGGAAAGTTGCATGGCAATATATCTAGAAATGGCTATGGAAATGCCATAATAGGTAGATATGGTGGCTGTTTTGAGGAAGGTAACTGGTGGGTTTATGGTACCAGCGAAAGTTGCGCTGTACTAGAGAGGCTACCAAGGATGGAAGGGTGAGAGTGTGTATAATCCATGGACTCGGCATTAGTCTTAAAGAACTCACATACTTATTGCAAAAATCTATTAGTTATCAAAATGAAGTACTATGCGCATGCTCCTAGGGGGATAGATTGGTAGGAAAAGACCATCGCTCGTCCCTGACCGCCACTCATAAGGAAGACAATCAAAAAATAAATCATGCTCCGACTTCATCACATAACGGTTCACCATACGTGCATGCTACGAGAATCACAAACTTTAACACAAGTATCTCTCAAATTCACAACTACTCAACTAGCATGACTGTAATATCACCATCTTCATATCACAAAACAATCATAAGGAATTAAACTTCTCCTAGTATTCAATGCACTTTATATGAAAGTTTTTATTATACCCATCTTGGATGCCCATCATATTAGGACTAATTTTATAGCCAAAGAAAATTACCGTGCTGTTCTAAAAGACTCTAAAAATAATATAAGTGAAGCATGGGAGATCAATAATTTCTATAAAATAAAACCACCACGGTGGTCTAAAAATATATAATTGAAGCACTAGAGCAAAATTATCTAGCTCAAAAGATATAAGTGAAGCACATAGAGTAGTCTAATAAATTCTGATTCATGCGTGTCTCTCCCAAAAGGTGTGTACAACAAGGATGATTGTGGTAAACTAAAAATCAAAGACTCAAATCATACAAGACACTCCAAGCAAAACACATATCATGTGGTGAATAAAAATATAGCATCAAGTAAAGTTACCGATAGACGAAGACAAAAGAGGGGATGCCTTCCGGGTCATCCCCAAGCTTAGGCTTTTGGTTGTCCTTGAATTTTACCTTAGGGTTCCTTGGGCATTCCCAAGCTTAGGCTCTTGCCACTCATTATTCCAAATTCCATCAAATCTTTACCCAAAAACTTGAAAACTTCACAACAAAAAACTTCAACAGAAAATCTCATGAGCTCCGTTAGTATAAGAAAATAAACCACCACTTTAAGGTACTGTAATGGACTCATTCTTTATATATATTGGTGTTAAACCTACTGTATTCCAACTTCTCTATGGTTCATACCCCCCGATACTACTCATGGATTCATCAAAATAAGCAAACAACACACAAAAAACAGAATATGTGAAAAACAGAATAGTCTGTAGCAATCTGGAGATCTCGAATACTTTTGTAACTCCAAAAATTCTGAAAAATTAAAACGACCATGATAAAAAGTATATTGATCTACTGCAGTTGGAATTGATATTTTATCGCTCTCTGGTAAAAAATGATAATTATTTTCATGAGCACATACTTTCTGTTTTTATCAGCAAGATCAAACAATAATCACCCAGGAAGACCCTAAAGGCTTTACTTGAAACAAAAACTAATTAAACATAAGAAACACAATCATAATAGAAGCTAGATGAATTATTTATTATTAAACAGGAACAAAAATCAAAGAATAAAAATAAAATTGGGTTGCCTGCCAACAAGCGCTATTCTTTAAAGCCATTAAGCTAGGCATCTATAATTTTAGTGATGCTCACATGAAAGATAGCAATTGAAACACGAAGGGAGCATCATGAAGAATATGAAAATCACATCTATATATACCATACTTACTATGCATATGAATTATATAATCAAACAAATTATCAAGACAAGTAAAAACTAGCATATGCAAGGAAGGAGAAAGAAATAATAGCAATCTCAACATAACGAGAGGTAATTTAGTGACACGAAAATTCTACAACCATATTTTCCTCTCTCATAATAATTACATGTAGGATCATAATCAAATTCAACAATATAGCTATCACATAAAATTTTCTCTTCATGATCCACATGCATGCAAAGTTGACACTCTTCCAAAATAGTGGGATTATCATAAAATAAAGTCATGACCTCTCCGAACCCACTTTTATCAAAAACTTCATAAGACTGAACATTATCCAAATATGTGGGATCTAAAGTTGACACTCTTACAAACCCACTTTCAGTATTATTGCAAACATTATTATCAATCTCATATTCATCATGGAACTTAAATAAATTTTCAAGATCATAAGAACAATCACCCCAATCATGATCATTGCAACAAGTAGTGGACATAGCAAAACTAGCATCCCCAAGCTTAGGGTTTTGCATATCATTAGCACAATTGACATTAATAGAATTTATAATAATATCATTGCAATCATGCTTTTTTTTCAAGGATCTATCGTGAATCACGTCATAATTTTCTTCTTTCAACACTTCATTACAATTTTTAGATTCATGAATTTCAAGCAAAACCTCAGAAAGATAATATAGTGCATAAAACTCACTAGCAATAGGTTCATCATAATTGGATCTTTTAAAAAGATTACCAAGAGGATGAGAATCCATATCAATAGATTTTTAGCAAGCGAAGATGCAAGCAAATAGAAGGCACATGGCAACACAAGCAAACATGAGATCGAACGAAAGAAGGGCAGAGAAAAAGGGAAAATTTTGTGAAGTGGGGGAGAGGAAAACAAGAGGCGAATTGCAAATAATGGAATGCGAGGGAGAAGAGTTTATGATGGGTACTTGGTATGTCTTGACTTGGCGTAGATCTCCCCGGAAACGGTGCCAGAAATCCTTCTTGCTACGTCTTGAGCATGCTTTGGTTTTCCCTTGAAGAGGAAAGGGTGATGCAGCAAAGTAGCGTAAGTATTTCCCTCAGTTTTGAGAACCAAGGTATCAATCCAGTAGGAGACAATGTACAAGTCACCTAGTACCTGCACAAACAATCAAGAACCTTGCAAACAACGCGATAAAGGGGTTGTCAATCCCTTCATGGTCACTCGCAAAAGTGAGATCTAATAAAGATAGTAAAATAAATATTTTTGGTATTTTATATAGATTGGAAAGTAAATATTGCAAAATAGTAAAAGAGATGCGATGTAAATAAAAGATATGCAATATAATAAGAAAGAGACCCGGGGGCCATAGGTTTCGCTAGTGGCTTCTCTCAAGATAGCATGTATTACGGTGAGTGAACAAACTACTACCGAGCAATTGATAGAAAAGCGCATAGTTATGAAGATATCTAAGGTAATGATCATGAATATAGGCATCACGTCCGTGACAAGTAGATCGAAATGGTTCTGCATCTACTACTATTACTCCACACATCGACCGCTATCCAGCATGCATCTAGAGTGTTAAGTTCATAAGAACAGAGTAACGCATTAAGCAGGATGACATGATGTAGAGGGATAAACTCAAGCAATATGATATAAACCCCATCTTTTTATCCTCGATGGCAACACTACAATGCATGCCTTGTTGCCCCTACTGTCACAGGGAAAGGACACCACAAGATTGAACCCAAAGGTAAGCACTTCTCCCATTGCAAGAAAGATCAATCTACTAGGCCAAACTAAACCGATAATTCGAAGAGACTTGCAAAGATATCAAATCATGCATATAAGAATTCAGAGAAGAACCAAATAATATTCATAGATAATCTTGTTCATAAATCCACAATTCATCGGATGTAACATCCCAAATTTTCAATTTGGATGTTATACATAGGTTATCATATGCATATCATATTTTATTTGCATTTTGGTTGTGATCCTAGAAATCTTAAGCAACTCAAGGACCAAAGGAGAGAGTTGGCGATTTCATAAATTTTCTCAAATTTGAAAAGAGGATCATTTTGATTCTAATAATTTTTCTGTCCAAAAATATTTCCAATATTAAAACAAATGAGTGGAGATAAAATGACTTCTCCAAAATAAGAGGGGAATATTGGAGGAAAAATGTTAAACTCAATTAAATATTTTATTTGGAATTTTATTGCTTTTTTATTTGAATTAGAAAAATATGCATTTTTAGGCCAGGAAAATGTTCACTTTGTTCTAAATATTTATTTAGACGGTGAAAATTGTTTTGGCATTTTTTAGATTTTTTTATATTTTATTAGGATTTTTCTTCAACGGAATTTACTTAAAAAATTCTTTCTCCCAACTAGGCTGAAGGCCCAGCCGAGCTGGCCCGCCGCGCCGCGTCTTCCCCACCATGCCGCCGCCGGACTCCAACAGGAGTCCGGGCCAGACTCCGTGCCGACGCCCCCTTGCGCAAGCCGCCCCCCGAGGCTTTAAAAGCTGAGCCCCGGCCCCCTCCCTCACCACCACCGCCGCTCGCCGCCTCCATAGCAGTAGTAGGAGCCGCCGCCGCTGCACCACGCCGCCACCCCGCCGCTTACTGCCGCATGTGCTGAGCCGCAGCCCCGCCTAGCCGGATCTCACCTCGCTGCCGCCGGTTTTTCTCGAGGAACCGGTAAAAAAACCACCTCCATCGCCGTTTTTTTGGGTTTTGGTTTTGGATCGGTTAGATCGGTTTTTTGGTTCCGCTATTTAGCGAACGTTCACCCGAACATTTCTGTTCGCGAACACTTCGTTCGTTTGTCCCTAATAATGAACGTTCATTCGTTAGTCTTTTTCTTTTATTTTATTTTCGGCCAGGGACCTATCTGCGATTATTTTTATCACAAATTAATCCCTGATCTTCAAACCCTCGTTACTTTTTAACCGTTCGTCCAAATCCGGTGAAACCAATGCCAAAATCTTCTTCTCGAACCCATCTTTCCAGTTAATCAACTTGAACACGGTTTTGACAAATTAAAATTTGGTTTCAAGGAGATTTGAATTCGAAATTCTTTTGGATCGTAGTTTGAGTTTCGTAGCTCTGATTTGATTCATTCTTTTTGCAAATCGAAGCACTTCAGTTGAACTTTCAGTTTGGACTTTCTCATATGGGTTTTATCCTTGCATCTATGCTTGAGTGCTTATGTATGCTATTGTTTGTTTGCGATAGAATTTCTGGAGTGCGAAGCATTCTACTACGAGTCTCTAGGGTTTGCAGATCATCAGCAAGGCAAGTAACACATTGATCATACCCCTTTATTACCCAGTTTTTATGCAATAGATTCAATCCTCAAACACTGCATGGTTACGATTTGATAACATGTGGGTATTGGGAAGTAGTTGATGAGGTAGAACCTATTGCCCTTTATTTAAACCCTAGGAGTTACTACGTTATGCTTATACTGCTATGCTATGCTCGTAGACGTGGGTTGGTTTGATTGATTCATGATAGTTGTGAGTATTATTATGAACAAAGGGTTTATTTAAGGTGGATACTTTAGCACACATCTGGGTGGATTGTTTGTGGGCACCTGGGGAATCCAGTGTTGTCCAAGGAGATCCCGGGGAATCCGTGTGATCATCCTATGGTTCGCCACCCAGGCTTAAAGGGATCATAAGGTTATTCATGCTAGAAACTTCCATGTGCAGCCACAAGCCATTATGGGCTCTGGCATAGTTGAGTAAGTTGTGGGAACCCTTTCCATGATGGGCTAGCAGATGTACGGGATTGTAGGTGTACCGGTCTATCTATCGGTTAAGGGGACCTCTTTGGAAAGACTGTGTCTCGGTCATCCGTTTCTCAAACACCATGAAGTGCGAGATATACAATGGAGGAGATCGAGTCTTGTGGGGAAAAGTGCGCAAACCTCTGTAGAGTGTATAAACTAATCATGGTTAGTCGTGGCCCCAGTTATGGACATTTTGAGCATCTGGTACTTGAATTATTGATGTGATCTCAACACTCTTAATTAATTTCGTTGGGTTGTTAATTACTATTTAATTGGGATTGAGACTGGGTTTCCATTCTCAATGTTTATCAACCAACTTTGTAGTAAAATAAATTATATTCCTTTGCAGTAGGGAAAAACTGGCTTTTCGCAAAAACATGATAACCATAGAGCCTCCACCAGCCATATATGCATGTAGTGTTAGCTTTTATCTTGTTCATTGCTCTATAGTGTTATATTGCCAGCATATTCCATGTGCTAACATGTTTCATGTTGCAACGTATTATGTTGGAGACTTTTCAGACGAAGAGTAATGTGGGCTAGGTCGTTGTCGTGCACTCAGCTATGCCGTTGGAGTTGATGGACTCATTTACCTTCGATGCTTTCGCAGTTATCATATTTAGATGGCCTTAAGCCATATTATTTAATAAGTTCTCTTTTGAGACATTCGATGTAAAAGTGTGTGATTGCACTCTGTTATAAATCCTTCAAGTAATGTGTGTGTCAGCATTACCGATCCAGGGATGACACTTATGCACAGAGATTTGATCGTTTGAGGTCGGATCGCTACAAGATGGTATCAGAGCACACATTGACTGTAGGGCGCGACCACTAAGATAAGCCATAGGTCACTCTTCTCTACTCATTTCTAACTCCTCTCCTTTTTCCACTCTATAGATGGCGGACCCATGGAACAGGTTTGCTTAACCATATGAAGATACGCCCTTTGGACGACACTTGAAGGAAGTCACTAGGTACCTGAACATCAGAATACCAAGCTTCACCGGGACCTACACCGCCACTTTACCAGAAGAGGTGCGTTGGATGATTCGAGTTCATGTTCTAGGAATGACATTCACGCCAGTTACTAAGCCCATAGAGTTTTCCTTTGATGCACCAACTTGGAGTCTAGGAAAGAGCATGGGAGCCCACATCGCCATGGGACGCATCGGCGAAGTCTACAACAAGGATCTTAAGGACACCATCTACCAGATATGTGAGCGCCGAGATGAGCAATGGGAGATGATCAGCACCAGGAGGGACAAGTCCATTGCAGCCTTTATCCAGGAGTTAAACTAGCACATTCACCGCCAGGAGAACAAAATGTGCGCTAGCATGTAGATCTAAAGAAGGTGATGACCAGGAACATGGAGCTTGAAGAGGAACTCAAGTCTACACGCGATGGATACGAAGAGGAAATTGCAGTGCTACTACAGAAGAATGAAGACCTGAAGAAAAAGCTAGGAGTATTCATGGGAGACCCCGCCCCAGGAGGTGATGACGACCATCCCGAGGACTACATCATCATCGACGACACCGACTCCGATCCAGACAGTAGTGATGATGATTACAAAGATGAAGCTAGAGCAGATATCATGGAGTCTTCCACCAATCAAAATTTCTAGTCGACCACCATATTATCTGTAGTATTTCCCCCATGGATATAGTAGTAGTAGTCCGAGTATTTTGTAATGGTAGTTAGATCATTGGTATGCCCTTGTTTGAATTGAGTGGTGTGATATGAATGTGATTGTCTCATGTGCAAATGGGTAGTGCTTTCTCTATAGACCTCATTCTATTCTAATCCCTCCCCTCCAAACCCATCAGATGCCTCTGAGACGATACCCCGAATTTGTCTTCTCACCGGAGCTCACTCAGTTGATCCAACAGCAGAATGCCTTGATGCAGCTACTAGTTTAGAACCAAGGCAACAACAACAACAACAACCCGCCGCCACCACCTCCAGTTGACAACTTAGCCCGTTTTCTGAGGATAAACCCGCCGGTGTTTCCAGTAGCACTGAGCCGATTGTTGCTGATGACTGGCTACATAGTATTGGAAGGGATTTGACCACCGCAGGTTGAACAAATGCTAAGAAGGTGCGCTTTGCCACACACTAACTGGATGGACCCGCAGCCTCATGGTGGGAGAATTACACAGCCACATTCCCCACAGCCTATGTTACTTGGGATTAATTTCAGCAAGCGTTCCACACTGCAAATGTCTCAACCGGAGCTATGAGCATGAAGAAGCATGAGTGTCGCAACTTACGCCAGGGAAACCGTACTGTGGGGCAGTATGTGGATGAGTTCGGTAAGTTAGCTCGTTACGTCCCGGATGATGTGGCCACAGATGTCGCGAAGAAGGAGAAGTTTATGGAAGGGCTGAATGATGAACCGAGTATGCAGTTGATGGTGGAACATTCACAAATTACCAGGAGTTGGTAGACATGGCTCTTATGATTGAAGGGAAGCAGCAGCTGATAGAGAGCCACAAAAGGAAATATGGACAAGGGAAGTATAGTTCTGGAGCATCGCAGAAGCCTCGCTTTACCCCGAACTTGGGAGGATATACCCATAACCATGGAGGCCACACTCACAATGGAGGAAGTTCGCATAACCACAGTGGCCCCAAGAATGGGAATGGGAATGGAGCAAGCAGCAACCAGAACCGTTCCAACCCAGCAACACCCACCAAAAAGGATCTGAGTCATGTCACCTGTTACAAGTGCGGGAAGACTGGGCACTACGCCAATGACTGTTCCGAGCTGAAGAATGGCAACGGAAATGGAAGCTCTGGGAAGAAGCCCAACCCTTTCAACAGGGGACAGGTGAACCATGTTAACGTGGAGGAGGTTGAAGAGCAGCCAGATGCAGTCATAGGTACGGCTGGATCTGTCATCTTGGCTGGAATTCTTTTAAAATTGGGAACCTACGGGTTTTTAAGATTTTCAATACCCATGTTTCCTGAAGCGACACTTTGTTTCACTCCTTTCATTTGTACTCTAAGCGCGATTGCTATAATATATACTTCCATGACCACTTTAAGACAGATCGATCTTAAGAAGATCATTGCCTACTCCTTAGTAGCCCATATGAATTTGGTGACTATTGGTATGTTTAGTCGGGCGGCGGCCGTTAGGTCACCTATTTTGAGTTATGGACACACAAGCAAGGCCAAAACATGTGTGCTGGTCGTGCGACCCATCAACCTACTAGCAATAGGGGAGAAAACTTAGCATGTCACAAAAAAAGCATCGATTCGAGGCGTCAGCAAAACACCGTCGTTTGTTCCTAAAACAAAACCCCTTAGTGCCAGTTTTCAGGAGTTGAAGAAATGTTTGGTTACAGCCCAGTGCTGATTCTTTCGGATATATGCAAGGATTTCCAAGTGTATTGCGACGCTTCTCGCCTAGGACTTGGAGGAGTACTTATGCAGGACGGAAGAGTTATTTCAAGCATGATTTGAATTATGCCAAGCATGATTTGGAGTTAGCAGCCGTAGTGCATGCGCTCAAGACCTGGAGACATTTTCTTATTGGAAACCGCTACGATGTGTACACGGATCATAAGAGTTTGAAGTACATTTTCACATAGAAGGATCTGAATCTCGGACAGAGGAGATGGTTGGAGCTTATAAAGGATTATGATATGAAGCTGCACTATCATCCAGGGAAGGCCAATGTGGTAGCAAACGCTTTGAGACGGAAGAGTTATGTCAATACCCTCGTAAGCGGAGGATTACCGCAGGAGTTAGTTGAGATAGTTCCAAGAGGTTTTGTCACAGCAATGGAGGTTCAATCAACATTATTGGGAAATATTCAAGAAGCTCAGAAGGATGACAAAGAAATTGCTGAGATAAAGGAGAAAATGAGTAAAGGAAAAGCCAAGGGTTTTTGAGAGGATGAGCACAAAACCTTATGGTTTGAGGACCGTGTATACGTACCCAATAATGCAGAGGTCAGGAAGTTAATACTTTAGGAAGCTCATGACTCGCCATACCCGATACACCCCGGAAACACCAAGATGTATTTGGATTTGAAGGAGCGTTTCTGGTGGACTGGTATGAAGAAGGATATTCCCGAGTATGTAGCTGTGTGTGATGTTTGTCAGAGAGTGAAGGCAGAACATCAGAAGGCAGCAGGATTATTGCAGCCTATGCCGATACTCGAATGGAAGTGGGATAAGCTCGGCATGGATTTTATCACCGGAATACCCAGGACCGGATCGGGATATGATTCTATCTGGGTAGTAGTGGATCATTTGACCGAAGTGGCTCAATTTATTCCAGTGAAAACCACTTATACGAGTGCGAAGTTGGCCAAGATATATATGACTAGGATCGTATGTCTGCATGGAGTTCCGAGGACCATCGTATCAGATAGAGGAACACGGTTCACTTCGAAGTTTTGGAATCAGTTGCACCAGACTTTGGGTACCAGGCTAGAGTTCAGTACAACCTTTCATCCGTAGACAGATGGACAGACCAAGAGAGTCAATCATATTCTGGAGGATATGTTGAGAGCTTGTGCACTAGATTATGGATCTAGTTGGGATGATAATTTACCTTACGCAGAGTTCTCGTACAACAACAGTTGTTAAGCTAGTTTGAAGATAGCACCTTTCGAAGCTTTGTACGGGAGAAGGTGCATGACACCATTGATGTGGGATGAAGTTGGAGACCGCCAGTTGTTTGGACCAGATCTGATCAAGGAGTCTGAAGAGAAGGTCAAGTTGATTCGAGATAGACTGAAGGTAGCTCAGTCCAGGCAGAAGAGTTATGCAGATACAAAATGCAAGGAGGTAGTCTATGAAATCGGAGACAGAGCATACCTTGGTGTGTCAGGACTGTGAGGAGTTAAATGTTTTGGAGTCAAGGGAAAGTTAGCCCCGAGATTTGCAGGACCATACCGAGTTCTGGAACGTATGGAAGAGTGGCCTACAAGTTGGAGTTACCCAGAGGATTGTTAGGAGTTCATGATGTATTTCATGTTTCCCAGTTGACGAAGTGCCATGCAGAGATGGCTGATATTCCTCTAAGAGATACAGTGCCCCTGGAAGCAATTCAGTTGGACAGTGCCTAACCTACAAGGAAAAACCTGTCAAGATTCTCGAGTTTGCCAGCCGGGTTACGCGTAGCAAGGTTATCAAGTTTTGCAAAGTTCAGTGGAGCCACCATACCGAGGATGAAGCCATCAGGGAACGAGAGGAAGACCTATGGAAAGACCACCCACACCTATTTTCTAGCTAACCCGATTCTCAAGGGGGAGATTCATCTTAAGGGGGGTAGGTTTGTAACATCCCAAATTTTCAATTTGGATGTTATACATAGGTCATCATATGCATATCATATTTTATTTGCATTTTGGTTGTGATCCTAGAAATCTTAAGCAACTCAAGGACCCAAGGAGAGAATTGGATATTTCATAAATTTTCATATTTGAATTTTCTCAAATTTCAAAAGAGGATCATTTTGATTCTAATAATTTTTCTCTCCAAAAATATTTCCAATATTAAAATAAATGAGTGGAGATAAAATGACTTCTCCAAAATAAGAGGGTAATATTGGAGGAAAAATGTTAAAATCAAATAAATATTTTATTTGGAATTTTATTACTATTAAATTAGAATTAGAAAAATATGCATTTTTGAAAATTGCATTTTAGGCCACGAAAATGTTCACTTTGTTCTAAATATTTTATTTTGATGGTGAAAACTGCTTTGGCATTTTTTTTAGAATTTTTTTATATTTTATTAGTATTTTTCTTCGGTGGAATTTATTTTTAAAAAAACTCTTTCTCCCGACCAGGCTGAAGGCCCAGCCGAGCTGGCCCGCCGCGCCGCGTCTTCCCCACCATGCCGCCGCCGGACTCCAACAGGAGTCCGGGCCAGACTCCGTGCCGACGCCCCCTTGCGCAAGCCGCCCCCCGAGGCTTTAAAAGCCGAGCCCCGGATCCCTCCCTCACCACCACCGCCGCCCACCGCCTCCGCAACATCCGCAACCGTCACCGCCGCTTGTCGCGCCGCCAACCCGCTGCACCGCGCCGCTACCCCGCCGCTTCCCGCCGCTTGCGCCGAGCCACAGCCCCGCCGGAGCCCCGCCAGAGCACGTCTAGGCCGACGGCGAGACCCGAAGGATAGGCGGAGGGGAGACACACGCGTCGTTGTTGAGCAACATCGAGACGACCTCCGTCGGACCGATGGGTGCGACGGCCCCGACGGCAGCGAGCGTGCGCTCGGTGTTGGCGGGTGCTTACCTTTCGAGGTTTGGTGCTCTGCCTTTACTCGAGAGTTGTGGCAAGTCCACTGGCCGTCCGTTCGCACGTTGAAGCCAGAGATACCTGAGAAGTACAACGAGAGGCTGAACTCTACAGAGTTTCTAAGCGTCTACACCATCTCCGTTCAAGCTGCCGGGGGAAGAGATGAGAATGTGTTTGCCAACTACTTCCCTTTGGCTCTCAAGTCCAATGTGAGGTCTTGGCTGATGCACCTGCCGGAGAACTCCATCTCGTCATGGGCTGACCTGTGCCATGAATTCATTGGCGCCTTCACTGGCGGCCATCAAGAGCCAGGTCGATCCAGCGACTTGCATCTTCTTCAATAGAAGGAAGGAGAAACCCTCCGTAAGTATTTACAGAGATTCAGCAAAGTCCATAGGAACAGCCCAAATATCCATCCGGCAGCTATGATAGCTACCTTCCAGTCCAACATGCGCAATCGCAGGATTCGTTCCAAGATGAACGTGCGATTGCCCAAGACTATGAAGGAGCTCTACACTTTGGTGGATAAGTGTGCCCGGATGGAGGAGGGGAGGAAGTTGCCCGGAGAGGAAGATTGTACCAATGTCGATTCAGAGGATGATGATGAATCAACCAGTCAGAAGAAGAGCAAGAAGCGCGGTAAGAAGCGAAAGGATAAGGCAGTGATGACTGTTCAAGTATCGGGTACGCTTACTAACGGAAAGAAGGCCAAAGCTGAGGTCCCCGGCCAACAAGTTGTCGTGTGCCTTGACTGCCAGGAGGCCGCAGCTGCTGGGAAGGCTGGGAAAGGTGATGGGCCCTATTGCAAAATTCATCGGACCAAAGGCCATGACCTTCAAGTGCTATCAGGTTGAGCAGCTTATTAAGGGACAGAGAGCAGAGTATGAGAAGCGTCACAAGGAAAAGAGTCAGAATGTCACTAGCGGTAAGGGCTGAGGCGGTGAAGTAAATCGCCCCAGCAAACCCTTTCGGAACCAAGGAAAACCCTCCAGAGGTTGAGAGAAGGAAGCCTGTGATGATGAGAGTGATGGAGGGGATGAAGAGGAAACCGGTGAGCAGGAGTTTCAGAAGGGCACCGACGCCCCGTGCATTGACGGGGGTGCATCTTTGCACACCTCTCACCACTAGCTCAAATGGTGGGCACGAGAAGTTAATGCCATGGAACCAACACTAGAGGCCCAAAAGCCACTCAAATGGTCGCACACGCCCATCATCTTTGATGAAGGGGATCATCCTAACCGTACCACTGCGGTAGGGTGTTTGTCGTTGTTGGTTTCTCCAACAATTTGCAACCTCAAGGTCACAAAAATGTTGGTGGACGGCGGGCCCGGGTTGAATCTGATCTCCCCGGCAGTCATCAGCAAACTTCAGATAACGAAAGATGAGTTGAAGGCCACCGACACATTTCAAGGAGTTAATCCCGGCAGGAGTCATCCTAAGGGAAATATCATGTCACTGGTGACGTTTGGGGGAGAGCTGAACTATTGGACCGAGAAGATTGTGTTTGATGTGGTTGACCTCCCGCTACCATACAATGGGATTCATGGACGCCCCGCCCTGGCTAAATTCATGGCGGCATCCCACTATGCCTACAACACCTTGAAGATGCCTGGGCCTATAGGAGTCATCACCCTCCCATCAGATGAGAAGGATCAAATCATTTGCATGGACAAAATGTATCGGGACGCAGTCACGGCAGAGGCAGTGGCAACAGCAGTTCCCGCCAACGAGGGCAGAGGAAAGAAGAAGGGTAGCAAGGACGCTGGCAAGGAATCCGGGAAGCATACCTCTTCGGAATGTGTTGCGCCTGTTGATGACTTGCCGGAGAGATCCAACAACAAGAGATCCAAGGTTGCTGCACCCCAAGTGAAAAAGGTCCCGGTAGGGTTGGCTGGCGTTGATGGTACTTTCACTATCAGCGCCACCCTCGATTACAAATAGGAAAGCACACTCATTGCCTTCCTTCGGGCGAATATCGATGTGTTTTCCTATCAACCATCTGATATCCTCAGTGTTCCCAGGGAGGTAATCGAGCACCACCTTGTTGTCTGCCCACGCGCCTTGGAGAGGCAGCAGTTCATTGTGGAAGAGATCAAGAAACTTGAAGCAACTAGTTTGTCAGAGGAGTGCTACATCCCACATGGTTGGCAAATCCAGTGGTAGTCCAGAAGGCTAACGGAAAGTGGAGGCTCTGCATAGATTTCACAGATCTCAACAAAGCCTGCCCAAAAGACCCATTTCCCTTGCCGCGCATTGATCAGATTGTGGATTCCACTTCAGGCTGTGATTTGCTCTCCTTTCTTGATGCATATTCTAGGTATCATCAGATCTTCATGTCCATGAAATACGAAGAGAAGACATCATTCATCACTCCATGTGGTACATATTGTTTTGTCCGCATGCCGTTCGGATTAAAGAGTGCCGGGACTACTTTTGCAAGGGAAGTACAGATTGGTTTCGAGCCACAGCTACACAGAAACATAGAAGCTTATATGGATGATATTGTGGTTAAGGAGAAAGATAGATCCACCTTTATTCAGGATTTGGAGGAGACATTTTCTAATCTGCGCAAGATCAACTTGAAGCTCAACCTGGAGAAGTGTGTGTTTGGCGTTCTCTCCAGCAAGCTGCTTGGGTTCTTTGTGTCCCATCAGGGGATCGAAGCCAACCCTAACAAGATTAAAGCTATCGAGCAGATCCAAGCACCAAGGATGGTCAAGGATGTGAGGCGTCTGACATGGTACGTTGCCATGCTAAGCAGATTCATCTCCAATACTGCCGAGCACGCCCTGCCGTTCTTCAAAATTTTGAAGAAGGCAGGGCCCATGGAGTGGACTTCGGAAGCAGATGCAGCTTTGCAAGAATTGAAGGCCTACTTGTCCTCTGTGCCCACCTTAGTCGCTCCCAAGCCACAAGAGCCGTTGCTGCTATACTGAGCAGCAACCAACCAAGTGGTTAGTGCAGCCTTGGTAGCGCAGTGGGAAGTGGATGAAGCAGAAAGTGAGCAAGATCCGGCAGAGCCAGAAAAGGATCAAGACAGAAATGAGCACGGTAGCGAGGGCAACCCCAAGGACACAGCAAGGAACAAAGTGGTGCAGCACCCAGTGTATTTCATCAGGTCCTTACTACAGGGGCTACGTCGACGTACTCTGGCGTGCAAAATTTGATCTTTGATCTCATCATGGCCTCAAGGAAATTGCGACACTACTACCAAGCCCATGAGATCACGGTTGTCACTCATTTCCCGTTGCAAAGGATACTCCGGAACCCTGAGGCTACTGGCAGAATAGTGGAGTGGGTGTTGGAGTTATCCAGTTTTGGTTTGAAGTTTGAGAGCACAGCAACAATCCAGAACAGGGCGTCGACAGAGTTTATTGGAGAATGGACGCCAACCCCCGATGAGGAAGTGACAGAGAAAGTTACCCCGTCAAGGATTCTCCCCAAGAATGGATTATGTATTTCAATGGTGCCTTTTCCCTACAAGGTGCGGGATCTGGCGTGCTTCTCATCTACCCCTCCGGGGAGCACTTGAAGTACGCCGTCCAGATGCACTTTTCCTGGGAAGAGGCAACCAATAATACATTAGAGTATGAAGGGATCCTTGCCGGGCTCAGGATTGCCACAAAATTGGGAATTAAGAGGCTCATCGTTCGAGGAGATTCACAACATGTGGTGAGACAAGTCAACAAGGATAACCAAAGCCCATTGATGGAGGCATATGTCGAGGAAGTGAGAAGATTGGAGGAACGCTTTGACGGATTGCAAACAGAGCATGTACCCCGTGTAGGAAACAGCATAGCTGATCATTTGTCAAAGTGTGATGCGCAGAAGCTTCCTGTGGAACCAGGGACTTTTGTTCTCCATCTTACTCAGCCCTCCGTATCTCCAGGAACAATGGCTTGGAAAAGGAGAAAGTTGGACTCCGGTAAGCCTCTCCCGGTAGAGCCGTCCGCTCCTGGCAGAGACCCTGCCGGAAACAACTCCTCACCACCTGGCGGACCGCACCCTCCAGTCGGGCCCATGGTCCCCGCAAATGAGGAACGTGCCCTGCAGTAGAGAAGGTGCCGCTAGTCCTCGTTGTCAAGCCCCAGGCTCCAACTTGGGCAAGGCAAATAGTCCACCTCTCCAATCTGGAGAGCTTCCCGGCAACCAAGATGAAGGTGAAACAGTAGCCTGGAGGGCCGGTATGTATCAGTTTGTCGATGGCACTCTATACAGAAGGAGGCCAAACAGTGTGAAATTGAAGTGCATCTGCCGGGAAGAAGGAAAGGAACTGCTGGCTGAGATACACAAAGGCATGTGCGGCTCCCACATTGGGTCAAGGGCATTAGTTGGGAAAACATTCCGGTAAGGATTCTATTGGCCCACAGCCCTCCAAGATGCGGTCGAGCTAGTCCCAAGTGTGAAGCATGCCAGTTCCATTCCAAGAAGATAGACCTGCCTGCCCAAGCTCTTCAGGCAATCCCTTTATCATGGCCATTTCCGGTCTGGAAGCTCGATATCCTCGGCCCTTTCCCCTGAGCAATCGAGGGCTTTGAATTCTTGTTCGTTGCCATCGACAAGTTTACAAAGTGGCTGGGAGTGACTGCCGTGAGAAAGGTGACTGATCAGTCGGCTATCAAGTTCTTAAAAGAGTTGGTGTGCCGTTTTGGAGTTCCGGCAAGGATCATTACCGACAACGGCACCCAGTTCACAAGCCGCGCCTTCATGCAATATGTTCATGCCCTCGGATGCAAGATCTCATTTGCCTCTATTGCACATCCCAGAAGCAATGGACTAGCTGAGAGGGCGAATGTTGAAGTGCTGCAGGGACTCAAGACAAGAACTTTTGATACGCTGCAGAAGCACGGTAGGCGGTGGATCGATGAACTACCGGTACTTCTCTGGTCCCTTAGAACGACACCAAATCAAGCTACCTGGAAGACTCCCTTCTCCCTAGTCTATGGGGCAGAAGCAGTTATCCCCATGGAACTCATTTACGGGTCGCCTCAAGTGCTTGCCTACGATGAAGTAGCACAAGATCAGCACCGGCGTGACGATGTTTTGCTACTCGAGGAGAACCGTCTCTGGGCTGCTACGCGTGCTGCACGCTATCAGCAATCCCTGCGTCGCTATCATAGCCGCTGGGTTCATGCATGGTGTTTTAAGGAAGGCGACCTTGTCCTTAGGCGTGTTCAGTTCGCCAAGGGTACAAACAAGTTGACGCCGAAGTGGGAAGGCCCTTACCGGGTAGTACGAGTCACGAGACCCGGCGCAGTCCGTCTGGAGACCAGAGAAGGCATTCAATTGCAAAACTAATGGAATATTGAGCATCTCCACAAGTTCTATTTGTAAGGTGCGGCTGTTGGGACCTGCCCGGCAACCACCCTTTTGTACAGGCCTTGCCTCAGCTGCATGTAGCCCCTTGTACAAAGCCAGGGCGATGACCCTGAGCAAGAGAGAAATAAACGAAGTGTTGGGGGCCCCCCGACCAAGTTGCATGCATGCATGATCATTCCAAGAGCACTGCATAAGCATTTCATGAGCATCTGCATATGCATATAGATAGGATCGCATCTTGCATCATTCCAATCTGCATGAAGCTGCAGGTTCCTGCCGTGAACTTGGCCTCTACAAGGGGTTGGGAGGATGAACCGACATTGCGATCTGTGGCAAGCCAAACAGATAAGTTCTACCTCTTGTCCATTAGTGCTCTGTAAGCTATAACTTGTGCATGAGAAAACCTCGCCACTCTTTTGAGACTTAGGTGCTCCCATCCTTGACTTGAACGTTGCTTCGGTCATGATGGTCGTAGTGGCCTTGGTAAAAGGACGTTGGCGGGAGGCTGGCCCCTTTATTTTTTGACGGGTAGAAATAGTTCTCCGGCAAGCAAAAGGGTGCCGGCAGGATAGCCTGCTAGGGAAAACTTGTTTATATACACTAAGGAGGCATCCCACCTCTGCATGGACATATACATGCACGGGTTCCCGGGAAGGTTCATCTTTTTCATTAATATGCTGATAATGAAAGTACAAGCATTACAAAACACAAACATGGACTCGAGAGATTACATTATTTGAATTAAGATTTGTCAAGTGCCTGCATATTTAAGATTGAAAAAAGATAAGTGCCCCGTAATTCCTTTGCCCTTGTCCATCTCCTTTAGGGTATTACAGGGAGGGACTAAGGAAGCAAGAGGCGGGCCCACCTGGGATTCGGCGCCTCCCCAGGATCAGGACGACGCCGTCCTCTGGTTAGGAGGCAGGAAACGAAGGGTAGGAGGCGTGGTGGCGCTGAAGGGAGCCTAGACGGTGGCAGCGGAGTCACCGGCAAACACGACTCGTCGGAACAGTCACCCCCATTCTT
Source organism: Triticum urartu (assembly GCF_003073215.2). NCBI lineage: Eukaryota > Viridiplantae > Streptophyta > Magnoliopsida > Poales > Poaceae > Triticum > Triticum urartu. The sequence goes on along the minus strand of NC_053022.1, from coordinate 174,917,475 downwards.
GGAGCGTCGTGGGTTGCTACTACCTCCCGTACCGCTGTCATTTGAAGACCCCGTCGCGACAGCCATGCCGGGAACCATGCTGTCCGAGGAACTCCCCACAAAGAGCATGGTCGTCCCCGACGGCCCTGATATCGGAAGCCACCATGCATCCAGAGGACATGAGTAGGAATGAAGATCCCCCCTGCGCAGCAAATGGATGACGATCGGGGAGGCCAGGTCCACCCTTTTTAGCAGTGAACCCGTTTTGCGACCCCTTCGCCGGCACCGCGGAGGAAGGAAAAATGGGCCACGGTCGACTACCACACCCTGTGCCCGTCACAAGCCTAAGCGAGATGTTGTGTGCGGCGCCTCCCACTAAAATTGAAGCCATGGGTGGCCCGACGACAAGCGCATCGAAGTCGCCACCTCCGGCGCTACCGCCGCGTCGCTCGCGCATCATCATGGGACTTGCGGGAGGATGGGGAGAAGACCCCGCTCCAGCGAACGTGTAGCCACGTCCCCTCCATGCTTGGGCCAGGCTCACTCCCCAAACATCAGTACAGGCGTTGATGTTACCAACCTCAAACAAGATCCCCGGGGCTGGCCCCAGGCTCTTCCCTTCGACATAACCAACAAGAACCAGAAAACAGAGGAGAGGGAGCGCAAGGATGAATGACTCCACCCTCCCTTCGCCCATCCTTTTATAGGCAGCCGGGAAGGGGAGCCGCTCCCCCAACGGGCGGCCACCGCCCTCCTCCACCAATTCAAGAAGACCGGGCCCTCGTCTTGATGCTCTCCCGTGCTACGCGCCTCCGTTACCTACCTGCATGATGCATGCCACATACATGGCTAAGGATAAGGGCGTGGTGGGAAGAGTGAATTGGCAATTTCTACCTCATGCGTTAAAGTCATTCACAGGCCATTACTAGGGTGGCCCCACAACTATTGCCTTTACATGACGCGCGGGGAAATAGGAAACTGGCCTGCACCCAAAATTAATGAAAAAGAAAAGAAGACCTCAAGAGGCCAGCCTATTCAGCACCCCCGCATGTGCACTTATTAGGCCCTACCCCGACGACGCTCGGCAGCACGTTCAGGGCAGGCCCAGGGACTTCTGTCGGTGCAACAAACCCTGGATCTGTTTCCTAGACTATGCATAGGAAAGAGGACATGATTGAGGCACCAACCCATGCTAAAGTACAAGAGACCAAGAGCTTCAAGAAACCAACATGTGGATCAAGAGGACCAAGATCAAGCTAGAGAAACAAGATGCCACTAGGAGAAAAGCCTCCATTGCCGGGAAAACGAGCTCGACAAGGACGGGGTCTCCCCTAGAAGAAGGCACCCAAGACGTCCCGTCAGGGCCTACCGGGACTCACGAAGGAAAAACCGCCTCACCCAACCATTCTTCCATGACCCACGTTGTCAATAAATGCGGTGTCAAGCCGCAAAGTGACTAAGTGGCAGCCATTCGCCACATGGCGGCCTCTTTCTACAAGAAATGCCTACAGATGACACCCATCTTGCAGCGTGTCAAGCAAGCAGGCGTGGAGCTGGCAAGATAGCCCAGCAAGGCTTACCGGGCACCCAATTAAGTGACATTAAGCGGTGCATTTAATGCACCCTGTCAGCCCATAGAGTTAGGTATGATAGCACTGTTTGCTATCTTATCAGTGCATAATGACTACTTTGCCATTGTGGTGACCCCTTAATCTATAAAAGGAGGCCCATAGCAACTGTAGAAAGGGTTAGAAGGTTGGATAACACACACACACACACATACGCGCGTATCCACTGCCACCCTTGCCGGGCAAGTGTACTACGCTCCATCACCACTCTTCCACCATCAATCCACCAAAGCAGGAGTAGGGTTTTGCGCCTCACGGTTGCCCGAACCTGGGTAAAATTTCCTACATGATCTCTGTTGTGCTGCCTCACGCTCGTCTGCTCTTTGTGCAACGCGACGTCCCCCCTGCCGAACCAGCAAGGGGCCCTTCGTCCCATATATGGCCGTGGTTTCCTATGACACCATACTCAAAAGATATAAGTGAATCACAAAGAGAATTCTATAAATCAACTAAGGACTATCTCATACCAGCATGGTGCATAAAATAAAAAGGAAAAATAAACACAAAAGACGCTCCAAGATTTACACATATCATGTGACGAATAAAAATATAGCTCCAAGTAAAATTACCGATGATCGTTAGAAGAAAGAGGGGATGCCTTCTGGGGCATCCCCATGCTTAGTTGCTTGGGAGTTCTTGAATATTACCTTGGGGTGCCTCGGGCATCCCCAAGCTTAGGCTCTTGCCACTCCTTATTCCTTCATCCATCGTGATCTCACACAAAATTTGAAAACTTCAATCACACAAAACATAACAAAACCCTCATGAGATCCGTTAGTATAATAAAACAAACCACCACTTTAAGTATTATTGCAAACTCATTCATATTTTATTTTTGCATTGTAGATACTATATTATAACTTCTCTATGGCTTATACCGCCAATAAAATTGGTAGTTTCCTCAAAACTAGCAAAACAATGCATCAAAAACAGAATATGTCTTAAACAGGACGGTCTGTAGTAATCTGAACATCAACCATACTTCTGTACCTCTAAAAATTCTGAAAATTTAGGAAAAAATAAAAAAATTGTATAGCAGTACTATGTGAAAATTTCAGAAACATTTGGCGTTCCAGTAAAAAAATGAAAATTCACGCGCTACAGCCAAAGTTTTTGTTTTTGCACTGCACAAACCAAACAAGCAACCTAATCATCCTAAAGGCAAAACTTGGCACATTATTTTTATAAAACAATGGATTTTTACAAGGGGATAATGATTTTTGCTGAAAATTTTCTGTAATCAAGGTTCACAAAGTTTCCATGGGCATGAATAAGGTTCAAGGCTATCTCCCACTTTAACAATGTTCGTCTTTCTCACTTTCGCATTTATTTTTGAAAAAGTTTGTAAGTTCCCCACTTTATTTTTTTGTTTTTAAAATTTTTAAAAGCACTCAGCAGAAATAAATGACTGTCTAAAACTTCCGGGTTGTCTCCCTGGCAGCGCTTTCTTTAAAGCCATTAAGCTAGGCATAAATTGCTCAAGTAATTGATCCACCCGGATCCCAAGGTATATCAAAGCCATTTTTATTAACAATGGTATGTAATTTAATAGTGAGCACAAAGTAATATCTATATCATGCAACAACGAAGTCTAAGTCTCTTCCTATGCATCGGCATGTCATGAAGGAACAATTCATGCACATCAAGTAAAGGCCAATGCATAGTATAACTAGTTTCTTGCAATTTTATCGTATTGGAAATAATGAGAGGCGGAGATGTAGTTCCTCTCTCATAATAATTGAAAGTAGGAGCAGAAAGCACATGCATATTATATCTATCAAAATCATCATGTGTAGTAGTAAAATGCAACCCATCAATATAGTCCTTAACAAGCACAAACTTCTCCAATATAGTGTAGTTGGGAGAATTCAAAAAGATAATCGGACTATCATGCGTGGGTGCCATAGAAACAGTTACATTTTTAACATAAGGAACTATAGCAAGTTCATCTTCATAAGCATAATTCATATTCGCATCATGGCCACAAGCATACAAGCATCAATTTCATCAAAAGGGATATTTCAAATGAATCCAAGGGATCATAGCAATTATCACAACATTTATCCTTCGGTAAGCACGAAGGTAAATTAGACAATGTATAAGTTGGAGAGTTACTCTCATTAGAAGGCAGGCACGGGTAGCTAATCCTGTCACGACCAATATGCGACTCTATCCTAAAGGAACTCAAAGGTCCCACCAAGGATAGTATCTCATATTGACACGCTTTTGCAAGGTGGATATCATTACATCGTACCATTACATAATATTTGGGATACATACAAAAGGAATACACATGCTGCATGAATACATCAATACATCATACATAGAACAACATCCGACTATGGATGACACAAACAAAAACTCAAACGACATCCACCCTGCTAGCCCAGGCTGCCCACCAAGAACCTAACCCAAGATCGACGACGAAGAAGAAGAACTCCAAAACAAGCAAACATCGCTCTCACGTCATGATCAGCGCATTACCTGTACCTGCAACTATTGGTGTAGTAATCTGTGAGCCACGAGGACTCAGCAATCCCATTACCATGGGGCAAGACTAGCAAAGCTTAATGGGTATGGAAAGGATGAGTGGTGAGGTTGCAGCAGCGACTAAGCAATGTATGGTGGCTAACTTACGAGTACAAGAGTACGATGAGAAACTACGCAAACGATCGCGAACTAGTAATGATCAATAAGTTATCCTGAACTACTTACGTTCAAACATAACCCAACCGTGTTCTCTTCTCGAACGCACCCGAGAAGAGACAGTCACGGTTACGCAACACGGTTGGTGTATTTTAATTGAGTTTACTTCAAGTCCTCTACAACCAGAAATTAACAAATTCCCATTTGCCACATAACCGCGTGCATGGCTCTCAAAAGTTTAAACCCTGGAGGGGTGTCCAAACTTCGCCCATGAAAAGCTCACGATCAGCAGAGACAATCCTCCATCGCAGACACCCAATCAGACTCGGAATCCCGGCGCACAAGACATTTCGACAATGGTAGAACAAGTCCAGCAAGACATCCCGATGTGCCGACAAATCCCGATAGGATCTGCACGTATCTCGTTCTCACAGCACACCGGATGGGCAAGACGTCAGGTTGGCTGAGACCCTGGTTGCCCAGGGGGTGCCAGACATCGCCCGGTTTGGACGAACACTCGGAGGAGCACTGGCCCGGGGGGGGGGGGGGGGGGGGGGGGGGGGGGGGGGGGGGGGGTTGATTAAAAATCCTCATGGTCGGGAAAGTCCCGATGCAAGTTTAGGTTGTTATTAGGAAAATGGTAAAACCAATGTTGGGCCTTGCTGGAAGAGTTTTATTCAAAGCGAACTGTCAAGAGGGCCCCATACCCCTCACCCTGTTAGGGACGCAAAAGGAAGGAACATAAAACTGGTATGACGGAAACTAGGGCGGCAAGAGTGGTAAAAAACACCAGGCATAGGGACGAGCCTTGCACCCTTTACCAAGTATATATGGGCATTAATTAAATAAGAGATATTGTGATATCCCATGATATCCATTTCCCAACATGGAACAACCTGCAGCTGCACCTGCAACAACCAACGCTATCAGAGGGGCTGAGCAAAGCGGCAACATAGCCAAACAACGGTTTGGTAGGAAGGATGAAAAAGGTTAGAGGCTACCATGGCAATTTGGGAGGCTTGATAAACAAGTGGTAGGTAGCGTGACACAGCGATAGCATCGAGACAACTAGCATAGCAAAGATAGTAGTGAGATCCAAGGTGACAGTCATCTTGCCTGAAATCCCGCTAGAAAGAAGAACGAGTCCATGAAGAAGACGAAGCCACGTAGTCCAACGAATCCTTACAATCGCAACGAAATAGGAACTATCGAGAAGGAGCACAACCGGAAAGAAGCAAACAACATGGTAAACACACAAGCACATAAACATGATATGATGCTCGACCAAGTATGATGCATGACAAGGCAACATGATGCTACTCATGGCAAGAGATGATGCATACAAGAACAACACATCAAAGCAAGTTTAAATGAGGCCGGAAACAACATATGACAATTCCGGTAAGTCCTCATATGCAAATTTCGAAATTGGTTCAGATCTGAATAACGCATAATGTTGATGTTGTTAAACATCAAGTTAAAGTGCACCAAGATGATCTACATGGTTTTCTAGTCAAGTTACATATAAAGTTTGTTTAATTCGGAGCTACAGCCTAGAAGATATGATCAAAACAAGTTAAACTAAGAAAGTTTCGGAGCTACATTGAAGCAAATGCAAGAAAAACAACATCACAAACACTCCAAAACATGGATGCAACATGGCATGATGAAACTACATGCAAAACTAAGAAAGTTTCATATAGAGCATGCTCAAAACAGAGCAACGGTTCAACACATACACTCAATACAAGTTTGAAACACAATCTGCCCCAAATAGCAACTAAGCACTTTGCAATCAAGGAAACAACTAGCTATCGAAAACATATGGGCATAATCTTGATATGCACTCAAAGTAAAGACAACATGCTTAAAATATCATTAAGGTTCAGGTTCATAGGCATCAGGATTAAACCCATACGATCAATGCAAAAAGCAACTTAATAACACAGATTATGACTTAGTGAAATACAGGTCACACATGTGAGCAGAAATAACATATTGACATGTTGGAGGCATGAAACAATGATGATATAGTTCAAGATCATGGCAAAAAAGCATGCCATTAAAGTATAGGTTGAACATGGCAAAACATTATTACTAAGCATCTCCATATGACCCATAGCTCAATGACAAACAGAAAGACAAGATGCAACAAAATATAAGCTGATTCTCAGACTTAGAGGAAATCTGGGAATGCAAAACAATAACATTATGATACTGACTTTGGAGGCACATAACAACAAGCATAACAACTTTAATAAATATGAAAAAGACATGGGCATGTAGTAGACATGATATACTTCAACTTAGTCCATGGGCACAAGTTCATATGAAGCATGGAGTAATTACTATGATGCTTTCAAAAAAGGAAGATGTTGTTAACAAGTTGATAGATTTAGCATGATGTCAACTTGAGAACAAGAAAGAGACAAGCTACCGCAAGGTATATGGCAACCAAGGGCATGGCATCAAAGTACACATAACAAGGAGAAAATAACATCAAGGCATCATATTCATATGGCTCATAGACTAGTGGGAATCATCAAGACTTTGAATGTTGTAACAGTTTTAGCAAGTGTAAAACAGCAACAACAACAACAACATAGCATGTTTGCAAGCTTGGAACAGAGGTCATATGAAGTCCAAAATTAACAATCTTGGAATATGGGAGAACTACTCATAGCATATTTCAAATCATGTAACTGAAGCAACTCCAAAAGAGGCATAGATTAATCAATAACAAGCTCACAACATGGCATCATGAAGTTAACAGAAAACTGGAACATCATTTAGGCATGTTCATGGCAAGGAAAACATACTCTACATGACATATATGAGGCACCAAAAGGCATGGTGTGATGGAGCATAGCATGGACATCAAAACATGTCAACTAGGCATCTCCATATTATGCATGGAATTGATGGTAGCATCGAACTTAGGAGGCAACATCAAGTAACAGTTACAAACTTAGCAAAATCACTAAGTCTCATAAATGAGCAACATCAAGTGGCACACTTTGCATGCTTGTGCTAGTCACCACAAGACACGTAAAAATACATGGATTTCACCGTTGTAAAGACGGCATGAAGATGCTCCTAAAACATGTAGCCACGATGCACAAAAGACAAACACACAAAATGCTAGGAAAAAGACAAATCAACAAGTTATGACAATTTCCAGTAGTTAACATCATATAGCACTCTTGCAATAATGATTAGGATATCAAGATTAACAATAACATGCATGCAATTTACACTAGCATGTAGAGCACTCAGAGATGAACATTTTGATATATCATACATGCAAAACAAAGCAACCGGCACAAACTTATGGCCGGTTAAACATGCACACATGACATGGATCTTTAGGGACTTTGAGAAAATCTCACCCCCGGGGAAAAGTGGATGGGGCAATTCCGGGACGGAGACATACGGCACGGGCGGTGTTTGAATGAGGGACTTGGTGGATCTTTTCCAAGTGGGGGTGGATCCGGCCGGCGAGCTTCCGGCGAGGTGGTGGCGACGGTGGCGCGCGGTGGTGTGGCAGCGCAGCGAGGCGACGGTGGTGGCGCGCGGGCGTGGCGGTGGCGGAGCAGCGAGGCGTGGTGTGGAGGTGCAGGTGGCGGTGACCGGCGGCGCCGGCGATGAAGCGGTAACAGGGACAGGGCCCGCGCGGGAGGCGACGGCGGCCAGATGGGCCCCACAGGCCGGCTGCGGGCTGCGCGGAGTGGGGAGGCCGGGGTGGACGCATGGCGCGACGGGAGTGGAGGGGAGCGGCGGCTGGGCGACGTGGCATGCCCTGATTGGCCCGGGCGACGTGGCTGCTGGACATGTCCGGTGTGGGTGGACATGTCTGGCAGCGCGAGGAAGAGGAAGGCTAGGGTTTATCCGTGAATTTCGGGGGGGTGTTTAAATAGGTAGAGGGACGTAGGAGAGTCCAAATGAGGTGTGGTTTTCGCCCACACGATCGTGATCCGACGATGGAGAGCATGGAGGGCGTTTATATGGGCTAGTGGGCTGTTGTGGAGGGGTGCTGGGCTGCAAAGAGAAGGGGTTTTTTCGATTAACGCGGTTAACCGTTGGGTCATCAAACAACCTCCAAATGGAATGGAATTTGACAGGTGGTCTACCGGTGATATACCAAGACCACTCGACAAATCTCGGCCCATTCCGAGAATGTTTTTCTCCTACTCACGAAACAAGATCTGAAAGGTGCAACGGGTGCATGTGAGAGTGTCAGATTCCTAAACAGACAACAGATAAAATGACTAGATGCAAGTTTTGAAAATATGAGGATGCAATGCACATGATGACATGGCAAAATGCAACACGCAAGCAAATGACATGGCAACAACGACGAATGACTGGAAGACACCTGGCGCAACGGACAAGGGGCGTCACAACTCTCCTCCACTAACAAGAGATCTCGTCCCGAGATCTTGGGAATGAGGTGAAAGAGAAAGAGGATGAGGTGAAACACGAGCGCAAGAGAGAAGATGAACAAGATCAAGAGCACTCGGGTAAAAAGAAGAACGGTGTTTATGACGTGAATAGAAAGCTCAAGGAATAAGATAGACTCTGAAACCACTCCGCTTAGAAGAAGACAAGAAAAGGAGTAAGATGAAAGAATTGGGATAGCATCCCGGTTGAACATGGAATGGAATATAACATTATCACAAGATGGAACGGTACTTGACGAGAGGAACAGCACAATGCCTCCGGAAGAATTGAAATAGTTGAATGAAAAGAACGGAGAAGAATATGACAACTTCTACCACGAATGAGATTGAAAACATCCTTAGAAGGAAGAATTGAACGAAATTGTTGGAAAATCAACAACAAAAGAATAATCTTGTTGTGGACTTATGGAAAAACATCTTGAAATTATGTGGTGATAACCGGCCACAAACGGAAATGATTGAATAGCTGAGAAGAACGAAGAAATGCAAAACTCCACTTCAAAAGAATATGGAGAATTAAGTGCACTTCGAGACGCAAGAAGAAAAGATACTTGAGCTCCAACAAGAATCTTGATGAACTCTTGAAGAATGAATTAAATCATGATGAACGCCCATGAAGAACTCCGGTAACAAAAGGGATGATGAGATAGCGTTGAAGGATGAAAAGAATAAGATTAGAGCCTTGCGATGATTAAGATGGAGATTCCGATGATATAACCAAGAAAACTTTGAACTTCGGAAAAGAAAAATGGATGACTTAGAACCGAGAGATTATTCATCATGAGAAATCTTCGAAGCAAGGAATTTCTTGGACACGATGAAATGAGAATAATAATTACATTATGCTTATCCTTCATCAAATTTAATTGATGACAAATGGATTTGGCATGCAACATATTCTTCTTAAAAAGAATTGAAGAGAGATATAGCGCAAACTTGAGAAGGTCTTCCTGAACCACCGGTAGGGCTGGAAAGAACGAATAAATTGATATGGTAACAAAGGAAAAAGGCATCTTGAACAAACCACCATAAGAATTTGAAAACGAATGAAGAAACAAGAAAGAGAATTCCTCGCTGGGAAGAATTAGAAAAAGCACAAAGATACTTGCGGGAATTAAGATGCAAGAGAATGAAGAGATCGCGAACTAATTAAGAATGCTTGAACGAAGCACCGGTACAAGTATGGGAATGAACGAAGCTGAAACTTGGAACGAAGGAATCTTCTAAAATGGAGGCCTCCTGATACTCAAAATGGAAAAACAACTCCTGAAATACTCCGGATGGGTAAGAAAAGAATCGCACGACTGGAAACAATTTGAGAGGATAACATGAAGCTAGAACCACAAATCTCTGAGAGAACGGACAAGATTTAGGGGAAATTTTTCTTTGGTCTTCAAAGGTTGAGAACGACAATGAGGAACACCCTGAAGAATTGTTGGGATATTCTGGGATAATGAAAGCGAAGAGGTAGAGCCAACAATGAAAATAATTTGAAATCGATCTTGGAAAAGCATCTGACTGATGAATTTCATACTTACCTCATACTTAGAAAAGAATTTGAGAATAACTCCGGGAAGATTGGAAGAGTCTGGTATGATCCTGGGAAAAGACCTGTTGGTTAGGGCCCACTGAAAAGAAGCATCATTGGAAAGGATTGTTGGGGAGAGAAATGGTGCACCGGAACGATTGAAAGACTCGAATGAGGTGACAACCTCGAAATAATTGAGTGCAAACATGAATCTTCTGAGATATCTTCATCACTCCGGAATGATTAAATGGCGAGAGGTGCACAATCAAGGGGAACACTTGAGTCAATGAAAAGATATGATCAACAACGAAAAATTTGAATTGGATCCACCGGAAAGAAAATGAGACGAACAATGATGAACTAGACGAGAATTCACCGGTTAAGACAATTGAGGAAAGACTGAAGGGGCTCCGCACGAACGAAAATTGATGCTCAAATAGAGGCTTAGACTACGGGAAGAAAAATGGTGGGAGGGTGGGAAAACATAGGCAACTTGGGATGGGGAATCGACAAATAATTTGAAGAGGAAAAGCACCGGTTGAAATAATTGAGGGAAGAATGCAAAGGCTTCACATGAGTAGGATGGATACTCGATTAAGAATTTCGGCTCCGAGAAGAAAAAGGGGGGGGGGGGGGGGGAAAAAGAAAGACAATTCATACGGGATAACAACGTCGTTGAGAAAGAACCAAGGACTGATCTCGTAAAAGGTGACGGGGATCGAAACAACTTGATGAGAAAAGCACCGTATGAAAAGAGTTGACATCACAACGAACGAAAATAAGTGCGTGAACCTAAAAAGTTTTGAAGGGGAAGAGGAGTATATGAAAACACCTACGACAAGATTTCTCACCAGAGCGACGAAGGGACTGAGGAGTAAGAAGAACTCCTACTCTCAGATATGACTAGACTCCGAAAAAGTTTTCTTCTAGACTCGACAACGGCCAAACTACACGATCAAACAAGGGGGCTCCTATGGTCGGTCGAGGATCTGATACCAACTTGCCACGCCCAATATCTGACTCTATCCTAAAGGAACTCAAAGGTCCCACCAAGGATAGTACCGTGTATTGACACGCTTTTGCAAGGTGGATATCATTACATCATACCATTACATAATAGTTACGATACATACAAAAGGCATACACATGCCGCATGAATACATCAATGCATCATACATAGAACAACATGTGACTACAGATGAAACACAAACAGAAACTCAAACGACATCCACCCTGCTAGCCCAGGCTGCCGACCAGGAACCTAACCCAAGATCGACGAAAAATAAGAAGAACTCCAAAACAAGCAAACATCACTCTCGCGTCATGATCATCGCATTACTTGTATCTGCAACTGTTGGTGTACTAACCTGTGAACCACGAGGACTCAGCAATCCCATTACCATGGGTATCAAGACTAGCAAAGCTTAATGGGTATGGAATGGATAAGTGGTGAGGTTGCAGCAGCGACTAAGCAATGTATGGTGGCTAACTTACGAGTACAAGAGTACAATGAGAAACTAGACAAATGGTCGCAAACTAGTAATGATCAATAAGTGATCCTGAACTACTTACGTTCAAACATAACCCAACCGTGTTCTCTTCTCAAATGCACCCGAAAAGAGACAGTCACGATTACGCAACGCGGTTGGTGTATTTTAGTTGATTTATTTCAAGTCCTCTACAACCAGATATTAACAAATTCCCATCTTCCACATAACCGCGGGCATGGCTCTCGAAAGTTTAAACCCTATAGGGGTGTCCCAACTTAGCCCATGACAAGCTCACTATCCGCGAAGACAATCCTCCATCGCAGACACCAGATCAGACTCGGAACCCCAGTGCACAAGACATTTCGACAATTGTAAAACAAGTCTAGCAAGACCTCCCGATGTGCCGACAAATCCTGATAGGAGCCGCACGTATCTCGTTGTTAGGGCAGGCCGGATCGACAAGACGTCGGGTTGGCTAAGACCCTGGTTGCCCAGGGGCACCGGACATCGCCCAGTTTGGACCAACACTCGGAGGAGCACTGGCCGGGGGGGTGATTAAAAATCCTCGGGGTCTGGAAAGTCCCTATGCAAGTTTTAGTTGTTATTAGGCAAATGGTAAAACCAATGTTGGGCCTTGCTGGAAGAGTTTTATTCAAAGCGAACTGTCAAGAGGGCCCCATACCCCTCACCGTGTTAGGAAGCAAAATCAAGGAACATAACACCGGTATGACGGAAACTAGGGCGGCAAGAGTGGAACAAAACACCAGGCATAGGGCCGAGCCTTCCACCCTTTACCAAGTATATATGTGCATTAATTAAATAAGAGATATTGTGATATCCCATGATATCCATGTCAAAACATGGAACAACCTGCAACTGCACCTACAACTAACAACGCTATAAGAGGGGCTGAGCAAAGCGGTAACATAGCCAAACAACGGTTTGCTAGGAAGGGTGAAAAAGGTTAGAGGCTATCATGGCAATTTGGGAGACTTTATAAACAAGTGGTAGGTAGCACGACATAGCGATAGCATCGAGTGTGATGCCCCAAGACCGGTGCTTCAGATTCCTTCCAGGGTTTCCGGGTTTCGTCGTGTGATTTGTTCGGTTCGTTGCTTTCTTCTTTGCATCATGTGCATTGCATCATGTCATCATGCACCTTTTTTAAAACTCAAATAAATAAATTGCATGGATCTCGGATCCATTTAAACCGAGGGAATTCACATGGTGAGTTCTCTATATAACATGATGCCATCCTCACACTACTCCAGGCCAAGCACGCTTAACTTCAGAGTTCTATCTAGCACCAGCTCACTTCACACGCACTTGTTGATATATCTAGCATATCAATCCTATTAAACCTTGTTGATGTTTAGGACTTTGTTCATGTTCATGAGTGTGATGAAATTTTGAAAAAACATTTCAAACTTCCGTTCATATTACGTATCATATTTTGAAAAAAAATCCTGAAAAAAATCGAAACTAATTTTTTTTCTGTTACTAGTGGCGCACCTAGCATACGGTGCGCCACTAGTAAGTTTGAAATTTTTTTGAATTTTTTGCCTCCAGATCTTAAAAGCCCCGTAACTTTTTCTGTTAGGTTTTTGAGGATTTTGAAAATGTTTAACGAGGTTCCCCCGTTAAATTTGGACGTAACTTTTCGAGTAGATGATTTTTCATATAGAAAACTTTTTAATCCGAGTTCGTATGCAAAAGTTATGCCCATTTTACAAATTCTAGAGAGATTTTGCAAATAAAGTTGAAATTCATATTTGTAAATTTTCCCAACAACTAGACCACATATCACATGGGAAACTTATTTTCTTTTATTTTTTGACATTTTCATCATTTTCTTTTATTTTTTTAAACTAAAAAGGCGGTCCACAAGGGGGGTGCATGCGAGGGAATTTTTGGGCCAAGTTAGTAATGGCGCACCGTGGGAGTGGTGCGCCATTACTAGTTCGGGAGTGGTGCGCCATTACTAGTTGAACTAGTAATGGCGCACCACTCCCACGGTGTGCCATTACTAGTTTTTAAAAAATATAAAAAAATTTGAAAAAAAATACTAGTGGCGCACCGTGGATGTGGTGCGCCATTACTAGTTAAACTAGTAATGGCGCACTATCCCCTGGTGCGCCATTACTAGTTTTGAAAAAAAATAAAAAAAATTGAAAAAAAAAATTGAAAAAAATGTACTAATGGCGCAACGTGGATATGGTGCGCCATTACTAGTTTAACTAGTGATGGCGCACTATCCCCTGGTGCGCCATTACTAGTTTTAAAAAAAAATAAAAAAATCTTGTTACTAATGGCGCACCGTGGATGTGGTGCGTCATTAGTATTTGGACACTAATGGCGCACCAACACACGGTGCGCCATTAGTATATAGTAGTGGCGCACCACATGTCTGGTGCGCCATTAGTGTCAATTTCATCTATATCCCTTTTCCTAGTAGTGACCGCAACAAGCTTCCATTATAAATCCCTCTCGTTTCTAAACTATTTTTTTGCATTCATGATTTTTTCCTCCAAGGCCCTTCTCCAAGTGCAAACTGATGACCCACAAGTATAGGGGATCTATAGTAGTCCTTTCGATAAGTAAGAGTGTCAAACCCAATGATGAGCATAATGATAAGCGGTTTCCAGCAAGGTATTCTCTGCAAGTACTGAAATAAGTGGTAACAGATAGTTTTGTGATAGGATAATTTGTAACGAGCAACAAGTAACAAAAGTAAATAAAGTGCACCAAGGTGGCCCAATCCTTTTGTAGCAAAGAACAAGCCTTGACAAACTCTTATATGATGTAAAGCGCTCCCGAGGACACATGGGAATATCGTCAAGCTAGTTTTCATCACGTTCATATGATTCGCGTTTGGTACTTTGATAATTTGGTATGTGGGTGGACCGGTGCTTGGGTGTTGTCCTTACTTGGACAAACATCCCACTTATGATTAACCTCTATTGCAAGCATCCGCAAATACAACAAAAGTATTAAGGTAAACCTAACCTTAGCATGAAACATATGGATCCAAATCAGCCCCTTACGAAGCAACGCATAAAGTAGGGTTTAAGCTTTTGTCACTCTAGCAACCCATCATCTACTTATTACTTCCCAATGCCTTCCTCTATGCCCAAATAATGGTGAAGTGTCATGTAGTCGACGTTCACATAACACCACTAGAGGAGAGACAACATACATCTCATCAAAATATCAAACGAATACCAAATTCACATGACTACTAATAGCAAGACCTCTCCCATGTCCTCAGGAACAAAAGTAACTACTCACAAAGCATAAGCATGTTCATAATCATAGGGGTATTAATATGCATATAGGATCTGAACATATGATCTTCCAACAATTAAACCAACTAGCATCAACTACAAGGAGTAATTAACACTACTAGCAACCTACTAGCACCAATCCCGGACTTGGAGACAAGAATTGGATACAAGAGATGAACTAGGGTTTTGAGATGAGATGGTGCTGATGAAGATGTTGATGGAGATTGCCCTCTCCCGATGAGAGGAGCGTTGGTGATGACGATGGCGACGATTTCCCCCTCTGGGAGGGAAGTTTCCCCGACAGAACAGCTCCGCCAGAGCCCTAGATTGATTCCGCCAAGGTTCCGCCTCGTGGCGGCGGAGTTTCGTCCGAGAAGATGGCTTATGATTTTTTTCCATCTGAAGACTTTGTATAGAAGAAGATGGCCACCGGAGTGCCACCAGGGGGCCCACGAGGTAGGGGGCGCGCCCTCGGGGGTAGGGCGCGCCCCCCCACCCTCGTGGGAAGGTGTGGCCCCCCTGGTGAGGTTCTTGCGCTCAGTATTTTTTATATATTTAGAAAACATCATCCGTGAAGTTTCAGGACTTTTGGAGCTGTGCAGAATAGGTCTCTAATATTTGTTCCTTTTCCAGCCCAGAATCCCAGCTGTCGGCATTCTCCCTCTTTATGTAAACCTTGTAAAATAAGAGAGAATAGGCATAAGTATTGTGACATAATGTAATAACAGCCCATAATGCAATAAATATTGATATAAAAGCATGATGCAAAATGGACGTATCAACTCCCCCAAGCTTAGACCTCGCTTGTCCTCAAGCGAAAAGCCGAAATCGAAAAATATGTCCACATGTTTAGAGATAGAGGTGTCGATAAAAATAAAATACGGACATGAGGGCATTGAAGGAAATATGCCCTAGAGGCAATAATAAAGTTATTATTTATTTCCTTATATCATGATAAATGTTTATTATTCATGCTAGAATTGTATTAACCGGAAACATAATACATGTGTGAATACATAGACAAATAGAGTGTCACTAGTATGCCTCTACTTGACTAGCTCGTTGATCAAAGATGGTTAAGTTTCCTAACCATATACATGAGTTGTCATTTGATTAACGGGATCACATCATTAGGAGAATGATGTGATTGACTTGACCCATTCCGTTAGCTTAGCACTTGATCGTTTAGTTTGTTGCTATTGCTTTCTTCATGACTTATACATGTTCCTATGACTATGAGATTATGCAACTCCCGTTTACCGGAGGAACACTTTGTGTGCCACCACACGTCACAACATAACTGGGTGATTATAAAGGTGCTCTATAGGTGTCTCCAAAGGTACTTGTTGGGTTGGCGTATTTCGAGATTAGGATTTGTCACTCCGATTGTCGGAGAGGTATCTCTGGGCCCACTCAGTAATGCACATCACTATAAGCCTTGCAAGCATTGCAACTAATGAGTTAGTTGCGGGATGATGTATTACGGAACGAATAAAGAGACTTGCTGGTAACGAGATTGAACTAGGTATTGAGATACCGACGATCGAATCTCGGGCAAGTAGCATACCGATGACAAAGGGAACAACGTATGTTGTTATGCGGTCTGACCGATAAAGATCTTCGTAGAATATGTAGGAGCCAATATGGGCATCCAGGTCCCGCTATTGGTTATTGACCAGAGAGGTGTCTCGGTCATGTCTACATAGTTCTCGAACCCGTAGGGTCCGCACGCTTAACGTTCGTTGATGATATAGTACTATATGTGTTATGTATGTTGATGACCAAATGTTGTTTGGAGTCCGGGATGAGATCACGGACATGACGAGGAACTCCGGAATGGTCCGGAGATAAAGTTTGATATATGGGATAGTAGTGTTTGATCTCCGGAAGGGTTCCGGAATTCACCGGAAGGGGTTCCGGATGTTTCCCGAAATGTTTGGGCACGAGAACACTTTATCTGGGCCAAAGGGGAAAGCCCGCGAGGCTTTTGGAAAGTGCAAAAGGAAGTTTTGAGGAGACCAGAGGCTAGACGCCAGGAACCCTGGCGTCTAGGGGGTAGACGCCGGGAACCCTGGCGTCTAGCCCTGGAGTCCGAGAAGGACTCTTGCCTTTCGGGTGAAACCGACTTTGAGGAGGCTTTTACTCCAAGTTTCGACCCCAGGGCTCAACATATAAATAGAGGGGTAGGGCTAGCACCAAAGACACATCAAGAAACACCAAGCCGTGTGCCGGCAACCCTGTCCCCTCTAGTTTATCCTCCGTCATAGTTTTCGTAGTGCTTAGGCGAACCCCAGCGGACATTGTTCTTCACCAACACCATCACCACGCCGTCGTGCTGCCGGAACTCATCTACTACTTCGCCCCTCTTGCTGGATCGAGAAGGCGAGGATGTCACCGAGCAGAACGTTTGCAGAACTCAGAGGTGTCGTGCTTTCGGTACTTGGATCGGTCGGACGTGAAGACGCACGACTACATCAACCGCATTGATATAACTCTTCCACGAACGGTCTACTAGGGTACGTAGACAACACTCTCCCCTCTCGTTGCTATGCATCACCATGATCTTGCGTGTGCGTAGGAATTTTTTTGAAATTACTACGTTCCCCGACAGTGGCATCCGAGCCTAGGTTTTATGCATTGATGTTGTGCACGAGTAGAACACAAGTGAGTTGTGGGCGATATAAGTCATACTGCTTACCAGCATGTCATACTTTGGTTCGGCGGTATTGTTGGATGAAGCGGCCTGGACCGACATTATGCGTACGCTTACGCGAGACTGGTTCTACTGACGTGCTTTGCACATAGGTGGCTGGCGGATGTCAGTTTCTCCAACTTTAGTTGAACCAAGTGTGGCTACGCCCGGTCCTTGCGAAGGTTAAAACAGCACCAACTTGACAAACTATCGTTGTGGTTTTGATGCGTAGGTAAGAACGGTTCTTGCTTAAGCCCATAGCAGCCACGTAAAACTTGCAACAACAAAGTAGAGGACGTCTAACTTGTTTTTGCAGGGCATGTTGTTATGTGATATGGTCAAGACATGATGCTAAATCTTATTGTATGAGATGATCATGTTTTGTAACCGAGTTATCGGCAACTGGCAGGAGCCATATGGTTGTCGATTTATTGTATGCAATGCAATTGCGCTGTAATGCTTTACTTTATCACTAAGCGGTAGCGATAGTCGTGGAAGCATAAGATTGGCGAGACGACAACGATGCTACAATGGTGATCAAGGTGTCGCGCCGGTGACAATGGTGATCATGACGGTGCTTCGGAGATGGAGATCACAAGCACAAGATGATGATGGCCATATCATATCACTTATATTGATTGCATGTGATGTTTATCTTTTATGCATCTTATCTTGCTTTGATTGACGGTAGCATTATAAGATGATCTCTCACTAAATTTCAAGATAAAAGTGTTCTCCCTGAGTATGCACCGTTGCCAAAGTTCGTCGTGCCCAGACACCACGTGATGATCGGGTGTGATAAGCTCTACGTCCATCTACAACGGGTGCAAGCCAGTTTTTGCACACGCAGAATACTTAGGTTAAACTTGACGAGCCTAGCATATGCATATATGGCCTCGGAACACTGAGACCGAAAGGTCGAGCGTGAATCAAATAGTAGATATGATCAACATATTGATGTTCACCATTGAAAGCTACTCCATTTCACGTGATGATCGGTTATGGTTTAGTTGATTTGAATCACGTGATCACTTAGAAGATTAGAGGGATGTCTTTCTAAGTGGTAGTTCTTAAGTAATATGATTAATTGAACTTTAATTTATCATGAACTTAGTCCTGGTAGTATTAGCATATCTATGTTGTAGATCAATAGCTCGCATTTAGCTCCCTTGTTTTACTTTTGATATGTTCCTAGAGAAAACTAAGTTGAAAGATGTTAGTAGCAATGATGCAGATTGGATCCGTGATCTGAGGTTTATCCTCATTGCTGCACAGAAGAAATATGTCTTTGATGCACCGCTAAGTGACAAACCTATTGCAGGAGCAGATGCAGATGTTATGAACATTTGGCTAGCTCAATATGATGACTACTTGGTAGTTTAGTGCACCATGCTTAAACGGCTTAGAATCGGGACTTCAAAGATGTTTTGAGCGTCATGGACCATATGAGATGTTCTAGGAGTTGAAGTTAATATTTCAAGCAAATACCCGAGTTGAGAGATATGAAGTCTCCAACAAGTTCTATAGCTAAAAGATGGAGGAGAATAGCTCAAGCAGTGAGCATGTGCTCAGATTGTCTGGGTACTACAATCGCTTGAATCAAGTGGGAGTTAATCTTCTAGATAAAATAGTGATTGACAGAATTATCTAGTCACCATCACCAAGTTAGTAGAACTTCGTGATGAACTATGATATGCAAGGGATAACGAAAACAATTCCCAAGCTCTTCGTGATGCTGAAATCGACGAAGGTAGAAATCAAGAAAAGCATCAAGTGTTGATGGTTGACAAAGACCACTAGTTTCAAAAAGGGCAAAGGGAAGAAAGGGAACTTCAAGAAGAAAGGCAAGCAAGTTGCTGCTCAAGTGAAGAAGCCCAAGTCTGGACCTAAGCCTGAGACTGAGTGCTTCTACTGCAAAGGGACTGGTCACTAGAAGCGGAACTGCCCCAAGTATTTGGCGGATAAGAAGGATGGCAAAGTGAACAAAGGTATATTTGATATACAGATTATTGATGTGTATTTTACTAGTGTTCGTAGCAACCCCTCGGTATTTGATACTAGTTCAGTTGCTAAGAGTAGTAACTCGAAATGGGAGTTGCAGAATGAACATAGACTAGTTAAGGGTGAAGTGACGATGTGTGTTGGATGTGGTTCCAAGATTGATATGATCATCATCGCGCACTCCCTATACTTTTGGGATTAGTGTTGAACCTAAATAAGTGTTATTTGGTGTTTGCATTGAGCATGAACATGATTTGATCATGTTTATTGCAATACGGTTATTCATTTAAGTAAGAGAATAAATTGTTGTTCTGTTTACATGAATAAAACCTTATATGGTTACACACCCAATGAAAATGGTTCGTTGGATCTCGATCGTAGTGATACACATATTCATAATATTGAAACCAAAAGATGCAAAGTTAATAATGATGGTGCAATTTATTTGTGGCACTACCGTTTATGTCATATTGGTGTAAAGCGCATGAAGAAAATCGATGCTGATGGGCTTTTGGAATCAGTTGATGCTTGCGAACCATGCCTCATGGGCAAGATGACTAAGACTCCGTTCTCCGGAACAATGGAGCGAGCAACTGACTTATTGGAAATAATACATACTAATGTATGCGGTCCGATGAGTGTTAAGGCTCACGGCAAGTATTGTTATTTTCTGACCTTCACAGATGATTTGAGCGGATATGGGTATATCTACATAATGAAACACACGTCTGAAACATTTGAAAAGTTCAAAGAATTTCAGAGTGAAGTGGAGAATCATCGTAACAAGAAAATAAAAGTTTCTACGATATGATCGCAGAGGTAAAATATTTGAGTTAAGAGTTTGGCCTTCAGTTAAAACAATGTGAAATAGTTTCACTACTCACGCCACCTGGAACACCACAGTGTAATGGTGTGACCGAACGTCATAACCGTACTTTATTAGATATGGTGCGATCTATGATGTATCTTACCGATCTACCACTATCGTTTTGGGGTTATGCATTAGAGACAGCTGCATTCATGTTAAATAGGGCACCATCTAAATCCGTTGAGACGACACCGTATGAACTATTGTTTGGCAAGAAACCTAAGCTATCGTTTCTTAAAGTTTGAGGTTGCAATGCTTATGTGAAAAAGTTTCAACCTGATAAGCTCTAACCCAAATCGGAGAAGTGCGTCTTCATAGGATACCCAAAAGAAAATGTTGGGTACACCTTCTATCACAGATCCGAAGGCAATATATTCATTGCTTTGAATGGATCCTTTCTAGAAAAGGAGTTTTTCTCGAAAGAAGTGAGTGGGAGGAAAGTAGAACTTGATGAGGTAATTGTACCTGCTCCCTTATTGGAAAGTAGTTCATCACAGAAATCTGTTCCTGCGACTACTACACCGATTAGTGAGGAAGCTAATGATGATGATCATGTAACTTCAGATCAAGTTACTACCGAACCTCGTAGGTAAACCAGAGTGAGATCCGCACCAGAGTGGTACGATAATCCTGTTCCGGAGGTCATGTTACATGAGCATGATGAGCCTACGAACTATGAGGAAGCGATGATGAGCCCAGATTCTGCGAAATGGCTTGAGGCCATGAAATCTGAGATGAGATCCATGTATGAGAACAAAGTATGGACTTTGATTGACTTGCCCAATGATCGGTGAGCCATTGAGATTAAATGGATCTTCAAGAGGAAGACGGACGCTGATAGTAGTGTTACTATCTACAAAGCTAGAATTTTCGCAAAAAGGTTTTCGACAAGTTCAAGGTGTTGACTACGATTAGAGTTTCTCACTCGTATCTATGCTTAAGTCTGTCCAAATCATGTTAGCAATTGCCGCATTTTATGAAATCTGGCAAATGGATAAACAAAACTGCATTCCTTAATGGATTTATTAACGAAGAGTTGTATATGATGCAACCAGAAGGTTTTGTCAATCCTGCAGGTACTAACAAAATATGCAAGCTCCAGCGATCCATCTATGGACTGGTGCAAGCATCTCAGAGTTGGAATATACGCTTTGATAAGTTGATGAAAGCATATAGTTTTATACAGACTTGCGGTGAAGCCTGTATTTACAAGAAAGTGAGTGGGAGCACTACAACATTTCTGATAAGTATATGTGAAAGACATTTTGTTGATTGAAGATAATGTAGAATTATTCTGCAAAGCATAAAGGAATGTTTGAAAGGAGTTTTTTAAAGAAAGACCTCAGTGAAGCTGCTTACATATTGAGCATCAAGATCTATAGAGATAGATCAAGACGCTTGATAAGTTTTTCAATGAGTACATACCTTGACAAGATTTTGAAGTAGTTCAAAATGGAACAGTCAAAGAAGGAGTTCTTGCCTGTGTTACAAAGGTTTGAAGTTGAGTAAGACTCAAAACTCAAAACCCGACCACGGCAGAAGATAGAGAGAGAATGAAAGTCATTCCCTATGCCTCAGCCATAGGTTCTATAAAGTATGCCATGTTGTGTACCAGACCTATTGTATACCCTGCCCTGAGTTTGGCAAGGGAGTACAATATTGATCTAGGAGTAGATCACTGGACATTGGTCAAAATTATCCTTAGTGGAATAAGGATATGTTTCTCGATTATGGAGGTGACAAAAGGTTCGTCATAAAGGGTTACGTTGATGCAAGTTTTGACACTGATCCAGATGACTCTAAGTCTCAATCTAGATACATATTGAAAGTGGGAGCAATTAGCTAGAGTAGCTCCATGCAGAGCATTGTTGACATAGAAATTTGCAAAATACTCACGGATCTGAATGTGGCAGACCCGTTGACTAAACTTCTCTCACAAGCAAAACATGATCACACCTCAGTACTCTTTGGGTGTTAATCACATAGCGATGTGAACTAGATTATTGACTCTAGTAAACCCTTTGGGTGTTGGTCACATGTCGATGTGAACTATGGGTGTTAATCACATGGTGATGTGAACTATTGATGTTAAATCACATGGCGATGTGAACTACATTATTGACTCTAGTGCAAGTGGGAGACTGAAGGAAATATGCCCTAGAGGCAATAATAAAGTTATTATTTATTTCCTTATATCATGATAAATGTTTATTACTCATGCTAGAATTGTATTAACCGGAAACATAATACATGTGTGAATACATAGACAAACAGAGTGTCACTAGTATGCCTCTACTTGACTAGCTCGTTGATCAAAGATGGTTAAGTTTCCTAACCATATACATGAGTTGTCATTTGATTAACGGGATCACATCATTAGGAGAATGATGTGATTGACTTGACCCATTCCATTAGCTTAGCACTTGATCGTTTAGTTTGTTGCTATTGTTTTCTTCATGACTTATACATGTTCCTATGACTATGAGATTATGCAACTCCCGTTTACCGGAGGAACACTTCGTGTGCCACCAAACGTCACAACGTAACTGGGTGATTATAAAGGTGCTCTACAGGTGTCTCCAAAGGTACTTGTTGGGTTGGCGTATTTCGAGATTAGGATTTGTCACTCCGATTGTCGGAGAGGTATCTCTGGGCCCACTCGGTAATGCACATCACTATAAGCCTTGCAAGCATTGCAACTAATGAGTTAGTTGCGGGATGATGTATTACGAAACGAGTAAAGAGACTTGCCGGTAACGAGATTGAACTAGGTATTGAGATACCGACGATCGAATCTCGGGCAAGTAACATACCGATGACAAAGGGAACAACGTATGTTGTTATGCGGTCTGACCGATAAAGATCTTCATAGAATATGTAGGAGCCAATATGGGCATCCAGGTCCTGCTATTGCTTATTGACCAGAGAGGTGTCTCGGTCATGTCTACATAGTTCTCGAACCCGTAGGGTCCGCACGCTTAATGTTCGTTGACGATATAGTACTATATGAGTTATGTATGTTGATGACCGAATGTTGTTCGGAGTCTGTGATGAGATCACGGACATGACGAGGAACTCCGGAATGGTCCGGAGATAAAGTTTGATATATGGGATAGTAGTGTTTGATCTCCGGAAGGGTTCCGGAACTCACCCGAAGGGCTTCCAGATGTTTCCCAAAATGTTTGGGCACGAGAACACTTTATCTGGGCCAAAGGGGAAAGCCCATGAGGCTTTTGGAAAGTGAAAAAGGAATTTTTGCGGAGACCAGAGGCTAGACGCCAAGAACCCTGGCGTCTAGGGGGTAGACGCCGGGAACCCTGGCGTCTAGCCCTGGAGTCCGAGAAGGACTCTTGCCTTTCAGGTGAAACCGACTTTGAGGAGGCTTTTACTCCAAGTTTCGACCCCATGGATCAACATATAAATAGAGGGGTAGGGCTAGCACCAAACACACATCAAGAAACACCAAGCCGTGTGACGGCAACCCCGTCCCCTCTAGTTTATCCTCCGTCATAGTTTTCGTAGTGCTTAGGCGAAGCCCTGCGGAGATTGTTCTTCACCAACACCATCACCACGTCGTCGTGCTGCCGGAACTCATCTACTACTTCGCCCCTCTTGCTGGATCGAGAAGGCGAGGACGTCACCGAGCCGAACGTGTGCAGAACTCGAAGGTGCCGTGCTTTCGGTACTTGGATCGGTCAGATGTGAAGACGCACGACTACATCAACCGCGTTGATATAACACTTTGGCGAATGGTCTACGAGGGTACGTAGACAACACTCTCCCCTCTCGTTGCTATGCATCACCATGATCTTGCGTGTGCGTAGGAAATTTTTTGAAATTGCTACGTTCCCCAACAGGCATCATGATCATTCTTAAAACATCAACTTACATAATTCTTTGTCATATAATATCTGAAGCTAGAGTAATAATTCAATCACAATATCAAGTATGAATCGTAAACTTCATTGAAAACTAACAAACTACAATCTCGGTCATTGAAGCAATTGCAATTTATCATAACATAGGAAAGAGTCAATGTATAAGAGCTTTTCAGCAAGTGCACATACTCAACTATCATATAATCTTTCACAATTGCTGACACTCACGCAATACTTATGGGTATGGAGTTTTAGTCGGACACGGAGAAAGATACGGGCTTATAGTTTTGCCTCCCAACATTTTACCTCAAGGGTAATGTCAACAGTAATAGTTCATGAAAACTCACATCCAATTAGCCATATATACCAGGATCTTTCCAACATATTGTGCTTGCCAAAGGATAAAATGTAAAAAGAAAGGGTGAAGATCACC
Source organism: Triticum urartu (assembly GCF_003073215.2). NCBI lineage: Eukaryota > Viridiplantae > Streptophyta > Magnoliopsida > Poales > Poaceae > Triticum > Triticum urartu. Next base: position 174,892,588 of record NC_053022.1, on the reverse strand, counting down.
ATGACTCTTATGCAATGTAGGAGATAAAAGTAAAAGATAGGCCCTTCGCAGAGGGAAGCAGAGGTTGTCATGCGCTTTTATGGGTTGGATGCACAAAATCTTAATGCGGAAGAACGTCACTTTATATTGCCACTTGTGATATGGACCTTTATTATGCAGTCTGTCGCTTTTATTACTTCCATATCACACGCTCGTATAAAGCTTATTTCCTCCACACCAATCAATCATACATATTTAGAGAGCAATTTTTATTGCTTGCACCGATGACAACTTACTTGATGGATCTTACTCAATCCATAGGTAGATATGGTGGACTCTTATGGCAAGACTGGTTTAAGGGTGTTTGGAAGCACAAGTAGTATCTCTACTTGGTGTAATGAATTTGGCTAGCATGAGGGGGAAAGGCAAGCTCATCATGTTGGAAGATCCAAGACAATATAATTTATCTCAGATGTAAGAAAACATAACCCATTACGTTGTCTTCCTTGTCCAATGTCAACTCTTTAGCATGTCATATTTTAATGAGTGCTCACAATCATAAAAGATGTCCAAGATAGTGTATTTATATGTGAATACCTCTCTTTCTTTATTACTTCCTATTAATTGCAACGATGACCAAAACTGTGTTTGTCAACCCTCAATAACTTTTGTTCATCAAACTCTTTCTATGTGAGCTCATTACTCTCCATAAGACTCATATGATCTCTTTGTTTCCTTTTATTTCTTTCTCTTTTCTTTTATTCCTTTAGGATCATGGCAAAATAATCAAGCCCTTAACTCAGCACTAATCTTTATTATATAGCTCACGGACTCGATTACACAGAAGGATAATAAAGCAAAACTCACAACTAGATCATACTAAGAACTTTTATTCTACTAGATCAAGATACTACCAAAAGGATCGAACTAAGAAAAACGGTAAAGATAGAGTGATGGTGATACGATACCGGGGCACTCCCCCAAGCTTGGCAGTTGCCAAGTGGAGTGCCCATACCAGATATTCAATTCTTCTTTGTTGGTGGAGACGATGGAGATTTTGTAGATGGCGTAGGCTTCTTCCTTAATTTGCGTTTGAGGACAGAATTTTGGTCCCTTAGGTCCTCGATCTCCTTCTCCAAGCTCAGTATCTTTTTGCATAGTTCCTGCTTGTTCTCCTGCAAGAGGCGAAAAGGGATAAACTCGATCTTAGGTTTCTTTACCCTATCCGGGAGGCTTGACTTTTTGAACTCCACATGCATGTCCCCAGGTTGAGGTAGTGGGACTTCATCTTCATCTGAGCTCGTCTCCTCCTTTCCCTTGGGTTCATAGTCCTATTCTTCTTCCGTAGTCCAACCATAATGCTCCACATCCCCATAGACCTTAGGATCTGCAAGGTAATCAGCCACATAGCTTTCTCCTTCCGAATCCTGGGACGACATGTTGCTCTGTCTGCAGCAGGACAACTCAAAACAAAGGCAAGAGATTTTTGCGTGATACGGGAGTCAAAACCCCGGGAGATTATATAATGAATTTTTACCGACCAAAATATGTGTCGTGTACGAAAACGGAGTCCGGAGAGCACACGAGGTGCCCACGAGGTAGGGGGCGCGCCTAGTAGGTTAGGGCGCGCCCTCCACCCTTGTGGAGCCCTCGTGTCCTTCCCGGACTGCTGCTTATTTTTTCTATTTTTCTAAATATTCCAAAACAGAGAAATATTGCCTTAAAAATTGTTTTGGAGTCGGTTTACTTACCGTACCACATACCTATTCCTTTTCAGAGTCTGAAACATTCCGGAAAGTGTCCTTTATGTATTCCTCCGGGGTTACGGTTTCAATAACATTGGTTTCAACATTTATGGGATTACCTGAGATATAGTGTTTGATTCTTTAACCATTCACCACCTTCGGATTGGTGCCTTCGAAGTTGTTGATTTTTATGGCACCGGAACGGTAGACCTCCTCGATAACGTAAGGACCTTCCCATTTAGAGAGGAGTTTTCCTGCAAAAAATCTTAAAGGAGAGTTGTATAACAATACATAGTTACCTACATTAAACTCACGCTTTTGTATTCTTTTGTCATGCCATCTTTTAACTTTTTCTTTAAACAACTTGGCATTTTTGTAGGCTTGGGTTCTCCATTCATCAAATGAGCTAATATCAAATAACCTCTTCTCACCGGCAAGTTTAAAATCATAATTAAGTTCTTTAATAGCCCAATAAGCCTTGTGTTCTAGTTCGAGAGGTAAGTGACATGCTTTTCCATAGACCATTTTATACGGAGACATACCCATAGGATTTTTATATGCAGTTCTACAGGCCCATAATGCATCATCAAGTTTCTTGGACCAATTCTTTCTAGACCTATTAACAGTCTTTTTCAAAATTAATTTGAGCTCTCTTTTACTCAATTCTACTTGACCACTAGACTGAGGGTGATAAGGAGATGCAATTCTATGATTAACATCATATTGAGCAAGCATTTTACGAAAAGCACCATGAATAAAATGTGAACCACCATCAGTCATTAAATATCTAGGGACTCCAAATCTTGGAAAAAATAACTTATTTAAGCATTTTAATAGAAGTGTTATGATCACCACTACTAGTTGGAATAGCTTCTACCCACTTAGTAACGTAATCAACAACAACTAAAATATGTGTATAACCATTAGAGGAAGGAAAAGGTCCCATATAGTCAAAGCCCCAAACATCAAATGGTTCAATAACAAGTGAATAATTCATAGGCATTTCTTGACGTCTACTAATATTACCAATTCTTTGACATTCATCACAAGATAAGACAAACTTACGGGCATCCTTGAAGAGAGTAGGCCAATAAAAACCAGATTGCAGTACCTTATGTGCAGTTCTATCTCCAGCATGGTGTCCTCCATAAGCTTCGGAGTGACACTTGCGTAGGATCTGTTCCTTTTCATGCTCAGGTACACAATGTCTAATAACACCATCTACTCCTTCTTTATAAAGATGTGGGTCATCCCAAAAGTAATGCCTCAAATTATAGAAGAACTTTTTCTTTTGCTGGTATGTGAAACTAGGTGGTATAAACTTAGCAACAATGTAATTAGCATAATCAGCATACCATGGAGCAGTATGAGAAGCATTTATGACATTTAATTGCTCATCAGGAAAGCTATCATCAATAGGTAGTGGGTCATCAAGCACATTTTCTAACCTAGACAAGTTGTCTGCAACGGGGTTCTCAGCTCCTTTTCTATCAACAATGTGCAAATCAAATTCTTGTAGTAAGAGAACCCATCTAATAAGTCAAGGTTTAGCATCTTTCTTTTCCATAAGATATTTAATAGCAGCATGATCAGTGTGAATATTTACTTTAGAATCATCAATATAAGGTCTAAACTTATCACAAGCAAATACAACTGCTAAGAATTCTTTTTCAATAGTAGCATAATTTCTTTGAGCATTGTCTAGAGTTTTACTAGCATATTGAATAACATTTAGTTTTTTATCAACTCTTTGTCCTAGAACATCACCTACAGCATAATCACAAGCATCACACATAATTTCAAAGGGTAAATTCCAATCAGGTGGTTGAACAATAGGTGCAGAGATCAATGCTTTCTTAAGTATTTCAAATGCTTCTACACAATCATCATCAAAGACAAATGGTATATCTTTTTGTAATAAATTAGTCAGAGGCCGAGAGATTTTCGAGAAGTCCTTAATGAACCTCCTATAAAAACCGGCAGGACCAAGGAATCTTCTTATACCTTTGATGTCCTTGGGACATGGCATCTTTTCAATATCATCAACCTTGGCTTTATCAACTTCAATACCTCTTTCAGAAACTTTATGCCCCAATACAATACCTTCATTAACCATAAAGTGGCACTTTTCCCAATTCAAGACAAGATTAGTTTCTTCACATCTCTGCAAAACTCGATCAAGGTTGCTCAAGCAATCATCAAAAGAAGATCCATAGACGGAAAAGTCATCCATGAAAACCTCACAAATATTTTCACAAAAGTCAGAGAATATAGCCATCATGCATCTTTGAAAGGTAGCAGGTGCATTACATAAACCAAAAGGCATACGTCTATAAGCAAAAGTACCAAAAGGGCATGTAAAATTAGTCTTTGATTGATCTTTGGCTGACACTGGTATTTGAGAGAAACCAGAATAACCATCTATAAAGAAAAAATGTGTATGTTTGGATAATCTTTCTAGCATTTGATCAATAAAAGGTGGGGTAATGATCCTTTTTAATAGCCTTATTTAATTTGCGGAAATCAATTACCATCCTATAACATGTAATAATTCTTTGAGGAATCAATTCATCTTTATCATTAGGAACAACAGTAATACCTCCCTTCTTAGGGACACAATGGACAGGGCTCACCCACTGACTATCAGCAACGGGATAAATTATACCTGCCTCAAGGAGCTTTAGTATCTCCTTTCTTATCACTTCTTTCATTTTAGGATTCAGCCGGCGTTGATGATCACAAACTGGTTTAGCATCTTCTTCCAAATTAATTTTATGTTGACATATAGTGGGACTAATGCCCTTAAGATCGTCAAGAGTATACCCAATAGCAGCACGGTGCTTCTTCAGAGTTTTCAATAATCTCTCTTCTTCATGTTCTGAAAGGTTAGCACTAATAATAACAGGATATATCTTTTTCTCATCAAGATAAGCATATTTAAGAGTATCAGGTAACAGTTTAAGCTCAAACACGGGATCACCCTTGGGTGGAGGAGGATCCCCTAGGATTTCAACATGTAAATTATTTTTCAGAATAGGTTCCTGTTTAAAGAATACTTCATCTAATTCCCTTCTTTCATCCATAAACATATCGTTTTCATGGTCTAGTAAATATTGTTCTAAAGGATCACTAGGAGGTACGGCAATAGAAGCAAGACCAATAATTTCATCCTTACTAGGTAATTCTTCTTAATGGTGTTGTCTACTAAATTTAGAAAAATTAAATTCATGAGTCATATCATCTAAACCGACAGTAACAACATCTCTTTTGCAATCTATGGTAGCATTAACAGTATTTAAGAAGGGTCTACCAAATATAATGGGACAAAAGCTATCTTGTGGGGAACCAAGAACAAGAAAATCAGCATGATATTTAGTTTTCCCACACAGGACTTCAACATCTCTAACAATTCCCATTGGTGAAATAGTATCTCTATTGGCAAGTTTAATTGTGACATAAATATCTTCCATCTCAGCAGGTGCAATACCATGCATAACTTCTTTGTATAAGGAATACGGTATTGCACTAACACTGGCACCCATATCACATAAGCCATGATAACAATGATCTCCTATTTTAACAGAAATAACAGGCATGCCTACTACAGGTCTAGGTTTATCTTTATCACGGGGTTTAGCAATTCTAGCAGTTTCATTACAGAAATAAATAACATGCCCATCAATATTATCAAACAAGAGATCTTTAACAATAGCAATATTAGGTTCAACTTTAACTTGCTCGGGAGGTGTATATGTTTTAATATTGATTTTACGAACCATAGTTGAAGCTTTAGCATGATCCTTTATCCTAACAGGGAAAGGTGGTTTCTCAACATAAGAAGTAGGAACAATAGGATCATTATAAGTGATATTATTTTCTTCAACTTTAATATGTGCAGCTACTTTTACTTCTATGGGAGGATGATATTTAAACCACTTCTCCATGGGGAGATCAACATAAGTAGCAAAAGATTCACAGAAAGAAGCTACTATCTCAGAGTCAAGTCCATATTTAGTGCTAAATTTATGAAAAATATCGGTATCCATAAAAGATTTAACACAATCAAAACTAGGTGTCATACCTGACTCCTTACCATTGTCAAGGTCCCAATCTTCAGAGTTGCGTTTAATTCTTTCCAATAAATCCCATTTGAATTCAATGGTCTTCATCATAAAAGAGCCAGCACAAGAAGTATCAAGCATGGTGCGATTGCTACCAGAAAGTCGAGCATAAAAATTTTGAATAATCATTTCTCTTGAGAGCTCATGATTGGGGCACAAATGTAACATTGATTTAAGCCTCCCCCAAGCTTTCTCCTTTGCAAGGCCAAAAATTATATGTATAATTGCGATCACGATGAACAAGATGCATAGGATAAAACTTCTGATGAAATTCTAATTTCAATCGTTTGTAATTCCAAGACCTCATATCATCACATAGCCTATACCATGTTGATGCATCTCCCCTCAAAGATAAGGGAAATACCTTATTCTTAACAACATCTCCGGGTACACATGCAAGCTTAAATAATCCACAAACTTGATCCACATATACAAATGTTCATCAGGATGTTTTGTTCCATCTCCTAGAAAAGGATTAACTAGCAGTTTTTCTATCATACACGAAGGAACTTCAAAGCAAGCATTTTCATTTTCATATTCATTTTCAGTGGGTTTAGTAGGTTGAGGAGCAACTCTTTGCTCTACTGGTCGGGGTGAAGATACCCCGAACAAGCCCCTCAGAGGATTACTTTCCATGGTAACAAGTGATAGTAAATTTCAGCACACTATATAAAATTTTCCTTACCAAATTCCACCTACCAAAGGCGCTTCACTACCCGGCAATGGTGCCAGAAAAGAGTCTTGATGACCCACGAGTATAGGGGATCTATCGTAGTCCTTTCAATAAGTAAGAGTGTCGAACCCAATGAGGAGCAGAAGGAAATGATAAGCGGTTTCCAGCAAGGTATTCTCTGCAAGTACTGAAATAAGTGGTAACAGATAGTTTTGTGATAGGATAATTTGTAACGAGCAACAAGTAACAAAAGTAAATAAAGTGCAGACAGGTGGCCCAATCCTTTTGTAGCAAAGGACAAGCCTGGACAAACTCTTATATGATGTAAAGCGCTCCCGAGGACACATGGGAATATCGTCAAGCTAGTTTTCATCACGTTCATATGATTCACGTTCGGTACTTTGATAATTTGGTATGTGGGTGGACCGGTGCTTGGGTGCTGTCCTTACTTGGACAAACATCCCACTTATGATTAACCTCTATTGCAAGCATCCGCAAATACAACAAAAGTATTAAGGTAAACCTAACCATAGCATGAAACATATGGATCCAAATCAGCCCCTTACGAAGCAACGCATAAACTAGGGTTTAGGCTTTTGTCACTCTAGCAACCCATCATCTACTTATTACTTCCCAATGCCTTCCTCTAGGCCCAAATAATGGTGAAGTGTCATGTAGTCGATGTTCACATAACACCACTAGAGGATAGACAACATACATCTCATCAAAATATCGAACGAATACCAAATTCACATGACTACTAATAGCAAGACTTCTCCCATGTCCTCAGGAACAAAAGTAACTACTCACAAAGCATAAACATGTTCATAATCAGAGGGGTATTAATATGCATATAGGATCTGAACATATGATCCTCCACCAATTAAACCAACTAGCATCAACTACAAGGAGTAATTAACACTACTAGCAACCTACTAGCACCAATCTCGGACTTGGATACAAGAACTGGATACAATAGATGAACTAGGGTTTTGAGATGAGATGGTGCTGAGGAAGATGTTGATGGAGATTTCCATCTCCCAATGAGAGGAGCGTTGGTGATGACGATGGCGACGATTTCCCCCTCTGGGATGGAAGTTTCCCCGGCAGAACAGCTCCGCCAAAGCCCTAGATTTATTCCGCCAAGGTTCCGCCTCGTGGCGGCGGAGTTTCGTCCGAGAAGATGGCTTATGATTTTTTTCCATCGAAAGACTCCATATAGCAGAAGATGGCCACCGGAGGGCCACCAGGGGGCCCACGAGTTAGGGGGGCATGCCCTGGGGGGTAGGGCGCGCCCTCCACCCTCGTGGGAAGGGTGTGGCCCCCCTGGTGAGGTTCTTGCGCTCAGTATTTTTTATATATTTGGAAAACATCATCTGTGAAGTTTCAGGACTTTTGGAGCTGTGCAGAATAGGTCTCTAATATTTGTTCATTTTCCAGCCCAGAATTCCAGCTGTCGGCATTCTCCCTCTTTATGTAAACCTTGTAAAATAAGAGAGAATATGCATAAGTATTGTGACATAATGTGTAATAACAGTCCGTAATGCAATAAATATTGATATAAAAGCATGATGCAAAATGGACGTATCACAAACCCTTTCACTTCTTCCTTCTTTCAAATTTCACCCATTTATTGCAAGTGGCATTATCCTCTTTCTTTAAAATGTTCAACTTTTCCCTATAAATACCAGACCGTGCCAAGACCACCTCCTCCAATTTTTAGGTCTTTTGGAAGTGTTTTGGTTGGGCTAAGGATTTATTCGAGTTTGAGTTATTTTCAAACTTGCATAAAATTTGCAGCCTCTAAAAATTGCCAAGACATTTTATTCAAATACTAGATCAATCCAGGAGCACAAGGGTATGTTTATATCCCTCTTATTCCTTTTCATAATTTGCTGGCCTTTTCCCTTTTCTGAACCTGGGATTTTCAATTTTTCAGAAAAAAAGGAAAGGGAATTAGGGCCTCCCGAGCGGTGCCTCTGGGCCTCTCTTCAAGACCTGCAGCCAGGCCGGCCGACTATCCCACCTAGGCCCAACGCTCCTGTCTAACCCTAGCCCAGATCCCCTCCTCACAATCCCCTCGTCCTCCCTCTCTCGTTCCCACCAACGCCACCAGGAGAGAGGAGCAATTCCCCTTGTCCTCCTCCCGAGTGCTCGGACGCACAGGGCGTGCCCGATCCCTTTCCTCCTCCCGTCAACCCTCCATCGCAGACGTCGCCGCCCTGGAGCTTCACCGCCGCCAAGCGCCGCCAGCTCCTCCTCCACCTCGTGAGATTGTTGCCCCGCCGCCCACACAGCTCCATCCGCGCAGCCACCGTGCCCTGCTGCTGCCGGAGCTCCATCCCGCCGCCTTGCCGTCTCCGTTCTCGTCACCGACCCCGCTTCACCTCGCTGCGCCTACTGCCCTGCCGGTGAGCCCATGCTCCTGCTCAACCCTGTCGTCCGTCGCGCCACCGGCAACCAGCTCCTCGGAACAGAGCTCCTCCTTCGCCACCTCGTCATCCTTTGTAGACGGCGTGCCAAGCCCTAATGACCAGGAGGTCCCAGCGCCGCCCCTCCCGGCCTTCTCGCCGGCAAGCCCTCCATGGCATCCGCCATCCCCCTCCGCCAGCTCCCCTGCCGGGCTCCTCTCCGCGCGTTTCTGCACCCCGCATCGCTCCTGAAGACACGCAGCCTCCCCAAGCTCCCTTGCCTCGCTATCTGCTCACCATGCTGCTGCTCTGCCTTTACAGTCGGCCCCTGCAACCCTTTTCCTGCTCAGTACTTCCTGTCCGAGGCCTCCACTGCGTGTGCGTCCAGCGCCTCCGTGTGTCTTCGTTGTTATGTGTGCACGAGAACCTTTGCCACCAAGTTCATCTTCTTTGCTTCGCGCAACTGTGCCAAGGCATACCCCTCCCCCCCCCCCCCCCCCCCGATTCGCCAAGTTCCACCACCGACGACCATTTCCATTTTGGATACGCCCAGACCCGGACCATCAAGTACCACGACATCCGTCGATCGCCAAGTACCCCTTCAGATACGCAAGTCCCTCGAAGGTCCACCGATGCCTAGTACGACTACAGGACCGGAACGAAGTACCACGATGACCGTTGACATGTACCACTACACCACACCGAAACGCCAAGACCGTCCTGGATATTGCCAAGTACCACTTCGGTTCTGGAACGCGAAGAGTACCACGACTACCCGTGAGGACATTGGTTCCATCAAGTTCGACTACAATATGTGTACAACTACCGCCGCCGTGATTTTCAACAAGATGTCATGTTCCTCTACTTCCACTACTGTCCCAATGATCACAGATGAACGATAGCACTACTACTTCCACTACGACTGTCGCAAGAACGGGACCGACAAGTCCGAAGACCCCAAGTACCATGACACACATGACATGAAAATCTACAGAATGTGTACGACTACGCGATGTGACGCCAAGTTTGATGACGACCGTGTATGTAGCGCCCCGAGACCGACGCGCAAGGTGTCTTCCAGTTATTCGCCGGCGTTGCCATGTCATTTGCTTGCGTGTTGCATTTCATCATGTCATCATGTGCATTCAATCATCATGTTTTCAAAACCTGCATCCATCCGGGTTCCCCCAGTGCCATCCGTTGTCCGTTCTGAGCCCAGACACACTTGCACACGCCCGCGACATGTCCGAAATATTATTTTATAAGTGGCCGAAAAATGTTCTCGGAATGGGATGAGAGTTGGCGTATGGTCTTATTTTAGAGTAGGTAGGCCGCCTGCCAAGTTTCATCGTGTTCGGAGTCCGTTTGACGCCCAACGGATAACTATAGCGGCAATATAGCCGATCTAACGTCAGACGTTTTCGGTCTCCGGAAACAGTCGCCGGGCCTCCCTCTCTTCTCTTCTATTAGCTCGAGACCGTCTACACAGCCCACTACCTACCGCCAGGTCCAACCTAACCTCTCTCGTCAGCCCGCGGCCCTCCTCGCGCGCGTGTTCGAAAGTTGTCCCGGACCCGACCCGAGCAGTCGTCACCGTCGTGTCCAGATCATCCCCAAACATCTGCATAATGTCTCTATTTTCTTATTTGGGCTCCCTAGCCTATTTTTTTCCCGAGCGTCCGATTATGATCGGAGGGACAGATTAGCCCCTAACTAAATCCAGTGCTATATATATAGACAAATCCCTAGGCAGCAACCCAAAAATCTAGGTCTTTTGTCCCCCCTCAGCCGCCGCCACACTCAGATGAATTCTCATCGGGATCCTCCCTGATCCCCTCGTCCACCTCCTCCAATCCCGCAGCCTCCTCCCAATCCTCCTCGACCAGCCTCCTCATTCCCTGGGATCGAGCCCGAGCCAACGAGCGCTGCTCTTGATTCCCACGATCTCGTGTCTCTCTCCAACACCATCGCTCGATCTGGACTAGGAGGTCCCCGAGCCCCTGGACCACTGCCTCCTTTGCCTCGTTCCTGAAGCTGTTGGCGCCAAGCTCCTCCCATGGCCGCCCACCGCCACGTCCGACCACCGCCAGGCGCCAACCATTGCCGGCGTGCAGCAGCAGCCGCCAGGACCCCGTCGTCTCTCTTCCCCTCTTTCTCCTATTTCCTTCCTCCCTCTCTGTCACTTCTCTGATTTCTTCTCCCCGCCATGGCCTTGCAGCTCACGCCGCTGACCTGCTGCGTTCGTCACCGGAGACTGCCAGATCCGCCGCGCTGGGACGGATCCTCAAGTCCTCCACCCAAATCGTCGCCCCGCCCGGTGCCCTCACCGGAGACCACCGCCAAGCCGCCGCGCCAAGTCCTCCTGCGGCCGCTCCCTCGTTTTCCCTGCTCAAACTGCTGCTGTTTACTTCATGTTGACCTCCTCCTCCGACCTCCGTGCCTCCCCATCATCATCTCCGACGCCAAGCCGCCTCCAAGCCCTGCCTCGCCTGCAAGTCGCTCCAGTGTTGCTGCTCCTCTGCTTCTCTGTCGAACAGAGGGCGCCGCGCCCGTATCCTCCCTGCCTCGCGAGTCTGGGCCGGCTGGTGCCAAGCCAGGCCCAGTCGGGCCAGATCTGCGCTGCCCTTGCTGGCCTTCCTCCTCACCAGCTGGGCCTCAGCCCATGGTGAGCCTCCACTGTGCCCCCCTTCTCTGTTGGTCCCTGTTCCAGATTGGGCCTGTGTAGCTTTTTTTAGGATTTGCGATTTAGTTATTTTCTGGAGTTTGTCAGTTTTGCAGAAAGCCCCCTAAACTTCATGCATTTAATAACTTCACAATCGTGCATCGGTTTAAAACAAACTTAATATGAGACTTGCTTAGAATTTATCTAGTTTTATAATATGTCATTTTCATCCATGTTTGAAATATTTAAAATGCTGTTTGTTTAAATTTGCTCTTATGTCTTGCTAAAATGCTTTAATTCATAACTAAATAACCGTAACTTGGAATTTAATAAACTTTATATGCAAATGGGGTAGAATTTTTCCTAGTTTAACATGATGGCATCATCTTGCATGTTTAATAACTCTAAAATTGTGTTTAGGGCAGATCAGTACCAAACCTAAAATATGCATATGAGGATTTTCTGGAATTGTTGCTTGTTGTTCCGGCCTCATTTAAACTTGCCTAAATGTTTAGTTTGTTATGCTACACCTCTTGCCATGTTAACCAACATTTAATTTTGTTGGGTACTTAAACGAGATCGAACTAAATAACGTCACGTGGTGTTTCGCCAATATGCAACTCATTGCATATTGATCTCCACTTAATTTGTAGAGATTGCTTGTGCACTTTGCCATGCCATACTGCTCATTAAACCGGACATGCATCATACTTGTTGTGCATCATGCCATGATTATGTGATGGTTGTTTACTATGTTGTTTGCTTCTTTCCGGTTGCTTCTTCGGTGCTTGGTTCTCTTCGGTTTGTGAGGATCCGTTCGACTACGTCCGTTTGTCTTCTTCATGGACTCGTTCTTCTTCCTTGCGGGATCTCAGGCAAGATGACCATACCCTCAGAAATCACTTCTATCTTTGCTTGCTAGTTGCTCGCTCTTTTGCTATGCCTATGCTGCGATACCTACCACTTGCTTATCATGCCTCCCATATTGTTGAACCAAGCCTCTAACCCACCTTGTCCTAGCAAACCGTTGTTTGGCTATGTTACCGCTTTGCTCAGCCCCTCTTATAGCGTTGTTAGTTGCAGGTGAAGATTGGAGTTTGTTCCTTGTTGGAACATGGATATTATTGTTGGGATATCACAATATCTCTTATTTAATTAATGCATCTATATACTTGGTAAAGGGTGGAAGGCTCGGCCTTATGCCTGGTGTTTTGTTCCACTCTTGCCGCCCTAGTTTCCGTCATATCGGTGTTATGTTCCCGGATTTTGCGTTCCTTACGCGGTTGGGTTATAATGGGAACCCCTTGACAGTTCGCCTTGAATAAAACTCCTCCAGCAATGCCCAACATTGGTTTTACCATTTGCCACCTAGCCTTTTCTTTCCCTTGGGTTCTGCAGACTCAAGGGTCATCTTTATTAAACCCCCGGGCCAGTGCTCCTCTGAGTGTTGGTCCAACCTGTCAGCTGCCGTGGCCACCAGGGGCAACTCTGGGCTGGCCTACCGGAACCTTGGACAATCCGGTGTGCCCTGAGAACGAGATATGTGCAGCTCCTATCGGGATTTGTCGGCACATTCGGGTGGCTTGCTGGTCTTGTTTTACCATTGTCGAGATGTCTTGTAACCGGGATTCCGAGCCTGATCGGGTCTTCCCGCTGAAGGAATATCCTTCGTTGACCGTGAGAGCTTGTGATGGGCTAAGTTGGGACACCCCTGCAGGGATTTTGAACTTTCGAAAGCCGTGCCCGCGGTTATGGGCAGATGGGAATTTGTTAATGTCCGGTTGTAGAAAACCTGATGTTTATCTTAATTAAAATACATCAACTGCGTGTGTAACCGTGAAGGTCTCTTCTCGGTGGGGTCTGGGAAGTGAACACGGTGTTGGAGTTATGTTTGACGTAGGTTGTTCTAGGATCACTTCTTGATCATAGTTGTTCGACTGTGCTTTTGCCTTATCTTCTCGCTCTTATTTGCGTATGTTAGCCACCATATATGCTAGTCGCTTGCTGCAGCTCCACCTCATACCTTTTCCCTACCTATAAGCTTAAATAGTCTTGATCGCGAGGGTGTGAGACTGCTCAGTCCCTGTGACTCACAGATACTTCCAAAACCAGTTTGCAGGTGCCGATGTTACCGAGCAGGTGACGCAACCAAGCTCAAGGAGGAGCTCGATGAAGATCTTGTCCTTTGTGTTGTTTTGTTCTAGTTGATCAGTAGTGGAGCCCGGTTGGGGTCGATCGGGGATCTGTGTAGCATTTGGGGTAGTCTTCTTTTATTTTGGTTCCGCAGTCGGACCTTGATTGTATCTGATTGATGTAATGCTTTATTCATGTAATTGTGTGAAGTGGCGATTGTAAGCCAACTATGTATCTCTTTCCATTATGTATTACATGGGTTGTGTGAAGATTACCACACTTGCGACATTGCTTTCAATGCGGTTATGCCTCTAAGTCGTGCTTCGACACGTGGGAGATATAGCCGCATCGAGGGCGTTACAAGTTGGTAATCGGAGCCTTCCCCAACCTTAGGAGCCCCCTTCTTGATCGAATTGCTGGCGTTATTGAGTCTAGAAATGTTTTGAGTCATAAAGGAATTACATATATCGGAGAGTTAGGACTTCTTTTTATTCCCCAGTCCCTTCGTCGCTCTGGTGAGGCATCCTGACGTAGAGTTTTGACTCTTCTCTTCTCAAATTTCACTAAAAAAATTTAGGATCACGCGGGTATCTTGGAATCGTTTCGATGGTTTTGTGACGAGAACATTGTTCTTGGCGCCTCCTGACATTTAGGGGTTGTGGCAGTGTCCCGGGGAGTTGAGCTCCGAGGTGTTGTCGTCACAATTTTATTGTTGCAGTTCTGGAATACCTGAGTTTAGTTTCGCCGACATCGAAAATCTATTTTATGCAGTTGTTGGTGAGATAACCTCGACGCCACCCAGTACTGGGGCGGGAGTTCGGGAGTATTGCCATAACTCGTATAACGGATGCTTTTCGAAGGTTGAGGTAAACGATTTCCGAAGGTTTCTTGGTTATGTGTTGAAGGATGGATACAGCTGGATGTAGGATTTGCTAGTTTTGGGTGAGATGTTATGCTTCCCCTGTATCCCCAACACCTGATTGCATAACCGGAAAATTTCGGGAGTTCATACGTGGGAATTCAAGTAGCTCTTAGGATATCTTTTCGATAGATGTATGATATGAAATTGGGGTTCGACGTCTAGTGGTCCGCCTATCCACGGTTGGTTTTACAGTGGTCTCGTTCTATCTTAAAGAGTCCTTGGCTATGCTGACTCGGGGATGCTTCGTATGTCATGTGCACTGCCTTGAACATGATGGTGTTGTACGATCGAGCCCGTGTAGGCCCCACCACGAAAACTTCGGAGGAAATCTCTATCATATGTTTGTTCTGGCTTATTCTCCAAGCCAATCCTTTGTTTTTGTTTTGAGTTTGTGGTATTTGAGTTGCTTCAAAGTCAAATGTGGATTCCATACCTTTCCCAAGTGGTGTTCTCATATGCCTATGTGAATACTAATCCCTCACGATAATCGAGATTGCCATGTCAATCCTTTTTCAACCGGCGTGTCTCTCTTCAAGTGGATCCGATCATTTCAACATTCGCAAGATCCAATCTCAGTTTTTCATCAACGTTGTTCGTTTCATCCGTCTTCAAGTTGACTTTGTTTTCCCTCCCTCCCACCCTTTTTCTTCAAGGACTCATATATCTTAATAAAGTATCCATTTTATTCATGTGAAGACTCTTCATTCTTGTCTTTGAATGTTCTTATCCGGTGATTCTCATGAAGATTCTAACGGAGCCTCAAGTTCATCATTCTTCATTCTTTTCATCTCCGGTGGTTTCAAGTCAAGCTTTGTTGATCATATCCTTTTCCTCGTTTCAAATGTTTTCTCATGCCGGTGCACCTCATAATCATCCACTTCTTGCTATTTAATTATTCCGGAGTGCTGAAGATATCTCGGAAGGCTCGTCTTTTCCTTCAAGATCCGTTTAAACCTATTCCGAGATTGTTATCTCATTCTAGCCATTTAATTCAACCGGCGCAATCTATCTTTTAAATCATTTCAACGGTGTATCTTTTCAGTGGGCCCTAACCCACAGGTCTTTTTCTAGGATCTTACCTGACTCTTCTAATTCTACCGGAGCTATTCTAAAAAATTTCTTTTCGAAGTTTGACGTAAGAATGAGTTATCATCAGTCAAATGCCTTTCTCCTTGATCTTTCAAATTCTTTAATCTTTGGTTCAACCTTTCCATTTTTCATCCCGGAGTACCTCAACAATTTGGTGGTGTTTCTCATCGTCATTCTCAGATATTGAAGACCGAAGAAGAGTTTTTCTTTAATCTTGCTCCATTCTCTTCAAGATTCATGGTGCTAGCTTGTTGCCATCCTCTCATAATTATTTTCGATTGTCAGAATTCTTTTCACCCATCCGGAGCATTTCAAGAGTATTTTAGTTTGTTTTTCTACGAAACCCATCATTTCAGAAGATTTTTTCATTCTAGCTTTCAGCTCTCGTTCTCCAAATCTTACTGGTGCTTCGTTCAAGTTTTCTCTAATCAATTCGGGATCTCTTCGTTCACTTGCATCGAAATTCCCTCAAGTATCTTCGCTCATTTTCCAATTCCTCCTGCTGATGTGTTTGTTTTTCTTCGTTCATTTTCAATTCTTACGGTGGTTCGTTCAAGAGTTCTCTTCCTGGGTTATCAAATCATTTATTCATTGTTTCAATCCCACCGGTGGTTCCATAAATACCTTCTCAAGTTTACGCTATATCTCTCATCAATCCTTTCCAACGGGAATAAGTAATATGCCAAATCTGTTGGTTGTCATCAATGTAATTGGTGAAGGATGAGCATAATGTAATTCTTATTTCGTCGAGTAAATTCAATTCTTTATTCTGGAGGTCCATCAAAATTCTCGGTTTCAATTGTTTCATCTTCTCTTTTTCCCAGAGTTCCAACCTGTACAATTTTTTCACCACGGAGTTTCATCTAAATCGGTACAAGGATTCACCTTGTGTTTTCAACTTCTCTTTCTTTCCATTTGATCATTCTTTTGTTTAACGGAGTTCTTCATGAAGGTTCTACATGATGGTTCACCAAGGATTTAATTCCTTCTCGAAGTGTTCATCAAGTTTCTTTTCAGAGGAGCTTCATGCATTCTTCATCTTGCAAGTCGGAGTGCAATTCTTTCTTCCGTATCATTAGAGGTGGTATTATGTCATTCTTGATAATTTGAGTTCATGTTTCATGATTCACAGGTTGTTAAGAATGAGGTATTTTAAATCCATCAATCTCTTCGTTGGAGTTATCTTGGGTTATATTTCACCTAAAGCTTTTCCCTAAGGATTGTTGCTATGTATGGTGCTCATATAGGACCCAAGTTCTTCTTTATCCTCCCGGTGGAAATAAGTTTCTCGTCTCCTTGTTCTTATCAATCAAATTTTTTACGTAAGTGGCAAGTTGTCACCTCATAATGCTGAGATGTCTTCTATAAGACCATTACAAGCGTACTCCTTTCGTTGTTTATTTTCCAACAACTCTATCCCATACTTCTTTCTAAGGATGCTTCTCAAATTCTATTGTGGTAGAAGATGTCATTTTCTTCTCAACTCCTTCATTTCCAACGATCCAACTTCTATTCTTTTGTTTCGGAGGCATTGTGATGATGCTCTCTTCACTCATCATCTCGTATTGTGAAGTTCATGTTCTTTCTTTTGCTTATCCATCCAACCGGAGTGTCGTGTTTTCTTTCGAGCTCTCTCATCTTATCAAGTTTTGACTCCCTTCTCAACCAGAGTGCTGTATGAAATCTTTCTTACCCCCTGTGCCATTCTTTCAACCGTTCCAAAGACAGTGTGCTGTTGATTTCATCAAGCATACTCTCATCTTGTCAAGTTCTTATTCAATTCCTTTTCTCTTCAAGCGGAGTGCTGCCCGAATTTGCTCTTCCTTGTTTCTCTTTTCTAACGGAGTGCTTTCAACTTCGTTCATCTTCGTTGCATTCTTTCTTTCAATTTGTTCAACCTTTTCAAGGTTCTTTGGTTTCACTCGTTTGTCAAAGAAGCAACTTAGCTTTACCTCTCCTCTTTCTCTTCCGCTTTTCCTCCGGTGCCATCCTAGATCTCAGGACGAGATCCTCTCGTAGTGGTGGAGTGTTGTAGCGCCCCGAGACCGACGCGCCAGGTGTCTTCCAGTTATTCGCCGGCGTTGCCATGTCATTTGCTTGCGCGTTGCATGTGCATTGCATCATGTTTTCAAAACCTGCATCCGTCCGGGTTCCCCCAGTGCCATCCGTTGTCCGTTCTGAGCCCAGACACACTTGCACGCGCCCGCGACATGTCCGAAATATTATTTTATAAGTGGTTGGAAAATGTTCTCGGAATGGGATGAGAGTTGGCGTGCGGTCTTATTTTAGAGTAGGTAGGCCGCCTGCCAAGTTTCATCGCGTTCGGAGTCCGTTTGACGCCCAACGGATAACTATAGCGGCAATATAGCCGGTCTAACGTCAGGCGTTTTCGGTCTCCGGAAACAGTCGACGGGCCTCCCTCTCTTCTCTTCTCTCAGCTCGAGACCGTCTACACAACCCACTACCTACCGCCAGGTCCAACCTAACCTCTCTCGTCAGCCTGCGGCCCTCCTCGCGCGCGCGTCTGAAAGTTGTCCCGGACCCGACCCGAGCAGTCGTCACCGTCGTATCCGTATCATCCCCAAACATCTACATAATGTCTCTGTTTTCTTATTTGGGCTCCCTATCCTATTTTTTCCCAAGCGTCCGATTACGATCGGAGGGACGGATTAGCCCCTAACCAAATCTAGTGCTATATATATAGACAAATCCCTAGGCAGCAACCCAAAAATCTAGGTCTTTTGTCCCCCCTCAGCCGCCGCCACACTCCACTGAATTCTCATCGGGATCCTCCCTGATCCCCTCGTCCACCTCCTCCAATCCCGCAGTATCCTCCCAAGCCTCCTCGACCAGCCTCCTCATTCCCCGGGATCGAGCCCGAGCCAACGACCGCTACTCTTGATTCCCTCGATCTCGTGTCTCTCTCCAACACCATCGCTCGATCTGGACTAGGAGCGCCCCGAGCTCCTCGACCACCACCTCCTCTGCCTCGTTCCCGAAGCCGTTGGCGCCAAGCTCCTCCCATGGACGCCCACCGCCATGTCCGACCACCGCCAGGCGCCAACCGTTGCCGGCGTGCAGCAGCAGCCACCAGGACCCCGTCATCTCTCTTCCTCTATTTCTCCTATTTCCTTCCTCCCTCTTTGTCACTTCTCTGATTTCTTCTCCCCGCCATGGCCTTGCAGCTCACGCCGCTGACCTGCTGCGTTCGTCACCGGAGACTGCCAGATCTGCCGCGCTGGGACGGATCCTTAAGTCCTCCACCCAAATCGTCGCCCCGCCCGGTGCCCTCGCCGGAGACCACCGGCAAGCCGCCGTGCCAAGTCCTCCTGCGGCCGCTCCCTCGTTTTCCCTGCTCAAACTACTGCTGTTTACTTCGTGTTGACCTCCTCCTCTGACCTCCGTGCCTCCCCATCATCATCTCCGACGCCAAGCCGCCTCCAAGCCCTGCCTCGCCTGCAAGCCGCTCCAGCACCGCTGCTCCTCTGCTTCTCTGTCGAACAGAGGGCGCCGCGCCCGTATCCTCCCTGCCTCGCGAGTCTGGGCCGGTCGGCGCCAAGCCAGGCCCAGTCGGGCCAGATCTGCGCTGCCCTTGCTGGCCTTCCTCCTCACCAGCTGGGCCTCAGCCCATGGTGAGCCTCCACTGTGCCCCCCTTCTCTGTTGGTCCCTGTTCCAGATTGGGCCTGTGTAGCTTTTTTTAGGATTTGCGATTTAGTTATTTTCTGGAGTTTGTCAGTTTTGCAGAAAGCCCCCTAAACTTCATGCATTTAATAACTTCACAATCGTGCATCGGTTTAAAACAAACTTAATATGAGACTTGCTTAGAATTTATCTAGTTTTATAATATGTCATTTTCATCCATGTTTGAAATATTTAAAATGCTGTTTGTTTAAATTTGCTCTTATGTCTTGCTAAAATGCTTTAATTCATAACTAAATAACCGTAACTTGGAATTTAATAAACTTTATATGCAAATGGGGTAGAATTTTTCCTAGTTTAACATGATGGCATCATCTTGCATGTTTAATAACTCTAAAATTGTGTTTAGGGCAGATCAGTACCAAACCTAAAATATGCATATGAGGATTTTCTGGAATTGTTGCTTGTTGTTCCGGCCTCATTTAAACTTGCCTAAATGTTTAGTTTGTTATGCTACACCTCTTGCCATGTTAACCAACATTTAATTTTGTTGGGTACTTAAACGAGATCGAACTAAATAACTTGTTGTGGTGTTTTGTCAATATGCAACTCGTTGCATATTGATCTCCACTTAATTTGTAGAATTGCTTGTGCACTTTGCCATGCCATGCCTCATTAAACCGGACATGCATCATACTTGTTGTGCATCATGCCATGATTATGTGATGGTTGTTTACTATGTTGTTTGCTTCTTTCCGGTTTGCTTCTCGCGTTAGCTTCGGTTTCGTTCCGGAGTTGTGAGGATCCGTTCGACTACGTCCGCTTTGTCTTCCTCATGGACTCGTTCTTCTTCCTTGCGGGATCTCAGGCAAGATGACCATACCCTCGAAATCACTTCTATCTTTGCTTGCTAGTTGCTCGCTCTTTTGCTATGCCTATGCTGTGATACCTACCACTTGCTTATCATGCCTCCCATATTGTTGAGCCAAGCCTCTAACCCACCTTGTCCTAGCAAACCGTTGTTTGGCTATGTTACCGCTTTGCTCAGCCCCTCTTATAGCGTTGTTAGTTGCAGGTGAAGATTGGAGTTTGTTCCTTGTTGGAACATGGATATTTTTGTTGGGATATCACAATATCTCTTATTTAATTAATGCATCTATACACTTGGTAAAGGGTGGAAGGCTCGGCATTATGCCTGGTGTTTTGTTCCACTCTTGCCGCCCTAGTTTCCGTCATATCGGTGTTATGTTCCCGGATTTTGCGTTCCTTACGCGGTTGGGTTATAATGGGAACCCCTTGACAGTTCGCCTTGAATAAAACTCCTCCAGCAAGGCCCAACATTGGTTTTACCATTCGCCACCTAGCCTTTTCTTTCCCTTGGGTTCTGCAGACTCAAGGGTCATCTTTATTTAAACCCCCGGGCCAGTGCTCCTCTGAGTGTTGGTCCAACCTGTCAGCTGCCGGTGGCCACCAGGGGCAACTCTGGGCTGGCCTAGCGGAACCTTGGACAATCCGGTGTGCCCTAAGAAAGAGATATGTGCAGCTCCTATCGGGATTTGTCGGCACATTCGGGTGGCTTTGCTGGTCTTGTTTTACCATTGTCGAGGATGTCTTGTAACCAGGATTCCGAGCCTGATCGGGTCTTCCCGCTAGAAGGAATATCCTTCGTTGACCGTGAGAGCTTGTGATGGGCTAAGTTGGGACACCCCTGCAGGGATTTGAACTTTCGAAAGCCGTGCCCGCGGTTATGGGCAGATGGGAATTTGTTAATGTCCGGTTGTAGAAAACCTGATGTTTATCTTAATTAAAATACATCAACTGCGTGTGTAACCGTGAAGGTCTCTTCTCGGTGGGGTCTGGGAAGTGAACACGGTGTTGGAGTTATGTTTGACGTAGGTTGTTCTAGGATCACTTCTTGATCATAGTTGTTCGACCGTGCTTTTGCCTTATCTTCTCGCTCTTATTTGCGTATGTTAGCCACCATATATGCTAGTCGCTTGCTGCAGCTCCACCTCATACCTTTTCCCTACCTATAAGCTTAAATAGTCTTGATCGCGAGGGTGTGAGATTGCTGAGTCCCCGTGACTCACAGATACTTCCAGAACCAGTTTGTAGGTGCCGATGTTACCGAGCAGGTGACGCAACCAAGCTCAAGGAGGAGCTCGATGAAGATCTTGTCCTTTGTGTTGTTTCGTTCTAGTTGATCAGTAGTGGAGCCCAGTTGGGGTCGATCGGGGATCTGTGTAGCATTTGGGGTAGTCTTCTTTTATTTTGGTTCCGCAGTCAGACCTTGATTGTATCTGATTGATGTAATGCTTTATTCATGTAATTGTCTGAAGTGGCGATTGTAAGCCAACTATGTATCTCTTTCCCTTATGTATTACATGGGTTGTGTGAAGATTACCTCACTTGCGACATAGCTTTCAGTGCGGTTATGCCTCTAAGTCGTGCTTCGACACGTGGGAGATATAGCCGCATCGAGGGCGTTACAGTGTACCACTACCGCTCCTCGAACATGAACGACTACTTCCTCTTCGACTCGTGAACCTCTACATCCACTACGATCCGCGAGTACCACTACTTCCACTACGAACTCGAACCGCCGCAAAACTGCACGCTTCAAAGGTATAACGCCGAGACGACACACGTGAACGAATGCATGTGTGGTGTATGAGATGCACCCTTTGTCTGCACCGTGTCCATAGTGTCTCTCGCTTCCATTCCATCATCTCATGGGAACCCGGTTACCGGGATCACCCCATCATATTGCATGACACACTCCCTTCACACTTCCTTTTACACCGGCATCTAAATGGAGTTACCGAAACCGATATGTTGCCGTGGCACCTTTTTCATTGTCGTCGCCGTGGCACCCCTTTCTTTTCCGCCATGATGACAAATGCTTCATAATGCTCTTATCAATATTTTCATAAAACTTGCATAAACTTGCATATGTCATCCCCATCATGATAACAACTTTTAAAAATGGTTATAATTATTGTTGCATTAAATTGCTAATGCACATGAGGATTTACCGGAATTGTTGTTTGATGTTTCCGGCCTCATTTAAAATGCCTAACTGTGTATTTTACTCATGTTTCACCTCTTGCCATGTTAACCAACATTTAATGTTGTTGAGTACATAAACGAGAGAGCACTAAATAATTGATGTGGTGTTCCGGCAATATGCAACTCGTTGCATATTGAGCTTCACTTAACTTGTAGCTTTGCTTGTGCCCTTTGCCATGCCATGCCTCATTAAACCGGACATGCATCATACTTGGTTGTGCTTCATGCCATGCTTATGTGATGGTTGTTTTACTATGTTGCTTGCTTCTTTCTGGGTTGCTTCTCGCGTTAGCTTCGGTTTCGTTCCGGAGTTGTGAGGATCCGTTCGACTACGCCCGTTTGCCTTCTTCTTGGACCCGCCGTTCTTCCTTGCGGGATCTCAGGCAAGATGACCATACCCTCGAAATCACTTCTATCTTTGCTTGCTAGTTGTTCGCTCTATTGCTATGCCGCGATACCTACCACTTGCTATATCATGCCTCCCATATTGCCATGTAAAGCCTCTAACCCACCTTTTCCTAGCAAACCGTTGTTTGGCTATGTTACCGCTTTGCTCAGCCCCTCTTGTGGCGTCGCTAGTTGCAGGTGAAGATGAAGTTTGTTCCATTTTGGAACATGGTTATTCTTGGGATATCACAATATCTCTTATTTAATTAATGCATCTATATACTTGGTAAAGGGTGGAAGGCTCAGCCTCATGCCTGGTGTTTTGTTCCACTCTTGCCGCCCTAGTTTCTGTCATACCGGTGTTATGTTCCTTTATTTTGTGTTCCTTACACGGTTGGGTGTTATGGGAACCCCTTGACAGTTCGCTTTGAATAAAACTCCTGCAGCAAGGCCCAACCTTGGTTTTACATTTGCCTAGCAACCTATCACCTTCCCTTGGGTTCTGCACACTCAAGGGTCATCTTTATTTTAAGCCCCCCGAGCCAGTGCTTGTCTAAGTGTTGGTCCGAACCAAAGCCACTTGTGGTGCCACCTCGGGGAAACTTGACGGCTAGTTTTAGCTGTACATAGTGTTCATCCGGTGTTGCCCTAAGAACGAGATATGTGCAGCTCCTATTAGGATGTCGGCGCATCGGACGGTCTTGCTGGTCTTGTTTTACCATTGTCAAAATGTCTTGTAACCGGGATTCCGAGTCTGATCGGGTCTTCATGGGAGAAGGAATATCCTTCGTTGAACGTGAGAGCTTGTGATAGCCTAAGTTGGGACACCCCTGTAGGGTTTTGAACTTTCGAAAGCCGTGCCCGCGGTTATGGGCAGATGGGAATTTGTTAATGTCCGGTTGTAGAAAACTTTAAACTTAACTTAATTAAAATGAATCAACCGCGTGTGTAGCCATGATGGTCTCTTTTCGGCGGAGTCCGGGAAGAGAACACAGCTTCGTGTTATGCTTGAACATAAGTACTTTCAGGATCACTTCTTGATCTTTATAGCTTCTCGACCGTGCTTTGCTTCTCTTATCGCTCTCATTTGCGTAAGTTAGCCACCATATATGCTAGTGCTTGCTGCAGCTCCATCTCACTACCTTTTCCTACCCATAAGCTTAAATAGTCTTGATCTCGCGGGTGTGAGATTGCTGAGTCCTCGTGGCTCATAGATACTTCCAAACACTTGCAGGTGCCGATGATACCAGTGTAGATGATGCAACCGAGCTCAAGTGGGAGCTTTGTATGTGGTGTTGTTTCGTTTTCCTGTTGATCAGTAGTGGAGCCCAGTTGGGGTAATCGGGGATCTAGCATTTGGGGTTGTCTTTATTTATGTTGGTTCCATAGTCGGACCTTGATTGTATTCTGGATGATGGATGCTATATTTATGTATTGTGTGAAGTGGAAATTGTAAGCCAACTCTTTATCCCTTTCTTATTCAGTACATGGGATGTGTAAAGATTACCCCTCTTGCGACATGCCTACTATGCAGTTATGCCTCTAAGTCGTGCTCCGACACGTGGGAGATATAGCCGCATCGTGGGTGTTACATCGAGACAACTAGCATAGAAAAGATAGTAGTGAGATCCAAGGTGACGATCATCTTTCTTGAAATACCGCTAGGAAAAAGAATGAGTCCATGAAGAATACAAAGCCACATAGTCGAACAAATCCTCACAATCGCAACGAAACAGGAACTATCGAGAAGGAGCACAACCGGAAAGAAGCAAACAAAATGGTAAACACACAAGCACATAAACATGACATGACGCTCAACCAAGTATGATGCATGACAAGGCTACATGATGCTACTCATGGTAAGAGATGATGCATACAAGAACAACACATCAAAGCAAGTTTAAATGAGGCCGGAAACAACATATGACAATTCCGGTAAGTCCTCATATGCAAATATTGAAATTGGTTCAGATCTGAATAACACATAATGTTGAAGTTGTTAAACATCAAGTTAAAGTGCACCAAGATGATCTACACGGTTTTCTAGTCAAGTTACATATAAAGTTCATTTAATTCGGAGCTACGGCCTAGAAGATATGAGCAAAACAAGTTAAACATGGCATTGAAGAAAATGCAAGGAAAACAACATTAAAAACACTCCAAAACATGGATGCAACATGGTATGATGAAACTACATGCAAAACTAAGCAAGTTTCATATAGAGCATGCTCAAAACGGAGCAACGGTTCAACACATACTCTCCATACAAGTTTTAAACACAATCTACCCCAAACAGCAACTAAGCACTTTGCAATCAAGGAAACAACAAGCTACAGAAACATATGGGCATAATCTTGATACGCACTCAAAGTACAGACAACATGCTTAAAATACCATTAAGGTTCAGGTTCGTAGGCATCGAGATTAAACCAATACGATCAATGTAAAAAGCAACTTAATAACACAGATTATGACTTAGTGAAATATAGGGCACACATGTGAGCAGAAATAACATATTGACATGTTGGAGGCATGAAACAATGATGATATAGTGCAAGATCATGGCAAAAAAAGCATGGCATTAAAGTACAGGTTGAACATGGCAAAACATGATTAATAAGCATCTCCATATGACCCATAGATCAATGACAAACAGCAAGACAAGATGCAACAAAATATAAGCTAATTCTCAGACTTAGAGGAAATCTGGGAATGCAAAACAATAACATTATGATACTGACTTTGGAGGCACATTACAGGAAGCATAGCAAATTTAATAAATATGAAAAATACATGGGCATGTAGTAGGTGTGATATACTTCAACTTAGTCCATGGGCACAAGTTCATATGAAGCATGGAGTAATTACTATGATGCTTGCAAAAAAGGAAGATGCTGTTAACAGGTTGTCAGATTTAGTAGGATGTCAACTTGAGAACAAGAAAGAGACAAGCTACAGCAAGGTATATGGCAACCAAGGCATGGCAACAAAGTACACATAATAAGGAGAAAATAACATCAAGGCATCATATTCATATTGCTCATAGACTAGTGGGAACCATCAAGACAAGTTTGAATGTTGTAACAGTTTCAGCAAGTGTAAAACAACAACAACAACATAGCATGTTTGCAAGCTTGGAACAGAGGTCATATGAAGTCCAAAATTAACAAGCTTGGAATGTGGGCAAACTACTCATATAATATTTCAAATCATGTAATGGAAGAAACTCCAAAAGAGGCATAGATTATTCAATAACAAGCTCACAACATGGCATCATGAAGTTAAAAGAAAACTGAAACATCATTTAGGCATGTTCATGGCAATGAAAACTTATGCTAGAGGACATATATGAGGCACCAAAAGGCATGGCGTGATAAAGCATAGCATGGACATCAAAACATGTCAACTAGGCATCTCCAGATTATGCATGAAATTGATGGTAGCATCGAACTAAGAAGGCAACATCACGTAACAATTACAAACTTGGCAAAATCACTATGTCTTAGAAATCAGCAACATCAAGTAGCACATTTGCAAGCTTGTGCTAGTCACCACAAGACACATAAAAATACATGGATTGCACCGTTGTAAAGATGGAATTAAGATGCTCCTAAAACATGTAGCCATGATGCACAAAAGACAAATAGACAAAATGCTAGGAAAAAGACAAATCAGCAAGTTATGACAATTTCCAGCAGTTAACATCATATAGCACTCTAGAAACAATGATTAGGACATCAAGATTAACAGTAACATGCATGCAAATGACAATAGCATGTAGAGCACTCAGAGATGAACATTTTGATATATCATACATGCAAAACGGAGCAACGAGCACAAACTTATGGCTGGTCAAACATGCACACATGACATGGATCTTTAGGGACTTAGAGAAAATCTCAACCCCGGGGAAAAGTGGACGGGGCGATTCCGGGACGGAGATGTACGGCGCGGGCGGTGTTTGGATGAGGGGCTTGGTGGATCTCGTCCAAGCGGGGTTGGATCCGGCCGGCGGGCTTCCGGCGACGACTCCGGCGAGGTGGCGACGACATCGACGAGGTGGCGGTGGTGTGGTGTGGAGGCGTGGGCGGCGCTTGGTGGTGCGGCGACGTAGCGAGGCGGCGGCGGTGGCGCGTGGGTGTGACGGCGACGGAGCAGCGTGGCACGGCGTGGAGGTGTGGGTCGCGGCGACGGGCATCACCGACGATGGTGGCGGTGGCGGCCGGCGACAAAGCGGCGGCGGGGACCGGGCCTGTGCTGGAGGCGGCAGCGGTCGGATGGGCCCCGCGGGCCAGCTACGGGCTGCGGCGGGCCGCGCGGAGTGGGGAGTCCGGGGTGGACGCGTGGCGCAACGGGAGTGGAGGGGAGCGGCGGCTGGGCGATGTGGCATGCCCTGATTGGCCCGAGCGACGTGGCTGCTGGACATATCCGGCGAGGGTGGACATGTCCGGCGGCGCGAGGAAGAGGAAGGCTAGGGTTTATCCGCGAATTTCGGGGGGAAGGGGTGTTTAAGTAGGTAGAGGGAGCTAGGAGAGTCCAAATGAGGTGCGGTTTTCGCCCACACGATCGTGATCCGACGACGGGGAGCATGGAGGGGGTTTAGATGTGCTAGTGGGCTGTTGTAGAGGGGTGCTGGGCTGCAAAGAGAAGGGGGGTTTTTGGTTAACACGGTTAACCATTGGGGCATCAAACAACCTCCAAATGGAACAAAATTTGACAGGCGGTGTACCGGTGATATACTAAGGCCACTTGACAAATCTCGGCCCATTCCGAGAACATTTTTCTCCCGCTCACGAAACAAGATCTAAGAGGTGCAACAGGTGCATGTGAGAGTGTCAGATTCCGAAACAGACAACGGAGAAAACGACCGGATGCAAGTTTCGAAACACATGAGGATGTAATGCACATGATGACATGGCAAAATGCAACACGCAAGAAAATGGCATGGCAACAACAACGAATGACTAGAAGACACCTGGCGCAATGGACTCAGGGCATCACAAATCCACTCTTCCTCCTTTTTTTCTTCGCTCTCCTCGTCATCTTTTT
The DNA here is from genome assembly GCF_003073215.2 of Triticum urartu. NCBI lineage: Eukaryota > Viridiplantae > Streptophyta > Magnoliopsida > Poales > Poaceae > Triticum > Triticum urartu. Next base: position 174,864,708 of record NC_053022.1, on the reverse strand, counting down.
CATCTAATGAGCTCACAGTGCCATCAATTTCTTCTTCCATACATTCCTGCAAAATATTAGTCTCTTCTTGGACAGCAAAGACTTTCTCAATAAACGCAACAATATCATAATTATATTCATAATTCTCATAGCAATATTTAAGTATAGCATAATTTCAGGTCTGTAAACAGCATCATCAGGATTTTCACACTTTTCAAACAAAGATTCAATTTCATAAGCACCCTTAAAAGCAATGAATTCTTCTATTCATTACACATCATAGTAATCATATAAACCATTGGCATAAGAAGCCAAGGTTTTATTATCATTAAATCTACAAGAAAAGGGAAGGTGTTGAGCCTTCATCCTAGAGCAACAAGTGTAATCATATCTCTGGCATAAATTCCAAGCATACCAATGCGACTTATAAATTTGATCCCATAAGAGTTTCCATTTTTGAGTCAAGCGATAATCCCTAAAGTATTCAGGTTGATCCAACGTGTCTCCCATTATCTTGTTGAATGGGGTTTTCTCAGGATTATTAAAGCAGTGCATAATATCTTCCACATAATGAGCGTCGAGGGTTTTTGGAGGTTCCCCATCTCCATGAGAAGCAAGTGCACCTAATTGTTTTTGGTATTTCATGTTCCATATCCATAACTAATGATAGAGAAAAACTTAGAACAACATATAAAATCTACTTAGTGATAAAGCAAACAAGCACACACGAGAATATTCATCCCACGCTATTGCTCCCCGACAACGGCGCCAGAAAAAGGTCTTGATAACCCGCAAGAATGGGGGATTAGTTGTAGACTCTTTCGATAAGTAAGAGTGTCGAACCCAATGAGGAGCTAAAGGTAGAACAAATATTCCCTCAAGTTCTATCGACCACTGATACAACTCTATGCACGCATAACGCTCGCTTTACCAAGAACAAGTATGAAACTAGAAGTACTTTTTAGGTGTTGTAGGATAGGTTTGCAAGATAATAAAGAGCACGTAAATAAAAACTAGGGGCTGTTGAGATAAAGAAACAACTAAGTTAGTTTTAGTAGAGAGAATTTTGTCACAAGAAAGTTATTTGTCCCTAGGCAATCGATAACTAGACTGGTAATCATTATTGCAATTTTATATGAGGGAGAGGCATAAGCTAACATACTTTCTCTACTTGGATCATATGCACTTATGATTGGAACTCTAGCAAACATCCGTAACTACTAAATATCATTAAGGTACAACCCAACCATAGAATTAAAGTATCAAGTCCTCTTTATTCCCATATGCCATAACCCACTTATCCGTGTTTAGGCTGCTATCACCCCCGCAACGCAGACAATAAGAAAACCATGAACATATTGCAACAACCTACAGCGGGATCCCTCACGCTTGCACGACATAGAAAGAACCATAGGAAAACACCAATAATAAAGCATGCAACTCAAACCAATTACGATCATCAAACAACCCATAGGACAAAACGGATCTACTCAAACAACATAGGATAGCCATACATCATTGGGAAATAAAAAATAGCGTTGAGCACCATGTTTAAGTAGAGATTATAGCAGGGAGAAGAGGTGTTACACCACTACATAGAGGAGAAGACAGTTGGTGATGACAGCGGCGAAGTTGTTGGTGTAGATCGCCGTCACGATGATCGCCCCGGCAGCATTCCGGCGCCACCGAGAGAGAGAGAGAGAGAGGGAGAGAGCCCCCCTCCTTCTTCTTCCTCGACCTTCCCCCTTGATGGGAGAAGGGTTTCCCCTCTGGTCCATGGCCTCCATGGCGATGGAGGGGCGAGATCCCCTCCGAGATTGGATCTCTTTCTCTATTTCTGCGCTCTCAGATTCTGGCCTTTCACCGTTTCCTCAATTCCCGGCGATCCGTAACTCCGATTGGGCTGAAATTTTACCACGATTTATTTTCAAATATTAGTTTTCTTGCGCCAGAAGAAGGGCACCAACTGCCTTACGGGGTGGCCACAAGGGCCCAGGGCACGCCCCTGCCTTGCCGCCGCCTCGGGCATCATCTCGCGTTGATTCCCATTCCCAACAATCACATATATTCCAAAAAAAACTCTCTGTAAGTTTTTATCACGTTTGGACTTCGTTTGATATGGATTTTCTGCAAAACAAAAAAAACATGCAACAAACAGGAACTGACACTGGGCACTGGCTCAATATGTCCCAAAAATTATATAAAAAGTTGCCAAAAGTATAAGAAAGTTGTAGAATATTGGCATGAAACAATCAAAAATTATAGATGTGACGGAGACTATCACGTACAGAAAGAATGTGGTAGGAGTTGGGAGAGGCAATGGGCAAGGGTGAAGGGGTGGCGGCCCCCATGCGCCTCCCCCTCTATATATAGGCTAGGGCGCCAAGGAGGGCATCCAAAACCCTCCTAGGGTCGGCCACACGGGAGAAATCCCTTTAAACTTGGAGATAACATCTTATCTCTAGATTCAACCCTTTAAATTTAGAGATAAGACCTTATCTCTGGATTTAAACAACATGTGCCTTGGGGAATGGTGCGGCCAACCCATGTGGGATATAGCCCCACCCTTCGGTCCATGTGGGCCCTTCACGGGTCATCGGGCCCCACGGTGGAACCCCCAGAACCTTCTTGAACCTTCCCGGTACAATACCAAAAAACCGAACTTTCTTTGGAACCCAAAATATGACTTACCATATATAAATCTTTAACTTCACACCATTCCGGAGCTCCACATGATATCTCGGATCCCATATGTGTCTTTTAACAACCTTCAGACTTTCCGCTATTAATATCCCATTACTACACTAGCACCATCAAATGTTAAGCGTGTGACCCTACGGGTTCGGAACATGCAGAGATGACCGAGACTCCTCTCCGTTCAATAGCCAATAGTGGGATCTAGATACCCATATTGGTTTCTACATATTCAATGAAGATCTTTATCGGTTGAACCACGATGTCAAGGATCAAGTTAATCTCGTATGCAATTCCGTTTGTCCGGTGATATGTTACTTGCCTGAGATTCGATCATCGGTATCTCCATACCTAGTTCAATCTCATTACCAGCAAGTCTATTTACTCATTCCGTAATACAAGATCCTATGACTAACTCATTACTCACATGAAGATTCTTATGATGTTTTATTACCGAGAGGGCCCAGAGATATCTCTCCGCCACATGGAGTTAAAAATCCCAGTCTCGATCCATGCAACCCAATAGACACCTTCAGAGATACCTGTAGAGCACCTTTATGGTCACCTAGTTATGAGGTGACATTTTGATATCACACAAGGCATTCCTCCGGTATCCGGGAGTGGCATGATCTCATGATCTAAGGAACTGATACTTGACATGAAGAAAGCTATAGCAAATAACTAAACGATCTAATGCTAAGCTTACGGTTGGGTCTGTGCATCACATCATTCTCCTAATGATGTGATCCCATTATCAAATGACAACTCATGTCTATGGTTAGGAAACCTTAACCATCTTTGATCAACGAGCTAGTCTAGTAGAGGCTTACTAGGGACACAGTGTAGTTTATGCATTCACACATGTATTTAAGTTTCCAGTCAATACAATTCTAGTATGAATAATAAACATTTATCATGAACAGGAAATATGATAATAACCTATTTATTAGTGCAGCTAGGGCATATTTCCAACAGCCACCGGCTTCCCCAAGTCCAAGAGAGGTAACGATGCTATCTTCGTTGTCATGGGCAAATTCACAAAAGTGGCTCACTTCCTTCTGGTCAAAGATTCTGTCACTACAGCTCAGTTGGCCGAGCTATACACTTCCAAGATAGTATCATTGCATGGGATTCCTCAACTGATCTCCTCCGACCATGGAAGCATCTTTACTTCCAAGTTTTGGGGCTCTTTCCATAAAGCAATGGGTACAAAGATCCATTTCAGCACAACTTTTCACCCTCAAACAAGTGGCCAAGTTGAAAGGGTCAATCAAATCCTCGAAGACATGCTTAGGGCATGAGTCATCTCTTTCGGCATGAAGTGGGAAGATTGCCTTCCGTTCGCCGACTTCTCCTACAACAACAACTTCCAAGCAAGTTCAGACAAGGCCCATTTTGAAATTCTATATGGCAGAATGTGCTGTACTCCTCGCAACTGGTCCAAGACTGGTGAGCGCGAACACTACAAAAAAAGACACATTCATGACATTTTGGGCCGAGCAATTTTTTCTGTCATGCTTATGACACTTCTATGACGATAATTGTGACATAACCTGGTATCATCATAGATGTGGTGGGCTCCTACTTCTATGACAAAAAATCATGACAGAAAATGGGCTTCTCGTCCTGGGCGGGCCGGAGACGCAGCTGCATGACATTCTTTGGGCCATCCATGACGGAAAAAATCATGGTAGAAGCGAGGTCGAGAAAATTTTCGGGGAGTTCCCGATTACGGTGGGTCATCGGGGCCGAGCGATGCATGGAGGTTTGCATGTTTCATGTACACGTACGCGCGTGTGTGTGAGGAGTTGTGCTCTAACTGAACCCAAGCGATTGCACTAGCTACGTTACTGAACCCCGATCAATCCCTTCCTGTTAACTGAACCCGAGTGATTCCTTCGCTACTGCTGCTAACTGAAGCCGATCGAAGCTCCCTCTTGATGAACAGTTCCCGGTGGGGGTTGGATGAACGAGATCCCATGGTAGTAGAGGTCGTTGCCGCTGGATGAACAGGACCCCGATCGAGGAGGTGGGGTGGATGAACAATAGCCGGTGGAGGGACCCCGTACCTGGAGAGCTAGTTGAATAGGACCTCGTGGAGGGCTGGTTGAACAGGACCCCATGGAGGGCTGGTTGAACAAGAGTTGGTGGAGGGCTGGGTGAACAGGAGCCCATGGAGGGCTGGATGAATAGTAGCCGGTGGAGGTTGGATGAACAGGGCCTCGTGGAGGGCTGGATGAACAGTAGCCGGTGGAGGCTAGATGAACAGGACCCCCATGGATGAACAGTAGCTGGTGGGGGCTGGAGGAAGTTGACGGTGGATGAACAGTAGTAGGTGGAGGCTAGAGGAAGTCGACGTGGATGAACAATAGCCCGTGGAGTCTCGTCTTGCGGTACGCCACAACCTTCCGGATGAACAGGACTCCGTTTCAACCATACGCGGTCGAACAGAAGTTCGTTTACTCCGTTTTGCGGTACGCCAGACCCTTTCCGATGAACAGGACCACGTATCGATCGTACGCGGTCGAACAGAAGGCAGTTTCCTCCGTTCTGCGGTACACCAGACCTCGTTTCTTCTGTTCCGTCCAAGCCGGTTGGCTCTCGGTGAACACGCGACACTATTTACTCCTTTTCGACCCAGCCAGTTGGCTGCCAATGAACAGGATTAGTCAAAGTACGTGTTAGAGACCCCGCCCGTATGTACGTACGTAGCCGTATTTACTATCTTGCAGCATGGTCATACGTACGTGTACATGATATAGACGGGACTGCATGACATGCTACGCTGGCGCCTCTATTTCAACACGTGCCACTCCTTACTTGGCCAAGGTACGTTGCTGCAGAGAGACTGATCGACCGCTATGTACGTACACATTCGCGGCCGGACAGATAACGCTACCTTCGCTTCAACCTGGTGGGTCCCAGCTATCAGGGTGCAAGAAGGCAGTTCCTTCTGTGCGAAGATAAAGCCAGTGGGTCCCAGGTATCAGGCGGGAACGTTTTTTCGTGAAATACAGAGGCCCTTCCGGTAGGTCTGAGGTGTCAGGTGGAGGAATCATTATTTTGCGTGTAATAAGGAGGCACTTCCTTGCGTGCGGCCATGGACCCAGTTGTCAGCCTCTCCACTTACAGTCCTCTTCTGATGGTTGTCGTTCGTTGATCATGTTGGCGATGCCGTACCGCCCAAGAGCACCAAGGTGGTGGACGACGCCGTGACCTAGGAAGGGAACGACCCGGAGCCGGGGAATACGTGGCAGTGGATGCCCACGTGGAGGGGAGTATGAGGGTTGACTGCTTCGGATGCGGTTTGAGGCTGCCATCTCCGGAGAATAATAGGGGGTGTGGGTGAGTAGAGGGAAGGACTGGCCAACGGTGGGAGTAGGGTGGGGTGGTGAGGCCTGTGTGGCAGCACAACCGGCCACGGGAGGCAAGAGCAGGCGGCACGACCAGTGCTGGTTTGAGCGGCAGGAGCAAGAAGACCAGAGGTTGAAGAAGCACGATGACCGTTGGATGGACATCGACAGTCACCACAGCTAGAATCGTTTATATTGACTAAGTTGACAAAGCCTTGCGTCCGCATCAACTTAGTAGGCCCACAAGTCAGCCTCCAAATATGGTGGGACCGACCTAGCAGCGGGGCTATTCATTATTTTTGTGCATAATAGCTGGTGGATCCGAGCTGTCAGCGGGGGGATTTTTTTTGCAAAATACAGAGGCCCTTCCGGTGGGTCCCAACTGTCAAAAGGAGGAATCATTATTTTGTGCGTAATAAGGAGGCACTTCCTACACCCAAAAAAAGGAGGCACTTCCTTGCATGTGTCCGTGGACCCAGCTATCAGCCTCTCCACATACAGTCCTCTTCCGATGGATGTCGTTCGTTGACCACGCCGTGCCGAGAGCACCAAGGTGGTGGACGATGGCGTGGCCAAGTAAGGGAACGACCTGGAGCTGAGGAATAGTCGACAGTTGTTTCCCACACGGAGTGGGTACGTGTGTTTACTTGTTCAGCCACAATGTGAGGTTGCCGTTGCCGGAGAATAACAGGAGGTGTGGACGAGTAGAGGGATAACCCGGCCAAGGATGCGAGTATGGTGGGGCCGTGAGGCCTGCCCGACAGCATAGCCGGCCATGGGAGGCGGGACCAGGCGGCGCTGGTTTGGGAGGCTAGAGCAGGAAGATCAGAGACTGAAGAAGTACGATTGCCGTTTGATTGACATCTAACGGTCTGACGCTGGTAGAGTCGATTGTTGACTAAGTTTCTTTTTTTGAGAAACCTTGTGTATGCATGAACTTAGTAGGCCCACAAGTCAGCCTCCAAATCTGTAGCAGACAACATAGAGCTTGTTTGCTATTTTTTAAAATAATTTGCAGCCCATTTGCTAATTCTTAAGGAATTTATTACAGCCCATTTTCTACCCAGGACCATGGTCAAAAAGTTCAATATTATTTTGCATATTTTGGTGGAGTCCAAACTGTTTTAATCTAGAAATGATAAACAATTATTTTTAAGAACTTATTGATTTGCCAAAAAAATATCGTTTTTTTTTGTAAGCTAATAAGACGTGGTACAATTGAGTTGGTTTAAGGGAAAACCAGTGGTAAAAAAATCTGCACTGGGAGGGAAAACAATAACCAAAAAATAAGGATGTAAATATGAAAAGGTAACTTTATGTATTATTATACTGAAAATACATAAACTTCCCTTTTCATATTATTAGTTCATATACACAGTTCCACCATCCCAGTTGAAACTTGGTCGACCTGAAAAAACAATATACCTGCTGGATCCCAGTTATCAGTCTGTACTTGCAGAATTCTCTCGTTTATTAACTATGTTGAAGACTTCATGGGTTTCACCGTCTCATACGTCAGCATTATTATTCCATCGTGATAATAAGTGCATGCACTTTCTTGCGTACGGCCATGGACCTACTGGTTCCGTACGGTTAGGCTCTGTATGGACAACCGACTTGTGGTTCCACAGACGAAGTTCATGCAAATCGGATGGTTTTTAGTGAACACAGACTAAATTCACTGCATTTTACATATTTATTTTCATTATGGAATATTTTACATATTTCAACTAATAATAACGGACTAGGCATTTTTTAGTTCATGGGAGGCGTTTCACGACCGAGGTCGCGATACTTAACTATTCTGGAAGGCCCAAATCCATCGCTCCTCTCTTTTAACATTTTGCAACTAAGCTTGGCATGCCACAACACGGTTCTGACGTGTTGCGTCCAACTATCAGCCTGTCAAACCAGATGGATCCCTTGCATACTTCGAAGATGTAATTTTTTAGAGAACTGGGAATTCAAACGACAGGTGCTTATGCTACCCATCAAATAAAAATTAGGTGCCTGAAAATTCGTTTCGAAACAAATGATTCAACTTTATATCCATGTTGACCCTTGACATGATGGTCGGAAGCAAATGCCAAGTTCTACCAAAAGATCATTAACAACAATACCAACTTGCAGACGACCAGGTAGTACAAGTACCAATACCAAACTAACTTATAATCTTTTTAGTCCTGGCCCTAGTGTTCGTCTGGTAGAAAATCTTGCAGAGGACCAGCTGCCGCTCCTTATCTTGCTCCAGGTCCCCGAGGTGGTACTGTTGCATCACCCAGTTGGTCCTCTGCTGGTCGAAGTTCTTATTGGTGTGCAGCACCAGAACCATTTTGCTGCACGTCTGTCGGCCGTTGACCATCACTAGCAAGGTATTGCCGGTCTTGTGCCACATCGCGTGCATGCCACACTCCAACTGTATCTTGCGACGCGTCCACGTGCCCCTTTTGAATGCCCCGGAGTTGCGCTAGAAGAAATGCTTGCTTAGGCCACTCAGTGTGAAACCTGCAGTATTGTCGAATACAGGTTTTAGTGTACGTAGTTAGCATTTCCATAACATCTTTGGCATGTTGCAGTCACTTGTTTCACTTTTTATTAACTGTCAAACTGTAATTGCTTCACTAGGTCTGCGTCTAAAAAGAAAAATAGAGCTATAAACAAAGGAATATGTTTGTGCAAGTAGACGGTCGATCGGTGTCTCACCTGGAAGTTTCTTAGGATGGGTGTAGCATATGCCGTGCTCGCCGTCGATGGTTGGGATGAACAAATCGATGAGAGGGTGAGATCTCGCGCTGTCAGCACTCACTTTGGCCTCAAGGTGCTCGATCAGCTCCTGATCGATGGGATAGAACTTGACGCCCGCCGGCAGCACCGGCCAATCCTTCTTAGACTTTGATAGAGGCTAAGGTGTCCCGATGTTTCGATGAGATGGTGGCTATCGTTTTCTGTGGGAGTCGACCTTGACGATCCGACTACGAACGTACGAGACGTCGTGCCTTAGCAATCGCTAAACCAACTTCCGAGGGTTATTGACCACGCCGGAGCACGATCAACCTGACCACGAGGGTCTGTTTCCTGCGAGCAAACGAAGAACAAGCAAGAAACTGAGATTGCAATCGGGATATTGCGAATATAAGATGAAAGCTTTATTGATCAAGGTGGGGTTCTGTGACGTCTTGGTCTGGTCGTTGGACACAAACGAAGTACGCGAAGTTGCAGCTATTGCGAACTTTTAATCTAAACGAAACCCAAAGTCTAAACGATGCCCTAAGGGCTGTATATATGGAGGAAGAGGGGGGAATTTCGTGGCCCTTGAGGGTGGGGTCCGAAACCAACCCTAACTCTTGTTTCCCCATACATACGGACTCTAAAAATAGCCTATACTTAAGTATTTCGAAATTAAATGGGCCTGGCCCATTAATAAGGTGACGCAGCACCTAGAATAGCCTATGGACGAATATTATGAAGTGGCATCTTGTATATTTCGTCCAAGGCTTCATGCACTCCTTATGGCGGCTTCAAAGTCCTGAAATCATCACTTGTAACTCCGTTCTTGATCCCCTTGCGCATGCCATCAACTCCATGCGTGTTCTTGCTCCAATGTTCATCCTTCTCCAAGCTAGGCCCTTCATTTGTAAGCAAAACAAATGTATCCAATTTAGGCAGCATCATAATCTCATGAACATTAGAATCATTACCAAGAAACAAAAGTACCTGGTAATTTAATTGGCGTGCGCGAGCTCTAGTAATTGGTCCAGTATATGTAACAGTAGGGGCTGTGGGTGTAATAATGGTATTGATGTCCTCATCATCCTCCCCTTCTTGAAATGAAGTCGTCCTCGATGGAAGCGCATCTTCCTCACCGAAATAAGGCTTCAAATCTGCAATGTTAAAAGTGGGACTAACCCCAAAATCTACAGGTAGCTCAAGTTTATATGCATTATCATTTATTTTCTCTAACACCTTAAAAGGACCATCAGCACGTGGCATTAGCTTTGATTTGCGCAGATTAGGAAATCTATCTTTACGCAAATGTAACCAAACAAGATCTCCAGGCGCAAACACAACATGTTTTCTACCCTTATCTCCAGCAAGTTTATATTTAGCATTCATACGCTCAATGTTTTCCTTAGTTAACTCATGCATTTTTAAAATCAATTCAGAACATTCTTTAGCATCAAAATTAACCTTCTCTGAAGATGGAAGAGGCAACAAATCAATAGGTGCACGAGGTAGGAAACCATACACAATTTCAAAAGGGCACATCTTAGTAGTAGAATGCAATGAACGATTATAAGCAAATTCAATATGAGGCAAGCATTCTTCCCACATTTTCTTGTTATTCTTCAAAACAGCCCTAAGCATAGTAGACAATGTTCTATTGACTACTTCAGTTTGTCCATCAGTTTGGGGGTGACAAGTAGTACTAAAAAGCAGCTTAGTCCCCAACTTAGCCCATAAACATCTCCAAAAGTGGCTAAGAAATTTAGTATCACGATCTGAAACAATAGTATTTGGCACACCATGTAAAGCGAATAATTTCACGAAAGAACAAATCAGCAACATTAACAGCATATCGCTTTTATGACATGGTATAAAGTGTGCCATTTTCGAGAACCTATCCACGACAACAAATATGCTATCCCTCCCCTTCTTTGTTCGAGGTAAACCTAAAACAAAGTCCATAGATATATCCTCCCAAGGAACACTAGGTACAGGCAAAGGCATATATAAACCATGAGGATTGAGTCGTGACTTAGCTCTTTGACATGTAGTGCAGCGAGCAACAAAACGCTCAACATCCCGTCTCATCTTTGGCCAAAAGAAATGTGTAGCAAGTATATCCTCCGTCTTCTTGACGCCAAAGTGTCCCATTAATCCTCCTCCATGCGCCTCCTGCAACAACAAAAGACGAACGGAGCTAGCTGGAATGCATAGCTTGTTAGCACGAAACACAAATCCATCGTTAAGAACGAACTTGTTTCAAGTTCTCCCTTCCTTACAATTCTGCAATACATCTTTAAATTCAGCATCATGAACATATTGATCTTTGATGGTCTCCAAACCAAATATTTTAAAGTCAAGTTGTGAAAGCATAGTATAACGACGAGACAAGGCATCAGCAATAACATTTTCTTTACCCTTCTTGTGTTTAATGACATAAGGGAAAGTCTCAATGAATTCAACCCATTTAGCATGTCTACGGTTCAGTTTTGCTTGACTTTTAATGTGTTTCAAAGATTCATGATCAGAATGTATAACAAATTCCTTGGGCCATAAATAATATTGCCATGTTTCTAAGGTCCGAACAAGAGCATATAATTCTTTATCATAAGTAGAATAGTTCAGACTAGGCCCACTCAATTTTTCAGAAAAGTATGCAACAGGTTTTCCATCTTGTAATAACACACCCCCTAATCCAATTCCACTAGCATCACATTCAAGCTCAAAAGTCTTATTGAAATTAGGAAGTTGGAGTAAAGGAGCATGTGTCAACTTATCTTTCAATATCGTGAAGGCTTCTTCTTGTGCGGCACCCCAAACAAAAGGCACATCCTTCTTTGTAAGCTCGTTGAGAGGTGCAGCAATGGTGCTGAAATCTCTCACAAAACGCCTATAGAAACCAGCGAGGCCAAGGAAACTCCTCACTTGTGTGACCGTTTTGGGCTGCGGCCAACTCTCAATAGCTTAAATCTTGGCTTTATCAACTTCAATTCCCTGTGGAGTAACAACATAGCCAAGAAAAGATACTCGGTCGGTGCAAAAGGTGCACTTTCCAAGGTTTCCAAACAAACGTGCATCACGTAGAGCAATAAACACAGCACGTAAATGTTCCAAATGTTCCTCCAAAGATTTGCTATAAATCAATATGTCATCAAAGTAAACTACCACAAATCGTCCAATGAAAGCACGTAAAACTTCGTTCATTAACCTCATGAAAGTACTAGGTGCATTAGTTAACCCAAAAGGCATGACTAACCACTCATATAATCCAAACTTAGTTTTAAATGCTATTTTCCATTCATCTCCCAATTTCATACGAATTTGATGGTATCCACTACGCAAATCAACTTTGGAGAATATTGTAGAGCCACTCAATTCATCAAGCATATCATCTAACCTAGGAATAGGATGACGATAACGAATAGTAATATTATTAATGCCTCTACAATCAACGCACATACGCGACGTACCATCCTTTTTCGGCACTAAAATGATAGGAACAGCACAAGGACTAAGGGATTCGCGTATATAACCTTTGTCGAGCAGTTCTTGTACTTGACGCATAATCTCCTTCGTCTCCTCTGGATTGGTACGGTATGGTGCACGGTTGGGTAGCGAAGCACCAGGAATTAAGTCAATTTGATGCTCAATCCCTCGAATAGGTGGTAATCCTGGTGGCACGTCTTGTGGAAAGACGTCAGCGAACTCCTGCAAAATGTTAGTGACAGCAGGGGGCAAAGAGGAAGGCACGTCCTCGAATGAAAATAATGCCTCTTTGCACACAAAAACATAGCAAACAGATTTGCTAAAATCTAGCTCATCAATATCAGATTGGGTGGCAAGTAAACATGCACTTTTCAATTTAATTTCAGAAACAACAGTAGATGGTTTATTATTAGGCTTCATTTGGTGCTCAAATTCTTTTGCCACAATCTGATTTTCACTCTTATTTGTCTCTTGTTTTGCTTTATTAGCTCTATTAATATTATCTTTCAAAATGGAATCAGGAGTCATAGGAAGCAAAGTAATATTTTTATCGTTATGAACAAGAGTATACTGATTGTTTCTACCATGGTGTACAGAATTTTTATCAAATTGCCATGGTCTACCAAGTAATAAGGAACATGCTTGCATAGGTACCACATCACAATCAACATAATCAGCATATGTAGAGATACTAAAATGCACACGAACAGTACGTATTACCTTAATCTTGCCGCTGTTGTTGAACTATTGGATGTAGTAAGGATGTGGATGTGGTCTTGTGGTGAGAGATAACTTCTCCACCATCTCCATGCTAGCCAAGTTATTGCAGCTCCCTCCATCTATGATCGCGCGAACAGAACGTTCCTTCACAACTCCCTTTGTATGGAACAAATTATGCCTCTGATTTTGCTCAGCTTGTGTAACCTGCACACTCAAAACACGTTGAGCAACTAAACATTCATACCTGTCAGCATCTTCAGGAGCCATGTATTGCGTCTCATGATCAGAATCGTCTCCACCGTGTTCGTCACGTGTAATAAGAGCCAAAGTCTCCTCATCAGTCACTAGCGGACTCATACCCACCATCCTCAGTAACAATCATCACACGCTTAGATGGGCATTCTCTCGCATAATGACCTCCACCCTTGCAACGTCGACAAATATCATGTGTTTTCCCTGTTGATGCCATGGATGAAGAAGAGCTCTTTGCAGGCCCAGAAGGTGTGCTCTTGGCAGATAGTGGTGATTGTGCCTGCTTTATTGTATCACGGTTGGAGGTGGCAGCCGACGGAGGCGCCGGTGTAGCAGAACGTGTGGAAGTAGATGATGCACGTGGTGTCCATGATGAAGGTCGACCTGCAGAAAAGTTAGTCCGCGCCAATGCCTGTCGATCCTGCACTTCACGTTCAGCTTTACAAGCAAGATGGAAAAACGAGTGATATTAGTATACTCCTTATACTCTAGAATCGTCTGAATCTCTCTATTTAATCCGCCCATAAAATGTGCAAGCATAGCTTCATTCTCCTCAACAATACCACATCTAATCATGCCAGTTTGTAATTCCTGATAATATTCTTCTATAGAATTTTTTCCCTGTCTTAAGCGCTGCAATTTTTGAAGTAATTCACGTTGATAATATGGTGGAACCCAACGAGTACGCATAGCAGTTTTCAAAGCAGCCCAAGTAGCCGGAATATGATATAATCTACAATGCTCAGACCACCAAACACATGCAAAACTAGTGAAAGCACAAACAGCAGCAGGAACACGTCTCTCCTCGGGATATTGTAAACATGTAAATCGTTGTTCAGTTTCTAACTCCCAAGTAAGATATATATCAGGAACATATCTACCCTCAGATGGTGGAATATTCAATTTAATTTAGGGAGATGGTCATGATCTCGTACCTGAGGGTGAGCCCTACCATTGCCGTTATTTGCATGTGGACGACCTGGTGGTTGCTATGCTGGTGGTGGCACGTAGTTCTGATTTTGATCAACCTCATCCTCATAATCTCCCACATAATCATCCTCCTCCACATCAGCAGTAGGAGCCACAGAAGTATCAATAGCAGCACTAGCAGTTTGGCCCGACTGAAGAGGGACACGGCTCGCTCGGCGGAGGGCTGTTTCCCGACGTGGAGGTAGTCGGTGTTGTTGCTGTTGTTGTAGAGGTGCGGCAGGAGCAGCCGGTGGTGGTGGTGGAAAACGCGAAAGCAATTCAGCAAACTTGTTATCGAGCTTTGTTTCAAACGTCTTCTCCATGCCATCTATCTTCTCCATGGCCTCTTCAAATCTGTTTATCACATCTTGCACCTGTTCACTCATCATTTGCTGAAACGTATCATGAAGCTCCTTGTTCGTCAAGTTCTCCCAGTCAGTCTCGTCGGCTTGTGATCTTGGCATGGTTAGCAGCAATAGAAACACACAAGAATATGATCCTACAAACTACTGACAAGTGGTGGTGGTGGCGGGTGTCACAAATCCGTCAAGCAAATCTCAAATTCTTACCAGTTCTTACCCAGCAGCAGGCGATGATCGGCAACCGTTGTAGTCAAAACTCTCAAAAGCTTGGATAGAGCGATTGCCAGGGAGAGTCAAACGCACGACGTAGATGTATGTGGAGCTGGGAAGGCTTATAGTATGGTAGCAAAAAGGGTCAGCAATAATCAATTCAGAGATGCAAAGTTGAATAAACGCTCAACGACGGTATTGTGCTGGTCCTAGGCTAGACCGTGCTAGAGACGCGAGCCTAGAACACTAACAAAATCACGGCGCTGCACGTAAATAAGGGAAAAGCACACTCTGGAACTTTTTTTCGCTCTTTTTTTTGTGCTCCTTTTTTTTGCGCCTCTTTTTTTTGTGAAAAATCACTATAATGGCAAGTGTCTCAAAACTCTTCCCTCGTCAAATTGATAGGATGGGCACGAAATTTTTTTTTTCACTTTTTTTTCGAAAATCAGGGCAGCGACGACGAAAAAGTGCGACAAAAGATCACTATGATGGCACGTGGCCCAAAAGACTCAGAAAAGCCTAAAAATAGGATAGGGAAAAAAAATTTGCCCGTGAAAATTTTGGCCTAAAAACTGCCCGGGGGTCTCCAGACTCTTTTTTTTTCGAGACCTACGCAGGCAAGGAAACACGAATCAGAATTTAGATTGATCTCAAGAACAAACCTAATATGAGAACTCGGATTGGTGGTGGATATATGGTTGTGGTATATGGCAGCGGTGGTGGTATATGGTAGCGGTGGTGGTATATGGATACAGATTGGTGGTGGTATATGGATACGGATTGGTGGTGGTATATGGATATGGATTCAGAGCGGTGGCGGATAAGCAAAAGTGGTAGATGGGCGATGATGATGGTGCGGCGGCGGCGTGACAACTTATGACCAGAACTCGAAACTCTAAAAGACTAGACTCTAAGACCAGCAACTTGACACGACGATGCAACCGCAAATTCAACAAAGCAAAAACCCTAAAAAGATTATGCAAAGGCTCAGATTGGTTCGGATATGATGAACTAACCCTAATTTTTTTGTGTGGCTTTTTCGTGGACTGTAGGTATGAAGAACAGACTCGATCTAATCTACGAAAAACTGTAAAATCTCATCGAGCAACCTGGAAATCTGATACCACTTGATAGAGGCTAAGGTGTCCCGATGTTTCGATGAGATGGTGGCAATCGTTTTCTGTGGGAGTCGACCTTGACGATCCGACTACGAACGTGCGAGACGTCGCGCCTTAGCAATCGCTAAACCAACTTCCGAGGGTTATTGACCACGCCGGAGCACGATCAACCTGACCACGAGGGTCTGTTTCCTACGAGCAAACGAAGAACAAGCAAGAAACTGAGATTGCAATCGGGATATTGCGAATATAAGATGAAAGCTTTATTGATCAAGGTGGGGTTCTGTGACGTCTTGGTCTGGTCGTTGGACACAAACGAAGTACGCGAAGTTGCAGCTATGGCGAACTTTTAATCTAAACAAAACCCAAAGTCTAAACGATGCCCTAAGGGCTGTATATATGGAGGAAGAGGGGGGGATTTCGTGGCCCTTGAGGGTGGGGTCCGAAACCAACCCTAACTCTTGTTTCCCCATACATACGGACTCTAAAAATAGCCTATACTTAAGTATTTCGAAATTACATGGGCCTGACCCATTAATAAGGTGACGCAGCACCTAGAATAGCCTATGGACGAATATTATGAAGTGGCATCTTGTATATTTCGTCCAAGACTTCATGCACTCCTTATGGCGGCTTCAAAGTCCTGAAATCATCACTTGTAACTCCGTTCTTAATCCCTTTGCGCATGCCATCAACTCCATGCGTGTTCTTGCTCCAATGTTCATCCTTCTCCAAGCTAGGCCCTTCATTTGTAAGCAAAACAAATGTATCCAATTTAGGCAGCATCATAATCTCATGAACATTAGAATCATTACCAAGAAACGAAAGTACCTGGTAATTTAATTGGCGTGCGCGAGCTCTAATAATTGGTCCAGTATATGTAACAGTAGGGGCTGTGGGTGTAACAATGGTATTGATGTCCTCATCAGACTTGCATCGATTAATTCTAATTATATGGTACTCAATGTATGATCAATCGACTGTTTTAAGTGAATGATGAAAGATTTCGACAGATAAGTGATACTCCAAATCTGAAGTCCCCAATACTCGAACATGCTGCCAGGACTCTTGTGTCACCTCACGCGCAGCGTGTTGTCACGGCAATTCAATGTGAGGACATGATGAATAATTTGACCAACGTATACTAGTACTACTACTGTACGACCTACTAGTTGTATTTGGTGTCACATTTTAACCATAGGTTTAACTAACAAAATGTCAATGCATGACATGAAAAATTATACCATATGAAACTATGTTCAAATACGAATCAAACGATATAATTTTTGTGACATGCATTATCATTTAGTTAGTTAAAATTATGGTCAAAATTTGACACAAATTACGAAGGAGACCAATAAACTAGAAGGGAGGTAGTAGTACGAGTAGCGCATTATACAGTATAAAGGACTAGTACAAATTTAAAAATGAAGTAAGAAGTTATAAGGTTGTGCGATATACTTTGTAGGCGACATGAATAATACAAAATATAATTTCTATGGAACAACACTTTCATCAACAAATACGCACTTAAAGCCTAATTAATATATATATAATAGCACTATTTTAATCTCAGGATTACAATAACATCACGACGCGCCCTATATAGGACGATCAGACGTTCCCGAACTCCCCGAATCGGCAGCGACAAAAATAAAAGGAAAAAACCACCCCGACCCGACCTCCACGGCTCCACCAGACCACCTTCACCCCGATCCCCTGATCCCATCACCGCCCGGACAACCCCGCTGCCGCGCGACCTGCCGGGACTCCCCGCCACTGCCCGGCCTCCCGGAATCCCCGCCGCTGCGCGACCTCCCTAGCCCCCGCCTCTGCTCCCCGACCCGACCTAGCTACTGCGGCCGCACCCCACCTCCGCCAGGATCTCTCCTCCGCCACAACCACGCCAGCGAGCACCGCCCCTCTTCTCATCCATTTTAGCCAGGACCTCGCCTCGCCAGGACAACAACCCAGCCATCCCCGCACGTCAATGGGCCCCTGCCCCACTCCTCCATCTCCCCGGTGATGCTGCTGGGCGGAGGCTCCCCCACCGCGCAGCCTCCTACAGGTGCAGCTTCACTGCCGCACCACGGTGTTAATCGGCGCCTCCTCTGGCCGTTCAGGTACGCATCCCTTGGAGGTTCACAACCGCAGCTGAATACAGATGAATTCTCACCTACCCATTTTTTCTCTCGGTGGTGCTGCTGCAGTTCAGCCATGTTTTTCTGGTTTGAACTTGTTGTTGTCCGTGGTTGAAGCGATGATAAGTGGTGCTTCCCCATCGTCTTGGAGCAAATCTTTTATTTGAAGACGTTCTTCTTTGTTCGCTTACTAAGAAAGCTACAAATTTTGGTTAAAAATTGATAAGAGGTGCTTTCTACTGATGGTCTTCCTGTGTATCATTAACATGAGCAGAGGATCATGCTCTCTCCCTTGCGTTCGTGACTTAGGATTGCTTAGTCAACTATAGTTTGGAAGTTCAACAACTGAGATTAATTCAGTGCAAAAAAACTACAAGGTAGAAGTTCAATTTGTGAGAGGAAAATCAAAATGGTAAATAACTGCAGGTTAGAAGTTCATCTTCTATTCGCATTCAGATTCCTTGCCGCCACCACGCATTCCTCCGGGAACAGCCGCCGTGTATCCCACCATCGGCCACACAATGCGGTAGCAGCGCACTACCCCAGGCCAAGCCATCCACCTGCAGACGAGCTGGCTCCGGCTATGCTCGATGTCGCACCGCTCTTTCCTGCTCGAGGACAAGTTCCACTACAGCCGTGGATTAAAAATAAGTTTTACTTCATCTATACACCAAGTTTGGGGATTACATATCATCTACTCTTATGCCATCAAGTCGTTGTCGAACAACATCCTGAGATCTCTGGAAAAATTGGAGATTTCCTATTGTTATGCCATCAAGGCGCTGCCCAACAGCCTCCCGGTTTCTCTCAAAAATCTGGAGATCAGTAATTGTGAGGCGCTCAAGTCTTTGCCCAAGAATGACCTTCCAAGTTCAATGCTAGAGTTACATGTCCTCCTACTACCAACTACTCCCTCCGTTCCTAAATACTTGTCTTTCTAGTCATTTCAACAAGTGACTACATACGGAGCAAAATAAGTGAGTCTACACTCTAAAATATGTCTACATGCATCCGAATGTAGTAGTCATTTGAAATGTCTAGAAAGACAAATATTTAGGAACGGAGGGAGTACTACTCAGGAGTTTCATGACGGGCCATGGATGCTACGGGAACAACTAGATTTTCACTTACAGTTATTTTAATTTGTGCATTTCTACTACTGCCGATAGAGAAGGAGAACGGCGATGGTATTTTTCTCTGAAATCTCATCTGCATGTGTTCAGGCTAAGGCTGTTAATTCTCTCTGAACATTTTTGTCTTTGAACAATTTTGTGTGTCTGGACATTTTCAGGCTACAACAGTTTTCTCCCTGAACACTTCTGGGGACCAAAAAAGGTGTGGTCGTGTAGCGGCCGCCGGTGAGGATCAATGGCACTGTATGATGCACTTCAAAGTGTTCGTGTTAATGCCTCAATGAAAAATGAGTTATGTAGTTTTGTATTTCAGTGCGAGCACACTCAAATCCTTGAAACTGCCCACGCCCAACTGATTTGTCTTCGTGTTCGGCCTACATAAGCTATTTTTATTTGTGTCTAAAGCAGAACTCAGGAAGTCAATATGCCACGTACGACGGCTATGCGTCGTTCGCGGTGAAGTTCTACTACGGTTGTACACCAAGTTCAACTACAGGTATATGCTTATAAACATTATTAGAGAAAACTGTAGGCCGCAGCCGTGCCCCTCCGCAGCACCGCCCATCATCTCACCCCCGTACACAGTCGGCCACCGGGCAACTCCTCCAGCGCGGGTGCAACACTACCGCTGCTCACATCCTCGCCCCACTTGCTGTTGTCTTCCACTCTAGGCGCGGTCGTGGCAAGCAAACAAAAGCGCCACTGGTTCATCCCGGATGCTGCTTGTACTCCATGTTATGCATTATTGTCCTAGATGAGGTTGCAGAAAAGGATTGTGTAGTGTGGCGTGCGTGGCTGAGAAGATGATGTAAGATGGAACAGGGTAGGGATGGAACGTGTGGTGGGGAAAATCAGAGTTATACACGGTAAAAATAATTCTTAGATTTTCTGAAAAAAAGAGCATAGAACATGCTTGTTTTGAGAGATATTTGTTCACTATAGTACGAACAGAAGTCCGCTAAATAAAAATGATGGGGTTCAAGTATTTAAAATAAGGAAGGAAAAAACAAAAGCTGATGTAGCGATCAGATCTCAAACAGTCTGATCTTTGTGCTCCGGTGTCATTCCTGGATCAGTAATGCTGACACCACACAGTACTCGAAGGATTTATAGCAGAGTAGCAATCACACACTTATTACATCGAGTGTCTCAAAAGAGAACTTACTACAATAAATATGGCTTAAGGCCATCTAATAACGATAACAGCGAAAGGCTTGGAAGATAAGTGAGTCCATCAACTCCAACGGCATCATTGAGTATAGAACCACGACCTAAAACTTATTAATCGTCGTCTGAAAAGTCTGCAACATTAACGTTGCAGCCCGAAACGGGTCCGCACATGGAATATGCTGGCAAGGTAACACATAGAGAGCAATGGAATGAACAGCTATACTATATGCATATTTGGCTGGTGGAAAGCTCTATGGTTACAGTTTTTGCGTAAAGCCAATTTTTCCCTACTTCAAAGGAATAAAATTTAATTACTATCATGGTGGTTGTTAAACATTGAGAATGGTTGACAGCATTCTCAATCCCCATTAAGCATCATCATTAAATATAACCCAACAAAATTAATTTAGAGTAACATGTTGAGATTCACATGAAAATCCAGGTACTAGATACTCAAGATGTCCATAACCGCGGACACGGCTAACCATGATTAGTTTGTTACACTCTGCAGAGGTTTGCGCACTTTTCCCCACAAGACACGATCATCTTCGTTTGGTTTCTCGCACTACATGGTGTTTGAGAAGACGGATGACCGAGACATAGTCTTTCAGAAGCGCTAGCACCTTACGATCGGGTAGACCGTACCACCTACATCCCCTACATCTGCTAGTCTACCACTGTAAGAGTTCGCACGACTTAGTCAACTATGCTAGAGCCCATAATAGCTTGTGGTTGCACACGGAAGTTTCTAGTATGAATAGTCTTATGATCCCTTTGAGCTTGGGTGGCGGTCCAAAAGAAAACAGGCAAGTCCTGGAATACCCAGGTGCCTCAATCCACCCAGATGTGTGTTTAAGTTGCCACCTTAGATAAACCATTAATTAACAATCTCACATCTGTCATGGATATCACTCACCCAATCCACGTCTACTAGTATAGCATGGCATGATAAGCAAACGTAGAAGTAACTCCCAAAGGTTTAAAAATAACAGGTAATAGGTACTACCTCATCTACTTCCCATCCCACAATTTAATTAGATCCTAATCATGCAATGTGTGTGGATTGATCTAATGCAATAAAACTGGGTAGTAGAAAAGGTATGATCAAAGTGTTACTTGCCTTGCTGATAATCCGGGAAATCTAACGATTCGAAGTAACAGGTGGCGCACTCCGTGTACTTTATCGTAAACAAACAAACAAGCATACAATAAGCACTCATCTAATGCATAGGTAAAACTCAAATAAGAAATCTAACCAGAAGGTTCAACTTAAGAACTCCGGTTGGCAAAAAGAATCAAATCGAACGAAGCAACGAAAGTCAAACGGCGAAAGAAAACAACTTCGTTCTAGTAATCTGGATCTAGGGAAAGTTTTACAGTAGAAAATTAAGTTGGTTAAACGAATAGAGGGTTTCGAGACGAAACTCTAGGCGCTTGAATCGCCTGATTCCGATAAACGAGTGAAAAGTTATACTAAAACGAAAATCGGATCAGGAATCGCGATCAGAAAAATCGCGGATTTAATCCGAGAAAAGAAAACGACGAACGGATTAACGAACGAACGTTCGTTATCCAGATCTAAATGATGAACGTGTTCATTTAAATGAACAAACGAGCGAACGCTTGCTATTTAATCTAAACCGAAAAAACCGATCTAAAAAAATGAAAACTAAAAAAACCGAAAATAAACCGACGAAAAACCGTTCGATTTTCTAAATAAAAAAATAGGCGGCGCGGACTACGAGGCGGCGGCGAACCTCGGCGGGCGTGCGGCGGGGCGGCGGCTCCGGCGGGCGGCGCGGCGGGGTGGCGGCGCGGCGGCGGCAGGCGGCGAGCGGCGCGGCGGCGGCGGCGGCGGGTGCGGGGCTGGGGCGGGGCGCTAGGGCGGGGCGCTGGGATAGGGTTCCCACCCCCCGGGGTGGGCCGGCTTATAAAGCCCCTACGGGCGACACGGCCCGTAGGTCGGTTTTTCTTTTTTTTTAAATAGTTATGCTCATAAGAAAAAATAAATAAAAAGAAATATTAAACGAACTTCAAAAATCCCGAAATAAATTTTTCCGGACTTCTAAAATCAAGCCTGACAAAGTAAACATTTATTTGGGCCCTAAATGCAATTTTGAAAAGCGCATATTTTTTTTAAATTCAAATAAAACACCAAAAAACTCCGAATTAAAATCTTATTTAATTTTATTATTAAATCCTCAATATTTCTCTATTTTAGAAAAGTCATTTTATTCCCTCTCTCATATTTTTGTAATAGAAATAATTGATGATAAAATAAATAAAATCAAATGATCCTATTCTCAAAATTTGAGAAAACTCAAATATGAAAATAACGAAATCCCCAACTCTCTCCGTGGGTCCTTGAGTTGCGTAGAATTTTCTAGGATCAACCAAAATGCAAAATAAAATATGATATGCAATGATGATCTAATGTATAACATTCCAAATTGAAAATTTGGGATGTTACAAACCTACCCCCCTTAAGATGAATCTCGCCCTCGAGATTCGGGTTGGCTAGAAAATAGGTGAGGATGGTCTTTGAGCAAATCTTCCTCCTGTTCCCAGGTGGCTTCATCCTCTGAGTGGTGGCTCCACTGAACTTTGCAAAACTTAATAACTTTGCTGCGGGTAACTCGGCTGGCAAACTCGAGGATCTTAACTGGTTTCTCCTCGTAGGTCAAATCATTATCCAACTGAATAGTTTTCAAAGGCACTGTGTCTCTTAATGGTATGTCAGCCATCTCCGCGTGACACTTCTTCAACTGGGTGGAACACATCATGTACTCCTGACAATCCTTCAGGCAATTCCAACTTGTAGGCCACTTCTCCCATACACTCCAAAACTCGATATGGTCCTACAAATCGTGGTGCTAACTTCCCTTTTAACTCCAAAACGCTTTGTTCCCCGAAGTGGAGATACTCGAAGATAAGCTCTATCTCCGACTTCGTAAACTGTCTCCTTGCGTTTAGAATCTGCATAACTTTTCTGTCTGAATTGGGCTACCTTGAGCCTATCACGAATCAATTTCACCTTCTGTTCAGACTCTTTAATCAAGTCAGGTCCAAACAATCGGCGGTCTCCAACTTCGTCCCACGACAGCGGTGTCCTGCACCTCCTTCCGTACAAGGCTTCGAAAGGGGCCATCTTCAAACTGGTTTGGTAAATGTTGTTGTAAGAGAACTCTGCATATGGCAGATTGTCGTCCCAACTAGATCCATAATCTAGCGCACAAGCTCTAAGCATATCCTTCAAAATCTGATTTACTCTCTCGGTCTGTCCATTTGTCTGTGGATAAAAAGATGTACTGAATTGGTTCCCAAAGTTTCATGCAACTGCTTCCAGAACTTTGAGGTAAACTGGGTTCCTCTATCTGATACGATACTCCTCGGAACTCCATGCAGACATACTATTCTGGTCATGTATATCTTTGCCAACTTAGCACTGGTGTAAGTGGTCTTTACTGGGATGAAATGAGCTACTTTCGTCAATCGATCAACTACAACCCAAATTGAGTCATAGCCTGAACGAGTCCTGGGCAAACCCGTGATAAAATCCATGCCTAGCTTATCCCACTTCCATTCGGGTATCGGCAATGGTTGTAACAATCCTGCTGGCTTCTGATGCTCTGCCTTTACTCTCTGGCATACATCACAGACTGCTACATACTCCGCTATATCCTTCTTCATTCCGGTCCATCAGAAAATATCCTTCAAATCCAATCGAATACGGTGAGTCGTGTGCCTCTTGCAAAATCAACTTCCTGATCTCCGGGTCATTGGGCATGTAAACGCGGTCTTCAAACCATAGGGTGTCGTGCTCATCCTCACGAAATCCTTTAGCTTTTCCTTTTCTCAGTTTCTCCTTTATAGCAGCAATCTCTTTGTCAGTCTTCTGAGCTTCCCTGATTCTATCCATCAAGTTGACTGAATCTCCAATGCTGCTACATAGCCTCTCGGAACTATTTTCAAACATAGTTCACGAAGATTTTCTGCTAACTCCTTGGGTATTTCTCCCGTCATTAATGTATTGACATGGCTCTTACGGCTTAATGCGTCAGCTACTACATTAGCCTTTCCGGGATGATAATGTAGTTTCATATCATAATCTTTGATAAGCTCCAACCATCTCCTTTGTCTGAGATTCAACTCCTTCTGGGTGAAAATGTACTTCAAACTCTTATGATCCGTGTACACCTCACAATGATTTCCAATGAGAAAATGTCTCCATGTTTTCAAAGCATGCACTACGGCTGCTAACTCCAAATCATGCGTAGCATAATTCAACTCATGGGGCTTCAGTTGTCTTGAGGCATATGAAACAACTCTCCCTTCCTGCATAAGCACTGCTCCAAGTCCTCGACGTGAAGCGTCGTAGTACACCTCATAATCTTTGGTCTGGTCTGGCAAAATCAACACTGGTGAGGTAACCAAGCGTTTCTTCAACTCCTGAAAACTAGCCTCACACTCCTCTGTCCATATGAACTTGGTATCTTTCTTTAACAACTCAGTCATAGGCTTCGCAATCTTTGAGAAATTCTCAATAAATCTCCGGTAGTATCCTGCGAGTCCAAGAAAACTCCGGATCTCTCCAACTGTTGTTGGGGCTTCCCACTTGGTCACGGTTTCAACTTTAGCGGGATCTACTGCTGTACCTTCTCCGGATATAACGTGTTCGAAGAATCCTACTTCTTTCAATCAAAACTCACATTTGCTGAACTTGGCATATAATTGGTGTTCTCTGAGCTTTCCAAGTACCAAACGCAAATGCTCCTTATGCTCCTCTTCATTCTTCGAATAAACCAGGATATCATCAATGAACACTACGACGAACTTATCCAAAAACTCCATAAACACTTTGTTCATCATGTTCATAAAATAGGCAGGCGCGTTAGTCAGACCAAATGACATAACGGTATACTCATACAGCCCATACCTGGTGGTAAAAGCTATCTTCGGAATATCCTGTTCTCGAATCTTCAACTGGTGGTATCCTGATCGCAGATCGATCTTGGAAAATACCTTAGCTCCTTGCAATCGATCAAACAGATCGTTGATCATTGGTAGTGGGTACTTGTTCTTGATCGTTACTTCGTTCAATCCTCGATAATCAACAACCATCCTTAACGATCCATCCTTCTTCTCCACTAGAAGTACTGGCGGTCCCCAAGGTGAAGAACTTGGGCGAATATATCCCTTATCCAGTAACTCCTTAATCTGCTTCTTAATTTCCACCAAATCCTTTGCCGGCATCCTATAAGGTCTCTTTGATATTGGCCCAGTGCCGGGCAATAGCTCAATCAAGAACTCAATATCTCTATCCGGTGGCATGCCTGGCAACTCTTCTGGAAATACATCAGGGAAATCCGTTACCACTGGTACTTCCTCCTGCACAACTCCTGTTAGGCAATTTACTTGGGTCCTCTTTGGCACATGCCGGGATACATACTTGATCCTTCTCCCTTCTGGTGTGATAAGCAAAATTGACTTACTAGCACACTCAATATTCCCTTCATACTTTGATAACCAATCCATGCCCAATATCACATCCAATCCTTAAGATTCCAATACTATTAGGTCTGAGGGAAAAACATAGTTACCAATCCTTAATGGTAACCAATCACACCATAGACTAGCCACATACTCTGCTCTGGGCGAGGTTACTAACATGGGTGACCTAAGGGCTTGGGTTGGTAGCTTATACTTATCCACAAATCCCATTGAGATGTATGAATGCGATGCACCAGTATCAAAAAGAACGAGTGCAGTAAATGACTTAACCAAAAACTTACCTATTACTGCATCAGGCTGAGTTTCAACCTCCTCCACATTAACGTGGTTCACCTGTCCCCTATTGAAAGGGTTCGGCTTCTTTCCAGAGCTTCCATTGCCGTTTTGGCCTTCAGGACATTCATTGGCATAATGCCCGGTCTTGGAACACTTGAAACAGGTGACTTGACTCAGATCTCTCTTGGCTGGGGTTGATGGGGTGCTGCGGTTCTGGCCATTGCTTCCTCCATTCCCATTACCATTCTTGGTGCCATTGTGATTGTGCGAGCTACCTACTCCATGGGTATGCTGAAAATGTCCTCCCGGTCTAGGGGTAAAACGTGGCTTCTGCTGAGCTCCTGAATTGTACTTTCCTTGTCCATACTTCCTCTTGCGGTTCTCAATTTGCTGCTGCTTCCCTTCAATCATAAGAGCATGATCTACCAACTCCTGGTAGTTGTTGAAGGTTGCTACCATCAACTGCATGCTCAACTCATCATTCAGTCCTTCCAGAAACTTCTCTTGCTTAGCTGCATCCGTAGCGACGTCATCTGGGGCATAACGTGCTAGCTTACTAAATTCCTCCACATACTGGCCAACTGTCCGTCCTCCTTGGCGCAAGTTGCGAAACTCACGCTTCTTCATGGCCATAGCTCCTGCTGAAACATGGGCAGTACGGAAAGCCTGCTGAAACTGGTCCCATGTGACAGTGTCTACTGGGAAAGTGGATGTGAAATTCTCCCACCATGATGCTGCGGGTCCTTCTAACTGATGTGCGACAAACTTCACCTTTTCCGCATCTGTACATCCTGCTGTGGTCAACTCCCTAGCTGTCTTGCGGAGCCAATCATCTGCTACTATCGGCTCGGTGCTACTGGAAAACACCGGCGGATTCAGCCTAAGAAAACGGGCTAAGTGGTCAACAGGTGGTGGTGGTGGTGGGTTGTTGTTGTTGTTGTTCCCCTGATTCTGATTCTGGACTAGCAACTGCATCAATGTGTTCTGCTGCTGGATCAACTGGGTGAGCTCCGGTGGGAAAGCAAAACTGGGGTCACGTATCGGAGGCATCTGAGGGTTTAGAAAAGATGAGATATAAGAATAGAGAGGGTCTAAAGAGAAAACACTACCCACATGCACATGAGGCAAAATCAAACAATTCACTTCAATTAATCAAACAAGGGCATACAATCGATCTAACTATCGCAAAAGTGCTCGGACTACTATATTTACATGGTGGACTACTACTACTACTGATGAGGTGGTCTATTAGAAATATTCTACGGTCGTTGACTCCATAATATCTGCTCCTGCTTCATCAACATAGTCATCATCGCTACTATCTGCTTCCGAGTCGGTGCCGTCGATGATGATGTAGTCTTCCGGGCTAATCTCCTTGGGTTCTTCGTCTTCATCTAAGGGTGTCGGGCCTCCCATAAATATTCCAATCTTCTTGATCAGGTCGTCATTCTTCTCCACCAATACTTCAATTTCCTCTTCATAATCTTCACGTGTAGCCTTGAGTTCTTCCTCCAGTTCCTTGATTCTAGTCTTAGCCTTCTTCAGATCTATCATGTCGGCACACATCTGGTTCTCCTGTCGGCGAATGTGCTGGTTTAGCTCCTGGATAAAAGCTGCAATTGATCTATCCTTCCTGGTGCTGACCATCTCCCAGTTTTCATCTCGGCGCCCACAAATCTGGTAGATAGTATTCTTGAGATCCTTGCGATAGACTTCTCCAATGCGTCCCATGGCGATGTGAGCTGCCATGCTCTTTCCTAGACTCCAAGTTGGTGCATCAAAAGAAAACTCTATGGGCTCAGTGACTGGCATGAACATTCTTCCTGGAACTTGAACTTGAATCATCCAGCGCTCTTCTTCAGGTAAAGTGGCGTTGTAGGTTCCCGTGAAGCTTGGTACTCCTATGTTCAGGTATCTAGTGACTTCCTTCAAGTGACGTCCAAAGGGTGTATCTTCATCCGGTTGTGTGAACTTGTTCCTTGCATCCGCCATCCTAAAGAGTAGAAAAGATGAGAAGTCAGAAGAGAAGAGAGTGATCTAGGTCTGTAGCTTAGTGGTCATGTCCTACAGTCAGCGTGTGCTCTGATACCATCTCTTGTAGCAACCAGACCTCAAACAGTCTGATCTCTGTGCTCCGGTGTCATCCCTGGATCAGTAGTGCTGACACCACACAGTACTCGGAGGATTTATAGCAGAGTAGCAACCACACACTTATTACATCGAGTGTCTCAAAAGAGAACTTACTACAATAAATATGGCTTAAGGCCATCTAATAACGATAACAGCGGAAGGCTTGGAAGATAAGTGAGTCCATCAACTCCAACGGCATCACTGAGTATAGAACCACGACCAAAAACTCCTTAATCGTCGTCTGAAAAGTTTGCAACATTAACGTTGCAGCCCGAAACGGGTCAGCACATGGAATATGCTGGCAAGGTAACAAATAGAGAGCAATGGAATGAACAGCTATACTATATGCATATTTGG
This sequence comes from Triticum urartu, assembly GCF_003073215.2. NCBI lineage: Eukaryota > Viridiplantae > Streptophyta > Magnoliopsida > Poales > Poaceae > Triticum > Triticum urartu. The sequence continues at coordinate 174,836,123 of NC_053022.1, read as the reverse complement.
CTGGTGGAAAGCTCTATGGTTACAGTTTTTGCGTAAAGCCAATTTTTCCCTACTTCAAAGGAATAAAATTTAATTACTATCATGGTGGTTGTTAAACATTGAGAATGGTTGACAGCATTCTCAATCCCAATTAAGCATCATCATTAAATATAACCCAACAAAATTAATTTAGAGTAACATGTTGAGATTCACATGAAAATCCAGGTACTAGATACTCAAGATGTCCATAACCGGGGACACGGCTAACCATGATTAGTTTGTTACACTCTGCAGAGGTTTGCGCACTTTTCCCCACAAGACTCGATCGCCTCCGTTTGGTTTCTCGCACTACATGGTGTTTGAGAAGACGGATGACCGAGACATAGTCTTTCAGAAGCGCTAGCACCTTATGATCGGGTAGACCGTACCACCTACATCCCCTACATCTGCTAGTCTACCACTGTAAGAGTTCGCATGACTTAGTCAACTATGCTAGAGCCCATAATAGCTTGTGGCTGCACACGGAAGTTTCTAGTATGAATAGTCTTATGATCCCTTTGAGTCTGGGTGGCGGTCTAAAAGAAAACAGGAAAGTCCTGGAATACTCAGGTGCCTCAATCCACTCAGATGTGTGTTTAAGTTGCCACCTTAGATAAACCATTAATTAACAATCTCACATTTGTCATGGATATCACTCACCCAATCCACGTCTATTAGCATAGCATGGCATGATAAGCAAACGTAGAAGTAACTCCCAAAGGTTTAAAAATAACAGGTAATAGGTACTACCTCATCTACTTCCCATCCCACAATTTAATTAGATCCTAATCATGCAATGTGTGAGGATTGATCTAATGCAATAAAAATGGGTAGTAGAAAAGGTATGATCAAAGTGTTACTTGCCTTGCTGATGATCCGCGAAACCTAACGATTCGAAGTAACAGGCGGCGCACTCCGGGTATTCTATCGCAGACAAACAAACAAGCGTACAATAAGTACTCATCTAATGCACAGGTAAAACTCAAATAAGAGATCTAACCAGAAGGTTCAACTTAAGAACTCCGGTTGGCAAAAAGAATCAAATCGAACGAAGCAACGAAAATCAAACGGCGAAAGAAAACAACTTCGTTCTACTAATCTGGATCTAGGTCAAATTTTACAGTAGTAAAATCTTGTTTAAGTTGGTTAAATGGATAGAGGGTTTCGAGACGAAACTCTAGGCGCTTGAATTGCCTGATTCCGATAAACGAGCGAAAAGTTATACTAAAATGAAAATCGGATCAGGAATCGCGATCAGAAAAATCGTGGATTTAATCCGAGAAAAGAAAACGACGAACGGATTAACGAACGAACGTTCGTTATCCAGATCTAAACGATGAACGTGTTCGTTTAAATGAACAAACGAGCGAATGCTTGCTATTTAACCTAAACCGAAAAAACCGATCTAAAAAAACAAAAACTAAAAAAAACCAAAAATAAACCGAAGGAAAACCGTTCGGTTTTCTAAAAAAGAAAAACAGGCGGCGCGGACTACGAGGCGGCGGCGAACCTCGGCGGGCGTGCGGCGGGGCGGCGGCTCCGGCGGGCGGCGCGGCGGGGTGGCGGCGCGGCGGCGGCAGGCGGCGAGCGGCGCGGCGGCGGCGGCGGCGGGTGCGGGGCTGGGGCGGGGCGCTGGGCTAGGGTTCCCCCCCCCGGGGGTGGGCCGGCTTATAAAGCCCCTACGGGCCGGGAGTCCTAGTTGGACACGGCCCGTAGGTCGGTTCCCTTTTTTTTAAATGGTTAAGCTCGGAAGAAAAATAAATAAAAAGAAATACTAAACGGACTCCAAAAATCCCGAAATAAATTTTCCCGGGTTTCTAAAATCAAGCCCGACAAAGTAAACATTTATTTGGGCCCTAAATGCAATTTTGAAAAACGCACATTTTTTCCTAAATTCAAATAAAACACCGAAAAACTCCGAAATAAAATCTTATTTGATTTTATTATTAAATCCTAAATATTTCTCTATTTTGGGAAAGTCATTTTATTCCCTCTCTCATGTTTTTGTAATAGAAATAATTGATGATAAAATAAATAAAATCAAATGATCCTATTCTCAAAATTTGAGAAAACTCAAATATGAAAATAACGAAATCCCCAACTCTCTCCGTGGGTCCTTGAGTTGCGTAGAATTTTCTAGGATCAACCAAAATGCAAAATAAAATATGATATGCAATGATGATCTAATGTATAACATTCCAAATTGAAAATTTGGGATGTTACAGCTGACTTGGTAAAAAACATCGGTACTTCACTATGAAAAATGATGTAGTTCAAGTATTTAAAACAAGGAAGAAAACCAAAAGTTGACTTGGTAAAAAACATGGGTACTTCACTATGAAAAAAGCAAATCGTTGCCTAAGATAAGGGAAAAAATACTATCAGAATTTACAAAAAAATGATAAAAGTACACACACAATAATAAGAGTATTTCATAATGTATTCAAGTAAATATTCTTTATTTCAGGAAGTTCATGTGTTGTCGTTCAGGAAATAAAAACCTTAGAAGCTCACGTGAAATATAGAAAATTCAAATTAAAAAAGATTGTTCTTTGTACTGAAAATATTTTTTTTATCTCTAGAAAAACAAAGAAGGTCAGATTAAAACTGAAAAGAAATCATTCAAAAAAATTACAAGGAAAAGGATGTTCCTTGTTTCTAAAAAAGCTTAGAAGTTCAAAATTAAGTAATGGGGCGATTTGATGTTTATTATAACACAAGGGTTTCCTCCGTTACTAAATAATAAACCAAGAAGTTCAAATTAAAAACATGAAGATGTTTAAAATTTATAGAAACTCAGATTTTCCCCAATGCTAAAGATTAAAACCAAGAAGTTCAATTTCGAAAAACGGAGTAGCTCAATGTATATAAAAAAACTCAGGTTTTCACATAACTATAGGATAAAACCAAGAAGTTCTATTGGAAAAGGTGGAGAAGTTTGATATTTATTTGAAAAATCGGATTTTTCTAGATACTAAAGAGTAAAACCAATAAGTTCAATTTCAGATAACGAAGAAGTTCGATGTTTTTTTTAAAAAAAATTCAATTTTCACATTTCTAAAAAATACACAATGAAGTTCAAATAAAAAAGGTAGTGCGATTCAAACAAAGAGCTTCAATATTTGAAAAAAATAGAGCGGTTTGATGTCTATAAAAATTCATTTTTTTCGTCGCTAAAGGGTAGCGTCGTTTTCGGCATTTAACATTTTTTTTGGAGCAACTCGATTGTAAAAAAGAACATCAAGAATTACAAATTCAAAAACAGAGTAGTTCGATGTATAAAAATCTCAAATTCTTCTAGGTTCTATGGAAAATTAAAGTATGAAGCTGAATTTAAAAAAATAATTTTACAATATTTACATTTTTTTGTTTTCAAAGAATAAAACTAAGAAGTTCAAATTTAAAAAAAACAGAGAAGTTCAGAGATTATAAAAACCTAGAATTTACATGCTCAATTTTGATGGGTGTTTCGGGAGTTAGGGCAAGAAAAGCAGAGAGTTGTTCAAAGTGATAACAGTCAGAAGTTCATGTACTACATGGTGTGTGTTTCATATGATAAAAAGTCAATAAAAAGGCAAAGTCCAAATTTTTGTTGCGACAAGTACAAGTCCTTGATCGGAGAAAGTTCAAAAAGTCTTGTGAGAGAGGTTCATCGTGTATTTACATGTTCAAAACACAAAATGTGTCATTTTTTATGTATTAAAATAATTGTCTTAAACCATTACCAATTTGAAATAAAATGCTCTATGTGAAAAAAGTTTCTCCTATTCAGTAACTTTGCAAGAGTATACCGTATGCTCTATTTCAAAATAACCGGTTAAAAAATCTTTGTATGTTGTTCGAAACAAAATTTTAACCGTATTAGATAAAATTGCGTCTTTTCAATAGGTTTATAAAAAGGTATATCATTTGTGTAACTCCGGTGAATGGGTGAGAAATTGCGAACAAAAATACGTGACAAAAGTTCAAAGTGAAAAGAGTGGGAAGTTCGACTACTACACGGAATGCGTTTAGATGAGAATAAAAAGGTTGGAGTGGTTTGGTGTCTATAAAAACTCAGAATTTACGTTACTAAAGAGAAACAGAGAGAAGATCAAATTGATAACAACCAGAAGTTTATGTACTACATGGTGTGTGTTTCATACAAAAAAAGAACAAAAAAACCAAAGTCTAAATTTTTAGTTCCTAGAAGTTCATGTGCTCTGCCCTCGGAAGTTCAAAATTCGTGTGAGAGAGGTTGAACAAAAAATACGTGACAGAAGTTCAAGGTGAAAACAGCGGGAAGTTCAACTACTACACATAATGCGTTTTAGGTAAGAATATAAGAATAGAAAACAAGAAGCTTAAAAGGTTTGTTGCAAGAAGTTCATGTGCTCCTCCCGGTGAAGTTCAAGATCTCTAGTACGAGATGTCCGTCCTTCAATTACATGTAAAAAACATGCAAACACGACATTTTTTGCCATTTTTAAAATTGCTCTCAAACAACAAAAATTTGTAATGTCCGTCTACATGAAAAAGATGCTCCTATTCATAAGCTTTCCAACGGTATATTGTATATTATATTCCGATGAATGGCTTAAAAGTTTTTATGTATACGGTTAAAACACATTTTTGTGTATTCAAAAAATTCTTTTGAACCATCACGAGTATGGAAAACTGATCAACACAGGAAAGTTGCGAGTTTTCAACAGCTTTCCATCGGTATATCATTTGCTAAATTCCGGTAAGTAGTTTGGGAGTTACGGGAAAAAAACAATGCGTCAAAAACAGAGTGAAGTTCAAGCAGACATGCCCAGAAGTTCAACTACTTCACGCAGTGCATTTCTGTTCGCGATGAAGGCAGAAATCATGATCTCGCCATTTTCTAATTTACTTCAAAACGGCAGGAATATCATTTGTGTAATTTCAAGTCCTCGGTCGGAGAAAGTTAAAAAAATTATTGTTAGAGAGGTTTGTACAAAATGAATATCATTTGTGTAACACTGACGAATGGATGTGAAATTTACAAAAACAAAAATACGTCACAGAAGTTCAACATGAAAACAACAGGAAGTTCAACTACTATGCTGAATAAATTTCAGATGAAAAACTTTTAAAATCATCGCGAGTATGAAAAAATGATCAACACGGGAAAGTTGCGTGTTTACATCAGCTTTCCATCGGTATATCACTTTCTCAATTCCGGTGAGTGGATGGAGAGCTACGAGCAGTGGATGGAGAGCTACGGGAAAAAACACGTGAAAAACAGAGTGAAGTTCAAGTAGACATGACGAGAAGTTCAGGTTCTTCACGCGGTGCATTTTCGAAGAATCTGTTTCGCGATAAAGACAGAAGGAATGATCTCGCCATTTTCGAAATTACTTGAAAACGGCTAGGAATCAGAAAAAATCATCAACATGAAAAAGTTTCGCATTTTCCTTAGCTTTTTAACGGTATATTATTTGCCACGTTCCGATAAAGTTTGTGGAAATTACGATGAAAATACGTTTTTAGCTATTTTCAAAATTGACTTAAAACAATAAGTAATTGGGAGAAACAGTATATACCAAAAAGTTTCGCATTTCCTCAAGCTTTCCAACGCCATATCGTTTGGTACATTCGGACGCAATGTTAAAAAATTAGCTCGAAAATATGAACTCGGTGCAACTTGGACCATTTTCTAAATTACTTTTAAACCGTTCAAAATTATAAAAAAACTTTAAACATGAAAAAGTAGCGCATTTTCATAAGTTTTCGAACGCCATATCATTTGCATCATTTGAATTAGCCTTTTAGAAATGACATGAAAAATACGAACTTGGCTGTTCGGTTTGCGAAATTTTACGATTTTCCAAATTACTCTTTAACCATAAGGAATTAGAGAAAACTTTCAACATGTGGAAGGAGCGGATTGACAACAGCTTTCCAACACCATATTATTTGCCTCATTCCGATAAACGGTTTAGAAATGCGACCAAAATATGATTCACATTTTTTGTACGATGAAAAAACGATTTTCAAAACTGCTCTTAAACCGCTTACATTTTGCCAAAAATTCAACTTGGGTCATGATACTGGTGTCCATAGCTTTCCAACGGTATATCACAAGCCCCATTTGAGCAATGTTGGCAGAAGTTCAACCTAGCACTGGGAGAAGTTCAGGTCGAACAACTCAGGCAGTAAAATTGCAACAGAGACATGTTTCTTCATGACCCGAGAGCAAATCCGCCAATGAGCGAGATTCCTATTTAAAACGGGGATTTAGTTGCTAAAACCCGTTTGTGGATTACACTTACATCACATAGAACATGACTAACCAAAAAAATTCGCGCGGGGAGAGACGGTTGAGAAGATGGCGCGAAGGTCGGGTTCCTACAGAGGGAAGTTCAGGCGTGTAACTCAGGAAGTTTATGTTGTGATCAGAATAATATTCTGATTTCGTGATCAGAATAGTGTTTGTGTGTGTGTGTCTGTGTGTGTGTGTGTGTGTATAAGGCTTCTGTACAACATCTCCATCATCATTATCAGTACATCCTACGCAGGTGAGTTAGGATGCACTTAATCCCAGAAAGGTATCTATCCTTCAAACTAACAACAGTACATAATATCCAATAAAAGAGGGTCATGCTACGGCAGCAGGATACATGGCTCAGTCTAGATATCAGCACAAATCAAGTTGTGCATATTTTCTATTGGCATGAACCACATCGCCGCATGTCGGGTTTGTAAACGCCATTCATCGCATCGAAGCTTGATGCCTTTCACACAATGAAGATTATCTGGCAACAAGCTGTGTCGACAAATCTCTGGATATGGTGATTCATGAAACCCATGGTAAGATGTGTAAACACAGCCCCCCTGGCGAATGGAAGTTGCATAGCATGGTAATCATCGCCGGTGATACGATCGATGATTGGTTGGATGATCGGATAATTGAGCCCGAGGAACATGGAGTGGTTGCCGAGGCTGTAAACCCGCCTCCAGTTGAATATGCCTGGCCCAACGGAGCTGAGAACTTTCTCAAACACGAAGCAACCATAGCCATCATAGTCACGAACACCCCAGGCATTGCACTGCATGTGGTTTGATGAAATGGTTTGGTCAATTTGATATGTGCAGATGAGCATCAAATGACCGTTGTCAGTTGAACGAGCGATAAACCACCACCCATTGACTGGTAAGATTCTAGGTCCTAGAATCATGAAGGCTAGGGCATTTGCGTCTGCTGCAACAAATCAAATTGGAGACCAAAAGGACAAAAATATACAATCATGTTGAGAGTATATGTGAAATTAAGATTATTATAATAGTTACACATATCATAGACAGAGAATTGCAATGCCGTGTTCATAATCATACCCCAAGTTAAAAAAAATAAGCCAATGGCTTTCATATTCTAGCAATATGTCATGGTTCAAACATCATGTAACAATGAGAGGAAAACAGCTATGACAGGGCCTACTCATATTCTACCATAGCACTTACTACTGTTCTCATATCAACTCTAAACAATAACATGCGTGGTTGTAAAGATCTTGGAAATGAGAGTAACATATAGCAATCATGAGGTTATACTCATAATATCTATTCTAACAATCATTAGATGCCAATTGTTCTCATATCAACTCTAACAATAACATGTGTGGTCATAAAAATCTAGGAAATGAGAGGAACATTAGCAATGATGTGGTTATAGACATACCTATTCTAAATTTGTAACAATCAATAGGCAATCGTATTCATAAGGTAAAGATGAGATGATATAGAACAATTACACGATGATAGATTCCACCAGTATAGGCAGCCAATCTGTGTGTCAACTGGGTAAACGATGCCATTGTGCACTATAGCATCAAACAGAAATGGAGGCTGAACAGGATTGACGACGAGCCATAACCATGTATGGCGACCGAATTCCAGATAGACTAATCCTATGTCGAACAAGGCAATGAGCTTGTAATCCATGTAGTCTTCTGATGGTGTGGGCACTTCGCAGATTGCAACCTTTAGCAAATGGAAGTTGCACCAAAAGCTCGACGCGTCTCGTGCGTAGTAGGCAGGAGTGTCTGGTGGGCCGCTAAGCTCGATGGCAGCGGTATCCAATGATGGGAGGGTGATCTCTCACTGGGTGTAGATATCCATGAGACTCCACGGACTACCGGATTGGTGGATGAGGATGATCTAGTTGGCCTTCAAGTCCGCCCAGTAGTGGCCGCGCATGAAGGACATGTGGATGGGTAGTGGTAGCATGTCGAGGGTTACCACGACAACCTCCGTAGGATTGTGAAGTCCGTGTCTGGTCCACCTGCGAGCATCGGGCGTCAGCAAGCAGGGTGTCTTGAAAAGGGCCGGCCGGTAGTAGACGAGTAGACGGTACAAAGACACCGAGCATGCGGCCAGATGGACGGTGCTGAGGAGGCCCATACGATTACAGATCTGCTCCAAGAGAACATCGGGGAGGGAATTCCAATCGCGGCTTTGCGTGTCAGTCGGTTCTGCCATAGGTTTTTTTAGGGCTCTAGGTGATTGGGGTTTTCGGTGCCTGCGAGCGAGCGGGGAAGTGGATTCAGGCGGGTGAGCGAAGAAGATGGCGTGTGTGGCCAAGCAGTGAGCGGGGCGATATGGTACGCATGAGCTACCAAGGAAGATGGCGCGGGCGGACAAGCAGTGAGCGAGGGGAAATGGTGTGCGGCCGACGATGGGGAAGAGAGGAGGAAGAAGAAGAGAGGTGGAAGAAGAGGGAAATATGGGGAAGGAAGTGCATTAAATCTCAATTCTACTAGTACTACTACCAGGCTATATCGTCCTTCGGAGTGTAAATAGTTAAGCCAATGATATGTGGGTCTACCTCAAGAGGGCTCATATGTCAATTAATGGAAGAGAGAGGTGCGTAGGCTTATTTGCGGAAGCGTGCTCCACTGGCAAACACAATGGCAGTACTGGGTAAGGTTGATTTAGTAACACCAACACACTGGTTCAACTTATTAATTAAGTGTCCCATCTGCTGCAGCGTGTATTGTCACTTCACTGTGAAGACTAGTTGAATAGTTCTCTCTGACCGAGATAGGGAATAATGGATCACCAAGACTTCCTATCTACATTATCCCTATGGCTCTACTCTTATGTTGTCCAACAAGATGAAACATTGGCCAAGGCACCCGGTGCCAATAATGTAGGAGTACTAGTAGTATTTCATGTCAAACTTTGACCATCTATTTAACTAATAAAATGTTAATGCACTTCACCAAAAATCATATGACTGGATTCATATTTGAACATAGTTTTTAATGGTATAGTTTTTTATGACATGCATTAACACTTTGTTAGTTAAATTTACGGTCAAAATTTTACACTAAGTACGAAGGGGATCATTAAACCAGGACAGAGGTTTATATACAGGTCAATAAAAAAAATCATCAATCAAGGTAGTAGTAAATGATGAGTGCCTGAAGATTTTTTTTGAAAGTACTCAATAATGGGCTTGTTTTTCTCAAGAAAATTGTGTTTACGAATGTATTAAGGCTGGTCATAGTGGGGAGTAACTTATACTGGTGTCATGCATATGACACTAGTCTAAGTTAGTACCTTTATAGTGCAAAGTAACAAAATAGTAGTGTCATAGATGGTTTCATTTAATAGCTTGTAGACTCATCTTGTCTTGGAAGTGCTATGTTACAGTAACATATTATGTTACCACTTCTCATTAACTATTTGCCACATAAGCAAAAATTTCTCAAAGTGCGCTATGTTACTACCTAAGTTACTCCCATTATGACTAGCCTAATTGGAATGCATGCCTAAGGAACAAATGACCAGAACTTTTACACGCATTGGTGACTTTTCTCTTAATCCTTGCATGCAACATTTTAATGAAGCTTGAAATATGAACATGTCAATGGGAGGGAGTAAAAGCCTCATGCATGCATGCAACATGCAACACTCACACGTACACATGCACGCACGCAACACTCATGCATCCATGCGACACACAACACACGACGCAACACACACGCTCACGCTCAAGTGCTCAACCTACTCTCTCCGTCCATGAAAGACTTTACATAGAGATTTACACATTGACCAAGAGGAACCTGAACTTCATGGCATAATTAATGCCCAAAAGTAGCAGACTTATGTGTGCATGCGACCATTGAGAAAAGAAGATTAAATGAAGGTTGTTGCATGCTGTAAGTAACTATAAACATGTAGCCTATAGCTAGATCACAAGTCGGTGCATTAGTCAATCAATATCGATTAAAATAAAGGCTAAATGCATTGGAAGTGTATATGTACACTCTTTGTTGGAAGACCGAGGGAGTACACTTGCATGCACTCACATACACAGCCAGGGTCATTCGCGCGCAAGGGTTGAACTCCTGTCGCGCCTGCGTAAAGTTTTGTTTAACTGATTTCTTTGCATACGTTGACCGCACTGTATTTTCACGTTTCAAATTAGGCCATATTAATTGAAAAGGATGCAGTATGGACTAGTACTGCTTTGATGTGTCCCGTCAACTCGTCGAACGAGGAGAAGCTTGCTTACTACGCCCTCTCCCTCACCCATGCGCGGTGGCTCATAGGACAAGGAGAAGCTTGCTTACTACGTACGCCTATTCTCTCTCCGTCGCCCACACGCGTGGTGGCTCGCAGGACGAGGAGAGGGTTTTGATACAACACCGTCTCCCTCTCCTACTCCCTTGCCCTTGCCCTCGCAGTGGACATGCATCAGTTCATTCGGTGTCAGATTGCCAGAAGCATATTGTACTGTAGTATCATCATTGTTGGACCTTTCGAAGAGGCGAAGAGCCAAGCGCAAGGTTCACATGAGTACGAACAGTTGAACCTCCCGAAAAGGCAAAGAGCCAAGCGCAAGGTTTTATAGGAGTTGTCGTCCTAGTAAGAGTACTACAACTATAGTGAACGATGCTACTGTATGATGCTGCAACACCACCTATATCCAAAGCTGTGCCACCTTTTTTCTCAAAGAGTGTGTTGGAGCCCATGCAACAACCACACAAGTTGCACGTACACATAACATATTTACAAGTAATAAATATTAAAGGACAAATGCCAGTATGCCACACAAGTTCATCTCCACGTCATGTGATCAATTTGTGCACGACTAGTCTGCATATATTCACACCGCTACCGTTCACAATTTACCATACACCACCTACACATTATAGATGGGCTCCATGTCCTCCTCCAGGTTCCAGTCCCAGGTGTTCTTCATGGATGGCACGATCCATAGCGGTGGGCAACGAGAATCATTATCGTAGCTTTCTAGTCCGGTTCCACACGATGGAGACTCATCTAAGCTGAAGCGGCATAAATTAAGGATAGCGTGTCCCAGCATGTCGTTCATCCGGCGGTGCGCACTGAAGACACAACCATGCTTCATGAACGGCAGGCCTTCGGTGTCGTGCATGGAAGGTGGCATCTGCTTCACAATGCGGTAGCTGTCCCCAATGAAAAGCGAGTACTCTCCAAGAGTGTTCCTCGGCTGACGGTGTCCTGGACTAGGGGGTAGTCACCGTGTCATCTCCCGACCAACTAGATCGGCCTGAGGACCCCCATGGCGGTTCACTTATGGGCCACTTTGGGCAGCCCATGCCACATACAAGGAGGATTCCACAAGACTTGGCACCCAAGATAAGGACTCCTCTAAACCCTAGGCCTCTGGTGTGTTATATAAACCGAGGCCAGGCTAATCAATAGCACATCTCATATTCATTACTAAAATCTCATGGTAGATACTTGTACTATGTACTATCCCCATATGAATACAATCAAAAGCAGGACGTAGGGTTTTACCTCCATCGAGAGGGCCCGAACCTGGTTAAATCCCATGTCCATGTTACCATCGTTCCAAGACGCCTAGCTTAGGACCCCTACTATGAGGTATGCCAAATATAGAACCAACATTGGTGCTTTCATTGAGAGCCTACTGATAGTTGCCACTGTGCGATGGGAAATCGGATCGTCTCCGACGCGATCTACGCATTGGAGCTGAGCTTTATGGTTGATGCCGGCATCTTCGTCGCCGGCTCAGGTGGTTACCTCGGCTGGACCGAGGATCGCGCTCCATGTCAGATCATCAAGATTAGACGGATACTTTCATCATCATCAGCTCAAATCTCAATCGAGACCATGGAAAAGTCGTCCATGGAGCCCGAGGGCTCATCGTCAACATTGCCCTCATGCGATCACACAGTTTTTTCTGTACATCATACTTGTTTTCTCTACCACCATCAACTCGGGAGTCGATTTGACGAACCCTTTGGTGGCATTGTGTGGAATTGAGTATACAACGACCCTGTAAAATTTCGTCGCCTTCTGATGGAGGAATCTCCGGTAATCTACGATATACCGGAGGCCTGTTGAGTCTGGACGGGAATCTAGACGAGTTTAGGGCGTGGTCTCCAGATCCTAGACTGGATGTTATCTGTGAGATCGAACCGTTCATATTCTGTGTAATTACCATATCTACTATCTCTCCAAATTTTAGCTCGATCTGACCGCTCAAACTCTGGGAACCTTCCGATTAGTGCATCACTATTCGGATATGTTTTCTGTGCGAATACGAATCCGACCCGAGTTCATCTTTTTTCATGAACGAGATATTGGACAACCTTTTTAGAAGAATCTCTTTCTAGGGTATTGTGCTTTGTTTCCGAACACATGCTCATAAAGTTTGCTACTTTTCGGAGGTAATCTTCACCGTTGTGCCGGTGTCAAACCAGCCCTTACTCCACGTCTGCCGACCTGCGCTATACAGATCATCGCTTCATCGAGCCGAGCCTAACCTTATCGGATCATCAGCTCGGGAAGCCAAACAAGAGTTCAACATCATGAAGGCTAAATCATCACCTACACCATCGCCCCATAGATTGCACGGGTCAGGCGCGCCAACATCGCCGCTTGGTAACTTCATCAATCCGGCATTGACCGCGTCACAAGTTATGACTAGCGCCGGCATGGCCAAGCCATAGCTTCTTTAAACCGATGTCTGCCACGCTGAACCGCTTCAACACCTTGGCTGGCACGTCGGCTGCAACTTCACCTTACCGACCTGCTCCGTCACCTCGGCTGGACCGGGAGCTTCGCCATCTCTTCATCAACCTACTCCGGAGACTTCGGCGTCACCAGCCGAGCAACTTCGTCAGGTTAGCTGGATCGGGGGCTTCGCTTCGCCGCGTCCAGCCCGAGCACGCGCACACAACATCAAGCTAGCGCTGGCACTAGTACTACTACTAGATGCAAATCCATGAATGCCTGCACGTGTCTCTTTGGATTGCTACAACAAATAAACCAGGTGCTATTACTCCTACTAATTTTTTGCTTGCATGGGCTTATTTTTCCCAAGAAATATTACTCTTGTTTGTTCCACTCTCTGTACACAGGACTATCAAATGCTGGACGCATTAACGATGGTTGGGTGATGGTTCGGTCATTTTCCCGTCCGCAATTCGGCGAACGCCACATCCAGAACTAGGACGCCCTGTGAATTCAGGCTTTGCCATGCCGATGCTCCACATCGACATTGGCTTCGATGCCAGGCCACATCTCTTTGAAAATTAATTTGCATAAATTAATTATGCAGGGATTTTTGATATATTTATATTTTTTTGGATTGTACTATTTTACACGTGTAGGTAATCAAATTCGACTGCGTCACGCGGTGACTTCGGCAAGCCGTCGTCATCGTCTCAATCGGCATAAATCGGCTCGCATAATCACCTTGTTGGTCGAATTGCCATACCGACATGTTCGGTTGCCTCGGGGATTTCGGCTTCGCTGAGAGAGCTCTACCTCATAGAGTGTTCGGCACACGGGCCATATTTCTTTTATTACTCGCTTTGCATAAACTATTAATTATGCAACAATTTTTTTAATTTATTATTATTACTATTATCATAGGCTTGCACCATTTTCTGTGCATAGGTAAATGATCCGGGTTGGGCAGCGCTGTCACCTCGGCATACCGACGTATCGCGCCACCTTGGCTGGACCGGTGGCTTCGTCATCACTTCATTAAACCACGCCGGCGACTTCGGTGTCATACTGCGGGCTTGCTCCATCGCCTTGGTCGGACTGGTGGTTCCACCTCGCCACATTGGTCATGCTATGTCACCACTTCGGAATGCCGAGCTCTTTGCTCCGCCACCTCGGAACCGGCCTAGGGGCGGGGACCTTGTCCCGCCGTAAGCTCGGGCTGCGCATCGACACACTCATTAATCAGCTAAGTCGCTTCAATGCTCAGTTTTTTTAATTTTTGTTCGGTTCGACCAAACTTTATATTTTTGTTAAACAAAAAACTTAGTTTGTTAAAAATGTTATTTGTTAAAAACACTTCCTTTACCCAAGTTAACCGGCGGATCTTAAATTGGTAGAGTCGTTTTATAATAGTTGTTTTCTTCCTAGTCATTGCAAAGTCTTTTTCTACAACTCGTTTCTCGACTCGAGTGTGTGGTCAATAGCCAGATAGCCCGTTTTCTCTCTAATGCCGCTCGAGTTTAGTTCGCTTAACTGGCCTAACAAGCAGTACTCCACCTTTGGGATAGTAGGTTGCAGCTGTAGGCTGACCTGCTTGAAGTCTTGAGATCGGAAGTGTCATATTAATGCACGACAGAAGCACAAAAATAAGACCAATTTTTGGATTGGCACCAAATGACTTGATTTAGTTCGGGCATAAAGTTTTTACTAAAGTTTTTTCCAAGCCTATGGCACTTTTAAACTATTTGTGTGTTTCCAGCATAAGTCTCGCAGTGCAACGCCGAACACCTTTAGAGATTCGGCAAAAACACTCTCTGATATTGCTATATATGCATCAGTTTTGAATTGTGTCTTCGGTCAATAGTTGGGTTGCCCGGCTCCCGTGCTTGCCTCCTACGTTTCTCTTTGTTCGGCTAGGTGTGCAAAGGGAGAACCACTGCGATTGTGCTTCCAGCTCGAATGGTTAAGCACCTCAATGGAGAAAGCCAAAAACTGACTGTCACAATGGGCGTAAACTGGTCAGCGATCCGATGACAGTGTCAAACTATAGATCGATACCGATTACCCCGTGTTAAATGATGGGCCTTTCATAACATTGGCCGAAGTGTTAATGTCTAGACTTCGGTCGGTGCTGAACACTAACCAGGGGCTCGTAGCTAGCTTCCCCAGTTTAAAGCTCCTATGACTAAGTGAAAGTTATAAAGCCTGCATATCTGATTGCCTTGTTTCCGCTAACACAACCGCCTCCGGGCACCGAGACGTTGGCTAAGGGTTGTCTTGTTACTGCGGAAACACCCTGCTTAGTATCTACAAAGGGGTAGAAGCCGATGATGGGCCACTTTCAACTGATAAACAGTCGCAATAGAATCAAAATAAACATATATCATTAGTGTTTGTATTCAGTATACAAGCGCTGCCTTCCGTAATTATCATTATAAAGCCATAAATATGCATCAATTTTACTTAAGATTTTGGCCAAGCTGGGTTGCCTGGCTCCTGTGCTTACCCCTACGTTCCCGATTGTTGGCTAGGTGGTAAAGGGAGCACCTCTGTGATTGTTACTATCGGGTCATCCGAGTTAGTACCTCAGACTGGGTGAAGCCAAAAGCTCGCGATCTTAAAGGATATAATTGGTCAGCAATGACGGAAGTGAAAATTTAGGTTCACTAAAGACCACATAGTTCGGGAACTTTCCCCAAACTAAATCCTCAATATCCCCCCCCACATTGATTGGAGGTGAGGTTTCATGCTCATGGTCGGCATGACAACCCAAAGAAAGGAGCCGATAGCGGGACTATTTTCTTTGGAAGATGTTTTTTACATTACATAGTAATATAACATTCTCTCCGCATAGCTTTGTTTATAAAACCGTATGGCCAGATTACCTTTTTTGTCGTAAATCTTTGCCCTCATAAAGGCTTTATAAAGTGTGACAAAAACTCCCTGGCTACTGGCCGAGGAGGCTGAAGCTGATGGTTGGTCAACAAAGTTTTGTACAATGCGGATCGGAGCATTAATAATGTAGAGTACTTGGATACGTAGAATCATTACACATAATTTGTGATTTTACTCCGGATATCGATCCTTAATTCAGCCACCCGTGCCCATTAAGGCTTGGAGGCTACGGGGCTTCGGGCTTATCATTTACTAATATTAAAGGGGCACATTAATCCCTTGATCTGGTGTTGCCACCCGACCAGTGTCTCGGGGGCTACTGCATTGCCTATTCAACACATAAAATTCAAAGTGCTCAGTGTTCGGGTTGACCGAACTATGGGCAAACACGTCTTCAGACATTAATAGGTACCATCTGGGACTTATCCGGCATCAAGCTAATATATTACAACGACTGCTCAAAACCCTCTCTGAAAGGCTCGTTCACCGATCACTATTTCCTCTAATATATTACACCGTGTTTCTATTCCAAAGTATGCCGTCGAGCTGGGAATTGATCTTCAGGCCGATTTCACGAATCGACCTAAGTCTTAGGGGCTACTGTGGTCAGCGGTTTGATTTTATCCTTCAGGTGCATCCCGGATATTAGGCCAACACGCACCTTGAGGGCTACTGGCTATACATCTCGGCAGAGAATACATCACACAAATCGGAATTAAATTCATATAAATCAGCCCATGACCGAGGTGGTGCACCACCTCGGATACAGTCCGGTGTTGGAGCTCGGATATAGTTCGATTGGTGCTCGACTGCAAAAGATACCTCAGAAGCAGTTCGACATAAAGCTCGGTTGCAAGTGGCTGGCTCCATAGAGGGCATCTCCAACATTAAGATCGGTTCTCCCCTTGTAACATTTTCAGGACCGAGGTAATCTGTGACACTTCGGATACAGTCCAGCGTTGGAGCTTGGATACATTACGACATTGGAGCTCAGAAGTGGTCCGCCGTTGGTGCTCGGCTGCAAAAGATATCTCGGATGCAGCCCGGCGTTGGAGCTCGGACGCAAGAGGACACCGCTGCACGGGAACAACTTCAAACCAGAGGCGTGGTGTAAAAAATAACAAGGCATTGCTAAAGGCCGAAATCTTAAATGGTTCCTCGGATACCCGACGTGTAGACTCTTCAGATTCACTTCAGCGATCCTGAACATCAAAGATGAGAAGATTTGTTGAACCAGTTTTTAAGACCGACGACCAAAGATGAAGAACAGTTCGGAAGAATCGAGGAGCGTCCCCATCTTGAAGACAGGTTCACGGGGCTACTGACGGTGTCCTGGACTAGGGGGTACTCACCACGTCGTCTGCCAACCAGCTGGATCGGGCCGAGGACCCCCATGACGGTTCACTTATGGGCCACTTTGGGCAGCCCATGCCGCATACAAGGATGATTCTACAAGACTTGGCGCCCAAGACAAGGACTCCTCTAAACCCTAGGCCTCTGGTGTGTTATATAAACTGAGGCCAGGCTATTCAATAACACATCTCATATTCATTACTACAATCTCGTGGTAGATACATGTACTATGTACTATCCCCATATGAATACAATCAAAAGCATGATGTAGGGTTTTACCTCCATCAAGAGGGCCTGAACCTGGGTAAAATCCCGTGTCCATGTTACCATCGCTCCAAGACGCCTAGCTTACGACCCCTACTGCGAGATATGCCGGATATAGAACCGACATCGACACCCACGTAGTACCACGGGGGTCGAACTCGGCGCCGTTCATCTGGTACACGCGACATCTTAGAACTTGACACATGGTGACGTACATAGTCAAGGTCCATGCATAATAATGTTGTGCTCAAATATGGCGGTCAGTAATACTGTGCAGCAAATAGTACTACTCCGGTATAGAGGAAGTAAAATAACCGGCTTATTATATATAGCCACTCTTGGCGACATGGATGAGATAGTAAGACATGGAAAAACAAAAATGGTAGGAGCTAGTGGGTTCAAGTCTTCAAGGGCCTAGCTAGCTATACACGTCCTCCAAAGTAAAAAGTACTCCTACTAGTACTAGTAAGTAGTACAACAATGAAAGAGAAGGCGAGAGGGTTAAAAAATATATTACTAAATTGTACTACTAGTACAATAAACATGTCCCAGTCAAGAAAAGAAAATAACTAACAAGTACTACTCTACTACTCTAACACACAACAATGAGAAAATGGAATACCTGGGTAGATGGTGACGGTCCGATCGTGGTAGATTGTGTGACCATGTTGCACATCAGTGGTACCATGGGTAACGAATGCTAAGGTAGTTGATCCCAATATGCCAAAGTCAGCTACAAGGTTCCAGGTTAGACCGAATCACAGATGAAAATGCACATCCAGGATCGGCGATTTTATTTTGATCGGGGGATGACTGGTCCCTACAAAATAATGGAGTACCATTAGGGATGGAAATGATGGTTTTTGCATTCCGTTTGTAATCTCCCATACCGTAGGATGGCAACCAGATGAAACAAGTTCCCTGGCTTGTCACCGCGAAGATGCAGTCTATATGGTGCACGACGTCTTCGAACGTGTACGTGTACAAATCTGCCGTGGCCAACATGTGCCAGCCTCTACCATTACTGCCCCTTGTATTGATGGAAATCCTTATGTCGAACACCGCGATGAGATAGTAATTGTCATAGCCGCGTCGCTATGTCGGCGGGTCCACAATTGCTATCTTCTTCAATCTCATGTAGGCATCATCATACGTATTCAAGCCCAGCCAGTCTGGAAGGCCGATCCCAATGGCAGAGAAGGGGTCTATGGGAACGGCCGCACTGCTGTGGATGTTGTGCAAAATGATGGTGGTATCTGGCCGGTGGTATGCAAGACAATCTTCCTTGGCACCAACCCAGACCTATATATAAATATGGTGGGCAGCGGAGAAATTATGGGATGGAATAACTAAGTACAACATGATCAAACTACTTGACTGACCTGCTCATCAGACAAAATCCGACTACCTCTCAACGTCGGCAACTCTAGCAGAGTCAACGTGCAACCATGGCCAAGGAGCGATAGACTGTTTGAAGGATTGTCCCATAGAATAACCTTCTCCTCGAGGACGCATGGAAGACCAACAAGCATGGCCTTTTCCCAAGCCTGTTTAAGCATCATCTTAAAAAAGTTGGTGCAGGAAGCACTGAGTCTTGCGGCAGTGAGGACGTCGGAGCGGCATGCGATTTCTCCTAGAGGATCGTCGTCCAAGGTCTCCCGGCCCCAACGAGGAGGAGAATCTCCTGGCGAATCCATGGGAGCAACGACGTACTGCCTTGTCTTTGGGGGGGACTGGCGAGCAGGAGATAAGAGGGTAGTAACCGCAGGGCCTCGTCCCTTCGCTAAGGAAATTATGCGGGCACGCATAGTGGTAGTGCCTCGCGCCCCGCGATGGTGAGGCTATTAATAACTACGTACTCGTACTGTAGTAGTAGTACTACTACTTCCTCAACTAGTAGCGCGATGTACTGGTCTTCTATAGTGCACCAGTTTTGAACTCTTGAATCTCAGGGCCAAGGAGCTACAGTTGCAAGTGGAGGGTACTACTGTTCTCTAGAACCATCGCTGCACTATCAATGAAAGGAAAGTACACCTGCGTAGTGGGTACTCTCCGTGCTCTATTCAAGCGCATAGCTGGCCTACTCAGCCGCTCATCTCACGCACACACTAGCAGCCTGTTTATCAGCAGCGCTTACTGTGGGGGCAGAACATTTGAGTTCTTTGATACAGCAAGACTATGCTTTTCGCTTCCATTTGTGAGGTGTAATGGATCTCGTCGAACTTTGTTAGTAGTTCCTTCTTTATGAACGAGATGAGGCAAAACTTTTGCCTCTGCTTCAAAACAAAAAAACACGTAAAGAGGAATTTCTTTTATAGAGCCGATAATGGAGTGAAGTCCATGCGTGCAACGCCACAAACTACAGAGTAGTAGAGTACTAGCAGTTTACGTACAGAGCCATATTGCATAGTTCCCAATGCCGCACGAGGCTTTTCCGGCTCCTCGGGCTTAATTGGGAGGCACTAGTTTAAATATGCTAGCTGATGAGGAAGCTGCAAGTGAGGTGCGGCTAGGGCAAGCACGCGGGCGAGAAACTTTGCATGGTGTGAATTGATATATAGGAGTACTACTCTAGTACGCGAGCCACGAGATGATGGGAGGGAAAACCCGTTCACGTGGCTGGGCTATCCAGTGCACCCAGATTGTCAGTTCTACTTCAAAAGTCAAACTACCAGTGTACAATATTGTCTCGTAGTGAGGTTACTATTTTAAAAATAGGCCGCCATGCGTTCGGCCGGGATCGAACCCACAAAACGAGCTATACACTCTCGCAACCACTAGTAGTACTCGTTGGAGTACAACACAACCTAGAATCGCCTTTTGTCGCTAGTACACTGTTCCTTACAAGAAACCACTAATAATGCCAAGAAACTACTATCACTTGCCAACCAACCCTACCAAGAAATGACTACTCTACAAAGTGCCCTTATAGGCACGTTTCAACCCATGTTGCCCCTTAAGTCAACGTCTTCTATTCGACCGGCAAATTAGGCATTATGACTTGTGGGACCTACATGCCAGTCTAGACAAAAATCCCCGAGTGACCTCCTACCTCTGGCCCGTCCACCTTGTCATCCTTGGCCATGGGATGCACCTACCGCCGTCGGCAGAAGGCGAGGTCAAAATCGCCGGTGGTGCAGAGCCCATCTTGCGGCAACCCGGATGCCAGCTCCGTGCAGAGCCCATCTTGCGGCAACCCGGATGCCAGCTCCGTTTGGTGCTCGCGGCCGCTAGCTAGCCAAGATAGCACACACCCTGCTGGCTGCATCCAGCCGCTTGTTTGCAAGGTTTGCTAACTAGGTTGGCCCGGCGGTGCAGCGGCTTGCTCGCGCGTGCCGTGCTAAGGCCAGCCATCTCGCTCGAGCGAAGGCCAACACGGCGGCTTGCTCGCGCGTGAGTCACGCTCGGGCCAGCCAACCAACCCGTGTGGAGGCCAGCGCGACGTACGGCCCATAAAGTAAAGCCCAAGATTTCCTTCTACTCCTGCCCTTGCAAAGCAAGGGATTGAAATGAAAATTCAGATCATAAATTAGCTATATTGAAATAACAGAGCAAGATGCAAACATGGGAGTGATATGTGTCCACCGTATCTACTTTTCCAAACACTTTTGACCTTGTATTGGACTCTAACTTGCATGATTTGAATGAAACTAACCCGGACGGACGCTGTTTTCAGCAGAATTTCCATGGTGTTATTTCTGTGTAGAAATAAAAATTCTCGGAATGACCTGAAACTACACGGAGAATATTTTTGGAATTTATAAAAAATACCGGCAAAAGAATCAACACAGGGGGCCCACACCCTGTCCACGAGGGCGGGGGCATGCCCACCCCCTGGGGCGCGCCCCCTGTCTCGTGGGCCCCCTGAGGCTCCACCGACCTGAACTCCAACTCTATATATTCACGTTCGGGGAGAAAAAATCAGAGAGAAGGATTCGTCGCATTTTACGATACGGAGCCGCCGCCAAGCCCTAATCTCTCTCGGGAGGGCTGATATGGAGTCCGTTCACGGTTCCAGAGAGGGGAATCCGTCGCCATCGTCATCATCAACCTTCCTCCATCACCAATTTCATGACGCTCACCGCCGAGCGTGAGTAATTCCATCGTAGGCTTGCTGGACGGTGATGGGTTGGATGAGATTTATCATGTAATCGAGTTAGTTTTGTTAGGGTTTGATCCCTAGTATCCATTATGTTTTGAGATTGATGTTGCTATGACTTTGCTATGCTTAATGCTTGTCACTAGGGCCCGAGTGCCATGATTTCAGATCTGAACCTATTATGTTTCCATGAATATATGTGAGTTCTTGATCCTATTTTGCAAGTCAATAGTCACCTACTATGAGTTATGATCCGGTAACCCTGAAGTGACAATAATCGGGACCACTCCCGGTGATGACTATAGTTTGAGGAGTTCATGTATTCACTATGTGTTAATGCTTTGTTCCGGTACTCTATTAAAAGGAGGCCTTAATATCCCTTAGTTTCTGATAGGACCCCGCTGCCACAGAAGGGTTGGACAAAAGATGTCATGCAAGTTCTTTTCCATAAGCACGTATGACTATATTCGAAATACATGCCTACATTACATTGATGAACTAGAGCTAGTTCTGTGTCACCCTATGTTATAACTGTTGCATGAGGAATCGCGTCCGACATAATTATCCATCACTCATCCATTACCTATGAGCTTTTCACATATTGATCTTTTCTTAGTTACTTATCCGTTGCCACTGTTACAATCACTAACCAATACTGTTACTTTTTCCACCGTTACCGTTACTTCCATATTACTTTGCTGCAGATATTAAGTCTTTCAGGTGCGGTTGAATAGACAACTCAACTGTTAATACTTGAGAATATTCTTTGGCTCCCCTTGTGTCAAATCAATAAATTTGGGTTGAATACTCTACCCTCGCAAACTGTTGCAATCCCCTATACGTGTGGGTTATCAAGACTATTTTTGGGCACTATTGCCGGGGAGCATAGCTCTATTCTTTGAGTCACTTGGGATTTATATCTGTTGATCACTATGAGGAACTTGAAAGATGAAAGAACCAAGATTTTTCCCTCAACTATGAGGGGAGGTAAGGAACTGCCATCTAGCTCTGCACTTGATTCACCTTCTGTTTTGAGTAAACTTGCAAAACCTACACCTGCTATTTATTCTGATATGTCGCATGTTATTGATGATGCCACTTCTGCTTTGCATGATACTTATGATGAAACTACTTCTATGCTTGATAATACTTTACCATTAGGTGAATTTCTTGATGAACAACTTGCTAGGGCTAGAGAGAATGAAATTATTGAAATTGATAATATTGACGAAAGTGATGATGAAGATTCTCCCCCTAGATATGAATTTCCTGTTGTGCCTGAGGGTTATGTTATGGATGAAGAAACTGCTAGAGACTTTTTAGCTTGCGATGATAGATATGATCTTAAGAAACTTTTAGCTAAGCTGAGAGAAAAAATCTTTGAATGCTAGAATGAAATATGACCCTGCTTTTGCTACTTCACCTATCTGTATTTCCGATAAGGATTATGATTTCTCTGTCGACCTTGAGTTAATTACTTTGGTTGAATCTGATCCTTTTCATGGCTATGAGTCTGAAACTGTTGTGGCACATCTTACTAAATTGAATGATATAGCCAGCCTGTTCACTAATGAGGAGAAAATTCATTACTACTATATCCTTAAGTTATTTCCGTTCTCATTAAAGGGTGATGCTAAAATATGGTTTAATTCTCTTGATCTTGGTTGTATGCGTAGTCCCTAGGATATGATTTATTGCTTCTCTGCTATATATTTGCCTGCTCATAAGAAACAAGCTGCCTTAAGGGAAATATATAATTTTGTGCAATTTGAAGAAGAGAGTCTCCCACAAGCTTGGGGGAGGCTTCTCCGATTATTTAATGCTTTACCTGATCATCCTCTCAAAAAATGAAATACTTGATATATTTTATAATGGACTTACTGATGCTTCCAGAGACCACCTGGATAGTTTTGCTGGTTGTGTTTTCAGGGAAAGAACTATTGATCAAGCTGAATTGCTATGGACTAATATGTTGAGTAATGAAAATGATTGGACACTTCCTGAACCAACTCCTAAGCCAACTACAAAGAAAAGGGGTATTCTATTTCTCAGTCCTGATGATATGCAAGAGGCAAAGAAATCTATGAAAGAAAAAGGTATTGAAGCTGAAGATGTTAAGAATTTACCACCTATTGAAGAGATACATGGTCTTGATAACCTGACACGGGTAGTAAAGGTAAATTCTCTCTATAGATTTGATAAGGTTGAAATCCCATCTACTAAGTTTGCTAGCCAATGCTTGGATGGGTTTGATAATTTTATTGTTAAACAAGAAGACTTCAATGCTTATGTTGGTAGACAATTGAAACGTAATGCTTATATGATTGAACAGTGAGTATTTATATGTCTAGAGTTAAAGGTGAGCTTAAACTTATTAGTAAACATGCTTCTATGGTTACCACTCAAGTAGAACAAGTGCTTAAAGCTCATAATGATTTGCCCAATGAATTAAATAATAAGAAAAATGATAATCCTATTAGAGTTGTGACTAGAGGGGTAAAATGACACAGGAACCTTTGTATCCTGAGGGCCACCCTAAGAGAATTGAGCAAGATTCTCAGAGAACTAATGTTGATGCACCTAGTTCTTCTAAGAAGAAGAAAAAGAAAAATGATAGGACTTTGCATGCTTCTAGTGAACCTGTTGTTGACACACGTGAGAATCCCAATGATATTTCTATTTCTGATGCTGAAATACAATCTGGTAATGAACATGAACCTAGTGATAATGTTAATGATGATGTTCATATTGATGCTCAACCTAGCAATGACAATGATGTAGAGATTGAACCTGTTGTTGATCTTAATAACCCACTATCAAAGAATCAACGTTATGATAAGAGAGACTTCGTTGCTAGGTAGCACGGTAAACAAAGAGAACCATGGATTCAGAGACCCATGCCTTTTCCTCCTAAACCATCCAAGAAAAAGGATGATGAGGATTTTGAGCGCTTTGCTGAAATGATTAGACCTATCTTTTTGCGTATGCGGTTGACTGATATGCTTAAAATGAATCCTTATGCTAAGTACATGAAAGAAATAGTCACAAATAAAAGAAAGATACCGGAAGCTGAAATTTCCACCATGCTTTCTAATTATACTTTTATGGGTGGAATACCAAAGAAATTAGGATATCCCGGAGTTCCAACTATACCATGCTCCATTAAAAGAAACTATGTTAAAACCGCTTTATATGATCTTGGAGCCGGTGTTAGTGTTATGCCTCTCTCTTTATATCGTAGACTTGATTTGAATAAGTTGACACATGCTGAAATATCTCTGCAAATGGCTGATAAATCAACTGCTATACTTGTCGGTATTTGTGAGGATGTGCCTGTTGTGGTTGCAAATGTTACTATTTTAACAGACTTTGTTATTCTTGATATTCTCGAGGACGATAGTATGTCTAATATTATTGGTAGACCCTTTTTGAATACTGCAGGGGCTGTTATTGATTGCAACAAAGGCAATGTCACTTTTCATGTTAATGGTAATGAGCATACGGTACACTTTCTGAGGGAACAACCTCAAGTCCACAATATTAATTCTATTGGAAAAATTCCAACGATTACTATTGGAGGTTTTGAATTCCCTCTTCCTACTGTCAAGAAGAAATATGATATTATTATTGTTGGGGATGTGCATATCCCCGTTGAGGTAACTTAGTGTTATTCGAAAATTCTCCGGTTTCATGTTATTCGGAAAGAGTTTGTTAACAAGACTTGATCAACCTTGTTAGTGGATTCCTTTTGATGAGCATGAGATGGATGAAGTTAGAAAGCACAACTCTCTGTACGGGAAGTGTATGGATGAACCCGGGTACATATGAACCCACATTGAAAAACATATTTCTAAATGCTAAAAAAATCTGCAAAAAAGTTGCACGGGTATGTCTGCATGTTCTATGTGTGTGCATAAAGTTTCACGGAAAAATAACTTTTTTTGTGACCTGTGCAAAAAAGACAAAAAATTGTGTCATGGAACACTATTTAGAAGCACCGAAATTTGTCCTTTTTGTGGAGACAAAACAAAAAGACATTTTTTCGCAAGACTTTGTGCCGCGTACACACATTTGTGAATATGTATGCGTGATATTTTCTTTTGAATTTTTTGACACTTCAAAACATGCTTAAAATGCATTTTTTGAAAAGTGGGTGCATATGCCCATGGGTGCAGGGAGTGCCCTCTCCTCTCTGTACCCTCTTTTTACTTTCTGTTATTTAGATTGAATAAAGCAAAAATAGTATTTTCTGTCTATGTTCTGAATTATCCTTGCAATAAAAAATACCCCGAAAATAAAAGTTCTCCAAATGTCCTGAAAATTTATATGATTTTTTCTAGAATATTTAAGAATTATTGGCACTGAGAACACACCTGGGGGCCACACCACCTGGCCATGAGGGTCCAAGGCGCGCCCCCTGCCTCGTGGACCCCACGTGGCCCCCTCCACTTATTCTTGCACCCACACACTTCATCTTCCTCCAGAAAAAATCCTCCACAAGCTCAAACCTGAGTCCTAGCTCATCTTGCTGCCATTTTCGATCTCCTTGCTCAAAGCTCCAATTAGTTTTTGTACTAGTGCTTTATTTATTGCAAATTTTTGCTGCTTAGGTGACCCTGTTCTTGAGCTTGCATGTCAAATTTATATGGTCAAAAGTAGTTTTAATGCATGACATGGCCTCTAGGCACTTGTAGGAGTAGTTTCTATCAATCTTGTTGAGTTTGGTTCACTTTTATTTTGAGTCACTAAAAATTTCAGAAATTTTTTCAGAGGAAGAAAAATGTTTAGGAAAATGTACCAAGGTGGTTCCTCAAGGAAGCAAGGCCGAAGGCTCGCGATACGTGAGCCGGACAATGAACTACCAAGGGAAGCTCAAGTGCGGCCTTCTGAATGGCCGTCAGAGGAGTTCATGGTCTAGGCAGGCATCAAGGATGAATTAACGCTGATCTTGAGAGCTTCGTGCCAGATAAGTGCCGTCAATACCTCTATCTAACTGATTCATTTGTGAGAAGGTTTAAATTTACATCCTCGTGCAATTCTCACACTATTTTATTTGATATTTATGATAAATCATATACCGTGGACTAGGAAGATTTTAATATTGCTTGTAAACTCCCGTGGTGGGGCAATGTTAGTGAACCTTGCAAATTTGAATGTAAAGACTTTCTTGCTAGTATTACTATGGGGGAATCTAGATAAATCACACAAGCTACCATAGGGAGCATTCATTTCCCTTCCATACATTATTTTTCTCTCTTCATTGGTGATGCATTAACGGTAAAGATGAGGCTTTTCACATGTGCGTTCCAGATCTTAGTGTCCTCAAGAGTGCGGTATTAGGTGATAAACAATATAATTTGGGGGCTATTGTTGCATGTAGGTTGCATCACAACAGTATAAGTGGAGATTTGTTTGGTGGAATTTATGCAACTCGTGTAGCTAACTATTCTGATATACCCATAGATGGAAATGATATAGAATTACCTCCTGCTTACCTAGATTATAATGCCATGGTTCGCCATCAGTTTGTTGAGAGTAACGATCAGTTCCTCGAGTACCGACTAATCTTTGACAGATGGCGCACCATCCATGTTGCTCTCCCTACTCCCACTTTCTTCGACTTTCAGGAAAAAGGAGATATGTTATAACCAGGGAGGAGGCGAATGAGTACGAGAGGAGGACGGAGGCAGCTCGCCTCCAACCTATAGCTCGTCAGGCAGTAGCTAATGCATCTCAGTGCGACCCCAACTACAACTTTGGATATTCACCAGGATAGCCGTGGCCCTAGACCAACTTAGGCCAAAAGCCTAAGCTTGGGGGAGTACATATTTCTCACCGACATTACATTCATGCTCACACACTCATGCCACTTGTCGGTGCTCATAATTTTTCATTGTACTATCCATGCTAGTTTATTTTCTTTTCCAGCATTCTTCTTGTGTGTTTGAAAAACCTTAAGAAAAACCAAAACAATTAGTTGTAGCTTTTAGCTAGTTTACTTTCCATGCTCGTAATAGTAGTAATTAAAAGAAAACCCAAAAAGATTTCTCATTCTTGTTTTGCTTGTTGGGAGCTTTCCCGTGTAAATAGTTTTGTTTCTTTTCTTTTCTTTTCTTTGGGGATCGTGAGGAGAAGACCATGATGAAAATGTTGAGTGGCTCTCATATGCATTATTCTTGATATAACCAAAAGCCCATATGACCATGTCTTCTCATGTGTATTAAATTCTTGCATATTCTAACTTAGTCCAATGCACGTGCACTATTATTATTATCCACACCGTTCGGTTGTGCAAGTGAAAGGCAATAATGATGATATATGATGGACTGATTGATATGAGAGAAGCTGGTATGAACTTGACCTTTCTTGTTTTTGTAAATATGATTAGTTCATCGTTCCTGATTCAGCCTATTATGAATGAAACATGTTTGCAATGACAATTAGAGATTATGGTTCCTCATGCCATGCTTAATTAGCTAGGAGTTTATAATGGTTTACCTTGCGTGCCAACATGCTATTAAAATGGTTGTGATGTGGTATGATAGGGTGGTATCCTCCTTTGAATGATTCGAGTGGCTTCACTTGGCACATGCTCACACATGTAGTTGAAACAAAATCAACATAGCCTCCATGATATTTATGTTCATGGTGAATTATATCCTACTCATGCTTGCACTCAGTGTTGATTAATTTTAATGCATGTTCATGAATGTTGTCGGTCTCTAGCTGGCCGCTTCCCAGTCTCTTTCTAGCCTTCACTTGTACTAAGCGGGAATACTGCTTGTTCATCCACTTCCATAAACCCCAAAAGTTATTCCATATGAGTCGACCATACCTTCCTATTTGCAGTATCTACCTACCGTTCCAAGTAAATTTGTATGTGCCAAACTCTAAACCTTCAAATGAAATTCTGTTTTGTATGCTCGAATAGCTCATGTATCAACTAGGGCTGTCTATATCTTCCATGCTAGGTGGGTTATTCTCAAGAGGAGTGGACTTCACTCCTCATTCACAAGAAAATGGCTGGTAACCGGGATGCCCAGTCCCATGCTTAAATTAAAATAATTGCAAACAACCCCCCCCCAGGATTGTTGTTAGTTGGAGGCACCCATTGTTTCGGACAAGCCATGGATTGATGTTTGTTGGTGGTAGGGGAGTATAAACTTTACCATTCTGTTTGGGAACAGCCTATAATGTGTGTAGCATGAAAGATATCGAGATCTCCCGGTTGTTATGTTGATAATGAAAGTATACCACTCAAAATATTATTTATCTCTGTTTCAAAATCGAGCTCTGGCACCTCTACAAATCCCTGCTTCCCTATGCGAAGGGCCTATCTATTTACTTTTATGTTGAGTCATCATCCTCTTATTAAAACGCACCAGTTGGAGAGCACCGTTGTCATTTGCATGCATTACTATTAGTTTACATTGAGTATGACTGTGACTGGATCTCTTTTACCATGACTTACAATGTTTAGTCAGTCCTTGATCTTCAGAGGTGCTCTGCATTTATGTTTTGTGGTCTCAGAAAGGGCTAGCGAGATACCATCTTGTTATATCATATTATGATTGTTTTGAGAAAGTGTTGTCATCCGAGATTTACTATTATTGCTCGCTAGTTGATTATGCCATTGATATGAGTAAACATGAGACCTAAATGTTATTGTGAATATGGTTAGTTCATAATCTTTGCTGAAAACTTGAATGCTGGCTTTACATATTTACAACAACAAGATCAAACAGAGTTTGTAAAAGTTTTTCTTTATCACTTTCAGTTTGCCAACTGAATTGCTTGAGGACAAGCAAAGGTTTAAGCTTGGGGGAGTTGATACGTCTCCATCGTATCTACTTTTCCAAACACTTTTGACCTTGTTTTGGGCTCTAACTCGCATGATTTCAATGGAACTAACTCGGACTGACGCTGTTTTCAGCAGAATTGTCATGGTGTTATTTTTGTGCAGAAATAAAAGTTCCCGGAATGACCTGAAACTTCACGGAGAACATTTTTGGAATTTATAAAAAATAATGGCGAAACAATCAACACTAGGGGGCCCACACCCTGTTCACGAGGGTGGGGGCGCGCCCACCCCCCTAGGGCGCACCCCTGTCTCGTGGGCCTCCTAAGGCTCCACCGACCTCAACTCCAACTCTATATATTCATGTTCGGGGATAAAAAAAATCAGAGAGAAGGAGCCGCCGCCAAGCCCT
This sequence comes from Triticum urartu, assembly GCF_003073215.2. NCBI lineage: Eukaryota > Viridiplantae > Streptophyta > Magnoliopsida > Poales > Poaceae > Triticum > Triticum urartu. Next base: position 174,806,309 of record NC_053022.1, on the reverse strand, counting down.
AGTCTCTCTCGGGAGGGCTGATCTGGAGTCTGTTCGGGGCTCCGGAGAGGGGAATCCGTCGCCATCGTCATCATCAACCTTCCTCCATCACCAATTTCATCATGGTCACCACCGTGCGTGAGTAATTCCATTGCAGGCTTGCTGGACGATAATGGGTTGGATGAGATTTATCATGTAATCGATTTAGTTTTGTTAGGGTTTGATCCCTAGTATCCATTTTGTCCTGAGATTGATGTTGCTATGACTTTGCTATGCTTAATGCTTGTCAGTAGGGCCCGAGTGCCATGATTTTAGATATGAACCTATTATGTTTCCATGAATATATGTGAGTTCTTGATCCTATTTTGCAAGTCAATAGTCACCTACTATGAGTTATGATCCGGTAACCCAGAAGTGACAATAATCCGGACCACTCCCGGTGATGACTATAGTTTGAGGAGTTCATGTATTCACTAAGTGTTAATGCATTGTTCCGGTACTCTATTAAAAGGAGGCCTTAATATCCCTTAGTTTCTGATAGGACCCCGCTGCCACGGGAGGGTAGGACAAAAGATGTCATGCAAGTTATTTTCCGTAAGCACGTATGACTATATTCAGAATACATGCCTACATTACATTGATGAATTGGAGCTAGTTCTGTGTCACCCTATGTTATAACTGTTGCATGAGGAATCACATCCGACATAATTATCCATCACTGATCCATTTCCTATGAGCTTTTCACATATTGATATTTGCTTAGTTACTTTTCCGTTGCCACTATTACAATCACTACAAACCAATACTATTACTTTTGCCACTGTTACCGTAACTTCCATATTACTTTGCTACTAAATACTTTGCTGCAGATATTAAGTCTTCAAGGTGCGGTTGAATTGACAATTCAACTATTAATACTTGAGAATATTCTTTGGCTCCCCTTGTGTCGAATCAATAAATTTGGGTTGAATACTCTACCCTCGAAAACTGTTGTGATCCCCTATACTTGTGGGTTATTAGGGAGTAACTGATAGAACAGATCAATATATAGATGAAAGCAAAGTACAAAAATATGGAATTAAAAATAGATAATGTAACAAAGATTTGATGCAAATATATAGATAATGTAGCAATAGACGATATATGTTCACAAATTTAGGCCATGCCAACCGTGGTAGGTTGAGATTGAACATACCGAGCGCTCCCTGAAGTCATCCGGAATGGTGAGATAGAACTTCGTTTCCGACTGGCACGACCATAGTTGCCCGATTTGTGCTCGCACTATGGAGACATGAATGAACACCCACGAATCAGCTAGAACAAAAATGATTCCATGGCGATTTCCGCCAGTTGATTAACAACGACAGACGGACTGCGATAATAGATGAGTGAATATTTTGCTAATTAAGTTGATTACCTTCTCCATGAGAAAAATCCCCCGCCCAATCCCGCAGAAAACCCTTGTCGACTCGAGTCTAGAATGTCGGTGCAGAGAGGCAGCGGAAAGCAGTAGGGGTGAAATCCCGTGCCGTTTGGAGCACAACCTACGCCCACCGCCAACAACCGTTGATCTTAGGGTGAAGAGTTGCGGAGGAGTCCGCGGCGAGTGCGTGGGGACGATGTGGGTGAGGGTTTTATTTTTCCTTTCGCATGTGTGAGTGAACACACACGGTTCGCAGAGGCGACGGAGATGAATCATGTGCAATAGTTAATCACCGAGATTGAACGGGAATCCAAATTTCCTTTGTCCTTCATCCATGAGTTTTTTTCTATGATGAACATAAACCCTGCTAATCCCCGTGTTCAAATTTGACACTTTTCCGGGTTCATTGACAATATTTAGGGGATTATGTGCATTTTGTAGGCATTAATGCACATAATTAAAATTCAAACAATTGGTGCTTGAAAAGGTCCACAAGAACGGTTGGAAAAACCATACTCGTGGTATTTAGTAATTTATCAAGCCTTTTACAAGGAATGCGCAGAGATTTGGGATTATGTGCATTTTGTAGGCATTAATGCACATAATTAAAATTCAAACAATTGGTGCTTGAAAAAGTCCACAAGAACGGTTGGAAAAACCATACTCGTGGTATTTAGTAATTTATCAAGCCTTTTACAAGGAATGCGCAGAGATTTCAATGGAACGCGTGGCAATAGTCAACCACAAACGCGTCAATTACTGGGTTATCAACAACTCCCTCCGTTCCAAAATAGATGACTCACCTTTGTACTAACTTTGTCTATTTTAGAACGGAGGGAGTATAAAACAATGAAATATGTGCTTGAAAAAATGACGCCTGGCATGGTGCCATGGTATGGCCTCACCATTCCCTGGTTAAAAGCTGAGAAGGTTTGATTTATGTCGTCATGCACACCCTTCATAAATCGAACCATCACTGAGGAAGTTCAATGCTTTCGAGAGGGAAATCACCAAGATTGAAGGGGAATCCAAATTTCTGTCCTAGTTTGTCATTCAATTTTTTTCCAACGATCAACATATCGCCTCAGATGTAACGTGTTCAAATTTGACATTTTTTCAAACTCATTTACCATATTTAGGGGATTATGTGCATTTTCTAGGCATTCATTATGCACATAACTCAAATTCGAACAATCAGTGCACGAGAAGGTTCACAAGAACAGTTTGGAAAACCATGCTCGTGCTATTTAGTACATTCTCATGCCTTTTACAAGGAATGGGAAGAAATTTCAAGGAAATGTGTGGAAATAATCAACCATAAATGCATTGTTTACTGGGTTAACAACTATACAGAAATGAAATACATGCTTGGAAAACATGACGCCTGGTGTGGTGCCACGGTATGGCCTCACCGTGCCCTGGTAAAAATGTCATCATGCACGCCTTTGATAAAACAAACCATCACCGAGGAAGTTTCATGGTTTCGAGGGGGAAATCACCAAGATTGAAGGGGGATCCAAATTTCCTTTGTCTTTGTCCACGAGTTTTTTCTATGATGAACATACAAAACCGTGTTCAAATTTGGCACTTTTCCGGGTTCATTTGCCATATCTAGGGGATTATGTGCATTTCCTAGGCATTAATGCACATAATTCAAGTTCGAACAATCGGTGCATGAAAGGGTCCACAAGAACTGCCTGGAAAACCATGCTCGTGCCATTTAGTAAATTCTCATGCCTTTTACAAGGAAGGGACAGATATTTCGATGAAATGTGTGGCAATATTCAACCACAAACGCGTCGTTTACTGGGTTAACAACTATACAAAAATGAAATAAATGCTTGAAAAACATGACGCCTAGCATGGTGTGCCATGGTATGACCTCACCATGCACTGGTAAAAATTAGAGAAGGTTTGGCTTATGTCGTCATGCACGCCCTTCATAAATCTAACCATCACTAAAGAAGTTTGATGCTTTCGAGAGGGAAATCACCAAGATTGAAGGGGAATCCAAATTTTCTTCATTCTTTTCCCTGGAGTTATTTTCTACGACGAACATACACCCTGCAAATCACCGTGTTCAAATTTGACATTTTTCATGGCTCATTTACCATATTTAGGGGATTATGTGCATTTTCTATGCATTTAGCGCATATAAATCCAATCCAGCTATAGGTGCACGGGTGTGATGTGAGGGACGTGGATTGTCGTTCGATCGCGGCACATCCTACGGTGCACACACGCGATCCGCGTGGCTGGGGTTCCAACCAATTATAACGCAACACACAATAGGCTCAGCGCACACTATTTCCGGAAGCGACCGAGATGAACCGTGTGCGGTAATGAACGAGCAAAACTGTAAGGGAAGGCAAATTTCTGTTATCGTTTGTCGTTGAGCTCTTGAATACCACCGCACTGTACGGCTGCCCGACCCCTCCATCCCAGAGCTCTCTCCACGCGTCATCCATGGCACTGTGACGCACAGTAACTGGTAAGGAAGCGATGGCATCCCTCCGCGCCGCGTTCCTCGCCACCCGCAATCGCACACATGGTAAGGAAGCGATGGCATCTCGCCGCTCTGAGTTCATCGCCGCCGGCGGCAAGACAATTACATGGGCGGACTTTGAGGCTGCCATGGCCGAATGGGTGGTGGATCTAGAGGCGGCCAATGCCGCACAGAAGGAGCGGAAAAGGCATAAAGTAGTCAAGAAAAGAGAGTCCCACCGCCGCAAGAAAAAAGAGGCCGCACGCCGTGGTAAGGAGAGATTGGCGGAGATTGAAGCACCGTGGGCTGCCGCCTACAAGGTCGGGAAGGAGAACGCCGGCGTCTGGCCAGCATGCCCCGATGGCAGCATGTGAAAAGTAGTTTAAGTTTGTAGTATTAGAGCAAATTACCAGTAGTACTTTAAGTTTGTAGTATTAACGTACAATGTCGGTAAGAGCATCCTTTGAGGGATTTGAGCGTTGATTAGCATGTGTGCCTGTTTTTTTTGCGTTAATCATTAGAAGATCACAAAACACACGGTTCCTATGCCGTACCCGTCTGTGATTTTTTGCGTTAATGACCCATAAGTCAGTTACCTGTGCGATGTTTCCTAATAAACCAGGTGTACCACTGACTGAAAAAATCAAGTACACATGTACAATTTTTGGAGACAGGATCTACCAACTTTCTTTTTTCTCGCACATGAGTATTTTACGCGCTTCGTCTGTGTTGTGTGTTTCCCCCGCCCAAGTTTCAAGTTTGGCAGCGAAATTTTTATTAGGCGCACGATTTCAGAATTTATTCCTCCAACCACATCCCCACCCTTAGTATCCCCTCCTCGCGCCTCCCCCTACCAGCATCTCAAACCACGCCGCCGCCGTAACCGTAGCTTCAACCAGATCTACATTCTGCTCGGATTCAGTTAGGTAACCCACCAATCTCTATCATGGCCCCAGCCTGATTGCTTAAATGGCGCTTGCAAAACATCCTCATGCCTCCAAATCCCCAGCGCCAGGAGCTGATGGCGGTCCATGGCGCGATGTCCGCTGTGCGTGTTGACCCGGACAAACAACTCGCCTCCGCCGCCGCCGACATGGTGCAGGCTCTGGCCCAGATGAAGCCCCCCAACGACTACCCCCAAGGACTTAAAAGGTAAGATCTGACCAACTAAATCTTACCAGTACCACTTGCAATGGCTATGATTTGTATGGTTGATGTATTAAACATGTTCCTGCCTTGTTTATTTCAGTACTACACACTGTGTGATGTTCAAATATTACCGTGTCCAGCTCAGTTTCACCAATACAAGCAACAAACTTACAATACATGACTCGGGATATTACTAGAGATGCTGCCCATTTGCCATTTTTAGTGGATGCTAACCCTGTTGTACTTAACATGCCTGTCCATGTACTTACCATGGGTCATAACAGCCAATGTTGTTGTTTGCCGTCGAGGTTAGCAGCATCCCATGTCTTAGAGCATTTCACATCATTTATGCAATTGCAGTTTAACTTCTACCATTTACTGGTTGCCTGTAGGTACACATGTCAGTGGCACTGATCTACTTTTCGACCCGGAGGAACAACTCGCCTCTGCTGTCGCTTACTTTGGGCGGGCTCTGGCCAAGATGAAGTGCCCCAGCAACTACCTCTCAGGACTTACCAAGTATGTACTCACCAGTTCAATCTTACCAATACCAGTTGCAATTAATGACTATGTTCTGTATGGTCGATGTATTAAGCATGTTCTAGTAAACATGCCTAACACGTTTTTGCTACTTTCCCTACCTTTTTATAGACATGTGGGCCATTCTCTGCTCTGGCAGCACCTGCCTTGTGATGTTTAACTATGCCAATTACATTTTTATCAGTACCGGTTTTGATGTCTATTAAGCCTGTTGCAATTAACAGTTGAATCCATTTTTAAACAGTTGTATTTCAATGGCTACAAACTTACAAAAATGACTTAGGATGCTGTTAAGCCTGTTGCAATTAACAGTTGTATCCATTTTTTGATATGTCCATTTGCTACCATGCTACTCTCCGCAATGAAGATATACTAGAGATGCTGCCCATTTGCTATTTTTGGTGGATGCTCACCCTGTTCTACTTAACATGCCTGTCCATGTACTTACGCAGGGTCATAACAGCCGATGCTGTTGTTTGCCGTCGAGGCTAGCTGCATCCCATGTCTTATAGTATTTCACATCATTTGTGAAATTGTAGTTTAACTTCTACAATTTACTAGTTGCCTGTAGGTACACATGTCAGTGGCACTGATCCACGCTTCGGCTTGGAGGAACATATCGCCTTCGCCGCCGCTGACTTTGGGCGGGCTCTGGCCAAGATGAAGTGCCCCAGCAACTACCTCTCAGGACTTACCAAGTATGTACTTACCCGTTGAATCTTACCAATACCAGTTGCAATTAATGGCTATGTTTTATACGGTCGATGTATTAAGCATGTTGTAGTAAACATGCCTAACACGTTTTAGCTATTTTCCCTACGTTTTTATAGACAACTGGGTCATTATCTGCTCTCGCAGCACCTGCCCTGTGATGTTTAACTCTGCCAATTGCATTTTTATCAGTACCGGTTTCAATGGACATTAAGCCTGTTGCAATTAATAGTTGTATCCATTTTTAAAGAGTTGTATTTCAATGGCTACAAACTTACAAAACATGAATTAGGATGTTGTTAAGCCTGTTGTAATTAATAGTTGTATCCATGTTTTAATTCGTCCCTTTGCTACCATGCTACTCTTTCGCAATGAAGATATCACTCCAGATGTTGCCGTTTTATTACCATTTGCTATTTTTGGTGGATGTTAACCCTGTTGTAATTAACATTGGCTTTCCATGTACTTACACAGGGCTACAATGGGCGATGCTATTGTTTTCCATCGAGGTTAGCTGCATCCCATGTCTTATACACCATCTATTCCTAAATATAAGTATTTTTAGAGATTCCAATATAGACTACATAAGGAGCAAAATGAGTGAATCTAGATTCTAATCTAAACTATATCTATAATTATATATACATCCTTATGTAGTTCATATTGAAATCTCAAAATAAAAACTTGTACTTAGGAACATAGGTAGTTGTATTTTACATCATTTGTGCAATCTTAGGTTAGCTTCTAACATTTACTGGTTGCTTGTAGGTACATATATGAGCGGTACTGATCCACACTTTGATCCCTTTTGCATATGGGGCAAAGAGATATTCATGAACAAGCGTGAAGTGAGGAAACTAAGAAATATTGTTAGGCGAAAGAAACGGGTGATTGGAATTAAGCTCTTTATTTACACTTTGTCGAAGACAACATTGAACTTTAGGATGGTAAGTAATGTGTTGCCTTTTTCCCCTGCCCACAACAAGTTACTCTATTAGACCTCAGTATCTGATATTTTTCTCTTTTCAATGGTTTCCGAAGCTATTTTCTGATGATTACCTTGCAAACTACATGACCGGAGTGGAGGCGACTAAGGTTAAAGTATATACTTCATGCTACCATGATAATTCTCTAGAAGTCTTCCTGAAGGCAGTGAAGGATGGGCGAGCGATCGTCACAAGGGGTTGGACAAAAGTGGTTCATGCCTATGGCATCCAAGAAGACACATTATGGGCATTCCGCTTCTTCAACACTGTCGGCAGTCAAAATGATTTACACTTGGCTCTTCACCTTTACCGCCTTTAAATATTGTGGTTCATCATAGTCAATTTTTGCCTAATCCTGTAATTACTGAACATATTGTACTAGCAATTTTATTTATGGATTCGTTGTTGAACCATTGTGGTGAGAATTTGAATTGCACGTTTCATATTTCAAAATTTCCAATTCGAATAATAAATTACAGGCAAAAATAAAAAGAGAACAGAAGGTCATGGAACTTTGCAAATGGTTCTGGTAGTAAAAGCGCTTGTGATGGTTAGCCCAATGCCACACAGTTTTCTACATCACATCATGTGTAATGTAGTTCATAAAAGCAAAACAGTTAACCAAGGCAGAGCGTGTGTGATAGTTACACCTTTCACACACGAGCGTATACATAAAACTGTGTGGGATGTACATACGAACAGAAACGATTTCCCTGGATTGACTGTGTGGGATGTATATAAGAACGGAAATGTATTCCTTGGATTGACTATATGTGATATACATACGAACGGAAATGTTATTCTGGGATTCACCGTGTGGGATGTACATACGAACAAAAATGATTGGTTTCGATGCCTCGCCCGATCGCACACGGCCCCAGCCTGTGTCCCAGGAAGGCATATCCGACGATTTTTGGGTCTTGCAGGAAGGACTCCCCTATCACCCACACTCACTTTGCGATGGTTCCAAATGCCATCGTGGAAAGGGGTTAAAAACCATTTGTATAGCACCGACGCGTACTAGTGTCCGCCGCAGCGGTGGACCTCACACCCCGCCGGATCTACCCTCCGCACCTTGGAACCCTTGCCAACTCACCACCTCAGCGGAGTCGCTTCAGCGACTGGCTTGTCCACTGCTCCAGATCTCCTTGACCGCCATCATGGTCCACCGCAATGGATCTGCTTCACCGGCGCCCTCGTCCACGATAGTGTAGGCCCTTCACTGACTCCCTCGTCCGCCCCATCATTGGCACTTCATACAAGCCCTCGCCCGCCGCAACAGATCCGCCTCATTGAAAGCACTGTACACCACGCCAGATGTGCTTTGCTGATGCCTTCGTCCACTACATCGGACCCGCTCCACAGACGCAATATTCAACTCCACCCGGCCCTGCTTTACTGATGCCACAACCTCATCAGGTTATTTCGATTTGTACTCTTTGGTTTTTCTCTTCTTTATTGTGGAACTGTTCACTTACCAAAGATGAGCTTTCTGGTATGTCGACAGGCACCGCAACCGAAGCACCGGAGCCGCTTCAGCAATGGCGACAGCCGACCTAAACTCAACCGCAATACGAGCATCATCAATGATCCTTAGTTATCAAGTATGACAACGATACCCATACACCACCGAGAATCAGGTACAATTATCCAACGGCCGGCGCCTATGTTCACTTTCTTAGCATAAGCACCACACCTTTGAATTTCTTCAGGGCATCATTCAATTTTTCATGGGATGCGTTATTCTGCTTGCACCTGTAGGGCCATACTTCTGACAGTGAAATGCTACATGTGCTAACTTACAAACCAGTGCACATATAATTACAATGCTTTAGTTTTGTCCTAAGTATTACTGTACTTCCTGGATATAACTGCCTACTATTTTACTTCTTGCATCCTATATTTATGATAATGGCGTTGTTCTGATGCCACCTTTTTGTTCCATCAGACTGCTTCATGTTCTCCATGCTTAATTACACATCAGCAAACTAGCATGTGGTTTCGCTGCTTTTTGTTCATTTTACCCAACATTTTATGATGCTAGCTATTTCGTCACTGCTCCGAGCCTCTGTTCATCACTTTTTGTGCGTTCTTGATCTTCCCTAGTTGCATGACTAATTTGATGCTTCTATTAATTATGGAGCTCCCAAACCCATCAAGCAAAATATTTGTTCTTTTGGGGCTGGCACCTCAAACAAGCATAAAAATAGAGTGAAGCACATATATTGTCGTGTAAGCACACACCCTTCTTTCATTTGTCTAGATGAACCATTGATGATCAATTCGAACCAGTGCATGTGATTAAAATTAATTTTACCTAAATAGAGGGTGCAAAATAAACTACAACAACTAGATTTGCAACCGCGGGATGCTCACGATATCTTCAAGGAACATTGCAACAGCAGTGAGGATTCACAACAACATATGGTAAGCTAGTGTGTTACTAGTGAAATGTAATGCGTGTGGGCTGCTTTCTTGACTTGTGCCCTCAACCTGTAATCCTATAGAATTACAAATAGTTCAGTTGTCCGCTTTGCTGTATTGCTTGATTCGAATGCTTGTTTGTTACTTGTTAGGCTATACCTGAGTTGGCCAATATGTCAGCAGTGCTTGTTGTACTATCGTAAAGAAATGCATGCCTAGTTTATTTGAGTCCTTAACTTTTCCTATGAATTTCATCACAAGACTGTCTTCGTAGTTTATATGGGGCCACACCGTTAGTTGCTTTCTCAGGTTATTTCAACTGCTTAGATGCCTTGGCAACTTAAATATAGTGGTGGTACACTCCCTTTCAACTAGGGATGTCAACTGGGTCCTGTTTAATCTCGATTAAAGTCCACTACTGGTATGATACTTCAAAAGAGTTTTTGTTTTTTGAGTAAAATGAACTAGGGAGCTAGCAAAAACTAACTAGATGGGACTGACGGACGTCGTTTATTTGCCACTCACATCCCTAGTTTCATCTTACCATTTTAATTTATTTTCGGCTGATGCTGCTTCAAACCATTTAAATATAGCTTGCCACGCTCGGCAATAATTCGTATGTCGTTTACCATGTAAGCTTAGTGCCTAGATCATGCGACAATTGTCTCTTACTTATGTCCAACAAAAACCTTTCAGGATGCCATTCACACTAGGACACAATGTAGAACCCCAAAACCTATTTGTGGAAGCAGTGCACCATCCATGTTACCAGATGGTAGAAAACTAAAGAAGAGAGTCTCCCACAAGCTTGGGGGAGGCTGCCTTACAGGAAATATTTTCTGCTGATATGAAACAAGATGGTAGCAAACACTAGGACACAATGTACAACCCCAATATAGTTTCCTGCTCATATGAAACAAGCTACCTTATAGGAAATATTTAACTTTGTGCAAACTAAAGAAGAGAGTCTCCCACAAGCTTGGAGGAGGCTTTGCCAGTTACTTAATGCTTTGCCTGATCATCCTCTTAAGAAATATGAAATACTTGATATCTTCTATAATGGACTAACTGATGCTTCTAGGGACTTCCTAGATAGTTGTGTTGGTTGTGTTTTCAGGGAACGAACTGTTGGACAAGCTGAAGAATTATTGAATAACATATTGAAAAATTATGATGATTGGACTATTCCTGAACCATCGCCTAAACCCACTCCGAAGAAGAGGGGTATATTATATATCAGTCCCGAAGATATGCAAGAGGCAAAGAAATCTATGAAGGAAAAAGGTATTAAAGCTGAGGTTGTTAAAAATTTACCTCCTATTGAAGAAATACATGGGCTTAATACACCACCAATGCCTAAGGTGGTAGAGGTAAATTCTCTTATGATGTTTAATGATAATGATAATCCTCACAGTATGCATCCTAGTCAATGCCTTTATGAGTTTGAAAACTATATTAGAAAATAAGATCACTTGAATGCAAATGTTATGAAACAATTGAAATACAATTCTGATATGATTGCTCGCTTGAGTGACTTGTTATTTAGAATTTCAAATGATGTTAGAGGTGCTGGAAAGCGTGCTTCTATGGTTCAAACTCAATTAGGGCAAGTTGCTAAATCTCAAAGAGAATTGCTTGATGAAATGAATAATAATATGAATGACTTTGTTGTTAGAGTTGCAACTAGAGGAGGTAAAATGAATCAGGAACCACTTTATCCTGAGGGACACCCTAAAAGAATTGAACAAGATTCAGAAAGAGCTAACACAAGTGCACCTAGTCCTTCTAGGAAGAAAAAGAAAAAGAAAAATGATAGGACTTTGCACACTCCTAGTGAACCTGAAATAGAAAGACCTCCTGTAATGATAATGAAATTTCTATTTCTGATGCTGAAACTCAATCTGGTGATGAACACTCACCTAGTGACAATGAAAAAGATAATGATGAGGTTCATTAAGACTCTCAAAAAAACAATGAAAAAGAACCAGATAATGATGTTGAGAGAGAACCACGTGTTGATCTTGATAACCCACAAGCTAAAAATAAAAGATATGACAAAGGAGACTTTGTTGCTAGAAAACACGGTAAAGAAAGAGAACCATGGGTTCAAAAATCTATGCATTTTCCACCCAAGTTAACTAAAAAGAATGATGATGAAGAATTTGAACGCTTTGCTGAAATGCTGAGGCCAGTCTTTTTGCGTACTTGCTTGACTGATATCTTGAAAATGCCGCCTTATGCAAAATATGAGAAAGACATCATCACAAATAAGAGAAAAATACCAGAAGCTGAAATCTTCACTATGCTTGCTAATTACACTTTTAAATATGGAGTACCTAGAAAACTTGGAGATCCGGGAATACTAACTATACCTTGCTCTATCAAAAAGAATTATGTGAAAACTGCTTTGTGTGATTTAGGAGCTGGTGTTAGTGTTATGCCTTTCTCTTTATATAAAAGACTTGACTTGAATAAACTCACACCTACTGAAATATCTTTGCAAATGGTTGATAAATCAACTGCCATACCTATCGGTATTTGTGAGGATGTACCCGTTGTTGTTGCTAATGTTACTATTTTGACTGACTTTGTTATACTTGAGATGCCCGAGGACGACAACATGTCGATTATCCTTAGTAGACCCTTCTTGAATACCGCAGGGGATGTTATTGATTGCAATAAAAGCAAGGCCACTTTTCATATTAATGGCAATGAGCACACGACACACTTTCCGAAGAAACAATTCCAAGTGAATGGTATTAATGTTATTGAAAAATCTCCAACAATCACTATTGGAAGTTTTCAAATACCTCTACCTACTGTCAAAAATAAATATGAAATACTTATTGTAGGGGAAATACATAACCCCATTGAGGTAACATAGTGATTTACGAAAGTTATTCGGTTTCATGCTAATCGAAAGTGGTTGTTAATAAGACCTGATCAACCTTATTAATGGATCATTTTTGAACGGTATGAAGTTGATGAATTTAGTAAGCACTACTTTCTGTCCATACTTTTTATTCTCTGTTTTTATTAGTAAAATAAAATAAAATGCCATGTTTTGCCTGTTTTCTGAATTTCCCGTGCAATAAAAAATGACCCAAAAGTAAAAGTTCTCATAATACCCTGAAAATTTAATACGATTTTTTCTGAATATTTGAGAATTTTTGGTGCAATAAACATCAAAGGGAGGTGCACCAGGTGGGCACAACCCACCTGTGTGCACCAACACCACTAGGCGCGCCCTGGTGGATTGTGGTCCCCACATGCCCCCCTCACTTACCTCTTCATACCACATCATCACTTACCTCCAAAAAATCCCCATTGCTCTCTCTCTCCCATGTTCTTGAGCTCAAACCCACAGATTTCGATCTCTTTGCTTGAAGCCCCGTTTCCGAAACTGTTTTGGGGGATTGTTGCTTGGTATGTGACTCCACAATTTGTCCAATTAGTTTTTGTTTTAGTGGCTTATACTTTGAATAATTAGCTACTCTTGGTGCTGCTGTAGATGTGCTTGCATGTTGCATTCTCAGTGTTCTAAGTAGTTTGAATGCTTGCTATGGCTTCTATGTATCCCTATGAGTAGTTGCTATCAATTTTGTGAAGTTTTGTTGAGAAAATTTTGTGGACTAAAAATTCAGATTTTTGTTCATAGGAAAAATTGTACGCGGACATGAATATCTTCAGGAAGTTTGGCTCTAAGAAGAGCTCCAAGGGTGTTATTGGGGAGTCTTCTGACAGTGATCTCCACCCCCAAAGGTTGGCGGAGGTACGTTCGTGCGAATGGCCGCACACCTCGTTCCTGCAAGAGGCTAGAATTCTTCTGGAGTTCATGCAATATATTGCTAATGCCGGCCTCACCGACTTCATCATAGATGAGTGTGACCAGCACCACATCCCCACAAACATCTTTGTTCAAAGCTTTACTTTCTTGCCTAGAAATAATCCTCCTGAAGTGAGCTTTGATTTATATGCTGAAAACCATCAGATACCACTTACTGTGTTTTGTGACATATGCATGATCTCGTCTGATGGGAGCTTGGCTGAGCCTAGGCTGGCCGAGTTTGAGGCCTTTCACCGCACTTTGACAGTGGGTGATGAGAGAGGAGTGTCAGCCATCACTACCGATGGCTTACATTTTCCCGCTATTCGTTACTTTGCACTTTTTATTACCAAATGCTTGCTTGCTAGGGAGAAGGTGGGTGAACTTAGTTCACCAGACCTTGCTATTTTACGTCGTGCATTGGAGGGCGACATCATGCATAGCTTGGGAGCTATCGTGGCTCATCGCCTCCATCTTAATAAATCTCGGGGCAAAATACATGGTGGGATTTTTGCCACTCGTTTGGCAGCTCATTTCGAGGTTGCCATACGCCCTCACGATTTCCCTCTGACCAAAGTTTACCTAGACCGTGCAGCCATGGATCACCACAATTTTACCGATATCGAATCTCCTCACACCCCTATTCCATATAACCTGGTTTTTAGTATGAGGACTCGTGATGTTATTCCATTGCCTGCTCCTGCTTTGTTTGATCTGTTGCCAAGGGCGGATATAGGATTATGCCTGCAGACATCATCGCCTACCGGAACGCTCAGGCTGTTGCAGAGGCTGCGGAGTCACCTCAGCAGTGGGATGAGTGGATGCCTGCTCCTCAGGATCCCTACTACCCTCCAGGCTACGGATTCACTACCAAGTTAGGCCAAAAGCCTAAGCTTGGGGGAGTACGTGTCTCTCACCGACATTACATTCATGTCCACTTATTCCATTTGTCGGTGTTCACACTTTTTCATTGTATCATCCATGCTTAGATTTATTTTCTTGCTTTCTTCTTGTGTGTTTGAAAAACTTTAGAAAAACCCAAAAATTTAGTTGCAGTTAATTTACTTTCTATTCATGCTTAGTAGTAGTACTAAAAAGAAAATCCAAAAAGATTTCCTTGTTCTTCTTTTTCTTGTTGGGAGCTTTCCCGTGTAAATAGTTTTTGTCATTTTTTTGCTTTTCCCTTTTATTTGCTTGCTAAAGAAAACCAAAAACTCCAAAAATATTTCAGTGTGTTTCTCTGAATTTCTTTTCTTTTTTTATTCAAGTTGTACTGAGGAGAAGACCATGATGAAAATGTTGAGTGGCTCTCATATGAATAATTGTTGAACTAATAAAGATCCCATTTTACCATGTCTTCTCGTGTTGAATAAAATGTTTCCAAATTCCAGCTTAGTCCATGTCACTCTTGCACTATTATTATTTTTCATATCATTCAGTCGTGCAAGTGAAAGGCAATAATGACGACATTCGATGAACTGGCCGTGGCAAAGAGAAATTGGTATGAACTCGACTTTTTCTGTTTGTGTAAATATATTTAACCTAGCATCCAGGCTTCAGCCCATTATGATTAAACATGTTTGCAATGACAATTAGAGATTATAGTTTCTCATGCCATGCATAAGTAGTTGGGAGTTGATAATGATTTATCTTGGATGTCAACATAGCGTTAAGATGATTGTGATGTAGTATGATGATATGGTATCCTCCTCTAAATGCTGAAGTGGTTTGACTTGGTACATGTTCATGCATGTAGTTGAATCAAAACCAACATAGCCTCTATAATGTTTATGTTCATGGTGTTCATATCCTACTCATGCTAGTGTCCAACGTTACTTAGGCATAATGCATGGTTATGATCGTTGTTGCTCTCTAGCTGGCCGCTTCTCAATCTAAATTGCTAGCCTTTGCCTGTACTAAGTGGGGATTCTGCTTGTACATCAAAAACCTTGAACCCAAAGTTATTCCAGATGAGTCCACCATACCTACCTATATATGGTATTACCCTGCCGTCCTAAGTAAATTTGCACGTGCCAACTCTAAAAACTTCTAAAAATTTATCCCTTTTGTGTGCCTGGATTGTTCATGGAACGATAGGAGGTGCTCGGTATCTTCCATGCTAAGAGGGTTATTCTCAGGTCGAGTGTTCACTTGCCATTGCATGAGAAAATGGGCGGTAATAGGGATTCCCAGTCCCGAACTTAAAAATGCAAATAATTAAACAAAACTCCCACGGGACTGATGTTGGTATGGACAGCACCCGTTGTTTCGGACAAGCCGTGGAGTGTGATTGTTGGTGGAGGGGGAGTAAAACTTTACTTTTATCGCTTGGGAACCACCACCAGCATGCTTAGCATGGAAGATGTTGGTAACTGATGGTCGTGAAGTAAATGAGAAGGGTGCATGTCTCAAAATTTCATTCATCTCTGTTTTAAAAATTGATCTTTGGCACATATGCAAATCACTACTTCCCTCTGCGAAGGGACTATCTATTTAGTTTTATATTGTGTCACCACCCTCTAAAACAAGCGCCAGAAACTAAGTAGAGCACATCGGTCATGATTTATGCATTGTATGTAGCTAATGTTGGTTGCATCATGACTGGATCTTTTCTACCGTGAATTACAATGTTTAGTCGCTGCTTGAACTTTGGAGGTTCTCTGCATTTATGTTTTGCGGTCTCAGAAAGGGCTAGCGAGATACCAGTATTGTCATATTATATCATGGTTGTTTTGACAACGTGTTGCCGTTTGAGATATCTTATTATTGCTCGCTAGCTGATTTTGTCATTGATATGAATCATTATAATCTTTCAGAGTTATTGTCGACATGGTTAGTGATAATGTTGGCTGAAAACCTGGGTGTTTTTTAAGCTTATTTATGCTAACAAGAGCAAAAGAGTTTGTAAAAGTTTTTCTTTCTCACTTTTAGTTTATCAACTAAATTGCTTAAGGACAAGCAAAGGTTTAAGCTTGGGGGAGTTGATACGTCTCCAACGTATCTACTTTTTCTCATGATTTTCCTCTTGTTTTGGACTCTAATTTGCATGATTTGAATGAAACTAACCCCGGACTGACGTTGTTTTCAGTAGAACTACCATGGTGTTGTTTTTGTGCAGAAATAAAAGTTCTCGAAATGGAACGAAACATTGCAAGGAATTTTTATATAATATATAAGAATTTCTGGAGCCAAGACCTACCAGAGAGGGGCCCTGGGTGGGCACAACCCACCAGGGAGCGCCCCTTCTCCTGGCGCACCCAGGTGGGTTGTGCCCACTTGGTGGCCCTGCAGACCTCAACCCTGACACTATAAATTCCTATTTTTGGAAAAAAATCAAGGAGAAATAATTATCACGATCCACGAGACGGAGCCGCCACCAAGCCCTGTTCTTCCTCAGGAGGGAAGATCTGGAGTCCGTTTGGGGCTCTGGAGAGGGGGATCTTCGTTCTTTGTCATCACCACCCTTCTCCATCGCCAATTCCATGATGCTCCCCACCGAGAGTGAGTAATTTCTTTGTAGGCTCGCTGGTCAGTGAGGAGTTGGATGAGATTCATCATGTAATCGAGTTAGTTTTGTTAGGGCTTAATCCCTAGTATCCACTATGTTCTTAGATTGATGTTGCTATGACTTTGCTATGCTTAATGCTTGTCACTTTGGGCCCGAGTGCCATGATTTCAGATCTGAACCGTTTATGTTATCATCATTATATCCATGTTCTAGATCCGATCTTGCAAGTTATAGTCACCTACTACGTGTTATGATCCGGCAACCCCGGAGTGACAACAACCGGGCCCACTGCCGATGACGACCGTAGTTTCAAGAGTTCATGTATTCACTATGTGTTAATGCTTTGCTCCAGTTCTCTATTAAAAGGAGGCCTTAATATCCATTAGTTTCCAATATGGACCCTGCTGCCATGGGAGGGTAGGACAAAAGATGTCATGCAAGTTCTTTTAATAAAGCACGTATGACTATTTATGGAATACATGCCTATATTATACCGATGAACTGGAGTTAGTGCCGTATCGCCCTAGGTTATAACTGTCACATGATGAATATCATCCAACAAGTCACTGATCGAATGCCTACGAATTTATTCCATATTGTTTCTACTAAGTTACTACTTCTACCATCACTGTTACACTTGCTACAAAATTACTGCTATCACTGTTACTGTTACTATTGCTGCTGTCACTACTATCAAAACTATCAAACTACT
The DNA here is from genome assembly GCF_003073215.2 of Triticum urartu. Classification (NCBI taxonomy): domain Eukaryota; kingdom Viridiplantae; phylum Streptophyta; class Magnoliopsida; order Poales; family Poaceae; genus Triticum; species Triticum urartu. Next base: position 174,788,566 of record NC_053022.1, on the reverse strand, counting down.
TTGCTACTGATCACTTTGTTGTAGATAATTAATCTCTCACTACAAGAAATATGTCAACTTGTGACCACCACTATTGGTCACTGAATGGTCACAAATTTCCATTTGTGACCTTTTTGTGACAAAAAACATAAGGTCAAAAGCTGGCCGTCATAAACTGACTATAGCGACCTTTCTTCTGGAATGGTCGAAGACGTTTATGACCAAAATACGTCTACTGTGGCGTTTTGGTCACTAGCAACATCCCCAGGCCACGTAGGCATCCAGCGTGGCAATCTGACGTGGCACAAGATTCAGCCCGGTCCAATTCGATTTTCTACATGGGCCTAGCCCAACAATTCGGCCTTTTTAATGTATTTTTCTATCAATTTTTGATCAGCTTCATGGGAAAAGCCCAACATTGCAGCCTTTTTTATTGTTGGGTTGTGGCCTTTTTGTCTAAACGAATTTAGTTTTTCTTTTTTTTCCCAAAAGAAGGGTCCACTAGTCAGATGGGTCCTAGTTGTCAGGTTCTAATAACATCATCAGTTGGTTGTAGCCTTTTCAGGCGCAGTACAAAGGAATACAATTTTGCCCATATATATTGTTGAGAATTTTTCATAATTTTGCTGTCAAAGCAGCATGTACACAGGAATACAATTTTGCTATCAAAGCAACATTTCAAACGTACATCTTCATGACATCGTACATAAAAACCAGCAATAAAAAGATTACAATATGCCATTTGGCTCAGATCTTGCATGCGCAGCATCTCACATTCATGTACAGGAGAGGAGGAGGGGCTTGAGTTGTCCTGAAGGATACGCATTCCTGAAGGACACAAAAATTAGAGGTATTATTTTGGACAATAAGCTCCAAGACAACATTGTAGGCTATTAACGTAAAATAAGTTATTATCAGGTTAAGCCTCCTTAGTTTAGTGATCACCATGAGATAGATAGCAGTACATTTGTTATACAGAGCAGCAGCAATGAAAATAACAGAAAATTAAAATATAAGTGTGGCAGCGCCTAGAACATTTGCTAGAAAGAACATGCTTCCACCTTGTTTTAACAGAACTTTTAAACTTAATAGTAATGTGATTATCCATGGCATCATCAGTCTTAACCAAACCAGAGCAAGTAAAGGAGCCAATAGTCCTAATTCAGGTCATGTTATCATATCAGGTATTGCATAAAGACATGATTCACACTTTCATAGATGTGGTAGACAAAGATGCGGAAGCCTTTCTAAATTGGCGCAGCTCCAATTAAATTAAGCTTAGAGGAAGGCAATACGCGAACAGTCTTAAGATGTAGTACCAAACAACAGTGAACACTAATGGGAAACATGAACCTCTCTTTTGTTTGCGAATGGGAGATATCAACCTCAGTTTGCAGCAAGACATAGTACATAGTTATCTCTTTTCTATGAAGACATGCACATTTTGATAACTAAATGAGATAGATAGCAGTACATACGCCAGCAAAAGTGTGCACATGTGGTCTACTGAATTCAAGTAAAAAATGCATTCCAGACTTGAAAGGAAGAAGGGATTGCTAAGGGATTGCTAGGTGTCAGTGGAACTGATTAAAATTAAGTGAATTCTGCCCCTGATAATGTGTGGTCGGTTATGAAAACTGCTGCACATACCCCTGTTCCATCCTTCGTGTTGTAGTCGGTCCCATAAACCGTCAGCGCAGGCCGCCTCCCAACAGCGACTTGCTGCACATAGGGCATCAGGTTGTTGGGACTCCAAGTGGGTCATCCCCGATGTAGCCACTCGGGTGAGCGTCGACTGTGTTGAAGTACCTCAGCAGTATGATCTTCCAGTCAGGGTCCGAGCACTGTAGGTCATGGCAGATGTCTTCAATGACAAGCTGCAAAAGCAAAATCATCGACATGCACCAGATCAGATTCTCTCAATGTACTTAGTGAGCAGCCACGCAAGATAAATATCATTGAGAGGCGAAATAAAACAAGCGCTACTACTGGCTCTGGGTGGTACCTTTGTTCGGCTGTAAGGGTTGGTCGTGGAGAGTGGGAACTCCTCGGTGCAGGGCACTTCCTTGGGCCACCCGTAGACAGTGGTTGATGAAGAGAACACAAGCTGCAGAGATGAAATGAAAGCAGTTTATTAGCATTCAGATCAGATGATGATGACAATCATTCGATTCGGTGTACTTAATCATATGCCTATACTTGTTCCTTCACCAAGTTACCAGCATAATTAATTTGTGCTAGTGGGCTGCAAATCCGCTACATTTTATTGTGCAATGTCAGTCAGTTTGTGTAGCAGAACTGCTAACAATGAACCGAGCAAGTGCATATATACTGATCGTGGGCACGACCGATTTTTTAATCAGACTAAACAATTTCTAAATTGCTCTCACTCGCTGACTACCTTTGTAAGTACCATGCATCGATCTCTGTCTACTTAATAAATCTTTCTTATTTGATTGGTTAAGACTAAACTTTGTCAACTAATTGCTTCCATAGCTCATTAACACTACCTATTACGTATTTGGAATTGCCCCTGCAAGCATTATCACAAACACCTACCAGGCAAAATCCCTTCCACGTGTGAAGTCGAACACGCACTCGGAAAATCACACGACAACTACTACTTGTCAACAAGCAGCCATCGTTGCATACATCCTCACAACATCCAATCTACTACAGCAGGCGCTCATCCGACACAAGAATCGGGAAAACAAAAATTGAACTAATAGAGGATGCAGGAGGAAGGGGGACGAGGGAGGAGGGAGGACGAACGGCGGGCGGAGGAAGAACTTGGGCAGGATTAATGAAGCCAATGCGGCCACATATCAGTAAGGTCTCTGCGGCTAGCACCTTGTCCATGTCGAAGCTGGTGTGGCGGTAGCACGACGGCCAGGTCCCGTCATTGTAGTCCAGACACAGCCCGTCTGTTCCATCAGCAGGAATCGAACCACACCAGTGAGGAATTCACATCGACCAGGAACCGAGAAAACACAAAATTAAGCATGATGTTTGCCGTGCACTTACGGATCGTGAAGGTGTGGAGTGCCTCCGACCTGCAATGAGGAACATGGAGGATAAACGGTGTAAGCACATGTGCGCAGGAGGGGAGAATCGAATCAAATCGAATCTCCAGAGCAACAGAAACCGCACGCCATCCGACCCGAATGAGAGCCCCCGCGCGCGCGGATGAGGCCGTGGTGGGGAGAGAGGAGAAGAGGAGACGGAGCACGTACCGGCAGCAGCCATTGACGGCGCAGCAATGGCGGGCGACGCTCTTGGGCGTCCTGCGTAGCCCCTCTCGGCGGTCGACATCGCCGATCCCCACCAGCAGCGCGCGCACCGTCAGCTCCATGGTGTCCCCCGGCGCCTTCCCGCCGCCGAGCTCCACCAGAAGATCCTCCTCCTCCTCATCGTCGCACACGCACGCGGCGACAGTGGCGAGGTGGGCCTCCTCGAGCGCTCCCATGGCGGCAAACGGTGTCCTCCACGCGCGCCCTCCTAGTGCTGGATCTGGCCGCTGGTGCTGGATCTGGCCGCTGCTGGATCTCGCCATGGCTGTGCAGTGCGGCTATGTTTAGGGCGCGAGCGAGGAGGGTCCGACCGCGGCCGTGGGAGAGGAGGGGAGGGGAGTGGTCGCCGGTGGCCAGGGTTGGCGGAGAGGATGGAGGTCGGCGGCGGCGGGTTGGGTGGGTGGGCTGGGAATCAAGAGAGACAGAGGAGGAGCGGCGCTCTCCTCGCCTCTGGTGGGTTTCTAGCCACTTGAGGGGGGAGGCGTGGAGACTCGGGCTCCTCGCCGTCGACGCAGGGGTGGAGGCCGGCCATGGTGCGGAGGCAGGGGCAGCTAGGGTTTTGGCCAATGGGGACGGCGGCGGCTAAGGGTGCGGGAGAGAAGGTGGAGAAGGTTGCGGTGCGAAAGTGGGGGTGTGGGGGCATGGGGGGTTGTGTTAGGGCTAGGTGGGTGAGAGGGTGAGGGGACGAGGACTACCGTTGGATCCAGGAGCATCCAACGGTGCTTGATGCATGATCCGCGTGAGATGGTTATGGCCCAATCAGAACGCAGCGCACGTGTATGACATTATGACCATTTAGTATTAGATGTTATGACCATACAAAATTGGTCATGGTCAAATAAAAATAAAGTGTAAAATCATGTCAGCATTTTATTTTTTTATGTTTTGAGTGTCCAAAATGAATTTTTTTGTGAAGAAGCTATCAAATATTTACACGAGGTGCATCTTGGAATTCCAAACAATGTTGTCTAAGAGAGTTTTCATTTTCTTTGCACGGAAAATTCATTTTCCATTTTCCGGGGGCCCGAAATGAGTTTTTTTTGTGAAGGACCGACCATATATTTGTTGCAAAATTGGACCTAATCAATTTTATAAAATACTAGGCCATATTTAATGCATAATTGACAAAATGGTTGGGTGTCAAAAATTTTGATCCACCTCTGGTGAAAAAGACAAATTTCCGCAGATTTAGCTGGAAGTGGGTCAAATTAGAACTGTAGCTACCTTGTAGTTTGCTATTTATTTTTTCAAAAAATTATTTCTAGGTACATAAGTATCTATTTAATCAGAGAAACACCAAAAAAATTATAAGATTCAACCACTAGCTAGGAACGGTCATTCCCGCCGTTTTGACCGCATTTCAAAACGTGCATAAAAAATAAAAAAAATCAAAAAATTGGAAAACCTCCGTATTGTGTCATTATATGTGACCAAGTTTCCCGAAAAAATAATAAACTTGTAATACGGTAATTATTTTAAAAAAGTGTTCTTAGAAATGAGATATCATGTGTGAAGATTCATGGCTTTCAAGCCAAATGATCAATCTTATGGCCACATTCATGGCATAGTTTGTTCAAATGACCTCATATCGTGCACAAGGGTGCATCTTGGAATGACAAGCAATGTTGCCTAAGGAAGTTTTCATTTTCTTTGCACGGAAAATTCATTTTCCATTTTCCGAGGGCCCGAAATGAGTTTTTTTTGTGAAGGGCCGACCATATATTTGTTGCAAAATTGGACCTAATCAATTTTATAAAATACTAGGCCATATTTAATGCACAATTGACAAAATGGTTGGGTGTCAAAAATTTTGATCCACCTCTGGTGAAAAAGACAAATTTCCGCCGATTCAGTTGGAAGCAGGTCAAATTAGAACTGTAGCTACCTTGTAGTTTGCTATTTATTTTTTCAAAAAATTATTTCTAGGTACATAAGTATCTATTTAATCAGATAAACACTAAAAAAATTTCAAGATTGAACCACTAGCTAGGAACGGTCATTCCCGCCGTTTTGACCGCATTTTGAAACGGGCATAAAAAATTCAAAAAAATCAAAAAATTGGGAAACCTTCGCATTGTGTCATTATATGTGGCCAAGTTCCCTGGAAAAATAACAAACTTGCAATCCGGCAATTATTTTAAAAAAGTGTTCTCAGAAACGAGCTATCCCGTGTGAAGATTCATGGCTATCAGGCCAAACGATCAATCTTATGGCCACATTCTTGGCATAGTTTGTTCAAATGATCTCATATTGTTCAAAAGGGTGCATCTTGGAATGGCAAACAATGTTTCCTAAGGAAGTTTTAATTTTCTGTGCACGGAAAAACCATTTTCCATTTTTCGATTGCCCCAAATGAGGTTTTTTTGTGAAGGACCTACCAAATAATTGTTGCAAAATTGGACCAAATCATTTTTCTAAAATACTAGGCCATATTTAATGCATAATTGACCAAATGGTTAGGTGTAAAAAGTTTTTATCCACCTCTAGTGAAAAAGACAAATTCCCGCCGATTCAGCTGGAAGCGGGTCAAATTTGAACTGTAACTGCCTCGTAGTTTGCTCTTTATTTTTTCCAAAAATCTTTTCTAGGTACATAAGTATCTATTTAATCAGAGAAACACTAATTTTTTTTTCAAGATTCAACCACTAGCTAGGAACGGTCAAGCCCGCCGTTTTGACCGCATTTTGAAACGGGCATAAAAAATTCAAAAAAATCAAAAAATTGGAAATCCTTCGCATTGTGTCATTATATGTGACCATGTTTCAAGAAAAATAATAAACTTGTAATACGACAATTATTTTAAAAAAGTGTTCTCAGAAATGAGCTATCAGGCATGAAAATTCATGGCTTTCAAGCCAAATAGTCAATCTTATGGCCACATTCTTGGCATAGTTTGTTCAAATGATCTCATATTGTGCACAAGGGTGCATCTTGGAATTCCAAACAATGTTGCCTAAGGGGGTTTTCATTTTCTTTGCACGGAAAATACATTTTCCATTTTCCGAGTGCCGAAATGAGTTTTTTTGTGAAGGACCTATCATATATTTGTTGCAAAATTGGACCAAATCAATTTTATAAAATATTAGGCCATATTTAATGCACAATTGACAAAATGGTTGGGTGTCAAAAGTTTTGATCCACCTCTGGTGAAAAAGACAAATTCCCGCCGATTCAGTTGGAAGCGGGTCAAATTTGAACTGCAGCTGCCTCATAGTTTACTATTTATTTTTTTCCAAAAATCATTTATAGTTACATAAGTACCTATTTAATCATAAATACATGGTTTGGTGGCGATACGTCGAGGTTTGGGCGGTGGCCGAGGCCCCCAACTCTAGAGCGCGTAAACTCGCATGCCCGCCGCGTGGTCACCGCGTGACCGTGGCATTGTCATGTGTTCTGGGCAGCCTAGGCATGTCTAGTGGGTTGGGCACTCCCCAGGTAGGTGCTAGGAAGAAAATTACAACATAAGATTCTCACGAGGAGACAGATCGATGCTCAAACATGAATTAGCAGCCAAGTGTTTGATTAGCGGTACGGGAAATGTACATGGCTAATGGGCGTGAGTTTTGGCTGAGGATGATCAGTTACTAAGAAGACCGTCTTCACAAATTTTCAGCTCAAAAGGAGGAGCCTAGGTGGTACTTGATTTGCAAACTACCACACTGGACAAAAATATGAATGTTGAAGCTGGGCTCAAAATAATGAATGAATTGAGCTGAAATTTGGTGGAGGATGGTTATTTGGGCATAGGAAAGCATTGTAGAAAATTGATATCATTTTGACATGCCAAGGTAGTACTTCCTTCACAATGCTCTTCTATGGAAAAAAACTTGGGAAAACTAGTGAGAGAGATTGGATGAATGAAATGAGCTAAAAATTGGTGTAGGTAAGTTAAATAGGTATGGTCATGCGCTGGTAAATTTTCAGATCATTTGGGTAAGCCTAGCTAGTACTTACTTCACAAAGCTTCTCTCGAGGTAGAAACTTTGGAAATTTCCTGAGAAAGATTTACTAGGAAAATTGAGCTGAATATTATCATGTGGCAATGATTTGGGTATGGAAGAGTGCCCGAAAAGTTTGAGGGTAATAGGAGGGGTCTATATAACACTTGCTTTGCAACGTGCCAATTTTGCCATAAAATATAAATTGAACCTGGGCTCACATAGATGATTTGACTGAGCTGCAATTTGGAGGAGGGTGATAATTTGGGCATATGAAGGAACTGTATAAATTTCATGTCATTTAGATATATAAAAAAGGTACTTCCTTCACAATGCTTCTAGGTGGACAAAAACTTTGGAAATTTGCCGAGGAAGATTTGCTAGGCAAATGGAGCTGAATTTTGTCATGCGGTAATGATTTGGATAGGAAAGAGTGCCCAAAAATTCCGAGGGCAATCAAGAATATATAAATAGCACTTCTTCATAAAGTGTTGTTGTGAACAGAATAGGAAAATGAATATTGTTGAATTAGTTTTGAAATAGGCAAGGAAGGATTTTTACATATTTGATGAAGATATGCCCCAAAGAATTTATGAGATTTTTTTGGGAATTTTGGGAATGATAGAAATATAGGTTGCTTCACAACCTAGGGCAAAAACTGCCACATGGACATGACACATAGGCAAAACTGATGAGATGGCGCCTAGTCATCACAACCCACCACAATCTACAAGGCTATGACCATCTATATTGGTCATTAACAACTAGAAATAAGGCAGCGGACTAGCACTATTTGCTTTGTGACCATTTTGTGTAAGGAAATTACGACCTTTCTCACCAAAATGGTCGCAATGGTTTAGGGTTTGGAACCCCCTGAACAGCTTTTGACCAATTGGTCTAAAATGGTCATAAATTTATGACCAATTCTTCGAGGGTCACTGACAGAAGGTCATAAGTTGACATATTTCTTGTAGTGTCTAGGTGTGGTTGAATTAACAACTCAGCTGCTAATACCTTCAAATATTCTTTGGCTCCCCTTGTGTCGAATCTATAAATTTGGGTTGAATACTCTACCCTCGAAAACTGTTGCGATCCCCTATACTTGTGGGTTATCAGCCCTCCACTTTCTACAAATTATCAGATCTACATTTACTCTTACCAAAATGTTGAATAAAGCCAATGTCACTTCACACGTTGATGTCTGCATTCCTCTTGTCAGTACCTTTTGCCTTGTAACGTTGTACTTGATTAATTGCTATTTGATTATGTATCATTAGTCTGCACCCGAGCTTCATTATCCTCTGTTTCTTCCAATATTATTTGATCTATATTTACTCTTTGCAAAATGTAGAATAATGGCAACACTTATAAAGAAGTTTCTTTGGGGAATTTATTGAATTATCCTTCCATTGACATGGAGAAGGGCTTTGTCCAGCCCGTGTTAACATGTAATGTAAGTTCATCCTTCTCAAGCCTTCAAACTTTGTTCTAGTATAGATTTGGATAGGCATCATTTCTTCCACTTATGTTTACTTTGCTGTTTACATCTGATTGGATGTTTGCAACAACTACCACTTTTACATCGTAGTTGTAAAAACATGCTCCTTATGCAGAACAGATCCATTTATTTGCTTATATAATTGCGAAACATGTTACGTGTCTCCTTGTTTCTCTTTTAGAGTCGTATCTCTTATGCCAGGCAAAACTTTAGGGAAGATAGTGAGCCAAACCATCTTCAAGAGAGCGAGTTGATGAAGACAGTGAGTTGATGAAGACAGTGAGTTGAAGCTACTCACCAGCAGCTATGAGACAACCTCTGTGCAGTCGCTGCCTCAATCAGCTCGACTTCTTCAGTCTCAACTTAAAATGGAAAGACTTGCTTCAGCTTGGCTCTGACTTGATGTCAATTATGAAATGAAGATCTCAGAGGACTGCCTTGCGCACTATGGTGCTATAAAGCTAGGGATGAAGCGTCTATCGTTGACACAACTGAGGTCTCATCAGCTTGTTCGTCTGCTTCCGGTGCCCGTCCTGGCCAGGCCTACTTCCTTATGAAGTGCTATCAGTTTTGTATATTCTTTTGTCAATGCGTTATATGCACTGGTGACAACCTTTGATGCCAAGTGTATGTAATCCGCGGTCACGTTGTGCTTTATTATCACCGGTGGCGAACTTTGATTCCCAGTGGACGTAATATGCCATAATTTGTTTATTGTATAGTCTAGGTTTATTCTTGGTTGGTATGCTGTAATTTAGGCTCGAAAGTTCAATGAATCTTAGTGTTGTCGGTCTTCAGGCCGGCCCGTTACTCATATGGGCCAAATATGGGCCTATAATCATCTTGGCCATTAGCAGGTCTAAACGTATAGTAGTTTTCTGCCTTTAACAGGTTGAGTAAAGTTCCATCCAGCTGGGCCAGAGAATACCATGGGATTTTAATAGGCTAGAAACTAGATTGGGCTAGCATTGAGACGAAAAATTCACGGGCCAATACAGGCCAAAACTGCCTAAGGCCCATGTTTGGCCCAAACAGGTTGAGCCGTTGACAGGCCAAAATATATCTCGGGCCCTGTTAGGCCCAATAATTTATGGGCTTTAAGCACACCGATATCCATGCAGGCCATAGGCCCAAAAGTGTCACGGGCCATTATCAGATGGGCTGTAAGCAGTCCTAATTCAACGCGGGCTCTAATTAGGCCGAACTGTTACATAGGCCATTAATACGCCGATAGGCTAGTTGGGCTGAAATTTATCCATGAAGACAACGAGCCGTTAAGAGGCCTAAAGTTACTTCGAGCAAGAAATAGCCCTGTTTCTACATGGGCTGTTAAATGGCCTAATGTTAAACCGGGCCGACAACGTCCCAGATGCACCACGGGCCGCTAATATGCCGGGCTGAACTGGTAAACGGGCATTTAACAGGCTGAAATGCAAACCTGGCTTAGAATTGGCCCAAAAGAACAGTGGCCTATTAACGGGCCTGATCCGATGTGTCGTAATTTGGCCCAAAACACGGCAGGCTATGAACGAGCCTGATCTGATATGGGCCTGAATTTGACCCAAAACATGGTAGGCTGTTAACGGGCCAACCCACTAGTGTTTGAAAAAATATGGTGGGCCTTTAGCTGGGCTGACCTTTTTACCTTAAATGGGCCACTGTTGGGCTGTGCCACGTGTCGACACTGACACGTGCATTATCCAGCGAATGAGAATTTTACACATGGAAAATCCCCATTGGTCGGGGCTGTTAATGGGTTATCAGATCCAAACTGGAACCCGAAAGCTTAACGACGACCCGTTATGGTGGATGTCACGTGTCGGTCACCCTTGACGAAAGCACTTCTATGACGCGCGATTTATCGTCATGGATGTGGACACTTCCGTGATGATAATTTTGGTAATGTCATGGAACACTTCTACGACAACACATGTATGACTATCTTGATTTTGTCATAAAATCGTCATGGATGTACATGCATGACAAAAACATGACCTACTGTGACAAAGACGTATCAACATGGAAGTGTAATTTTTTGTAGTGGAACTTCTCGACAATGACTTGATCATAGAAGCTGAAGATTTGGTAGTCATCCGTGAGAACCTCAAAGCCACACAATCGCGCTAGAAAAGCTACTCTGATAGCAAGCACCATGACTTGGCTTTCAAGATTGGAGACCTTGTCTATCTCCGAGTCTCTCCTATGAAGGGCACTCAATGTTTCAGTATCAAAGGGAAGCTTGCCCCAAGTTATGTGGGTCCATTCAAAATTGTTGGAAAAAGAGGCGACCTTGCCTACCGACTCGAGCTCCCTACAAACTTCTCAAATGTGCATGATGTGTTTCATGCGTCACCACTTTGCAAGTGCTTCAAGGCGCCCGAGCACACTATCTACTTTGAAGAAATTGACCTCCAAGAAGACTTATCCTATCATGAGCATGTCATAGCTATTCACTAGACAATCAAACACACAAGATCCACGAGGTACATGAACAACAAAGGGAAAGATACAAGGTAAAGTTCATCTCCAAGAGGAGGTCTTGATGGTATCCTAGACGGATCTTCCTGTGAGGGGCCTTGATGATATCCCGCATGATCTTCTTACATGGAGGTCTTGAACTCCATGGGAGTGGTAGTCTTTCTCTCTCTCAAGAGTAGAGTGGTAGGAGAAAAGCTCACCTAAGAATGAGCTATCATATTTGCTAACCCTAGAAAGGAGAAGGGGGAGTTCTATTTATAGTCTAAGCCACGAAGGGGTAAGTGGGAGAGGGATACAAGGCCAAAGGCCCGTGGCTGCGCACAGGCAGGTACCGGACGTCCGGGCAGTGTCGAACGTCCGACGGCTCGTGGGGGACCAGTTGTCTGGCGCGCGTCGGAAGTCCAACGTTTCTTCTTTGTTGAGGTGGCGTCGGATATCTGGTGTACGTGGACGTCCGGAGGCTAGGACTCGTCGGTCGTCCGACCGCTGTAGATCTTCTGGCTGGTACGGGCATGGTCGCGTCGGACGTCTAGTGGACATCGGCCGTCCGGGCGCTGTAGAGTGTCGGGCATCCGATGGCATGTCGGTCGTCCAGCCACTGTAGACTCGACAACTCCATTTTCCTCCGTCTTCGCTTCCACGCTTCCCTCGCGGATGGTGTAGGTGTTCCTTGGCGCTTGCACTCCTCCTCATCGTCCATGAATCTCCGACAATACCTATGCATGCACACGAGTGGAGTGTCAAGTAGTATACCATCCTCGAAGGGATCAAGTGAGCACGTGTAAAGGAGATGATCCACCTTTATGTATGTGAAATAGATGTCGCACGTGTCACTTGCCAAACGGACTCTTGAAATGGTGATGTCCATAGGATGCTCTGCATCACCCCCCCTTGGGAAAGATCCGACCTCAGATCAAAAACCAAATCACCATGGGAAAGAGATGGCTTCACCGTGTATAAGTGGAGATGTTCACCAAGTACTCATCATCTTCAAGCTCGGAATGGGCACTCTCCAATGTCACATCGTCTCGTGATTCCTTCAAAACGAGCAAGGACAACAAACACTTGGAAAAACAAATGTGGTTAGCATTAGTGCAAAACAAAGCATTCAAGAGGTGATTCACCCAGCAAGTGTTGTCATCAAGCATAAGGTTTGACAAAGGACTATGACATGTCATGTAAGCGCATAAATTGAGCACAAGCAAAGATATCATGGGGACAAGCATGTAAATGTGAAGTAGTAATGCAAATATGTAAGACAAGAGAACAAGCATCTACCTCAAGGTCATAGCAATCATGCATAAAGCGCTCAACATATGGTCTATGGTAGGCAAAGGAAGTATTCACCACACCAAATAAAATGAAGTGTCTAAACACATGGGTCAAGTGCAAGACAATCCGAGCATAACGTGCATAGGGTGTAGTGAATATAGTGTGGCACTCAACACAATAAAAATATCAATTGTTCATCATGTGTAAGGCAATCAAGTCAATCATGTGACAAGCAATGGGACATGGCATGTGTGAAGAAATGAAATTGTTGCAACCATACATATGATAGGAGCAAGTAATCCAAGAATTGGATGCAACACACAAGGTATATATGTCATGAAGCATGGCGAAGTGGCGATCATGAATTAAAGCAATATCACTAACATGTGCGCAATCAAGGGGTCCAAGATGACAAATAAGTCTCATGGTGCAAGCAACACAAGTAGTATGATCCATAATATCCATGCTCAAGAAAGATCTCACCTTGAAGGCGTGTCCTTATGCATTCTTCACAATGCTGAAGCACAAGCAAGTGCGATGTATAATCGTCGGGGTAGAAGGTGGTTTTCTCTCAAGAGCTCGAATGGTCAACTCACATGAAGTGGAAGTCGACACAAAGTCCAAGTAATCTACAGATGCACAAAACAAAGCAAAAGAACATATGCGCATGGTAGATAAACACACCATCCATCATGATGGTTCTCATATTTTGCACATAACCATTAGAAGCACAAGTGCATGAATAATATGTTGCAACAGTGGCGATATTCATGGCACTAGGTATATGGTGCAAAGAAGTAATACAAGCATGCTTCACAAGAAATATGTCAAAATCTTCAATCATATGTAAGAATGCTATGGGGGCAATCTTGGTAGCAAGGCTAAATGCATCATTATACTCAATACATAGCAAATCATCTAGCATGACAAAGGCAATACATGGAGATATATGACAAGAAGCAATAACAATCATGTGCAAAGCATGTAGATGGTTGTCATCAACCGCATGAAGTGAGCAAATATGAATAATTGGTGATACAACAAGGCAAGTAATCATAGTAATCAAGGCCTGCAAACTAGTGGAGCGAAGATGCAACACACTAGAGGAAATCATGGCAATCATGTCATGTGTGCAAATAATAGGCATAGACAATGCAGAAGACATATAGCAAGCACGAACACAAAGCAAGATCATAGTATCATCATAGGAATGGGTCGCAAAAGGAGCATGACAATAAACAAGCAATATCTCCACCAAGCTTGCAAATACACATACAAGTAGTAGAGTCAATCATCATGTGTAGTGCAAAGCATGGGTCACAAATGCATGTCAAAGGCATAGGAATGATCATATCATGCAAAGTGAACATGGCAATATGGGCAAAGGATATGTAATGGATAATAACACATAACCATGTGAGGGCCATGTAGAAGAGATGCACGAAGTTGTTGTGCAATGGGAACGGTGTGAAATACAATCCACGTGATCCCAAGTCATCGTTGCGCTCTTGAGCTTGTTTTGTCAGCTAATGGGATTTTGAGGTTGACAAGTATTCATGGGTACTTACACAAAAAGGACACAAACCAAAGAAATTGTGTGTGTGGTAAATGTACACATCATCCATCATGATGTGTATGTGCATGTATGAGTTAGCACAAGATAAGCATCACTCAAATAAATTTGATGCATCGTATAAGAACATGTCATCCATCATGAAGGAATAGTTATTGTGTATAACACGATGGGACACAAATTGAGAATGCAATTATATGGCACATCAATAACATGTTTATTCATGGGGAGCATAAGGTGCACACAAGTATTGGGATCATGCAATGAATGGGATGGGTTAAAATCTCCTAAAATGTATGTGGAAAGTATGGGGGTCTCCTCATGAGCGATATTGGAAACATCATATGGAGAAAATGGACAACATCCAAAACAACGCATATCCGAAGCGAGGTGGTCATGGCGTGGCATATGAGATAAATGATGCAAAGGGAGCATATCAATATCATCACCAGAAAACAAATGCCAATAACCATGGGCCTGTCATCTATGCCATATGTGCAAATTGGGTTTATTTTAATGGCATATGCAGAGTCACTATGATGAGACTACAAATATAACATATGGTTGATCTCATGCATAGGATATGACAAGTCAAGCGGGTTGTCAAACATGATGTGACCTAAAGGATTGTCATAAGAGACTCCACATGAGAATCATCATACTCATCGTAAATGGGCAGGAAATCATCACATGAGGAAGTCGCACTAGAATGAAGCATGGAAATAGGTCGATCAAAATCATGCAAGAAATCAATGTCAAGAATGTTCACTAGTGGGACTAGAGCATCACCTTCACCTATGTTACCTTGTTCATTCCACTCAAGTGTTGTAGGTGAGGTGGGTAACATGATGGAACCATGTGGGGGTGCATCATATTCCACCATGGCCATCGTCTTGTCCAAAGGAAGGACGAAGTCGTTGAGGATCGGCATGTCATCATATAAGGTACCTAGCACAAAATTAGAAGACACAATAGAGGTAGAGGTCAAGTTGTTAGAAATGCAAATGGACTCACATGACCTATCAACTATCACACTCTCTCTATGTGGTGGCTCACTCACTCCCTCAAAATAGGTGCACTGAAAGTCACATATGGTGGAGTCACTCATCTTACTCAAGTGGTGGGGGTTGTGGCTCTCCTCACATGGGAATTGGGGCAACACATTATATATGGGGCTAGTGGTGAAGTCACCCTCATTCTCAATATGGTGGCACAAGTCACTCAAGTCATCATAATGCGTCGCCGTGATCAAGGTGAAATACTCAACCATCTCATCACTGTCATCATGGATGAAGGCCGAAGATGGCACATCATCACTCTCCTCCATGACCGAAGATAAAATCTCATGCTCAATCATCTCATCACCGTCGCCATGGATGAAGGCCGAAGATGGCACATCATCACTCTCACCTCCAAAGATGGAAGCATCATCCTTGCTCGCCACCATGTCACTCGCCTCCAAAGCATGTTCCTTGAGAGACTTCGTAGTCGTAGTCGTTGCCGCACCATCTTGAAAAAGAGTCAAAGTAGACTCGGCACCATCAATGCCACGTATCTCCAAAGGTGTTTGTTGAGTTGGCATAGATCAAGATTAGGATTTGTCATGCCGAGTATCTGAGAGGTATCTCTGGACCCACTCGGTAATACACATCATAAGCTTGCAAGCAAACGGATAAGGAGTTAGTCACGAGGTGATGTATTACGGAATGAGTAAAGAGACTTTCCGGTAACGAGGTTGAACTAGGTATGAAGATACCGACGATCGAATCTCAGGCAAGTAACATACCGATGGACAAAGGGAATTATGTATGTTGTCATTCGACCAATAAAGATCTTCGTAGAATATGTACGAGCCAATATGGGCATCCAGGTTCCGCTATTGGTTATTGAACGGAGAGGTGTCTCGATCATGTCTACATGGTTCTCGAACACGTAGGGTCCGCACGCTTAACGTTCGATGATGATATAGTGTTATATGAGTTATGTGATTTGGTGACCAAATGTTGTTCGGACTCCCAGACGAGATTAGGGACATGACGAGGAGTCTCGAAATGGTCGAGAGAAAAGATTTATATATAGGATGATGGTATTCGGACACCGGAAGTGTTCCGGGTGGTACCGGGTACATATCGGGTCATCGGAAGGGGTTCCAGGCACCCCGGCTAAAGATATGGGCCTAATGGGCCAAGAGGGGAAACACACCAGCCACCAGGGGCTAGTTCAGCCCCAGATGGGGTGAACCAAAGGGAGAAGGAAATGGGGAAGAGAAAGGAAATGGGGGGATTCGGCCTCCCTCTTCCCTTTCTCCCCTCCTCTTTCCTCCCCCTCCAGTAAATAAGGAAAGGGGGCGGCCTAGGAAGAACCGAAGTAGGATTCGGTCCTACATGGGGCACCTCCTGGCCTCTCCCCTCTCCCTCCCACCTATATATATGTGGGGGGCACCCCTAGCACACCACAGACAATTGCCTAGCCGTGTGCGGTGCCCCCTCCACCATTTACACCCCTAGTCATATTTTCATAGTGCTTAGTTGAAGCCCTGCGAGGATCACTTCACCATCACCGTCAACATACCGTTGTGCTGACGGAACTTATCTACTACCTCAATGTCTTGCTGGATCAAGAAGGTGATGGACGTCACCGAGCTGAACATGTGTAGAACGCGGAGGTGCCGCGCGTTCGGTACTTGATCGGTTGAAGCGCGAATAAGGTCGACTACATCAACTGCGTGGAGAAACGCTTCTGCTTACAGTCTACGAGGGTACGTAGATACACTCCCCCCTCATTGCTATGAATCTCCATGGATATATCATTGTGTGTGCATAGAATTTTTTTTGTTTTCCATGCAACATTTCCCAACAGTGGCATCATGAGCCAGGTCTGCGTAGATGATATGCACGAGTAGAACACAAAGAGTTGTTGTTGCGGGAAACCACGACCACCTATGGGACTAGGAGGCCCCTTGTTGATTCGACAGGGGGACATCGCATTACACAAAGAGTAGACGAGCGTGGGGCAGCACGGCAGAGATCAAGTAGGCAATTTTACCCAGGTTCGGGAAGCCGCGAGGCGTAAAACCCTACTCCTGCTTTGGTGGATTGATGGTGGAAAGGTGGTGGTGGAGCATAGTACACTTGCCCGGTAGAGGTTGCCTTAGGGCGGCAGTGGCTACGCGTGTACAGGGGTGTGAGTTATCCAACTCTCTAACCCTGTCTACGGTTGCCATGGGCCTCCTTTTATAGATCAAGGGGTTACCACAATGGCAAAGTAGTCATTATGCACAGATAAGATAGCAAACAGTGCTATCATACCTAACTCTACGGGCTGACGGGGTGCATTAAATGCACCGCTCAACGTCACATCGTTGGTTGCCCGACAAGGCTTGCTGGGCCATCTTGCCAGCTTCACGCCTGCTCATTTGACACGTGCTGGATGGGTGTCATCTGTGGGTTTTTCTTGTAGGGAGAGGCTTCCGTGTGGCGAATGGCTGCCACTTAGTTACTTTGCCGCTTGACACCGCACTAATCGACGATGTGGGTCGTGGTGGAGTGGTTGGTGAGGTGCTCTCGTCTCCGTGAGCCCCGGCAGGCCCTGCCGGGACGCCTTGGTTGTCTCCTTCTAAGCGTGGCCTCGCCCTTTGCGGGGCTTGCCTGCCGGCAAAGGAGGCCTTTCTCTTGATGGTGTCTTGCTTCTCTAGCTCGATCCTGGTCCCTCTGATCTGTATGTTGGTTCTTTGGAGATCTTGGTTTCTTGTGCATCTTGTCTTGGTCTTGGCCTGTCCGTGCACGAGTCAGGGGAAATATATACCCCTATCTATTTTCCCCGACATAAGCCCCCGGGGCTGAACCACACGTGTCGCGTGGCACGTTGGGTTAGGCCCCAAGAAGTGCACGGACACGTGGCAGGAGAGGGTTGTGCATGCCGGTTTTCCTCGACGACCAGTCAACCCAACGTCCACTTTGCGCAATTACTGCACGTTGTGGGGTCGTGGGACTACTACAGTTAAGGTAAAATGCTAACTTTCTGAAGCGTCGCGCCCCTGCCCCGCATCCCCCTTTAAGAGCAGGTAAAAGCGGAGCGGCGCATTTCACCTATCTATTGCCCCGCTCTCCCATCTTCTTCCTCCGCAAGCCAAGTGACAATTCCTCCTCTCGTTCTCTCATTCGCCGCGCCCTCCCCACCAAATACCTTTTCCTTCTGCATCACCACTGCTGGAATGGGGAAGAAACCCATGGAGAAGGGAAACCAGACAGCCACGGCGAAGGAATCCTCCGCAGAGGGAAGCAAGAGGGCAATGGAGCTGAACAAGAAGCAGAGAGAAGACGTCGTCTTCATCCCATCGACCTTGAGCGGCCCTGTTCTCCAGGCGAGGTACGGGTATTGAGGGGGAGGCCCGTCTTGAATAGGCATGGGGCACCCAAAGTCTTCGCGGTGGGGAAGGAAGGTCCGCTGAACTCTTATTGATTCTTCTATGCTTACTTCATTTGTGGCCTCTGTTCCCCCTTCTCTGAATTCTTTGAGGCAATCATGAATATCTATGGATTCCACCTCCTCGACTTCACACCAAATGCCATGGCGACCATGGCCATCTTCGCGCTTTTGTGCGAGAATTTTGTTGGAGTCAAGCCCAACGTGGATCTTTTCTGGCATTATTTCGTGCCGCGGGTGGAGAACAAGGGCCACCGCTCTGGAAACATCAGCTGGATGTCGCGGGTGGCGAGGAGGATCTGGGATTACATTCCAAGGAATTGGCATGAGAGGTGGGACAAGTGGAGAGGGGATTGGTGTTGGTTTCAAGATGAGGAAGCCCCTGATTTCTGTGAAGCATGGAAGGAATGTGTTGAGTGCGGCAAGGATTGGAGTGCCAAAGGCGTCACTGAGGATAGGTTACGCCCGGCAATCAACAAGACTAGCCGTTTGAAGGCTGCTGGGCTAACCATCGAGGATGTGGGGGCAGATTTCCTTCTCCGCCATATTTCACCTTGCAGGAGCCAGACATACCTGCCTGGCTGTACAGGGACGCTCCTGACAGGAAGAGATTGCTCCCGGGGTTGGCCAACAACTTGTCAGTTTATGGCCATGGCTGGTTGTGCGACCAACTGTTTGGTCGCTTTGAACTATTCAAACTCCCGACAACCGTCATCCCCCTGAATATTAACTCTGCCCGGGACCAGATACTGAAATGGATTCCAGACTGTAATGCTGAAGGGGTAGCGATCACCTATCAGCTACTCACCTTGGATGAAGAGCTCCAGTGGTCAAACACCCTCGTGGAGAAGGCTACCAGGGTTGAGACTGGGATGTACAAACGCACCTCCTCCGTGGAGGTGGTGTATATTTTGAGGAGGGTCGAGGA
Organism: Triticum urartu; assembly: GCF_003073215.2. Classification (NCBI taxonomy): domain Eukaryota; kingdom Viridiplantae; phylum Streptophyta; class Magnoliopsida; order Poales; family Poaceae; genus Triticum; species Triticum urartu. The sequence continues at coordinate 174,769,182 of NC_053022.1, read as the reverse complement.
GCACAAGGCCGCCTGTCTCGCGGAGATGGCGAAGGGCGTAAAGGCCGGGAAGGGCAAAGGGAAGGCCGAGGACGAAAGTTCTTCCCATGGCGGTAGCGAGGCACATGCCACGAAAGGGGCTACTAGGAAGAACTTGTCGGGGATAATCTTGTGGGGCTAGAGACCCTAGCCATGGCAGCAACAGAGCTTGAGGAGGGGGAGGAAGCTAGTGGGGTGGCGGAGCTCGATGAGGAGTTTTTTGCCGCTGGGCCTCAGGCCCCCGAGCCGGTCCTGGACTAGCGCACCCGCAAATGAGCCGCCACCCCTCCAACCCAGTGCCAGTCGCCAAGACGGTGAAGAAGACCACCACTAAGGCCACTACGGTTGAGGTGGCGTGTCGTCAATCTCGCTTCCTTGCTCGGACCAAGGCTTCCTCCGCCAAGCAATCGACGGACATGGAGGTGGATTCCAGCTCCCACTCTGGCTCGAGCTCTTCACAGAACTCGTCTCCCCCGGAGCCCCCAGCGCCATGCCCGGCACCGAAGCTGCCGGGGAGTTCTGTCCCTCCACCTTCGAAGAGAGGAAGGGAGCCCTCGCCTCCTGTGGAGTTCAACTTGGACTCCATGCTCATCGCAGAAGAGTAAGGAAGATTCCCCTTTTGCGGACATCTTCATGCATACTTGAATGCTCCTCCTGACTAACCTCTTGTTCTTGTTGTTGTCGGCAGGGAAGTAGAGGAGGAGGAAACCCTCGTCCACCGTTCCCGGAAGAGGCTCCGCCATCTTGGGTCATTGATGGGCGCAGAGAGCTCGGCCTTGGCAGGGGCCGATGCAGATGATCCCATGCCGAGCCCCCGGTCCAGCCCTCGACCCGGGGTGGAGATTTGGCCCCATCTGTCGGAGACGACGGGGATGGCCTCCCTGCTCCCTCGGCCGGAGGTGGAGGCGAGGCAACGCAGGGAGAGCCTCTCCCCGAGGGGCATGCTTCTCGCGCCGCTCGAGCGGAGGGGATGTCTACGGAACCTCCAGTGGAGGAGGTCGCGCATGAGGCTGCCATGACTATCACGGCAGATGGCGAAGTCCATGGCCCGGCAACAGACATTGCCGGGGAAACTGAGGTCCCCGCCCGGCAGACTTCTCCAGGTACTTTACTTACTCCTTATTTTGTTCGTGGCTCCGATTGCTTCTCCTGATTTCTCCATTTGCTTAAGACTTCTGCTTCCTCGTTATTCACTGGACTTTTCATGTGCAGCCCCCCCAAGCCAAGGAACCAGAGCTGCTGGGGGTGGTGGCTGATATAGGAAGGACTGCCACGGATGATACCATCGAGATTGCTGCTGCAGAGGGGCAGGACCTTATTGCCGGGGACGCACATGGATCTCTGGAGGTGGTGGAGCGCTCTTCAGAGGATGTCCCAACAAAGAGAGTGGTCGTTGAGGTGAAAATTCCCCTCCAGACTATGGACCCATTCCCCTCCTCCAGGACCGTCGCTGAGACTCCGCCACCCTCCTCAAACACGCTGGCCATAGTGTTGTTGTTTCCTGAGATTAGAACCCGAGGCCCGTCTTTGATGACGCACGCAGAGCTCGATGAAGATCTTCAGCGCCTCCTGGCACCGCTATACCTGGGAGCTAGAAAGGTCGATGACTCACCTGCCATCACAATGGATTTGTCTTTCATGGAGTACATGGCGGTGGGCGTGAAGGAGATGCAGGCCCGGCACAATGAGAAGTGGCAAGAGCTCAAGGAGCGGCGCAGGTCCGCCAACAAGGTGGACCAAAAGCTGAAAGACAAGTGCCTCAAGCTACGCGAGCGGAACGACAAGCAGTTCAAGGTGCTCATGAGGCAGCAAGAGGTGCTCTTGATTACAAGGGAGGATGTCATGGCTCGGGAGATGCGCCTGGCAGACCGGAAGGCATCTCTGGATGCCATAGAGCAAGAGATCTCCCTCCGGGAGGGAAACTTGAAGCCACCCCCCGTGCCTAGGATGAAAGTCTGGAGACTTTGGTGTAGCAATTCACCAAAGAATTGGAGGACAAGCATGGAGCTGCTCTAAGCACCTTCGTTGCTGACTCTGCTGCTCAACTGAAGAAGCTTACTGAAAATCTGGCTGTCGCGTCTACCGCCAAGACTGACCTTGACTGGTAGGTGGCTAAGCTGAATGAGGATCTCAATAGGAGCGTCAAGGAGGTGGAGACATTCAAGGAAGAGGCACGACAGACGGTTGTCCTCCTGGCTGATGCCCAATCACAGCTCTCCTCCAAGACCCAGAGCATCAACGCCGCCAATGGCACCATAAAGGACCTAAAGGCCAGGATCAGCACCTTGGAGAGCGCGACAGAGTCCAGTGAGTCCCGCGAACAGGTGCTGGCCAAGGATCTGGGCACCGCCAAGCGTCTTCGGCAGGATGCAGAGGATATGCTAAAGAATCAGGTTGATTAGGTTAATCTCTGGACCAAGAGCCTGATTGATATGGCCGAGCGTCTTGGTGAACAGGCCGCGGCGATGGATATGGATGGACAAGTCTTCTCGGAAAGATAGCAGGAGGTCCCAACCGTCAAGCTGGGACTCTTCTTCAACGAGCTGATCGAGAAGCTGAAAGTGCATGAAGAGGGGAGGGCTGAGCGCTTCACGACTGAGTCCCAGAGGCTTGCCTGTGACGCTCTCTTCATGGTCTTGAGCAATATTACCTGCCGCCATCTAGACCTCGATCTTGATGATGGATTCAAGAAGCCACTAGCGGGCGCTGATGTCGCAGCCGCTAATGAGAAAGTCGCTCCCGGAGTCGATAGGGTCCTTCACATCTGAACAGCTCCACCTGGCCATCAGACCAAGTATCGGGCCGCTGTTGCTTCGGTGTTGCCCTGTAATGAAACATGATATATATTTTGTGTTTAGTTTCTTTGTCTCTAGTGTTCGCGTAGAACTAATATCTTTTGTTAAATCTTAGTATGCGTGTTTATACCTCTAAGCTTTATTCGCTTGTGCTCGTATGATCCAACCCTACTACTCTAGATGCCTGCTGGTATCATATTGCCGCGATTGTCGTAAGGGTCTGGCCCTTAACAGTCATTTTGGCATGGATGCATCCTGGCAGGTTTTTCCTCTGTAGCTCTCGATGCAGCCTCTCGACCTGCGAGCATGGCTCGGGACAGGACGATGGAGCGATCAAAGAAACTAACCAAGGTTCCGTCGCGTAAGGGTTTTCACGATATGAACACTCACTAAATTCAAGGGATAAACAACCGCTAAAATCCAAAGTTAAATCAACGAGAAGTGATAATGTGGACTTAGCTTTCATTTTAGGCTTCTTTTCCCTTCTGCTGAGCCCCATGCGCTTCGTGTGCTCGCGACGCCCGGAAAGGCGGAAGTCAATCAGGTAGTTTCTTCATTCCCGGCAGGGACCGACACATGTTCCTTGTGGCTGGCGGGCATCGGGGCATGATACGTCTCCAACGTATCTACTTTTCCTAACGCTTTTCCTCTTGTTTTGGACTCTAGTTTGCATGATTTGAATGGAACTAACCCCAGACGGACGCTGTTTTTAGCAGAACTACCATGGTGTTGTTTTTGTGCAAAAATAAAAGTTCTCGGAATGGAACGAAACTTTGCGAGGAATTTTTATACAATAAATAAGAATTTCTGGAGCCAAGACCTACCAGAGAGGGGGACCTGGGTGGGCACAACCCACCAGGGCGCCTCCCCTCTCCTGGTGCGCCCAGGTGGGTTGTCCCCACCTGGTGGCCCGCAAACCCTGAAACCAACGCTATGAAATCCTATTTTTCCAAAAAAAATCAGGGAGAAAGAATTATCGCGATCCACGAGATGGAGCCGCCGTCACCTCCTGTTCTCATCGGGAGGCCAGATCTGGAGTCCATTTGGGGCTCCGGAGAGGGGGGGTCTTTGTTCTTCGTCATGACCAACCCTTCTCCATCGCCAATTTCATGATTCTCCCCACCGGGAGTTAGTAATTCCTTTGTAGGCTCGCTGGTCGGTGAGGAGTTGGATGAGATTCATGATGTAATCAAGTTAGTTTTGTTAGGGCTTGATCCCTAGTCTCCATTATGTTCTAAGATTGATGTTGCTATGAGTTTGCCATGCCTAATGCTTGTCACTTTGGGCCTGAGTGCCATGATTTCAGATCTGAACCATTTATGTTATCACCATTATATCCATGTTCTAGATCCGATCTTGCAAGTTATAGTCACCTACTATGTGTTATGATCCGGCAACCCCAAAGTGATAATAGTCGGGACCACTCCCGGTGATGACCGTAGTTTGAGGAGTTCATGTATTCACTTTGTGTTATGTTCTGGTTCTCTATTAAAAGGAGGCCTTAATATCCCTTAGTTTCCAATAGGACCCCGCTACCATGGGAGGGTAGGACAAAAGATGTCATGCAAGTTTTTTCCATAAGCACATATGACTATTTACGGAAAAGATGCCTACATTATATTGATGAACTGGAGCTAGTGCCGTATCGCCCTAGGTTATTACTGTCTCATGATGAATATCATCCAACAGGTCACCTATCCAATGCTTATGAATTTATCTTATATTTTTCTTGCTAAGTTACTACTGATATCATCACTGTTACACTTTCTACAAAATTACTTCTATCACCATTACTGTTACCGTTGCTGCTGCTACTATTATCAAAACTATCATACTACTTTGCCGCTGATCACTTTGCTACAGATAATTAATCGCCAGGTGTGGTTGAATTGACAACTGAGCTGCTAGTACCTTCAAATATTCTTTGGCTCCCCTTGTATCGAATCTATAAATTTGGGTTCAATACTCTACCCTCAAAAACGGTTGCGATCCCCTATACTTGTGGGTTATCAAGACCTTTGTCTGGTGTCGTTGCCGGGGAGCATAGCTATATTTGTTGAATCACTTGGGATTATTATCAATTTATCACTATGAAGAATCTAAAGATGCTAATACTAAGATTTTTCCCTCAAAGACAAGGGGAGGTATGGAATTGCCATCCAGTTTTGCTTTAGATTCACCTTTTGTTATAAATAAACTTGCAACACTACCACATGTTGTTAATCCTGATATGTCGCAAGTTATTGATGATGCTACTTCTGATATGGATAATGCTTATGATGATGCTAGTACCTTGCTTGATAATGATGATGTGCCACTTAGTGAATTTCTTGATAAACAAATTGCTAGAGTAATACAACCTGATGTTGTTGAATCTCATGATGAGCTTGAAACTGAACCTCCTGAAACACCTGGTAGAACTAGCCTTCCTAGATATGAATTGCATAAGGTACCGGAAGGTTATGTTATGAATGAGGAGACAACTAGAGATATTCTTGATTGCAGAGATAGAGATGATCTTGGGAAATTATTATGCAAGTATGAAGAAAAATCTCTGAATGCTAGAATGAAATATGATCCTAAGTTTGCTACTTCACCTATCTTTATTGATGATAAGGACTAGGAAATCTCTGTCGACCCAGAGATAATTACTTTGGTTGAATCTGATCCTTTCCATGGTTATGAAACCGAAACTGTTGTGGCACATCTTACTAAGTTGAATGACATAGCCACCCTTTTTACCCATGATGAGAAAACTCACTATTACCTTATTCTCAAATTATTTATGTTCTCGTTAAAGGGTGATGCTAAAGCTTTGTACAATATCTTGCTCCTGGTTGTGTGCATAGTCCCCAGGATATGATTTATTACTTCTCTGAAAAATATTTCCCTGCTCATAAGAAACAAGCTGCCTTGCTGGAAATATTTAACCTTGTGCAAATTAAAGAAGAGAGTCTCCCACAAGCTTGGGGGAGGCTTTGTCAATTATTTAATGCTTTGCCTGATCATCCTCTTAAGAAAAATAAAATACTTGATATCTTCTATAATGGACAAACCGATGCTTCTTAGGGATTTCCTAGATAGTTGTGCTGGTTGTGTTTTCAGGGAACGAACTATTGGGCAAGATGAGGAATTATTGAATAATATATTGAAAAATTATGATGATTGGACTCTTCCTGAATCACTGCTAAACCCACTTCGAAGAAGAGGGGTATATTATATCTCAGTCTTGAAGATATGCAAGAGGCAAAGAAATCTATGAAGGAAAAAGGTATTAAAGCTGATCATGTTAAAAATTTACCTCCTATTGAAGAAATACATGGGCTTAATACACCACCACTTCCTAAGGTGGTAGAGGTAAATTCTCTTATGAAGCTCAATGATAATGACAATCCTCACTATATGCATCCTAGCCATTGCCTTTATGAGTTTGAAAACTACATTAGAAAATAAGATCACTTCAATGCAAATGTTATGAAACAATTGAAATACAATTATGATATGATTGCTCACTTGAGTGACTTGTTATTTAGAATCTCAAATGATGTTAGAGTTGTTAGAAAGCATGCTTCTATGGTTCAAACTCAGTTAGAACAAGTTGTTAAATCTCAAAGGAGTTGCTTGATGAAATGAATAATAATATACATGATTCTGCTGTTATAGTTGCAACTAGAGGAGGTAAAATGACTCGGGAACCACTTTATCCTGAGGGACACCCAAAAAGAATTGAACAAGAATCAAAAAGAGCTAACACTAGTGCACCTAGTTCTTCTAAAAAGAAAAGGAGGAAGAAAAATGATAGGACTATGCATGCTCCTAGTGAACCTGAAATAGAGAAACCTCCTGATAATGATAATGAAACTTCTATCTCTGATGCTGAAACTCAGTCTAGTAATGAACATTCACCTAGTGACAATGAAAAAGATAATGCTGATGTTCATGAAAATACTCAACCAAATGATAAAGAACCGGACAATGATGTTGAGATAGAACCACCTATTGATCTTGATAACCCATAACGTAAGAATAAAAGGTATGATAAAAGTGACTTTGTGGCTAGAAAACAGGGTAAAGAAAGAGAACCGTGGGTTCAAAAACCTATGCCTTTTCCACCTAAGTCAGCTAAAAAGAATGATGATGTAGAATTTGAACGCTTTGCTGAAATGTTGAGGCCAGTCTTTTTGCGTACTTGCTTGACTGATATCTTGAAAATGCCTCCTTATGCAAAGTATATGAAAGACATCATCAATAATAAGAGAAAAATACCGGAAGCTGAAATCTCCACTATGCTTGCTAATTATACTTTTAATGATGGAGTACCTAAAAAACATGGAGACCGGGAAATACCAACTATACCTTGATCTATCAAAAAGAATTATGTGAAAACTACTTTGTGTGATTTAGTAGCTGGTGTTAGTGTTATGCCTTTCTCTTTATATAAAATACTTGATTTGAATAAACTCACACCCACTGAAATATCTTTGTAAATGGCTGACAAATCAACTGCCATACCTATCGGTATTTGTGAGGATGTGCCCGTTTGTCGAATCTTGGGTTCCGACAAACCGTTGAGGTTCGAACACTGGGGTGCGCACAAAGTGTTCCTCCACTCTAGTTCGCTCGCTCGACGATCCCACGGCCTAGCTCGACGAACCCAAGGAACACGAGACACAGATGTTTATACTGGTTCGGGCCACCGTTGTGGTGCAATACCCTACTCCAATGTGGTGGTGGTGGATTGCCTCGAGGGCTAGGGATGAACTAGTACAATGCATGAACTACCTCCTGAGGAGAGGTGTTCTTGAGCTCGATGAGCTGGTGTGTGTGAGGATGGTCTAAATGATCCGTCCTTTGCTACGGTGGTGGCTAGCCTTATTTATAGAGGCCCTGATACTCTTCCCAAATGTTAAGCGGGAAGGGATGCAACAACGACCAAGTTTGAAGGGGGACAACTATTACAAGCTATATTGACAAAAAGTGGTCTTTGCCTGCCAAAGGCTCTGGTGTGACGCTGTCATGGGCTTCGCAATGACCTCCGTCCTGCTGTCCTCCTGGCCTTGGTCTTGTTGCAACGATAAGGAAACCTTTGCCTGATGCATCGATACTCCTCGCCTGCACCTGCCTCTTTAGCACCAAAGAGGAAACTGGTACACTGCGCCCGCTGGCGCCCGCCTGGCCTTGGTCGTCATGGCTCACGTCACGTGAACCTCATGAGGTGCCTCTTGCATAGATATCTCCGCTCCTCGGGAGCTAGCCTAGTGAGGCTGCCCCCAAGGAGGTCTTGGCGTCGTCCGCCTCATGAGGATTGACCCCTTGCGAGGGTCTTGAGTTGCGGCTATAGATGATGGGCCATACCAGGCCATTGGTGGAGCCACGCCATGGGCCGCAGGCAGGCAAGTCTGGGTACCCTCATTCCTAGGACGCTGACAGTAGCCCCCGGGCCCAAGGCGTGCTCAAGCTTGGCTTCGAGGCGAAGCCAAAGGGCAAGTGCGGAGCGCCGCGGGCCCCAACCGCCTGTGGCCTTGGTCGCCGCATGGTGATTGACGTGACGTGGGCGCCTCCGCTTCCCCATGCTGCCTCGGCAACTATCCTCATCTGACAAAATGCTGGTGCATGTCGCGGAGCCTTCATTACCTTCCTTCATCTTGCCCCAGATTCCCTTTCTCCTTCTTGCCCCGAGAGACTCCAGATCTGCACAAACTTCTCCCCGAGCCTGCAGCCGATGGCGTCCGACAAAGCAAAGGCTGTGCCCTCGCACTCCTGGTATGTACCGGCCTTGAGCGCGCCCAATATCTCAGTGAAGAACCTCAGCACCATGCTCCTGATGACGGCGGAAGGCAGCAACGAGGGGGCGAAAGACCGTGCTCTGGGCTGGCTCCGCCGAGCTAGAGGCCTTAGATGGAACCTTCTATCCCTTCTTCATGAATAGCATCCTTGCAGGGTTGGCCCCCCATTCTCGGACTTCTTCTATACCATCGTCAGCCACTACAAGCTGCACGCCCTTCATCTTCATCCCAACTCCGTCCTCCTCTTGTAAATCTTCGCCTTTTATTGTGAGGCATTTGTGGGGGTGATGCCGTCCGTGGTGTTGCTTCGCCATTTCTTCTCTCTGGATCAAGGAGGGCGATTGCTTGGGATGCGCCAACTTCGTCGCGGCTAACGGGGTCAACGCGCTCTCGAAGGCTGGGAAGATGGCTGAGGGCTTCAGGAGCAAGTGGGTCCTCATGGACGCCAAGTGCACCCACACTCAGCTAGTGCTGCCGACGAAGATGCCCTCGCCTCACGAACGATGGCTCGGCGCGACGCTCACCGACCCTCAGGCGAAGCACGTGTTGGAGAAGATGACTGCCGACCTGAAGCCTGACGACCCGAAGGCTGAGAAGCTGATGGGGGCATGATCGTCAAGGAATTCCTGACACAACCGGACATCTTGTCGGACGAGGGCCTAGGCAAGGCCCTCCACCTTCAGGTCGGGGACAACCAGCGGTATCCGCCGGACACCCATATTCCCCTGTATCGCCGCCCAGATTGGGCGGAGGTGGCTGCAACCATGCCTGTCTTCGATGGGCGCGGGCTTGTGCCGCTAGCGCTTTCTGAGGCTCTAGTGGTGGAGGCCCTTGTGTTGGTGTCTTCTGGCAGTTCTGGCGAGGAGGAGAGGCCCAACTTGGAGGCGACCCAGGAAGGGGAGGGAGAGACTTCTCCTTTCACGGCGGATCTCCTCCGCGCCCTTCCTGACAATGACGAGGCCGGCAACCATCCGGTGAGGGAGCCCCTGCCCCCCGCTGGGGTTACCATGAGGTCCAGGGGCACTCCTCTGAAGAAGTCGCAGGTCGGGATCCCGACGAAGAGCAGGTCGGCGCTGGTCTCTTGGGGCGGTGCCCCCATCCTGACGTCGACCGGTGCTACCGCAGGGCCAGCTACCGCGACCTCCTCTGCTCCTGGGGCTCGCACGCCGGCGCTCCAGTCTAGGAACTCTTCGGGCTTTGTGCTTCAGAAGAGGCTGAGAGATTACGCCGCCGTGGACCAGTAAGTGCTTGGTCCTGATTCTATTCCTGCTCCTGTCACTGCTTTTTGACGCTTTTCCCTTGTGCCACCAGGCCAACGCTGGCGGCAAAGAAGAAGAGAGAGGGAGCGGCCGCACCCCCGGGACCCAACAGCCTGGCACGACCGCACCTCTCCTGGCGTGGGAGAGCAGCGACGGCGCTCGCGCCTCCCCGGCCCAGTCATCCTCGTGAGGCCCGGAGGACCGATCTCGGGAGAAGGCGACCTTCACAGCCAAGTCGGCTCCAGAGGCGTCAGCTTCCAGCTCGACTGCCGAGGTCCCAAGGGCGCAGGAGCCCCCAGCTCCTTCTGCCGCCACCAACTCGCAAGTCCTGGCGATGACGCTCTCTTCTCCTCATCCCATCGCACCGCAGGACCGTGATCCTTCTGCTTCGCGTGACGCTCTGGAGGAGGCTCATTCCACACTGACCCAACTTCGGGCCGATCTTCAGGGCACCGACTGTCGCCTGGCGTCAGGGCGCCTGGAGTTGATCGCGGAGTGGCTGCAATCCAATGCATCCATAATGGCGGCCTGGGGTCAGGCCATGGCAGCTTCCGAGGAGGGTAAGTGGGCCGCTGACCTGGCCGCCGCTGCCCGCGAGGCGGCGCTGAAGGATGCCGACGCTGCCAATGAGCGCTGCCGGGTTGTGGAGGGCGAGCTGGAGAACTTGCGCAATGAGTGTGCTGCCGCGGCTTGCCAGCATGAGGCACGAGAGGAGAAGCTGAAGGCTCGAGAAGAAGAGGTCACCGGCCGCGATGCTGAGCTGGAGCGGCTGGTGCAGGCGTAGGCCGCGGAACGCGACTGCCTAGAGAAGCTGGAGAAGAAGGTGGATGCAGAGAAGGTCCTGCTGGAAACCAAGACGAAGGTTCTTGATGGGGATCGCGTGACCTTCAAATCTCTTGAGGAGAGATCCTGTGAGGCACTGCGGGAGCTCTACGAGATGGTCCTGGAGAAACCGCTGGTGACTGATGACGAATGTCCTGCCCAGCTACTTCCTCATCTCGTCACGGTGCTTGAGGGCGTCCTCAACGGAATCGGCCCCATGGTGGAGGGGGAAGCACGGGCGCTCTCCTCACCGGCCCTGACGCGCGTCCTCAACCACCTTCACCTTTGTGATCCTAATGCCGAACTTGGTGTCCTGCTCGAGCCTGTGGATGGAGAGTGTTGCGCGGCTGTTGCCGAATCCGTGAAAGGCCAAGTGGAGGCCTTGTTGAATAAGTTTCTTGCCATCGACCCCGCGCCCTCGGCCGATTGTGCCACCGGTCCTGCGACCAAGGCCTATGACACGGGTGATGGCGATGCTGCCGACAGGAGGGCGCTTCCTGACGACGGCGCCCAAGGCTGAAGAGGAGGCTTGCTAGTGAACAATGGTGCTCCTTCCCGTTTTTACTTCTCCTATGATATGCAACGTGCCTCGTGGAGGCGTCAAAACTTCTGTTTGGTGTTTGAAGAACAATATGTCTTGTAATAATTAGGATTCTGTGATTTCCTTTCCGTTGCTTGATGTTCTACGTCGACAAGGCCCGGTCCCGCACGTGCCTCAGCCGCCATTGGGCCGTCCGGATCGCCAGGACGAGACCAAGGGGTGAGGGGCTACGTGACCAGTTAGGCTCGTGAGTCGCGATGCTCAGGAGTCCCCTTCGATGTTCAAACAGCCTTCGGAAAGGAAACGTGGGCCTTGGTGTTCTACTTCGGCAGGGCCCAGCCCCGCGTGTACCTCAGCCGCCGTTGGGTCGTCCGGATCACCAGGACGGGACCAAGGGGTGAGGGGCTACGTGGCCAGTTAGCCTCCTGCGTCGTGATGCTCAGGAGCCCCCCCTGACGTGCAAACAGACCCCCATACCTTTCCTCCCCGTGATCCCGCTTAGGAGGGACGCGTGACGGCCAGGTCCGAGGGACCTGGCAGGGTGGCATGTGCCAGGCGTGACCTGAGTGCAGCCCCCGTGCCCACCCCCTCGCACGACTCTCCCGAGGGGGAAGTGTTGCGACGAGGCTGGACACTGAGCCATGAGGCTCCCTAAGGTTGATGCTGTTGGATCGTGGGTTCCGGCAAACCCTTGAGGTTTGAACACTGGGGTGCACACGAAGATCTCTCTCTCTCTCTCTCACTCACTCTTGCAATGATCTCTAGGTCTAGCTTGTCAGTGTCTTGGGAACGGGGGTCCCAGACTTGCCTGCCTACAGCCCACGACGTGGCTCCACCGGCGGCACTGTACAGCCCATCTTCACCAGCAAACACTCAAGACCCTCGCGAGGGGCCAAGCCTCGTGAGGCAGACGACACAAGACCTCCTCGAAGGCGGTCTCACCAGGCTGGCTCGCGAGGGGAGGAGAGATCAAGGCAAGGGGCACCTCACGAGGTCCCCATAACGCAAGCCATGACGACCAAGGCTAGGCGGGCACCAGGCGGGCGCCAGCGCACGCAATGTCCCTGTTTCCTCTTTGGTGCTAAATAAGCAAGCGTAGGCGCGGAGTCCCGAGGCATCAAGCAAAGGTTTCCATATCGGTGCAAAGAGACCAAGACCGGCAGGACGGCAGGACAGAGGTCACCTTGGAGCCCAGGATGGTGTCACCACCAGACCCTTTGGCAGGCGAAGACCATCTTTTGACAGGATAGCTTGTACTAGCTGTCCCCCTTCAAACTGGCCGTTGTGGGATCCCTTCTCGCCTAATATTTGGGGAGAGGACCCGGGCCTCTATAAATAGGACTAGCCACCACCTTAGAAGGGGGACGATCCTCTACGCATCAACTCACCGAGCACAAGAGCACCTCTCGTCAGGAGGCTGTTCTTCCCTTGTAACTATTCATCCCCAGCACAAGAGGCAATCCACCACACCACACTGGAGTATGGTATTACACCACATCGGTGGCCTGAACCAGTATAAACTTGTGTCCCTTGTTCTGCGGGTTCGACGCGCTAAGACTTGAGATTGTGGTGAGGGCGAGAGCTAGATGGGGAGAGATCTTCGTGCGCACCCGAGTGTTCGAACCTCTAGGATTTTGCCGGAACCCGAAATCCGACATTTGGCACACCAGGTAGGGGTGCGCCAAAGCTCCACCTCTCCGCTTGCTCCGTCCAGCTTCATGGCGGACTCCACCCCTCCGGTTAGGCCGGCGTGCGCCTACGGATGCGCCGCGGACGTTCCGGCCTTCACCAACACCTTGCGGCAGGTGCGGTGGCCGCGCAAGTTCAAGCCAGAGATGCCACCCCGCTATGATGGCATGACAGATCCGGCGGCCTTCTTGCAGATGTATGAGAAGGCCATCCTCGAAGCCGGAGGCGATGACCAGGCCATGGCCAACTGGTTCCCCCTGGCCGTGGCCAACGCTGTCGGCGTTCTGGGAACGGGGGTCCCCGGACTTGCCTGCCTGCGGCCCGCAGCGTGGCTAAGCCAGCAGGCCGTATGGCCCATCTTCATCAACAAGGCATCCAAGACCCTCGCGAGGGGCCGACCCTCGTGAGGCGGACGATGCAAGACCTCCTCTGGAGTGGTCTAGTCGGGTAGGGTTACGAGGAGTGGAGATATCAAGGCGAGGCGAACCTCACGAGGCTCTCATGACGTGAGCCATGACGATCGAGACCAGGCGGGCGCCAGCGCGCGCAACGTTCTTGTTTCCTCTTTGGTGCTAAGGAGGCCAGTGTAGGCGAGGAGTACTGAGGCATCAGGAAAAGGTTGCCATATCGGTGCAACAAGACCAAGACCAGAAGGACGATAAGACGGAGGTCATCGTGGAGCCCAAGACGGCGTCATCACCAGAGACTTTCGCAAGTGGAGACCACCTTTGTCACGATGGCTTGTACTAGCTGTCCCCCTTCAAATTTGCCCGCCGTTGTTGGCTCCCTTCCCGCTAAATATTTGGGAAGAGGACCAGGGCCTATATAAGTAGATCTAGCCACCACCACGAAAGAGGAGGAGAGAGACAGAACGAGGGGAGAAGGACGAAGAGAGATCACTCTCACCCACACAAGTTAGCCAAGCACGAGAACACCTCACCCTCAGTAGGTTGTTCTTCCCCTTGTATTGTTCATCATCAGCCCAGGAGGCAATCCACCACCACACACTGGAGTACGGTATTACACCACAAAGGTGGCCCGAACCAGTATAAATCTTGTGTCTTTTTGTGTTGCGAGTTCGTCGAGTTCGTCCGCGAGATCTTAGCAAGCTAGGGCGTAGATCGGTGGGAGGAAAAGACTTCGCGCACACCCCAGTGTTTGAAACTTAAGGGTTTGCTGGAACCCCACATCCGACATTTGGCGCGCCAGGTATGGGTGCACCGGAGCTTCTTCTTCGCCAATCGACTTGCAGACGCTCCGCGGCCATGATGTCCGACGGACCAAGAGCTGACTCCGACCGCTGGGCAGCTCGGTCGGCGCCGCCCGCCTATGAAGACCTCAACCCCGTGCTCCAGGCAACAAGAGCACCGTCGAATCCTGCGGGGCACGGGCGACGCGACTAGGCATCGTCTACCCTCACCCCACGGCAGGTGCGAGCCGCTGGCAGAGCAGCAAGCCACGCCGTGGAGACGGCGCCGCACTCACGGCGGGAATAGGCAAACACGCGGGCAGCACACACCGTGGCAAGGGAGCTGCTACGGTGCCGGTTGATGGAAAGCGGCCGGGACACACTGCTGGAATGCGTTGCCGAGCTGCTGGACGCGGCGGCCTCGGGAGCCCCGCCCTTCCGCCATCAGCTCCCTCCTCAGACCGCTGCGGGGACTCTCGGCGGACCACGCCGCGACCACGCGCCATCAGGTGCGCCAGGGGGCTTTGTCCACACCAGCATGGCCGGCGGCACCTGGGGCTCTGCCGTCCCCATACCGCCCGCAACAAGCATTAGCACAAGCGTTGCCTTCCATGGCCCAAGTGGGACGCCGCGCTATCACCCCCAGGACATCATGCTGGGCCGGGCGACATGGAGTGTGGGGCATTACAGTGAAGTGTTCGGGGTAGCATCCCCGGAGGCCTACGTGCCCCGCATGACGGACCAGGAGTACACACCGGAAGACGACCCTGGCTCGTTCGTTGGAGAAGGTTGGGAAGAAGGGACATTAGGGGTCGAAACCTTCCAGGAGCTGTCGGGGAACCACCACGACCGCGTGTGGGATGACCACTACTGGGTACCCCTAATCCCTCAAGAGCAAGCTTAGGCTAACCATGATTCGCAGGAGGAACAGATCACCGCAACGGCCGGCGGCCCCATTGTAACAGCCTGGATTTTTGCCCTTTTCTTTTTCCTTTGATTTTCTAGGATTTCCTGTTTTGATTTGCTTTTCCATGGCTATGAGGGTCTGAAACTTGGGAAGATCATGTCTTCCTAGGTTATCTAGTGGCTTGTCACCCTCATCATCATCTCAAGATCGTCTCATTTCCATCCTTGACCTAACCCAAAATTCTTTTGTTGGTGATATTCCTTTTCTGATAAAGGAATAACCCTTAAAACCCTAGGTTGTGAAGCAACCTATATTTCTGTCACTCCTAAAATTCCCAAATAATTCTCATAAATTGCCTAGGTCACATCTTCCTCAAATATGGCAAAATATTTCATTGCCATGTTCAAAGATAATCCTCCAATAATTCTTTTCCTATTCTGTCCTAAATGGCACTTTTGCAAAGGAAGTGCTATTTATATTTGCTTGATTGACCCCAAACTTCTTGGACATCTTTTCCTGTCCATATCATTGGCTCATGCCAAAATTCATCTCAATTTGCCAAGTAAATATTTTTCAGCAATTTTCCAAAGTTTCTGTCCAGGAAGGAACTTTGTGAAGGAGCTATATTCTAGGCATATCCAAATGAGTTGCAATTTTGCAGGGTCTTTCCTAGGGTCAAATAATGACTATTCACCAAATATGAGCTCATGTAACTCATCTATGTGAGCCCAGCTCCAAATCTTAGTATATGGTCAGATTTTCAGTTTGTGAAGCAACCATATTGTATATTGCTTCAATTGAGCTGAAACTTTACCAGGACAAGTTCTACCTATATAAACTACTCCCAACAAGTTTTACCTCAATTGGTTGATCCAATTACCCTGTGTAATTTTTCCAAGTTTCTATCCAGAATGAAGCTTTGTGAAGCAAGTGCCACTTTGGTATTTCCGAATGGCATGAAATTTTTACAGCAGATTCATATCATCATAAAACCCCTCTCTGCCAAATTTCAGCTCACAGAGATCAAGTATGTGAGTGCATCATGCAAATCCCCAATTCTGGCCAGTTTTGCACTTTCTACTGCAACCACCATCTAAGCTCCTCCTCTTAGTCTGATTTTTGGTGATCAACATTACCTTAGTGTGTGATCATCGCCAGACAAACTCTTTACCTTGTTACCCTGCTGGTTTAACCACAGCAAGTTACAAACACCTTCTTACTGATTTACTTTTGGAGCTAAGTGCAAATATCTTCTTTGCCCCTGGACCAATTTATTTCTTCAGTTCGACTAAGGGCACCAGGGTCCATCCACTGGACATGGTTGGCCACGCCAAAGAGTGCCTCTTGCGCCAGTGCGCGTGGTGATCACGCTTGCGTCATGGCTGCAGGCATGCTCTGGCTTGTTCCGGCCACAATGCTCGTCTCCTCCCTCCTTGTCTCGACCTCAATTCATGTCCTGGAGCTTCCCCGTGATCGACTGCATCTCCCTGCATCGGAGCCTCGTCGTCGTTCGCCATTAATGTGCCGCTAGAGCAGTGCCCGTGCTGTGCTCAGCCCCTGACCTCCATTAGTGCACTGCTCCAGCTCGATTGTGAGCACCAGAGCCCTTCCCGCGGCTATTTAAGCGTGCCCCGAGCCCCTCCGCAGCTCATCCACTCCTCACTTGCCTCCCTAGCCCACCGGAGTCCTCGGCCCCTCCTCTTTTCGCTGGAGTTCGCCTCGGCCGCCTCGGTTCCTCCTTGGTTCCGGTGTGCCTTGTCCCTCTCCTCTCCTCCTAAGTTGTCCACGAGCCTCCCCTCGTCTTCGCGAGTCGCCCCGACCCCTTTCCCCCTCGCCGGAGTGCCTCTGGCTGCAAGCCCCGAGTTCGGTCGTCGTCTCCGCCTCTCGGCCGCTTCCTTGTCCGGCCTCCCCGAGCATCTTCTTGCCTCTTCACCACCACCAACGGACTCCTCGTGCTCCGGCGGTCCACCCCACCACCTCGACCTCGCCGGAGTCGTCCCTCATCACCGGATACCCCCTCTGCCCGACACCACTGCCTCCTCCCGTCCTCCTCCCGTCGCCGCACCTCCACGCCTCCCCGGTGCCCGCCACCCCTGGGGATGGACGCGGCCGTCTCCTGCGGTCCTGCCGGTGGCCTCGCCTCGGCCAACGGTGGCCGGAGCCGGCCGGGCCACCGCCGGCCTCGCTCTGCCTCGCCTCCTCTGTTCTGTCGAGGAACAGAACGAGAGGAGGATGAAGACGCACGCCTGGTCCCTCCCCCTGCCCGTGGGCCCCACCGGTAAGCGGCACAAGCCCGGACCTAGTTGTTTTTAAGTGGAGACATTTTCTTGAAATGCGTTTTCACTTTATGAAAGTGTATTTCCTTCCTCTTTTGTCCAAAATGCGTTTTCCCTTTAGGGAAGCGTGTTCTCTTCTTCCGCGGCTGAAAATACGTTTCCCTTTTCAGAAAACGTATTCGGCCCGAAGGCACGTTCAGTTTTCTCCCAGGGGCCTATTTGCTGAAGTTTGCTCATAGATTGGTCCCTGATCTTCTACACCTCATAACTCCGCAACCGTAACTCCGACTGAGGCGAAACCAGCTCTCACTTCTTCGTCTCGTCGAGCTCTATCTTTTGGTAACATTCTCACCAGGTGGTTTCATAGTGAAAATGACCATTGTGCCCTTGCATCTAATCAGCGTCCTCCGAGAGAAACCCGTCCGACGTTTCATTCCGCGGCTTCAGCGCACTTCTTCCTGGAGTCTCCGTCACCCCAGGCAAGCCACGATACCCACTTGGATGATAGTCATGCAGTAGCCATGGTTTTCAACTTGAATATTTATTAAATGATTGCTTGTTTAAAATATGGTTATCGTTGTTTCGGAAATGCTTCTGGGATTGTGCTTACTTGTTTGTTATGTTGTTATGGACCAGGTTATCCTGCCCTGCTAGTTGCTAGTATTGCTTTCATATTGCCATGCTTGATAGTAGTACATATTGGGTTGGTTATGTTCTTCGGTACATGATTAACATCGGTTATTGAGTACTGTTACTATGCCTTGTTCCTTTGCTGTTAGTTGGTTAAGTGTTACTCGGTAATATTATTGATGAGTTCTTGCATGTTATTTATGGTTGATGATAATGGTCATGTTATTCTATGAGTAGTGTTGCACTTGTAATATTTATGCTCGTCATTATGCCATGTTCAGTTGGAGATTATTTCATAGTTGATGTGGTGGATAGTTATGTTGCATCCCGTGATTATGTTGATATCATGCTCATGCATTGTAATTGCATCATGTTATTTTATCATGGCTCGGCATTTTGCATTCAAGTTTAACCGGATTTAATTGAACTTGAACAACTGTTGGCTAAGTCATGGTGCCGCCAGATCGAAACTGACCAGTGCAACCACACTTACCATTTGGGTAAGGTCCTAACTGTGTCTATTGTCGTGCATCTCGCCAGTGCCTCCAACTAGGGAAGGTTATGGGCGTGCGGTACCCTAGCCCAGTAAGCAGACATAACCTTGTGTGCCTGTTGTTTTTATTTTTATGGATTCGGTCCTCGTGAGGGAGTTTTGACCACGACGGTGGTTGGGGTGTCTTTGGTAGACACGGGGCCACCCAGGACTAGCCTAGTTGGGAGTGGGTCGGAGTGGCCGGGAGAGTGTCACGGCAGTAGATCGGTTTTGTCAAAACACCGTTGGTCCACCCGAATGGGAGTGTGAGGCCATGGGTTCCGTGGTGTGGGTACAGTGTGCTACCTCTGCAGAGTGCATATTAAACCTATCGATAGACAAGCCCACGGATAAGGGCCCAGTTCGTGTCGGTCCCACCGTGAGTCAACATTATTAATAATAAATTGATTAATGACAACCTCGGTTCGGTGATGAAATAAGTTGGTGGTGATCTCCGTAAGGATCACATAGCCGTAAGGATCATGAGTTACTTTGGTTGTGATCGCCGGAATGATCACCGTGGTATCGAGGATACCGAGTTGTTGGATATTCGTGATGTTGTGCGAGAAATCATGGGTAAATATCAAGCTTCTTGTGATCATTTAATGATTACTACGGTATTGTTTATACCAAGCTTGATTTGATCCTGAGATGATCGTGTAATGTCCGAGGTGGGTAAGTGATGCGCGTGATGGTTACGAGATAACCCGAGCAGAATAATTGGTGCATATAGTGTCATCATGTTGCATGCTAGTATCGTCATATTTATATGTTCATGTTATGTTCATATTGTTCTAGCTGTATCAGGTTCATATTGCCTTTGGATTCTTAGTGACTATTATGATTATTTTCATGATGGTATCTGGTATTATTTGGAGTATTACTTTGGATATCATGTGCTCATGTCATGTTGTTATAATGATCTCATGTTAATTCCTGCTTAACCTGTAATTGCCATGCCGTTGTTTGTCTTGAATGCTTCTGGTTATTGTGAGCTTGCAAGTACATTCAATGTATTGACCTGGCATGTCATGCCAGCTTGCAGGTCGTGCCTGGATTGCTTGCTTGTTTGGTGTTGTTCCTGTGTTCACGAGCTAGGATAAACGTTCAAGCCAGAGTCCCTGCGGATTGGAGTCCATCATCGCCGTTTGTTGTTCCGCTGCCAGTAGTTGTTCCACTGCTTCGAGTATTATGCTACTTGTATAGAGCAACCGTGGTTGGCGTAGTGTCACCATGCCGATGTTATTCATTGTAATATTGAAACCCTTGTAATCATATTCGTGTTGTAATAGAGAGCTGGTTTTTTCTATGCTAAGCAGTGCCGTATTCCAGAAGACTTCACCTCGATCTCTGGGCTGGAATACGGGGCGTTCCGGTTTTCTCTGAGCCGAGGTGCCACAGCACTTGGTATCAGAGTAGGTCTGGCTGTAGAGCGTCCTAGTCTGCTGGAACATTAGAAAACGGTAGCATAGGGTCTGGTTGTTGCCCTTGCTTGTTGCATTTGATTGTTGCATTTGTTTGCTGCATATAGTCTTACTGCGGTTACCATTAACCCTTGTTTCATGCGTAGATGGCGGTCAACTTCCATGAGCTCAGTGCTCTTCCCTTAGCTTCCGGTGTTGTTCCTATTGAGTTCAGCCCCACTCCCGCGCCTCTCATCTTTGCCGCCCTCCTTGGCGGCATGTGGTGTAGTATTTATCCCTTCGGAGATCCACCTCATTATCAAGTATTCCAGTTTTCTGCTGGAGGAAGAATTCGGAAATATGTTGCTCATGTTCATCTGTCAGCCCTGATTCCTGTCGGTAAGCGCACCTACAGTTTCCACGGTGGTTACGGCGCTACTCCTGAGCATGCCGTTCAGCTCGCCGCAATGGCAGGAGTCACCGGTCTTCGTCACCAAGAGAGCATGGTGCAGGAGAACCGTGCTTATCAATATTATCCCACCATTGCCGAGAATCCTAGGCGAATCCAATTTCCCTCCGTCAACCCTCGAGACGACCCGGCTATCCTAGCCATGTCTTGTTACATGACGGCCGAGTGTCTTCTTATTTCTGAGTTAGTCCGGGATGCCATTCGGACCAGGAGATTGCTTGGTGTCGCTTTACCTCAGTCTCCGCCAGCTTCTCCAACTCCTCCGCCACGTCCATCCGGAACTTCATAGTTAGTGGTTCCACTCGCTACTCCCTTAGCTTCCTCGTCAGTTCGCGAGCGTTTGCTCAAGCATAGGATGTAGTCCTTCGTGTAGCGCTTGTGCATCTGCTGTAGTATCATGCTTGTGTGTGTCTGTGTGGGGCAACTTTGTATCTTGTTTGTTGTGTGCTATGTTGCAATAAATTGTTTTCTCGTGCTTTTTTGTTTTGAATCCTCGGTGTTACCCCCTTATGGAAATTATTCCTCGACCGACACCGAATTAGAAGGGCCCGTAAGCAGTACAGATATATACCAAGGAAGTCAGTTAAAATCAATGAGGTTTTCAGCCGGCATCATTGTATTGCACACATCCGTCCGGATACAAATTGCATTTTGATCAGACTTTCAGCAACAAGTACCTGTCAGAGATACACTTTATCACAGCAAAGATTAAATCAGCAAGAGAACAAAATTGGATCGATAGTGCATTTCAAGTCAAAGGTATGGGCTATGCACAATGGTTGAATCTGACATAAGTCAAAATTCAAATATTGCGATAGCCAGAAGTCAGTCCAATTGCGCGGTGAATTCAGTAAGGACAGTCAGACAATTCTTGTCATATCAATAATCAACTGCCGGACTGACAAATATATATATATATATATATATGTCATTCCCATCACTAAGAAAATCAGTCCCATCCTTCTCCACAATGTATTGACAAAGTGTACAAAGATAAGGTTCCCGATCTGCATCGATAGGGTATGAATGGATTCCCATGCAAGATATTCAGTCTTCTCGATAAAATACTGCAAAAGCTTCAGGCATAAGGTACCGAGTCTTCCCTAGCAAGTCTTTAAGGGGGAAGCTTATAAGGTACGATACCCCGATCTCCTAAATAAGATATCCATCGATGGCTTCGAGCATAAGCCCCCAAACCTTCCTCAACACGATACCCCGATTTCTTCCGAACGCAAGCTTCTGCAACAATTTGGTCTGAAACAAAAATTAGTCAGAACAAAGGTATGCCTTGAGAATCAGATATTCGTTCATTCAGTATGCTGCCAAGTCCATGCAAGTCTCTCAATGAAGAATTCATGGTACACATCTGAAAACCTCACCGGTTATTTACGAAACAAAAACCAATGGGTGATGCCATAATCAACAAGTCTTGAAGGAAAGACACATTGAGACCATAATCTTGGCAGTGATTATAAAAATCAGCCTCACAAGGTGATATTATTAACCCTGTCACTGTCCAGGGATTGAGATCTGTATAACCACACGTGAGCCGGATAAGTATACCGAGGCTCAAAACCTGAACCAGACCAATGTATGTTGGTTATTATTTGAAAAATGTGGATGCCCAAAACCGTCTTATTCCACGGCAAACCCAAGCAAATATCCACCCAAGAAGTATACTCCATTGTGGTACTGGATAGCTCAATATATTAACCTGAACACCCGTGATGGAGCTTTGCACAGACTGTCGTTCCCAGAGAGATACTGGCAACAATGAAGAATCCATGTGAAAACATATACGTTGAGGATCGTTATCTCTCACATAGGGGAAGCAATGAAAGGAATAGCCTGTGTAAATGGGATTCATTACCAAGCTCACCGGCAGTTAAGTCTGCAAATCTTATCATCAGGAGATGGTGCATTTTTTTCTATCATTCGCGACAAGCGACAGTCAAACCTTTGGAACAACCTGGATACTCAAGACTTTGAAGCCATTCAAGATAAGTCGGAAACTCATGCAAGATGTCAGCATCCGTTAGCAAAAATAGATATGATCCACATCACTATTTTGGAACCAGAAGGCATGTCTATATTCAAGGAATCCGATGCCTGGATAAAAGGGATTCGTTGTTCCACGGGAAGATATATTCCCCAACTCCGTGGAATGTTCTCGGTACTCGATACTAGAATAACATTTTCAGCAAGGACAAATATGTCCGTAAAAATAATATTTTGGATGCTAGATCAGCCAAAGAAAATTTTGAGGGACATCCAAGGTACGTCTTGTCAGAATGTTAGATCCAATGAAGCAAACCACCCCAGATCAAGACAATAAGTCAGATCAAATTTAGTGAAAATATTATGAATAAAAGAAAACTGAGTGGGAAACGGTTTCTTCAAGTCAAAAAGATTATTTAACCCTGAGCAACCAAATCTTGAGGACGAGATTTCTTTAAGGGGGGAAGGTTTGTAACAGCCTGGATTTTTGCCCTTTTCTTTTAACTTTCATTTTCTGGGATTTCCTGTTTTGATTTGCTTTTCCATGGCTATGAGGGTCTGAAACTTGGGAAGATCATGTCTTCCTAGGTTTTCTAGTGGCTTGTCACCACCATCATCATCTCAAGATTGTCTCATTTCCATCCTTGACCTAACCCAAAATTCTTTTGTTGGTGATATTCCTTTTCTGATAAAGGAATAACCCTTAAAACCCTAGATTGTGAAGCAACCTGTATTTCTGTCACTCCTAAAATTCTCAAATAATTCTCATAAATTGGCTGGGTCACATCTTCCTCAAATATGGCAAAATATTTCATTGCCATGTTCAAAAATAATCCTCCAATAATTCTTTTCCTATTCTGCCCTAAATGGCACTTTGCAAAGGAAGTGCTATTTATGTTTGCTTGATTGACCCCAAACTTCTTGGACATCTTTTCCTGTCCATATCATTGGCTCATGCCAAAATTCAGCTCCATTTGCATAGTAAATATTTTTCAGCAATTTTCCAAAGTTTTTTTTCCAGGAAGGAACTTTGTGAAGGAGCTATATTCTAGGCATATTCAAACGAGTTGCAATTTTGCAGGGTATTACCTAGGGTCAAATAATGACTCGTCACCAAATATGAGCTCATGTAACTCATCTATGTGAGCCCAGCTCCAAATCTTAATTTTTGGTCAGATTTTCAGTTTGTGAAGCAACCATATTTTATATTGCTTCAATTGAGCTGAAACTTTACCATGACAATATGCTACCTATATCAACTACTCCCAACAAGTTTTACCTCAATTGGTTGATCCAATTACCCTGTGTTATTTTTCTAAGTTTCTGTCCAAAATGAAGCTTTATGAAGCAAGTGCCACTTTGGTATTTCCAAATTGCATGTAATTTTTACAGAAGCTTCATATCATCATAAAACCCCTCTCTGCCAAATTTCAGCTCACAGAGATCAAGTATGTGAGTGCATCATCCAAATCCCCAATTCTAGCCAGTTTTGCACTTTCTACTATAACCACCATATAAACTCCTCCTCTTAGTCTGATTTTTGGTGATCAGCATCACCTTAGTGTATCATCATCGCCAGACAAACTCTTTACCTTGTTACCCTGCTGGTTTAACCACAACAAGTTACAAACACCTTCTTACTGATTTACTTTTGGAGCTAAGTGCAAATCTCTTCTTTGCCCCTGGACCAATTTATTTCTTCAGTTCGACTAAGGGCACCAGGGTCCATCCACTGGACATGGTTGGCCACGCCAGATAGTGCCTCTTGCGCCAGTGCGCGTGGTGATCACGCTTGCGTCATGGCTGCAGGCGTGCTCTGGCTTGTTCCGGCCACTATGCTCGTCTCCTCCCTCCTCGTCTCGACCTTAATTCGTGTCCTGGAGCTTCCCCGTGATCAACTACATCTCCCTGCATCGGAGCCTCGTCGTGGTTCGCCATTAATGCGCCGCTAGAGCAGTGCCCGTGCCGTACTCAGCCCCTGACCTCCATTAGTGCACTGCTCCAGCTCGGTTGTGAGCACCAGAGCCCTTCCCGTGGCTATTTAAGCGTGCCCCGAGCCCCTCCACAGCTCATCCACTCCTCACTTGACTCCCTAGCCCACCGGAGTCCTCGGCCCCTCCTCTTTTCGTTGGAGTTCGCCTCGACCGCCTTGGTTCTCCTTGGTTCCGGTGTGCCTTGTCCCTCTCCTCTCCTCCTAAGTTGTCCACGAGCCTCCCCTCGTCTTCGCGAGTCGCCCGACCCCTTTCCCCCTCGCCGGAGTGCCTCTGGCCGCAAGCCCCGAGTTCGGTCGTTGTCTCCGCCTCTCGGCCGCTTCCTTGTCTGGCCTCCCTGAGCATCTTCTCGCCTCTTCACCACCACCAACTGACTCCTCGTGCTCCGGCGGTCCGCCCCACCACCTCGACCTCGCCGGAGTCGTCCCTCATCGCCGGCTACCCCCTCTACCCGACGCCACTGCCTCCTCCCATCGCCGCACCTCCATGCCTCCCCAGTGCCCGCCGCCCCCGGGGACGGACGCGACCGTCTCCTGCGGTCCTTCCGGTGGCCTCGCCTCGGCCAACGGTGACCGGAGCCGGCTGGGCCACCGCCGGCCTCGCTCTGCCTCGCCTCCTCTGTTCTATCGAGGAACGGAACGAGAGGAGGAAGAAGACGCGCGCCTGATCCCTCCCCCTGCCTGTGGACCCCACCGCTAAGTGGCACAAGCCCGGGCCCAGTTGTTTTTAAGTGGACACGTTTTCTTGAAATGCGTTTTCACTTTATGAAAGTGTATTTCCTTCCTCTTTTATCCAAAATGCGTTTTCCCTTTAGGGAAGCGTGTTCTCTTCTTCCGCGGCTGAAAATACGTTTCCCTTTTCAGAAAACGTATTCGGCCCGAAGGCACGTTCAGTTTTCTCCCAGGGGCCTATTTGCTGAAGTTTACTCATAGATTGGTCCCTGATCTTCTACACCTCATAACTCCGCAACCGTAACTCCGACTGAGGCGAAACCAGCTCTCACTTCTTCGTCTCGTCGAGCTCTATCTTTTGATAACATTATGACCAGGTGGTTTCATAGTGAAAATGACCATTTTGCCCTTGCCTCTAATCAGCCTCCTCTGAGAGAAAACCGTCCGACGTTTCGTTCCGCGGCTTCACTGCACTTCTTCCTGGATTTTCCGTCACCCCAGGCAAGCCACAATACCCACTTGCATGATAGTCATGCAGTAGCCATGGTTTTCAACTTGAATATTTATTAAATGATTGCTTGTTTAAAATATGGTTATTGTTGTTTCGGAAATGCTTCTCGCACTGTGCTTACTTGTATGTTATGTTGTTATGCAACTGGTTATCCTGCCCTGCTAGTTGCTAGTATTGCTTTCATATTGCCATGCTTGATAGTAGTACATGTTGGGTTGGTCATGTTCTTCGGTGCACGATTAACGTCGGTTATCGACTACTGTTACTATGCCTTGTTCCTTTGCTGTTAGTTGGTTAAGTGTTACTCGGTAATATTATTGATGAGTTCTTGCATGTTATTTATGGTTGATGATAATGGTCATGTTATGCTATGAGTAGTGTTGCACTTGTAATATTTATGCTCGTCATTATGCCATGTTCAGTTGGAGATTATTTCATAGTTAATTTGGTGGATAGTTATGTTGCATCCCATGATTATGTTGATATCATGATCATGCATTGTAATTGCATCATGTTATTTTATCATTGTTCAACATTTGGCATTCAAGTTTAACCGGATTTAATTGAACTTGAATAACTGTTGGCTGAGTCATGGTGCCGCCAGATCGAAACTGACCAGTGCAACCACACCTACCATTTGGCTAAGGTCCTAAATGGGTCTATTGTCGTGCATCTCGCTGGTGCCTCCAACTAGGGAAGGTTATGGGCGTGCGGTACCCTGGCCCGGTAAGCAGACATATCCTTGTGTGCCCGTTGTTTTTATTTTTATGGATCCGGTCCCCGTGAGGGAGTTTTGACCATGACGGTGGTCGGGGTGTCTTTGGTAGACACGGGGCCACCCAGGACTAGCCCAGTTGGGAGTGGGTCGGAGTGGCCGGGAGAGTGTCACGACAGTAGATCGGTTTTGTCGGAACACCGTTGGTCCACCCGAATGGGAGTCCGAGGCCATGGGTTCCGTGGTGTGGGTACAGTGCGCAGGTCCTAGCGGCAAACGGTGAAGAACAGAGCAGGGCGGCGGACCTGGGCGAAGAGGAGCTGGCCTTGGCATGTGGCTGGAGCGGAGGTTGAGGCGCCATGGTAGGGGAACGACATCGACAGCGGGACTTGGGGTTCCCGGCGGCGGGGACAGGGCCCTGACGGCGGGATCCGGCCGAGGACGGGCAATGGCGGCGGAGGAAGGCGACAGCGGTTCCCTGCGGCAGCAAGAACAGGGAGAGAGAGATACGTGAGAGAGAAGAAATCGAGAGAGGGAGGAGAAGGAGATAGAGAGGAGGAGCAGAGGTCCTGGAGGCCGGCGATGGGGATGCTCCTGCTAGTGGCAGCGAGGCGATGGAGCTCGTGCTCCTGGACGACGTGATGCTCGGGGCATGAGCAGGGGGCTGTGCTTGGACGCAAAGCACTCGATCCATCGAGATGCTCGGGCGGCTGCGTGGAAAATCAGGGATCTGGTCGGAGGGTGCGGTTGGTGGGGATGGATCCCGAGGTGTGACACTCCAAAAATTTCAATTTGGTTTTTATCAAAATCTTTATGTGATTTGGAGGAAGCTATTTAAAATTTTTCTTAAACCCTCTCCCCCTCAAAAACTTTTATGACAAATATTTTTGTACTCTTCTCAACCTTGATTTTTGGCCTTGAGAGCTTTTCATTTTTGTCTTGCCTCTACTCAAATTCATTTTTGAAATTTCTTCTATTAGGAAGAAACCCTAGGAGTTATGGGTTTATTCTTTTCCCCATTCAAAATTTCCTCTTTTGCCATGTCACTTTTTGACATAGCCTTCCAAAACCCCTCCCTGCCTTGGATCAAGTCAGGACTCCCATCTCCAACAAGTCTCAAGCCATATTTGGCTTTTATTCAATTTATTTTTCCTCAGAAACTATTTCTGCCATTATTTATGGGCCTAGGTGATTTGCAAAGGAAGTACCAAATTTCTTTTGAGTTTTGATCCCAAACCAACTCCTCTGACTAGTCCTTAGTACCCTCAACCTAGATCCATCAAGATCCACTTGGCCTCAGTTTAAATAATTAAAATTTTGTCCACTGCAAGTTTGGACCAGAAATGCCATTTTTGGTGAAATTCCTATTTTTCTTTTTCCAAAAATTCAGAGACAATTCATGCAGCTTCCAGCTACACCAAGAGGCCACCTCACCAAAGATCAGCTCCAGAAAAATTTCCCACATGCCAAAATCATTTCATCGAACACCTGGCATGCACTGTTTCTGTCTGGATTCAGAAAAGTTCAGAGATTCAGTGTCTGGGTTCAGGCGACAGTGTCGTTTCGTCAGAACCCGTCGACGATCTCGCCAGTAGCCTCCTTGGATCCTTGCTCCCTGTTCCCCCTCCTTATCCAGAGCGCCGCACACTCGTTTGGACGGGCACCACCGTTGGTGGTGACGCGTCTCGCCGACGCCGGCAGCTTCTGCGGTGGCGGAGCCACCCGTGGCGGCCAGCAGGGATCGGCACCACCTTTCGGCGCCTTCCAGCACCGCCCAAGCCACCCGTGGCCTCCGCATGGCTTTTCGCTTGCCTGTGCACGCTGCGGCACCGTCCACGATCAAGGACTTGGACATCATCTCAGTGCCAGTGTCAGTCTTAGTGTCAAATCTCAGTGTCAACCCCGGTGACAGTCTCCGGAGTATAAACATACAACCGAGAGTGGTAAACTCGGTTGAAGGTTATTCATGTGAATGGACTAACCAGTTTATTATTATACGCTGAGTATTTCCTTGTGATGATTTGAATTCATGAGCTACTTAAATTCGAATGATAAACTATAAGCCCTTTATGTGATGTCGCTCAGACGTCCAACTGTGGCATTATTGTTATTTACTTTTGATATAAGCCCTTTATGTGATGTCGCACAGACGTCCGACTGTGGCATTATTGTTATTTACTTTTGATATAAGCCCTTTATGTGATGTCGCTCTGACATCCGACTGTGGCATCATTGTTATTTATTTTCATTATAAGCCCTTTTCGAGGTGTCGCCTAGACGCCCGACTGTGGCACGTCCTGTTATTTACTTTTCAATATAAGCCCTTTATGTGGTGTCGCCTCGACGCCCGACTGCGGCATGCTGAATTTGTTTCCACCTTTCGAGGCGTCGCTTCAGACACCCGATCGGTTTTCAGTTATTTTTGTTGGGATTTTGGGAGGACTACCGCCTGATTTCCTCATATTTATCGTGCAGTGCAAATCTATTATTTGATTGTGCATACTGACCTGCTCATGTGCATCATGTTTACATTTGTTATATCTTATGTCCGAACTGTCTTGCGAGTACATTCAAAAGTACTCACCTGGCTTGTTGATTTGGCCAGATGTTGACGAAGGCGATTTTATGGATGAAGAGTTCGATAGAGAGTCCAACGCCTAGAGGAGTCCCAGTCAGTCACGTGCGACCCTGGAGTTGTTCGATTGTATTATACATGCTTCTGCCACCCAAATAAAAATCATCAAGCCTCACTCCGACGCTTGATGAGCTGTAAGATTTTAGAGTCATGTCACCCACCTCACTGTGACATATCCACCACCACCTCTATTACGAGTCAGTAGTTATGCCACCATACCCTTGTGTCATATCCGCCTCTATGTATAATATAGGCGTGCTTGTAATAATTTGTATAGCATCCTCAGCTCAACCATGTATAATATTAGTACTGCTGGATTTCTGTATCAAGGTTTTGTCTACCAGTAAGAAGAATTCTTCTATACTAGTTAATACAAAGGTCGGCTTTTCAATAAATGTTTTATTGGAAAGGAGGTCGTGACAAACTTGGTATCAGAGCCAGGCTCACTGTAGGAAGCCACTAGGTGCGATCGCTAATTGGTTATTAGCTTATTTTATTATTCTGCATATTGTAGCAATTTTATGTTGGTTATCAGAAATTTATGATTTGACTATTCGGGATTTTGTCTACTTTTGTAGATGGCGGGCAATGTTTGTGAAGTCACAGGTGTTCGCCAATGTTCCTGAGGGGTTTGTCAAACTCCTCATCTCCATCACCAAGATCGCGATCGGGCCATCAGTCCGTCCGGAGTTCACACTCTACCGGCACAAGCTCAGCGACAGTTTGTCCATGTACCAGGCCGCAGTTCAGTTCAAGGGAGGACGCGCCGAGTTCCGCCGCTTCTGGTTCATCGGGAGGGCCATGCCTACAGAGAGGCATGCCATGCAGATGGCTGCCCGCAAGGCAATAGCTCGTCTCCGGGATGTTCTTCCTTCAATGAAGACTCGTCGCTACCGCTACCTCCCATGCCACGTGCCATACACTTGCCACTATGCATTCGCTTGCACCAGGGGAGAAAGAGATGAGGCTATTGAGATGCTTGTTGAGTACCTCAAGGCACTAGAGGCAGCTTTCGACAACCTCGTGGACGACCTCGTAGCTGCTCGCATGGATTCCATCCATGGCTGCTCCGCCAACAGGAGGGAGCTCCTCCACATGGCACCACCACTGACGTTCGTCTCGTCCTCAGCATCATATACACCGGCCATCTTAGCCACCGCTCGTCGCCTGCCCACCACTGAGGAGTTTGACCAGGTCATTGCTCCTACTCCTGTCAGAGCCGCACCACCTGCCACACCCGCGCCAGCTCCACGACCCAGTACTTCGCGCCTGGAGCCTATCATTGAGGAAGAGGTTGAGTCTCCAGCACCACTAGGTCTTACCCTCGGCAGGCCAAAGGAGGTCTTCACCATCTCCGACTGAGCACACCTAGCAGCAGTGTGATGTGCCAGCTTGTATGATATGTTTATATGTACATAGGTTTGGTGAGTAGTAGTTTGTGTGCGCATCATGTAGGATCCTGGAGAAGTGCACTAGCCTAAATAACATGTGAGGAATGTGTACCCACATCCTGAGTGATGTATTGTATAATTAAGGCTTGCATGTAAGATATGTCCTGGGCGGTCCTTCTCCACGCGCGATCTAGTGTTTATCTTGAAAAATCTGAGAGTTCTTAAAATTTCCGCCTTTTCAAAAAAAATTTATGACTCAATTTTCTCATGAGTTTGCAAAATTACCCCAGAGTGAAAAATGCCTCGTCCCTGGACGCGTTCCATGCCAAACCCACCGGAAGAAAATTATGGTGCCCAGACTAGCAACAACTTCACACAGGGACAGTCAAGTCAGCAAGGCAGTGAGACAGCATTTACTCAAGTATGCCGACTTTATGAGCAAAGCCAGCAGCAACACCAGGAAATGATGAACCATGTTATCAATATGGGGAATCATCGTGAGCCTTATCAGGAGCACTCTAAATTGTCTGAATTACAGAAGACGCGTCCCCCAACGTTCTCTCATACTGATAAACCTCTTGAGGCTGATGATTGGCTTTGAGACATTGAGAGGAAGCTGATTATTGCACAGTGCTCAGACCGTGAGAAGGTACTTTATGCACCTCACTATCTCACGGGAGCAGCCGCGTCATGGTGGGAGAATTTCCTGCACATGCACCCCGATGAAAACAGTATCACATGGGAAGATTTTAAAGAAGGATTTCGTGGGGCGCACATTCCCAGGAGCATTATGAAGATCAAGAAAAGGGAATTTGACGACCTCAAGCAGAGAAGCATGACAGTGACTGACTACAATAGTCAGTTTACCCTATTATCTCGTTATGCCAACGAAGAACGTATGATGGAGAACAAAAAGATGGAGAAGTTTCTGGATGGTCTGGCACCAGCACTTAAATGCCAGCTGGTCGTACACACCTTTCTAGACTTCAAAACGCTTGTGGACAAGGCCATTACATTGGAAAATGAGTGCCACAGCTTGGAGGAATTTCGCAAGCGGAAAAGGGACCAAGTTACTCATGCTCACAACAACCGGCACAAGACTGACCCTCAGAAGATTGGAGCAAACCGACCCACAACCAATGTTCCGCGCCCAATCAAGAATTTTCACGCAAGGGACAAGGATTTTACGTATCGCCCAGGTGTTACTTGCTATGCTTGTGGGGAGGAAGGACACTATGCTAAACAGTGCCCAAAGCCAAGAAACTCGGCCCCAAAGCCGAACAACAATGGGAACAATTCAGCACCCAAGCATAACAACTTCAACCCCAACAACAATCACAAGAAGGGTCACCTGAACCATGTGACCAAGGAGGAAGCACAAAATGCCCCGGATATCGTACTCAGTACGTTCCCTATCAACACAATACCTGCCACGGTTTTGTTTGATTCTAGAGCTTCTCACTCGTTCATTTCGAAGAGTTTTGCTTTGCAACATGATTTTTCGATACTCCCTTTGGAAAAATCCATGATCATCAAGTCCCCTGGGAATAAGCAAGTCACTCAGAGTTACTGTCAAGGTGTGGTTATCGAGCTCAGAGGACTACAATTTCAAGCAAACCTCATCGTATTGGAAAATAAAGGACTGGTGGTTATCCTAGGAATGGATTGGTTAACCACCAACAAGGGATTTATCGATTGCTTCAACCGGACTGTAATCCTCACTCATCATCACGGGAAGACAATAAAAGTCGCAGCCCAAGAAAGACCAGGATCACGACAACCAAGATTGAACAAGGTGGACACCTCAGAGTTAAGCAAAGTTCCAGTGGTATGTGAGTTCTCGGACGTTTTTCCCAAAGAACTACCAGGAATGCCACCAGACCGGGAAATAGAATTCAGCATTGAACTAGCACCTGGAACCACCCCCATCTACAAGAAACCCTATATGATGGCACCCTCCGAGTTAGTAGAATTAAATACGCAAATAAAAGAATTGCTGGACAAAGGATTTATACGAGCCAGCTCCTCACCTTGGGGTTCGCCAATATTATTTGCCAAGAAAAAGGATGGGACACTGAGATTATGCATAGACTATCGAGCACTCAATATGGTCACTGTCAAAAATAAATATCCGATGCCATGGATAAATGATTTATTTGACCAGCTCGCACAAGCCAAAGTTTTCTCAAAAATTGATTTAAGGTCAGGATATCATCAATTAAAAGTCCGGACAGAAGATATCCCTAAGACAGCATTCACCTCCAGATACGGACTATATGAGTTTACAATAATGCTGTTTGGACTAACAAACGCCCCCGCATATTTTGTCCACCTCATAAACAAAGTGTTTATGAAATTTATGGACAAATTTGTCGTGGTGTTCATTGACGATATTCTGGTATACTCTAAGACACCAGAAGAGCATGCAGAACATCTCAGGATTGTACTGGGAGAGTTAAGGAAACACCAATTATACGCCAAATTCAGCAAATGTGAATTTTGGTTAAGACAGGTTGGTTTTCTAGGCCACGTATTGACCCAAGAAGGTGTTGCCGTGGACCCAGAAAAAGTCAAGGCCGTACTTGGCTAGAAACCACCAGCCAACGTAACAGATGTCCGCAGTTTTCTAGGAATGGCTGGATACTACCGAAGGTTCATTGAGGGATTCTCCACCATAGCGAAACCAATGACACAGTTACTCAAGAAGGAGAAGAAATTTGTGTGGACTGAAGCTTGCGAGAAGAGTTTCCAAGAACTCAAGAAGAAATTAACAACCGCACCAGTGTTAGTTATACTAGACATACACAAAAGTTTTGAAGTGTATTGTGACGCATCCCGGAAAGGCCTCGGATGTGTGATGATGCAAGAAGGCAAGGTTGTCGCGTACGCTTCAAGGCAACTTCTAAAGCATGAAGAAAATTATCCCACTCATGACTTAGAATTGGCAGCAGTCATTCATGCACTCAAAGAGTGGAGACACTTTTTGCTTGGGGATCATTGTGAAATATATACGGACCACAAAAGTCTCAAATATATTTTCACACAGCCAGAGCTCAATTTGCGGCAACGGCACTGGTTGGAATTAGTGAAAGACTATGATGTTGGCATCCACTACCACCTAGGAAAAGAAAACGTAGTGGCAGATGCTCTTAGTCGAAACCCCAGCTCGGACGACAACAGTCTGCAAGGCTTGAGACCTGAATTTCAACAGGAGTTCGCCAAACTCAACTTGATGATGGTCACGGAAGGCACTGTGTCAAATTTGGAAGTACAACCCACCCTTGTGGAGCAGGTTAAGAAAGCTCAACATGGACACCCCAGCATCGAAGGCATAAAAAGAAAAGTGAGTATGGGCAAGGCCTCGGAATTCGTCATAGACAATGAGGAAATATTATGGTACGGAGACAGCCTTTGCGTGCCGAATATAGAGGGCCTCAAACAGCAAATCCTGACCGAAGCCCACACCGCTCCATATTTGATCCACCCTGGAGGAACCAAAATGTATAAGGACATTCAGGAAAGATTTTGGTGGCACGGTATGAAGAGGGATATAGCCACCTTCATTGCATGTTGCGATTCTTGTCAACGCATAAAAGCCGAGCACCAAAAACCAGCCGGACTACTCCAACCAAACAGGATACCTGAGTGGAAATGGGACGGAATAGGGATGGATTTCATTGTCGGAATACCTCGGTCACAACGCGGAAATGATGCCATATGGGTCATCACCGATAGATTAACCAAGGTGGCACATTTCATTCCAGTGAAGACAACCCACACCACTCAGAAACTTGCCAAGATTTATCTCTCCTGTATAGTTTGTCTGCATGGAGTTCCAAAGACTATAATATCCGACAGAGGCACTCAGTTCGTGTCGAAATTCTGGGATCATTTACAACAGGCTCTGGGAACTCAGCTAGCATTCAGTACAGCCTACCACCCCCAGACTGATGGACAAACTGAACGCGTGAACCAAATTCTGGAGGACATGCTAAGAGCATGTGTCCTCACCTATGGAACCAGTTGGGAAGAAAGCCTGCCATATGCCGAGTTCGCATACAACAATAGTTACCAATCCAGCCTACAAATGGCACCTTTTGAAGCCCTGTACGGACGGAGGTGTCGTACCCCATTAAATTGGTCAGAGACAGGAGACAGCCGTATCTTTGGCCGAGACATGCTCAAGGAAGCTGAAGAGAAAGTTAGACTCATCAGGGATCGACTCAAGATAGCGCAAAGTCGACAAAAGAGCTATTACGATCAGAAGCACCATGAAGTCAGCTTTGAACCCGGTGAATATGTGTACCTACGAGTATCCCCTATGAGGGGCCTGCAACGGTTCAAGGTTAAAGGAAAGCTAGCACCAAGATTTATTGGACCCTTCTGTGTGGTTGCACGGAGAGGCACCGTAGCCTACCAGCTAGACCTACCCAAGGAGCTGTCAGACGTCCACGACGTGTTCCACGTCTCACAGTTGAGGAAATGTGTAAGCAACCCAGAGAAGCAGGTGTCACATGAGAACATTGATGTGCAACCAGACCTCACCTACAGGGAGCATCCAATAAAGATATTAGAGGAGTCTGAAAGGAGGACCCGTCAGAAAGCAATTAAGTTCTTCAAGGTTCAGTGGAGCAATCACACCGAGGATGAGGCGACATGGGAAAGAGAGGACTCTCTCCGGGCAGAATACCCACACCTATTTGAGGATCAGCTGAAATCTCGGGGACGAGATTTTTCTTAAGGGGGTAGGTGTTGTGACACTCCAAAAATTTCAATTTGATTTTTATCAAAATCTTTATGTGATTTGGAGGAAGCTATTTAAAGTTTTTCTTAAACCCTCTCCCCCTCAAAAACTTTTATGACAAATATTTTTGTACTCTTCTCAACCTTGATTTTTGTCCTTGAGAGCTTTTCATTTTTGTCTTGCCTCTACTCAAATTCATTTTTAAATTTATTCTATTAAAAAGAAACCCTAGGAGTTATGGGTTTATTCTTTTCCCCATTCAAAATTTCCTCTTTTATCATGTCACTTTTTGACATAGCCTTCCAAAACCCCTCCCTGCCTTGGATCAAGTCAGGACTCCCATCTCCAGCAAGTCTCAAGCCATATTTGGCTTTTATTCAATTTATTTTTCCTCAAAAACTATTTCTGCCATTATTTATGGGCCTAGGTGATTTGCAAAGGAAGTACCAAATTTCTTTTGAGTTTTGATCCCAAACCAACTCCTCTGACTAGTCCTTAGTACCCTCAACCTAGATCCATCAAGATCCACTTGGCCTCAGTTCAAATAATTAAAATTTTGTCCACTGCAAGTTTGGACCAGAAATGCCATTTTTGGTGAAATTCATATTTTTCTTTTTCCAAAAATTCTGAGATAATTCATGCAGCTTCCAGATACACTAAGAGGCCACCTCACCAAAGATCAGCTCCAGAAAAATTTCCCACATGCCAAAATCATTTCATCGAACACCTGGCATGCATTGTTTCTGTCTGGATTTAGAAAAGTTCAGAGATTCAGTGTCTGGGTTCAGGCGACAGTGTCGTTTCGTCAGAACCCATCGACGATCTCGCCAGTAGCCTCCTTGGATCCTTGCTCCCTGTTCCCCCTCCTTATCCAGAGCGCCGCACACTCGTTTGGACGGGCACCACCGTCGGTGGTGACGCGTCTCGCCGACGCCGGCAGCTTCTGCGGTGGCGGAGCCACCCGTGGCGGCCAGCAGGGATCGGCACCACCTTCCGGCGCCTTCCAGCACCGCCCAAGCCACCCGTGGCCTCCGCGTGGCTTTCCGCTTGCCTGTGCACGCTGCGGCACCGTCACTGTGGCCTAAGCAGCACAGCGCGTGCTCTCTGCCGTCGACGAGTCCCGTGAGCCGTTCCGTCAGGAACGTGGAGTAAAACCCAAGGCAGGCCTAGCTTAGCACTTGAATGGAACCAGTGAACCCTCGCGGTGATGCCTAGCTCCCTAATCCACCTGACCGTCCTCTGCCTCGCCGTAATCATCGCCGGCGTTATCCCGTTCATGGCCACCGCCTCGGATCGGCTATAAAAGGAGCCCCCGAGCTCGTTCTCGACCCAGCGCCACACCTCCACCTCACCAGAGCCCTGCCTAGCCACTAGAAGGACCCCGAGGAGGTCACCTTCCCCGACTCTGGCCGCCCCGTTCCGCCTTGCGCTCCGGCTTGATTCTCTCAGGTGAGGCCACCCCCGCCTCCCAAACCGCGTCAGCAAACCCCTAGTGCACCCAGTACCCTAACCCGAGCCTCAATTAGTTCTTTGCAGCTCTCCTCGGCGAGATCAACCTCACCCGAACCACCGTCCGCCGGAGTTGGGGCCGCCGACAACGTGGTGCTCACCGACGCTCAACTCCACCACCCACAGGTGCGGAAGAACACGGTGAACACGTTGGTAACCCCCGATCTCCCTGCCTCGCCGTGGATCGCCGCCGGCGACCACCGCGGCCCTCGGGCGCCAGCACTCTGTTTCAGTTTTCAAACCCGACGGGTGGGACCTCCCCGTCAGCTTTTTCTTCTTTTTGAAACGTTTTCTAAAAACGCCTTCGGGCAAAATACGTCTTCCCCCTGGACTGACGTATTCTAGACTAAAACGTTTTCTATTTTTATAAAATAAACCCTGAAAACTTTCTGTTTCATTACAGAAAGGTCCCTGGACTAAAACTCTTATAACTTTTAAACAAAAGATGATTTTAACTTGAAACCTTTTCTGTCATCTTTATATTTCTGTCTAGTTTTTTGTCATATTTATTTGAAAAATATTTGGGATACTTTTTGTGCACGCACGGTATTTATGTAGTATCTGGTTTTTCTTTAAATACATAGATACTAGGAGGAGTAAAGGAGACGCGTACTTCGCCGAGCTAGACTCCGACTTCTCCGAACCAGGCAAGCATGTTTGAACCTTTGATATGATGAGTGTTTTGCATGTTTGCTCGAGTAGTTTTCTCATGGCATGTCTATATAAGCATTTGTGAATGTTATGTACATGTAAGGCAAGCTACCGGTGAGCTTCAAAGTTGATGTGTTCTTATGATGATAAGATAACACGATCATGTGGTGACATGATAGGTTGCAGGCTGGTATTGTTGAAGCATGCCAGTTTTATGCCAACCGTGAACTCCAGTTTTAACGTGGGTCAAGTCTCGATCCCGTTCATTTCCCCTTCGTGCTGCCACATGTTTTCTGCAAAGAGTGCGGTTTAGTAAGTTGCAAACCTCTTTCCTGGTACACACCAAACAGAGGGACCGCGATGAGGTTTCCATGGCCCTGGATTAAAGCCAGTCATCCGGTCAGGGGGCATGGGTGTTTCCGGTTGGGACCGAGAGGGGGGCACCCCTTAGAGCGCGTGATATAAATTTGATCCCATGCTATTCGAGGTTGTAGCCTCCCCGTCTTAAGGTTTTTCTTGAACGTCGCCGAGGGTGATCCCTGGCAACGGAATGTGGAATGGGTGTGTAATGGTTAGACGTGTTTCTTCTAAAACACCGTAAACGGAACTAGTCCTTGTGACTACTGAAATCCGTTGGTCATGGTTAAAGAGTACAAACTCTGCAGAGTCAAAATCATTTGAGTATCCATGTCCACGATCAAGGACTTGGACATCATCTCAGTGCCAGTGTCAGTCTCAGTGTCAAATCTCAGTGTCAACCCAGGTGACAGTCTCCGGAGTATAAACATACAACCGAGAGTGGTAAACTCGGTTGAAGGTTATTCATGTGAATGGACTAACCAGTTTATTATTATACGCTGAGTATTTCCTTGTGATGATTTGAATTCATGAGCTACTTAAATTCGAATGATAAACTATAAGCCCTTTATGTGATGTCGCTCAGACGTCCGACTGTGGCATTATTGTTATTTACTTTTGATATAAGCCCTTTATGTGATGTCGCGCAGACGTCCGACTGTGGCATTATTGTTATTTACTTTTGATATAAGCCCTTTATGTGATGTCGTGCAGACGTCCTACTGTGGCATTATTGTTATTTAATTTTGATATAAGACCTTTATGTGATGTCGCTCTGACGTCCGACCGTGGCATCATTGCTATTTATTTTCATTATAAGCCCTTTTTGAGGTGTCACCTATACGCCCGACTGTGGCACGTCCTGTTATTTACTTTTCAATATAAGCCCTTTATGTGGTGTCGCCTCGACGCCCGACTGCGGCATGCTGAATTTGTTTCCACCTTTCAAGGCGTCGCTTCAGACACCCAATCGGTTTTCAGTTATTTTTATTGGGATTTTGGGAGGACTACCGCCTGATTTCCTCATATTTATCGTGCAGTGCAAATTTATTATTTGATTGTGCATACTGACCTGCTCATGTGCATCATGTTTACATTTGTTATATCTTATGTCCGAACTGTCTTGCGAGTACATTCAAAAGTACTCACCTGGCTTGTTGATTTGGCCAGATGTTGACGAAGGCGATCTTATGGATGAAGAGTTCGATAGCGAGTCCGACGCCTAGTGGAGTCCCAGTCAGTCATGTGCGACCCTGGAGTTGTTCAATTGTATTATACATGCTTCCGCCACCCAAATAAAAACCATCAAGCCTCACTCCGACGCTTGATGAGCTGTAAGATTTCAGAGTCATGTCATCCACCTCACTGTGACATATCCACCACCACCTCTATTGCGAGTCAGTAGTTATGCCACCATACCCTTGTGTCATATCCGCCTCTATGTATAATATAGCCATGCTTGTAATAATTTGTTGAGCATCCTCAGCTCAACCATGTATAATATTAGTACTACTGGATTTCTGTATCAAGGTTTTGTCTGCCAGTAAGAAGAATTCTTCTGTACTGGTTAATACAAAGGTCGGCTTTTCAATAAATGTTTTATTGGAAAGGCGGTCGTGACACGAGGGGAAGAATGAGAGTGGTGGCGGCGCGGATGGGACTGGGTTAGACTAGGGTTAGACTGATTTGGTTAGGGGGTGGTCTAATATATGGCAAGTGGAATTTTGGTAGGGGCATATCCGTCCCTCCGATCGTAATTGGACGGTCGGGAAAAATAGGCGAGGGAGCCCAAATGAGAAAACAGAGATGTTTTGTAGATGTTTGGGGATGATCCGAACACAACGGTGGCGACAGTCCGGGTCGAGTTCGGGACAACTTTCGGACCCGCGCGAGGGGGGCTGCGGCTGACGAGAGCGGTTAGGTTCGACCTGGCGGTAGGTAGTGGGCTATGTAGACGGTCTCGCACTGAGAGAAGAGAAGAGAGGGAGGCCCGGCGACTGTTTTCGGAGACCGAAAACGTCCGATGTGTGCCCGGCTATAATGCCGCTATAGATTAACGGTTGGGCTATCAGACGAACTCCGAATGCGATGAAACTTGACAGGCGGTCTATCTACACTATAATAAGACCACACGCGAACTTTCAACCCATTCCCAGAACATTTTCCGGCCACTTATAAAATAATATTTCGGACGTGTCGCGGGCGCGTGCAAGGGTGTCTGGACTCAGAACGGACAATGGAAGGAACGGGAGAACCCGGACGGATGCAAGTTTCAAAAACATGATGATGCAATGCACATGATGACATGATGAAGTGCAACACGCAAGCAAAATACATGGCAACAACAGCGAATAACTCGAAGACACCTGGCACATCGGTCTCGGGGGGTTACAACACTCCACCACTACGAGAGGATCTCGTCCCGAGATCTAGAATGGCACCGGAGGGAAAACGGAAGAGAAAGAGAAGAGGTAAAACTAAGTTGCTTCTTGACAAACGAGTGAAACCAAAGAACCTTGAAAAATTGAACAAATTGAAAGGAAGAATGCAACAAAGAAGAACAAAGTTGAAAGCACTCCGGTAGGGAAGAGTAACAAGGAAGAACAAATTCGGACAACACTCTGGTTGACAAGAAAAGGAATTGAATAAGAACTTGGTAAGATGAGAATATACTTGATGAAATCACAACATACTGCCTCCGGAACTATTGAATGAATGGAACAAGGAGTAAGTATGTCACGTCCCTAGCTAGTCACTGCTTATCCTTGCATCAATCTTCTTGCATCATGTTTAAAATTTTGAAAGTTGAATTGGGGAAAGTGGAAAGCCTCAGAAATCATTTCTAAAAATGATCAACATTAAAAAATTTGCTTCAAATAAACCCAAGAAAATGGTCCTGATCATTTCTGAAAATATTGGCAAGAGGTAAAATTCAAACCAATATTTTTGGAATCACAGAAATATTTATTTGGGTCTTTGAATTAAGTCAATACTTATTTGAATTGGAGATATAAATTCCTATAAATACTTTTATAACTCCAATAATTCTGAAAACTTGTGAGTGGCTCTGAATATGTTGTATCAGGCCACATGATAATTTTCAGAAGCTACAAAAATGATTTGGTTTAGAAACTAAATCAAAACAGAGGAATAAAAATAGAAAACAGTAAGAGAAATAGAAACACAGAGAGAGCTGACCTGGCCTCACCTGTGTAGCCCACCAGAGAGGCCGGCCCACCACTGTAGCAGCCCAGCTGGGCAAAGTCAGCCCAGCCCACCACCACAGCCGCCACCGTCTTCAACCTCCTGCCAGTAGGCAGGAGGGTGTGTGCCCGACGCGCCCGCCCACGCGCCTGGCCATGTCCTGCTTCCCGTTGCTGCCCCGATGCCCAGGGCGTCGCCACGCACCCCTGGCCCCTCTCGCTCACTCCCTCGAGCTC
The DNA here is from genome assembly GCF_003073215.2 of Triticum urartu. Lineage (NCBI taxonomy): Eukaryota > Viridiplantae > Streptophyta > Magnoliopsida > Poales > Poaceae > Triticum > Triticum urartu. The sequence continues at coordinate 174,728,253 of NC_053022.1, read as the reverse complement.
ATCCCCCTCCTCTGTTCTCTCTCTCGCACGCACCCGAGTACGCCCGTCGCCGACGCTCGCCATAGATGCAGCCACCGCCTTCCCCGCGCCTCTCCGACATGTCCCCGTGCTCTGCCCCGACCCCCTCTTCCTCCTCACCGAGCCGCGTGACACCGGAAGCCCTAAAACGCTGGCCACGCCATCACCTTCAACCTCGGTCCGCCGAGATCACCGGCGACCGCACGCCATCACCAACCCGTCCCCGAGCCGACCGAGCTACTGTACGTGACCCCAGTGAGCTCCTGCTCCGAATCCCCCTCCTTCCCGCCATTATTTCAAGCTCAAACCACCGACCCCTTGCTGACCGAGCTCAACGCCGCTCGGGCTCGTCGCCAGCGCCGCTCCGATGCCCATTTGGTCGAGCCAACCTGCCAAACGACACCGCCGCATCGCGTAGTGCCTTGTACGTGCTTTAGTTCGCGTGTTTTCTCGCTGCAGCCGCTTTCCCGTGCACAGACGAACTCCGGCCACCGCTGTCGAGCTCGCCGGCATCGTTTACGGCGTCCCCGTGTCCAGCAACTTGCACCACTGGATGCGGCAGCTCCCCAGCTTCACGTAGATGGCCTCTGCCGTCATTCTGGTTGCCGGAGTGCAAATCCCGCGCCCTCCGCCGTGTCTGCTACCGCCGGCGGCTAAATGCCGGCGCATTAGCCCCAGATGACCAAGGGGTTTGACCTCCCTTGGCTCAATGACAGGTGGGGCCGCCCTGCTAACTAACCTAGATTAGGATTAACTAAACCTAGCTAATTTAGCTTAGCTATTGACATGCGGGCCCCGCCCGGCTAACTAAGTTAGTTAGGGCTAATCCTATTTAGGTTAGTTAGGTTAGTCGCTGACCAGTGGGCCCAGCCTAGTTTGTTAGGGCTAACTAACTTAGTTAGTTGACTGGGTCACTGACCAATGGGTCCCACTGGTCAGGTTTGACTTGGTCGACGCCTTTGACCTGCTGACGTCACCCCGACGTCATGCTGACGCAGTATATGCTTCTGGGATTTTAAATAAGTCAGAAATGATTTATTTATTTTCAGAAAATACCCAAAACTTCTAAAAATCGTAGAAATTCAACCGTAACTCCAAATGAAATAAATTATAGATGAAAATGATCAGAAAAATCCAATCTATCCATTTGTACCATTTTCATGCATGTTAGAACAACTTATGGCTGTTGTTTAGGCCAAATCATATAAATGGCATTTAAACCCTCACATATGGAGTTTGAATTGAACCTAGGGTTCAAACCAACTTCATTTAATCTGGTTTTAGTTGCATTAGCTCAAATCACAACATCTTGCCACGTCATGATCATGCATCATATTGTGCATTGCATTGATTGTGCTTTCTCTCTGTTGCCGGTACCTATCCCCCCCGAGAGTAGACGTTGTTATCGACGACTTGATCAATGACACTGATGAAGAGCTATATTATCTTCGGAAGTGCCAGGCAAGCAAAACCCCCTTGCTCATTCCGATACAATCCCACTCTCTCGCTCCTGCTCTCTTTTACTGCATTAGGACAACAACGATTCATCTATTACTTGCTGCGGTAGTTGAACCCCTTATCCTCTGCATGACCTGTCATTGCCATAGTAAATAGATGAAACCCACTAGCAGGACTAGGAGTTGTTTGAGCCCTGATGTGCCTACTCATTCATGCTTGTTTGTCATACCTGCTATTGCATAGAGTCGTGTTAGGTCTGGTTCATCGGGGATGAATCGGAGGTGTGTGAACATGTCGTACTGTGTGTGAGCTAAGTGTGTGAACACGATTTGGTAAAGGTAGCGGTGACAGGCCATGTAGGAGTACATGGTGGGTTGTCTCACTGAAACCGTCCTCAGGAACTGAGTTTTGTGTTTGTGATCCATGAAACAGCTACTACCACACATTGGCCCTAAAATATGACCCCGCTGGACTTATTGACCCCTCTCGTCCTCTGTCCAGGAGTTGCAACTAGTTTTTGGTGCTTGTAGGTTATGTGTTGGCGGCCGTGCGTAGCGCTGACCCTAGGGGTGGGCTGTGATGCGGTAGATACACTATGGCCAGGTATGCCGAGCGCCCGTTTGGCGTCTCGGGACCCTGTACACATCGTTTGGGGCCGTTGAGGACACCCCGGCTGGATTTCCTTGCAGATGGAACCCGAATAGGCGATAAACCTGGACTAGAGACTTGTTTAGTTACTCAGGTTGTGGTCTACACCCACGTTGGCTTTCGCTTGAAGTCTGCCGAGCACATGTCGTGTGTAGACGCTAAGTGGTGGAAACATGTGTGACGAAGTACACCCCTGCAAGGTTATAAATGATCTATTCGAATAGCCGTGTCCGTGGTAAAGGACTTCTGGGTTGCCTACAACAGTTCATAGATAAGTGAAAGTGGATACTCTAAAATGCGCAAGATAAGTGTGAGTGCTATGGATGGCGTTCTCGTAGGGAGACGGGAGCGGATCCATAGTGGTGTATTGATATGGTGAATATGTGGACTCGTGTGCGCCACCTCAAAAGAGTTACTTGCAGTCGTAGTTTAAGATAGCCACCGAGTCAAAGCTGGCTTGCTGCAGTTAAACGCCACCACCCCCTGTTGATACCGATGCATATGTAGCTAGTTCTGATGTAAGTCTTGCTGACTACTTCTGTACTCACGTTTTCTTAATTTATGTTTTGCAGAGAGACTTCAGTCTCGCTATTAGTTTCGCGTGGACTTCAACGTTTAGCTTGATATCTCAGCTACGATCTTGTGTCCTCGGCAGGATCTGGTAGATAGTCAGGCTTCTCAGCCTTTTTCATTTGTAGATGTCTGTACTCAGACATGTTAAGCTTCCGCATGTGCTTTGATTTGTATGCTATGATTGTTGGGTCATGAGACCCATGTTTGTAATACCTTGGCTCTCTGGAGCTTTTAAATAAAGTACTTGAGTTGTAGAGTTTTGTTGTGATGCCATGTTGTATTTGCACATATCGAGCATATTGTGTGTATGATTGAAATGCTTGGTATGTGTGGGACCCGACAATCTAGTTGTTTATCCTTGGCAGCCTCTCTTACGGGGAAATGTAGTCTAGTGCCCCTTGAGCCATAGTAGTCCGCTACAGCACGGTTCATCAGAGTCCTACTAGCCCAGCACTACTGTTCAGGACACTTGACTGGCCGGCATGTGTTTCAATTCGTTCCTATGTATGTCCCCTCGGGGAAATGTCACGCGGTGACTTCCGGAGTCCTGCCTAGCCTGCTACAACCCTGGTTCCCCGGAGTCCTGTTAGCCCAGTGCTACAGCCCGAATTCACTCGCTGATGACCGACATGCTCGATGTGATTCATGTATGCCTGTCTCCATAGGTCTATGCCGCTTGGGTTCACGACTAGCCATGTCGGCCCGGATTCTCTGTCATATGGATGCTAGCGACACTATCATATACGTGAGCCAAAAGGTGCAAACGGTCCCGGGCCATGGTAAGGCGACACCCGTGGGGATACCGTGCGTGAGGCCGCAATGTGATATGAGGTGTTATCGGCTAGATTGATGTGACTTAGAATCGGGGTCCTGACAAAGAAGGATTTCAGGCGGCACTCCGGTTGAGAAGGGAGGCAAAACTTGATAAGATGAGAGAACTTGATAAGATGGCACGAGACTCTGGTTAAATGGATAAGCACGAAAAGAACATGATTTTGGCAAAACGAGATGATAGGACGAAGAGAGCAACATCACCATGCCTCCGGAACAAATGAATGAAAAACTAGATGGTTGGAGAGAAAAGCAAAACGGAGAAGAAGAATGACAACTCTCACAAATAAAATTGAAAGAGCATGCTTACGAAGAAAAGGTTGAATGGAGTTGTTGGATTATCATCAACGAAATCATAAGCTTGATGTGGGATAATGGAAGACATCTCAAAACTGAGTTGAAATTCTGCCACTGACGGAAACGATAGATTGGATTGATATCAACAAGAAGGCGAGAAACTATTTCACCGGGAGGATAGATGAATAACTTGGGTCATTTATGAGCACCATAAATAGCACAATCCTTAGGGAAGGCTTTAGGTGAAACATGACATAAGATAACTCCAACGAAGAGGTTGATGGACTTAAAACATCTCATTCTTAACAACATGTGAATCCTGAAATATGAACTCAAATTATCAAGAATGACATAATACCACCTCCAATGATACGGAAGAAAGAATTGCACTCCGAATTGCAAGATGAAGAAGGCTTGAGCTCCTCTGAAAAAACCTCGATGAACTGTTCGAAAAGGAATTAAACCTTGATGAACCATCATGTAGAACCTTCATGAAGAACTCCAGTAACAAAAGGATGATCAAACGGAAGAAGAAGAGGTTGAAAACACAAGGTGAATCCTTGTACCGATTTAGATGAATATCCGTGGTGAAATAATTGAAAAAGGTTGGAACTCCGGGAAAAAGAGAAGATGAAACAATTGAAATCAGGAATTTGATGAGCCTCTGGAATACGGAATTGAGTTCACTCGATGAAACAATAATAAGAATTACATTATGCTTATCCTTCACCAATTTAATTGATGACAAGCAACGAATTTGGCACACTACTTATTCTCGTAGAAAGGTTTAAGATAGATATAGCACAACCTTGAGATGGTCCTCAATGAACCGCCAGTAGGATTGAAAATAGCAAATGAATTGATATGATAACAAGGAAGAGAAAACTTGAACGAACCACCGTAAGAATTGAAAATGAACGAAGAAAAGATAAGGAAACACCAGGAAGAATTAGAAAACAAACAAAGATACTTGAGGGAATATGATACATGAGAACGAATAGATCACGAACTGATTAGAGAATATTTGAATGATGCACCGGTAAGATTTGGAGAACAGGAGCTGAAAGCTGAGAATGAATAAACCTGAAATGATGGCCTTCGGAGAATCAAACTGAAAATACTCTGAATTACTCCGGATGGGTGAAAAGAATTCTCACAATCGAAACCAATTATGAGAGGATGGCATCAAGCTAGAATCACGAATCTTGAAGATAATGGAGCAAGATATGGAGGTAAACTCTTCTTGGGTCTTCAAAATCTGAGAATGACGATGAGAAGCACCACCATGAATTGTTGCGATACTCCGGAATGAAGAATGGAAAGGTTGAGCCAACAATGAAAAGAATTTGAAAGATCTTGGAGAAAGGCATTTCACTGATGATAACTCATTCTTATGTCAAGCTTCAAAAGAATTTAGGATAGCTCCGGGAAAATAAGAAGAGTCAGGTAAGATCCTGGGAAAAGACCTGTGGGTTAGGGCCCACTCAAAAGAAACACCGTTGATGATTTAAAATATAGATTGTGTCGGTTGATTTAAATGGCTAGAATGAGATAACATCCTCAAAAGAGCTTAAACGAATGTAGAGTGGAAACACGAATCTTCAAGATATCTTGAACACTCCGGAACAATTGAATATCGAGAGGTGAATGATTAAGAATTGCACCTGCATGAGAAAGCATTGAAACGAGGAAAGGATATGATCAACAAAGCTTGACTTGAAACCACCAGAGATGAAAAGAATGAAGAATGACGAACGAGTAGAGCATCTTCATGAGAAACACCGGGTAAAAACATGAAGGAAAAAGAATGGAGAGACTTCCATCAATAAAATGGATAGTGATTAAGAAATCTGAATCCTTGAAGAAAAACAAAGGGAGGGAGGGTGGGAAAACAAAGACAATTTGAAATGGATGAAATGAACACCGTTGAGAAAGCTGAGACTGAATCTTGCAAATGTTGAAAATGAACGGATCCACTTGAAGACAGACACACCGGTTGAAAAGGATTGCCATGACAATCTCGATAATCAAGAAGGATTAGTATTCACATGGGAACATGAGAACACTATTTGGGGAAGGTATGGAATCAACACTTGAAATTACCACAACTCAAAAACAAAACAAAGTATTGGGTTGCAGAATAAGCTAGAACAAACATATGATAGAGATTTTGTCCGAAGTTTTCGTGGTGGGGCCTACATGGGCTCGATCGTACAGTACCATCATGTACAAGGCAGTGCACATGACATACGAAGCGTCCCCGAGTCGGCATAGCCAAGGACTCTTTAAGACACAACGATACCACTCTAAAACCAACCGTGGATAGGCGGAGCACTAGACGTCGAACCCCAATTTCATATCATACATCTGTCGGAAAGATATCCTAAGATCTACTTGAATTCCCACTTATAAACTCCCAAAATTTTCCAGTTATGCAATCAGGTGTTGGGGATACAGGGGAAGCATAATATCTCACCCAAATCTAGCAAATCCTACCTCCAGCTGCATCCATCCTTCAACACATAACCAAGAAACCTTCGGAAATCGTCTACTTCAACCTTCGAAAAGCATCCGTTATACGAGTTATGGCAATACTCCCGAACTCCCACCGGAGAGCACCACCAGCAGCGCCGCGAGGCCTCTACTCCCTTCCCTTTCCCTTTCCTTGCTGAACCTCCCCCTCTCCTGTCGCTCAGCTCTCTCTCTCTCTCCTTTTTTGCTTTTTTTCATGGACAGGGGATCAAGCCGCCACCACTATGGTCTTCCTCCGCCATGGGACACCGGCGCCCCGACCTCCATCCCCGCCCGACGCCCAATTTTGTTCGCCTCCTCTGCTTCGGCGTCATCCCCGTCGCTGGAGGATGCGGCACCCGGCCGCTTCGAACCCTGACGCCGGCGAGCCATCACCTCCGCCGCCCTTGCCCGTTCCCGACCGGCGTCGCTCTGCAACCCGTCGTTGCCGTTTGTCTTCAGAGACGAGCAGAGCAGTTCCCCCGCGCCTAGAACCGCTCGATCTCGTTGACCGCAGCCACGCGCTCGTGCAGCGCCTTGCTGGGCCGCTGCCAAGGCCTAGCCTACTTCCCCATGATCTGGCCTCCTCCAGTCCTAAACCGAGCGGGCCAAGGCCCACTTGGTGAGGCCACCCCGCCGAAGCCCCTCTGTTTTTTTCCTGTTGTTGGGCCAACAGATTCAGCCCGTGACGTTTTTTCCTATTCTCGAATTTCATATTTATCCCAGAGATTACAGTTTTACAGATTAGCCCCTAAGCTTCATGCATATTTTAACTTAATATATGGAACTTGCTTAGAATTTTATGTAGATTAATAATTTGCAACTTTCATCTATGTTTAAAATGATTAAATTGTTGTTTGTTTAAACTTGCTTAAATAACTTGCTAAAATATTTAATTTCATAACTAATTAATCATAGCTCGGTTTTAAATAATGTCTGTTTGTCTTCTTCATGGACTCATTCTTCTTCCTTGCGGGATTTCAGGCAAGATGACCATACCCTCGAAATCACTTCTATCTTTGCTTGCTAGTTGCTCGCTCTTTTGCTATGCCTATGCTGCGATACCTACCACTTGCTTATCATGCCTCCCATATTGTTGAAACAAGCCTCTAACCCACCTTGTCCTAGCAAACCATTGTTTGGCTATGTTACCGCTTTGCTCAGCCCCTCTTATAGCGTTGTTAGTTGCAGGTGAAGATTGAAGTTTGTTCCTTGTTGGAACATGGAGATTTTGTTCCTTGTTGGAACATGTTTACTGGTTGGGATATCACAATATCTCTTATGTAATTAATGCATCTATACACTTGGTAAAGGGTGGAAGGCTCGGCCTTATGCCTGGTGTTTTGTTCCACTCTTATCGCCCTAGTTACCGTCATATCAGTGTTATGTTCCTGGATTTTGCGTTCCTTACGCGGTTGGGTTATAATGGGAACCCCTTGACGGTTCGCCTTGAATAAAACTCCTCCAGCAATGCCCAACCTTGGTTTTACCATTCGCCACTTAGCCTTTTCTTTCACTTGGGTTCTGCAGACTCAAGGGTCATCATTATTTTAACCCCCCCGGGCTAGTGCTCCTCTGAGTGTTGGTCCAAACTAGAGCCCTGTGCAGCACCCCCTCGGGGAAACTCGAGGTTTGGTTTTAGTTGTAGGGAGCGCTCATATGAGTGTGCCCTGAGAACGAGATATGTGCAGCTCCTATCGGGATTTGTCGGCACATTCGGGCGGTCTTGCTGGACTTGTTTTACCATTGTCGAGGATGTCTTGTAACCTGGATGTCGAGTCTGATCGGAATGTCTTGGGAAAAGGAATATCCTTCGTTGATCGTGAGGGCTTTTGATGGGCTAAGTTGGGACACCCCTGCAGGGATTTGAACTTTCGAAAGCCGTGCCCGCGGTTATGGACATATGGGAATTTGTTAATGTCCGGTTGTAGAAAACCTGAAGTTGATCTTAATTAAATACATCAACCTCGTGTGTTGTCGTGATGGTCTCTTTCCGGCGTAGCCCGGGAAGTGAACACGGTGTTGGAGTTATGTTTGGCGTAGGTTGTTCTAGGATCACTTCTTGATCATAGTTTCTCGACTGTGCTTTTCCTTCTCTTCTCGCTCTCATTTGCGTATGTTAGCCACCATATATGCTAGTCGCTTGCTGCAGCTCCACCTCATACCTTTTACCATTCCTATAAGCTTAAATAGTCTTGATCGCGAGGGTGTGAGATTGCTGAGTCCCCGTGACTCACAGATACTTCCAAAACCAGCTTGCAAGTGCCGATGAGACCGTGCAGGTGACACAAATGAGCTCAAGGAGGAGCTCGATGAAGGTCTTGTCCTTTATGTTGTTCCTTTTCCAGTTGATCAATAGTGGAGCCCAGTCGGGACGATCGGGGATCTGTGTAGCATTTGGGGTAGTCTTCTTTTATTTTGGTTCCGTAATCGGACCTTGATTGTATCTGGCTGATGTAATGCTTTATTCATGTATTGTGTGAAGTGGCGATTGTAAGCCAACTATGTATCTCTTTCCCTTATGTATTACATGGGTTTTGTGAAGATTACCTCACTTGCGACATTGCTTTCAATGCGGTTGTGCCTCTAAGTCGTGCTTCGACACGTGGGTGATATAGCCGCATCGAGGGCGTGACACAAGATCATCTAGAAAGTTCCAGATCCAAACACATTCCTTTGCAGCTTCACAAGCCGCAATGTATTCGGCTTCTGTAGTAGAATCGGCCACTGTATCTTGCTTGGAACTCATCCAGCTGACTGCTCCTCTGTTCATGACGTACACGAATCCGGACTATGATCGACAATCATCTCTGTCGGTTTGGAAACTAGCATCGGCGTAACCCCTTACGACGAGATCTTCCTCACCTCCATAAACTAGGAACATCTCTTTAGTCCTTTTCAGGTACTTCAAAATAGTCTTTACCGCTGCCCAGTGACTCTCACCTAGGTTGGCATGGTATCTACTTGTTAGGCTTATTGCAAAAGCAACATCGGACCGCGTACATATCATGGCATACATGATGGATCTGATTGCCGAGGCATATGGAATCCTACTCATCCTGCTTCGCTCATCAGATGTCGAAGGACTCTGAGTCTCGCTTAGCCTTATACCATGTGAGAGTGGCAAGAACACTTTCCTTGCCTCACTCATGTTGAACCGCTTCAACACTTTATCTATGTACGTGCTCTAGCTTAAGCCGAGCAGCCTCCTTGATCTATCTCTATAGATCTTAATGCCTAAAATGTACATTGCCTCACCAATGTCCTTCATTGAAAACTTGCCATTCAATGACTCCTTGACCGAGTTCAGCATCGAAATATCATTTCCGATCAGTGGTATGTCATCCACATACAAGATCAAAAACACTATCGAGCTCCCACTTAACTTCTTGTATAGACAAGAGTCCTCTTCGCTTTTGATGAAGCCGAAACTAGTGAGGACCTCATCAAAACGAATGTTACATCTTCGAGATGCTTGCCTCAACCCATAAATGGATCTCTTGAGCTTCCGTACCTTACTAGTGCTAGTCGGATCGACAAAACCCTCGGGCGGTATCATATACACGTCCTCGGTTAAATTTCCATGAAGGAAAGCCGTCTTGACATCCATCTGCCATATCTCGTAATCGAAATATGCAGCTATAGCTAGTATGATCCTCACCGACTTCAGCATCGCTACCGGCGAGTAAGTCTCATCAAAGTCAATTCCTTGAACTTGTCCATAACCCTTAGCGACAAGCCGAGCTTTGTGGATCTGAACATTTCCGTCCACATCGGTTTTCTTCTTAAAGACCCATTTGCAACCAATGGCCGTTACGCCAGGCGGCGGATCAACCAAGTCCCAAACTTGATTCTCATCCATGGACTTTAACTCGGATGTCATGGCCTCCAGCCATGCCTCGGAATCTGGGCTCACCACCGCTTCCGCATATGTGGCCGGCTCGTCGTTTTCTAGAAACAATACATCGCGCACTCTGCGCAATCTTTCCGACCTCCGTGGTTCCGGTGCCGCTTCCACTACGGGTTCCCTGACTGACTCCGGTATGATCTCATGACCAGCCGAGCCGTCCCCGAGTGGTCCTCGAATTTCCTCGAGTCGGACCATCCTCCCACTGTCCTCCCGACTAAGAAACTCTTTCTCAAGGAAAACCCCGTACCAAGCAACAAACACTTTGTTCTCTTCCCGGTTGTAGAAGTTATATCCCAAGGTTTCCCTCGGATATCCCACGAATATGCATTTATCCGACATGGGTGTAAGCTTATCTGACATAAGTTTCTTGACAAATGCTTCACAACCCCAAATCTTTAGAAAAGGCAAACTGGGACTCTTCCCGGTCCACATATCATGTGGTGTCTTGTCTACGGATTTTGATGGTACCCTATTAAGTGTGAAAGCTGCAGTTTCTAGAGCGTATCCCCAGAATGACGAGGGTAAATCCGACTTGCTCATCATAGATCGCACCATGTCCAACAAGGTGCTATTCCTCCGTTCTGATACACCATTTCTCTGTGGCATACCCGGAGGTGTGAGCTGAGGTACTATACCTCTGCTTTTCAGATGATCATCAAACTCCTGGCTCATGTACTCACCTCCATGATCAGATCGTAGAAGTTTTATAGTCTTGCCGAGATGATTCTCCACCTCATTTTGAAACTCTTTGAACATTTCAAAAGTCTCTGACATGTGCCTCATCAAATAGATATATCCGTATCTACTCAAGTCATCGGTAAAAGTCACGAAGTACTGATAGCCACCTCTGGCAGTTGTGCTCATTGGTCCACACAAATCACTATGTATCAGTTCCAACAGCTCGGATGCCCTCTCGCAACTCTTTGCCAAAGGAGACTTAGTCATCTTGTCGACCAAGCATGATTCGCATGTCTCGAACGACCCAAAGTCGGTCAAAGTTAGGAGTCCATCATCATGGAGCTTCTTCATGCATTTCAGACTAATGTGTCCAAGCCGGCAATGCCAGAAGTATGTCGGATTTATCTCATTGGGCTTATGCCTCTTGACATTCACGTTATAGACCGGTTCCTGTTCTAGATTCAATATAAATAACCCATCAACAATGGGTGCATAGCCGTGGATCATAGCATTCAAATAAATTGAACAACCATTGTCCTTTAAATTGAATTCATAACCCCGACTCATCAAGCATGAGGCAGAAATAATGTTCCGACTAAGTGCAGGAATGTAATAACAATTATTCAATTCCAAAATTAATCCAGAAGGAAGTTGGAGCTGCATCGTGCCGACCTCCAACGCAGCAACTCTTGCTTTGTTGCCGACCCTGATGTCTATCTCCCCTTGTGCCACACGCCTAGTTCTTACCAGCCCCTACATCGAGTTGCAAATATGAACAACCAATCCGGTATCAAATACCCAAGAGCTACTAGGTATGTCAGCAAGGTAAACGTCTATAACATATGCAACAAGTGTACCTTTGCCTGAAGCAGCATTCCCGACCTTCTTGCCATGCTGTGCAAGCCACTTGCTACAGTTACTCTTCTAGTGACCAGTTTCCTTGCAATGATAGCAAATGGTCTTTGAGTCCGGTCCAGACTTCGGCGCAACGGCGGAGGTTACCATCTCCATGCCCTTTGCCTTAGCCTTCTTCTTAGACCAAATCTTCTTGAACTTAGCCAATTTCTGCACCATCAACACTTGATGCGTGCCTTTCTTAATATCCTGCTCTGCCACTTTGAGCATCCCATGCAATTCAGTGAGCTTCTTATCCATGCCATGCATATGATAGTTCGAGATGAACGTCCCATAGCTGGGCGGAAGAGAACCTAGAACTGCATCAGTAGCCAGCTCATCCAAGAGCGGGAAGCCCAACCGATCCAAAGCTTGCACATATCCGATCATCTTGATCACATGCGGGCTTAGTGGATCACCTTCCTTAAGCTTACAATCCATCAAGGATCGCCAGACGTTGAACCTTTCGGTCCTAGTCTGCACCTGAAACATGCTCTTGAGACTCTCGATCATATCGAAAGCCCCAACGTCTTTGAAATGCTGCTGCAAATCAGGCTCCATACAAGCCAACATGAGGCAGATGATCTCATTTGATTCATCAACGAGTTTCTGGTAGGCATTCTTGGTTGTGGTACTAGCATTACAGGCAGGTTCCTCTGGAAGCGGATCCTCTAGAACATGTTCCTTTTTATCATGCTTGAGAACAATTCTTAAATTTCTATACCAGGTAGTAAAGTTTGTTCCATTCAGTTTATCCTTTTCCAGAATTGATTTCAATGCAAAGTTGGGTTGAGCAGGTGGTGCCATTGATCTACAATAGAAAAATATGCAATCACTAAGCAATGTGTTTATGTAGAGTAATTCTAGCCTTAAACAGAAATACTCCCACTGAAGTCAGCATCCCTCCGCAAACTCTCAGTGATGCAGGATCCGACTAGCACATGCGACTAGTGAGCTTTAGCATCACTGCTAGACAACATGCCTATCTGGTAAGCAACTCCTTGCTAATCGTATCTCTATACGACTCCTGTCGGTCAGGTAGGTATCTCATACCCCGGCTCCCGACCTCTTTTGCCACAAGGCCCAAAACCGTTTTGATAGCCTTGTCAAGTCAACCTAATGCAGTGCATGTCCGTGTCCGACACGAACCCTTCAGTTCAAGGACACCTAGCAGCACCCCAATTTTATGAGCCAAATACTAGACGTACTTGACGTGCGAAGGTGCAACATCGGGGATGGCAATTCGCTTGATACTCATGAGGGATCTTTCTACCATTCTAACATGCATAGAAAACAAGGAAGCATAACAATCACAAATAAACACATATCGTGAAATAGTATGGCTCCTTCATGGATGTTCTTCCAGGTTGGCTCCGACTCCGATGACCATCTAGGAACTCCATCTTGTTTGTCACGCCGGGACGCCAAGCCACCAACTTGATCTCTATTATCCAACTACTACATCTAGTAATGTATTTTACATAGAGTCACAAGTCGACACGCAGGTCGTTATACAATATAATGACAGCACTTTGGCTCCTGCCGGCTGACAAACATGACACGCAGGTCATGTATAATTTACACACTTGCATCACATACACATGAGCCATACTATTCACATCAAACCCTGCAAAATAAAGTTATGCATAGAATCACATTCTACCGATTTGGGTGATCGTGTATGAAATACAAGGCGCTACGCACACGGCGGTCCCATCTGTACTCCGATCACGCCGAATTCTCTAATCTGACCGATCTCATCGATCATCGCAAATCCGATTCGGATTTACATTTCACTGTTAACCCCAATGGCGGATAACCGACCAGTAGGGGTAGATCGTGTCATGACCTCACCGATCCCAATCAACAGAAAACATAGCCATATCGATGCCCATGTGCAGTTGATCTCATCAACCGTGCACACAGCCAATCTTATCAATGACAACAGATCTCATCTATTGCCTTCACATATCTAATATGCATATGATCTGAATCCAAATCCTATAGCTGATGCTCTGATATCACTGTTGGGGACTACGGTAGGGTGCGTCGACTGCAAATTAAAATTTCCTACGCGCAGAACAACCAAGAACATGCTACGGGAGATCGATCACAGTTCGTTACCACTAGACGTGCAGTGCCATGCAGCGGAAGAAGAGTTGGGGCAGCGCGTCCGCCTGGATCGTATCCTCCTTGTCCGATCTCCCTCGTACAACCGGTTGTCGGTTCCCACGTACAGGTTCGCCAGAGCGCTGCAAGTGCACCGCCTCTAATGGTATCCGCGCGTGCAGGTGGAACGTCATGCGGCAGACTTCTAGGTCCGATCACACAACCGGTGGCGAGTGGAGGTGCCTATTCGCAACACATGCAAACCCTAGTGACAGCGCCGAAGCAATCAACCGTGTGAGTGTGTGACACCTCCACTATATATATAGGCGTCCGTCACGAGCTCAACACTTGGGCCTCGCACGGACCCTAAAGCCCATAAGTCTACTGGGCCACAATCCGAATATAGTTTCTGATCACATCCGACCAATGTCCTCGGATCTGACCTCGTAGGTTCCTTCCCTTAAGCGCGCGACCCCTTAGGTTCAAGTCGGCTTGGTCACAGTTCGGATCAACTCCGAACTGCACGGTTGGTAGAGGCCTCTAGCAAGGCATGCTGAACACCAAGCAGACTATGAAGCTGGTTAGCGAACCTGTACATCATACTTCCATTCCTTTTGCCACACGATATATGTTGTCGAGCTCAAGGCAAGTTTGTCATCCTTGTGCTAGCCCAACCTCTTTCTCGTTCCAGTGATGCCGACCACTATCCGAATTATCTCATAATCCTTGTCACATGGCCATGCTTATCCTAGTCGGATCACACGAGGGGCCCAAAGTACATCTCTCCTGGTCGGAGGGGCAAATCCCATCTTGCTCGACCATGTCTCGCACCATGGGTCTGGACAAGCCTGAAACGTACCTTTGTAACTACCCAGTCACGGAGTAGCGTTTGGTCGGCCCAAAGCAAGTCTGTCACCATCCCGAGTACATGCGTCAGCTCAGGTCTTAGGACATAGAACATATGTTGTACTAGAGACTCACAGATGACATATCGCTGCGTCTCATAGTTGGGTCTGTCTGACTTGGACCTTATCTCGACCCGGATCCGACTACGTCGAATCCGACCAGATCCTTCCAAGTCCATATTATCCGGTTTGCATCCAATGCTCCATGGCTAGTGAGACCAAGCCATCGACCGTGTCATATGCTAGTCTAGTTGGCTGCGTGTCCACACAGCCCTTTCGACTGGGGACCTTTTAGGACAGTCATCATACAATGCATAGTCCCACAAACAAGTCACGTACTTGCTGATACACATCATTGATAATGTCCAAGGACTATCTTTATTCATAAACACATAGGAAATATCATCATACATGATTGCCTCTAGGGCATACCTCCAACACTGTGGTCGTCGCGGGAACCGCTGGCGTCCCCTTTCCCTCTTTTGTGTCGTCCTGGTGACCGATCGGTTCAAAGGAGGTCAAGGGTGGCGCAAGGCGGGGCCCTCGTCTGGTGATATGAAGCAAGGCCGGTACCTGTGAAGAAGGCCCAGTGCCTGTGAAGCTCGCCGCCCGTGACACTCTCACATAATAATGAGTTGGGGCTGTAGACGCCCCGGAGTCTCAGGAGCGCCGGCCTCAGGCCCTGGGCCTCCCTCCCACGCCTAGTCGCAGCACTTACTCCGCGCTGGTGAGAAGACTTGAAGACCGGAAGACTAGACTAGGTGCCGGACGCGGCCTTTTGCTTTGGATCTCTCTTTCTATGGCTTTCCTTTCTAGATCTGGATTTAAGTTGAAGCCAAATTTTTATCGATGCGCGCGGGGGGTGCCTTTTCTCGTTCGAGCCATTTCATGCCTTCTGGATCTCGTTTTGTTTGGGACTCATGTCCATCGCCTTTCCCTCGCGAGCTGGACCGTGCGAAGCGAACGCTCATCAAGCATGTGCCAGCACTGCGGCTGGTGCTCACCTCTTGTGGGGCCCCCTCAGACGGGGCGATAAGCTCCGCAGGATTCTCAGAAACTCGTCGCCTCACAACCCAGCCCGAAGCTGGCACTGACTAAGGTAAACCACGACGGAAAGCTCGCCCCCGGCTCCACGAGTTCACGAGGACACATACCCACATCGCATAGGAAAGTAAAAACTACAATTTGCTTACATGAGGGGCTCCCCCTCTCAAAATGCTCTTACAAGTCTTCCAAGGGCCACACCCGAGTTTTGCATGCAGGATGAAACGACAGGAGAACATGGGATCAGCCAGAAATATCACTCGCTACATCACCCGCGGACGCGTTGCTCGCATCGTCATCGTCTTCGTCGGTATCTTCACCGCCGTCGGCGACGCCCCCATCACCATCATTGACCACGTCGCCTTCGTCTGCGACGACCACCACCGCGTCATCCTCTGAGGTGAAGTCCCTGACCAACGCGTCCACATTGTCCTCTACCCAACGCGCTAGGTCGCCCCGGACAGCCGTGGGTACGGGGGCAATGGCGGCATCGAAATCGAAGTTGGGGTCGGCATTCAAAAGGTGCCTGAAGACACGGGAGAAAGCGCGCTCAAGCAGGCCACGACCCCTTTCCTCCACTAGCTGGCGAGCTCTGGCAGATCGAGCCTCCAGGCACGTCACCACCTCGGTAAAGAAGGTCAGGTGGCTGGCATAGTCATTCGAGTGACGGGCCGGAGCATTCTCATCGCAGATGTAACCCAGGGCGGTGTTGGCCCTGTTCCGGAGGTCTTGAAGCATAGGAGCATGCTCGCGCTCCAGCGTCCGTCGCTGGAGCACTTCCTCCCTATTCGGCCGTGCGGCGGCCTGGGCATCATCAACTTGGTTCCAGAGAGAAAGCAGCTCGGCGCAGGCGGAGGCCAAGTCAGCCTGCGTTGTAACCAGGGCGGCGGTCGTGGCCTCCGTGCTCCTCTCGGCCTCATCCAACCTGGGCCTGAGGGCGGCGGCCCTGCCAGCATCCTCCACACCCACGAGCTTCAGCTTCAAGTCGTACCTGCCCTCCAGATCTGCACGAACCTCAGGCACCCGGCGATTGATCTCCTCCTCGACTCCGGCCTCGCGGGCCCCGACGGCATCTTCTGCTTGAGCAACTTGATGCTCCCTCGTCTCCAGTTGCTCGAGCTTGAGGCTGCGCTCCACGACTTCCAGGGCTAGTGCCTCCTCACGCTTCCGAACCTCCTCTTCCTCCGCGGGCATCCCCCTCAGCAGTTCAAGACCGGCCCCGCGCACCTCCACCTGCTGCTCAAGGGACGCGCTCCAGGCCTGGAGCCCCCGCGCGCGCTCCTCCGCAGCCTCGCGATGGCGGTCAGCCTCGTGAGCCTCTTCCAAGGCTCGCGAGCGGGCTTCATGGGCGATCTTCAGGGACGCCTCGGCCTTCGCATTCTCGAGGTCGCGCCAATAGAGACCGAGGTTCATGGCCACCCCCAGCTTGCGCCGCTCTTCCACCAGCGAGAGACCTTCAGCCTCAAGACGCGAGTCGACACCAGCGTGCTCTTCACCGAGGCGGCTCATCGCGCCCATCGCCTCCTGGAAGAGCTCATGGAAAACTATGCTCCGCCCGCGCTCGAGCTCGCACGCTCGACCCACCTCGTCCTCCACCTCGGGGCTGCGGGCGGAGCGCCAAGTGGTGCGCTACCTCCCGGCAGGGGGCTAGGGGCTGACACCGCGCCTGACGCCAGCCCGTCAACGCGAGGAGCCCAAGCCGATCGGGGCTCGCCGCGTGAAGAGGAACCGAAGACCAAAGTCAACCAACGGCTGTTCATGAGCAAAGGAGGAGTCTTGGGCACGCACGCCCGGCTCCACGCGAGACCGTGGGGGAGGGGCGGCCAAACCGCGGATTCAGCATGCCACGAAGGCGGGGACGCTCCCTCGACTGACCCCGCTCCAGGGGCAGCAGGCAGGCCAGGGACGCTCAAGGCCGATGGGGGAGTTGATGAAGGAGGAGGCCGCCTCTTGGAAGACGCAACAACTTTAAAGGAGGGAGCCCCGAAGGACAGACGTCGGGATAAGAAGACCACACGCAAGAAGCCACGGCAATAAGATGCTTACGCGCCAATGGCGATGTACTTCCGCCGCTTCAATGGCCCGAAGATATTGCTGTCGCTGGGGGATCCCTGCCTCTTCCGGAGCTCCTCGAAGTCCACACAAACGCGACCGAAGCGCTGGACATGAAGGCCAGTGCGCGGCGGACCCGAAGAAGAACTGAGAGGGATGGCTTCAGGGGAGCCCGGTCGTGGCGAACAGCGCAACGCCCTCTCGCTGCAACCTCCCGAGGCTCTTAGAGCCTCAGCCTCGGGAGCCGCACGCCGTGGCTCCTCAGCAACCGTTGCCTCAGGAGGGGGGTCGCAGGCCCCTGAGGACGACGCCCCCGGATCACCGCTCGGCATGTGATCCTTAGCACTAGAGCCACCGGCCCTGTCGGAGCTCGCTCTCCCGCACCGTCACCTGGGGCGAGCTCGGCACCGAAGGCGAGGAAGGGAACCATGACAACGGGGTTCTCGCAGGGCCCCACCAAGCCGATTGGGCGCAGCCCCCACTCATCAAAGGAAGGCATGCTCACGACAAATGCGGCTTTGTTCTTGTAGCGATACAATAGGCAACTGTTCTTGGGCATCTCATCCGGTAGAGGGACACCCGATAGGACCGCGAGCACTATTTGCCGCGCCGCAAGAGGAAGCCCCTTCTCCTGAAACCTCATGTTGTCCTGGCTGCGGAGCAAGTGCCACATTGGGCGGGAGTGGCGCTTAAGTGGAGCGACTAGACGCCTGACGAACTCCTTCACCACCATGGGCACAGTCACGCCGAGGTCCTTCAACCACCTCAGCCTGGCCCATATGGGGGCAAGGCGGGGGCTCGTGAGCTTCTGATGGCCCTAGCCGGAGTTTGGAACAGCGGGCCCCGCCGGAACTTGGAGCAGAGGGTTGAGCACGCCAGCATCAACAAACACCCATCGAATACGGAACTCGCTAGTGGATGAAGGAATCTTGAAGTCGATCTCCGCACCCACCGTTGTGGCCGCGGCCTGGAAGCTCACGCATTCTGAGCTCTGCCGGGGACCGGTGAGACGCAACGAGAAGAAGTGGCGGAGGAGAGCCACGGAAGGAGCGATGCCCACCATGGCCTCGCACAAGAAGGCGAAGCCGGCCAGAAGTGTCACAGATTGAGAGTCGAGATGGAGCCTGTGGATCTGATAATGCTCGAGCACCGCGTTGAAGAAGGTGGAGAAGGGAGGAATCAGGCCGGCCCAGAGGGCCTCTATGAAGATCGGAACCTCGGTGACTGCCCGAGCCGTGCGAGCGCGAGACGCGGGCCAAGCCACCGTCTCCCCCCACTCGTTGAAACTAGAGGCAAGCATGGGTCGCACCTTGTCCATGGCCTCGTCGTTGAGCACCCGAGGCCGGCCAAGCGCTGACTCGAAGGATGGATGCGCAGTTGGCAAAGACAAAGGTTTCTTCCCCTTTTTGGCTTGTTTCGGCACCATGGCGGTGAAGCAGGTGAAGCGCAAGTCAGATTGGGAGGGCAGAGCAGGGCCTCGAGGAAGCAGGGAGATTGGAAGAGCCAGGCGTGGTGAAGGAAGAATAACTGTGTAAATGGCGGGGGCTGCATAGCCAGGCGGATTCAAAGGCAGCGCGGGGAAGTAGAGACGCCCACGTCCAATCAATCGCCACGCGTCAACCGAGGCCGCAGGATTTTGGGGCCCGCGGTGCTTCGTACTTGGCCCTTGTCTTGGCCGCAAAGCCAAGCCCGAGCGCACCTTGGGTCCCGGGGCTATTGTCGGTGTTCTGGGAACGGGGGTCCCCGAAGTTGCCTGCCTGTGGCCCACGGCATGGCTAAGCCAGCAGGCCATACAACCCATCTTCGTCAACAAGGCATCCAAGACCCTCGCAAGGGGCCGAGCCTCGCGAGGCGGGCGATGCAAGACCTCCTCTGGAGTGGCATAGTCAGGCAGGCTCACGAGGAGCGGAGATATCAAGGCGAGGCGAACCTCACGAGGCTCTCGTGACATGAGCCATGACGATCGACACTAGGCGGGCGCCAGCGCGAGCAGCGTTCTTGTTTCCTCTTTGGTGCTAGGAGGCCAGCGCAGGTGAGGAGTACCGAGGCTTCAGGCAAAGGTTGCCATATCGGTGCAACAAGACCAAGACCAGAAGGACGACAAGACGGAGGTCATCGTGGAGCCCAAGACGTCATCACCAGAGCCTTTCGCAGCTGAGACCACCTTTGTCAGGATGGCTTGTACTAGCTGTTCCCCTTCAAATTTGCCCGCCGTTGTTGGCTCCCTTCCCGCTCAATATTTGGGAAGAGGACCAGGGCCTATATAAGTAGAGCTAGCCACCACCACAAAAGAGGAGGAGAGAGACGGAACGAGGGGAGAAGGACGAAGAGAGATCACTCTCACCCACACAAGTTAGCCAAGCACGAGAACACCTCACCCTTAGGAGGCTGTTCTTCCCCTTGTATTGTTCATCATCAGCCCAGGAGGCAATCCACCACCACACCCTGGAGTAGGGTATTACACCACAACGGTGGCCCGAACCAGTATAAATCTTGTGTCTTTCTGTGTTGCAAGTTCGTCGAGTTCGTCCGCGAGATCTTAGCGAGCTAGGGCGTAGATTGGTGGGAGGAAAAGACTTCGCGTGCACCCCAGTGTTCAAACCTTAAGGGTTTGCCAGAACCTCACATCCGACAAGCGCGCCATGCACCTGGCTGCTCAGCCTGCCGGGATCTTCGGTGACCTCCTAGGAGGAGCTGTGCGGTCTCTTCGTCGCGCGCTTCATGGCATCGGCGCCCCTCGCCGTCGCGGCCCTCCTCGGTGGCTCGCAAGAACCACCCTCGGACCGTCACACCAAGCCATTCTTTTGCCAAATTGGCGCCACCTCCGTGCGCCAAGGAACTCCTCCGGGTTGGGCGGCGCCCAAGGCCGACCTTACATTCGACGCGGGGGATCACCTCGCCACCATATGCAGCGTAGCTGTCACCAAGACCCTCATCGACTGCGGCGCCAGTCTCAACGTGCTCTCCGTGGAGGCTTTCAGCCTTCTTCATGTACCACTCCAACGGCTCCGACCCAGCAAGCACTTCTCCCGGGTCCGCTGCGGCTCCACTAGTCCCTTGGGCAGATCCACCTCCCTGTGACCTTTGGCACCCGCGACAACTACTGCACCGAGCTGATCGACTTCGACATCGCCCAAATCGGCCTCCCGTACAATGCCATTCTCGGATACTCGGCTCTGGCTCAGTTCATGGTGGCGACCCATCCGGCATACAACCTCATGAAGATGCCCGAGAGTAAAGACGTCCTCACCGTAGTTGGGGATACCAAGGAGGCTCTAGCGGCGCTCAAGTGTGCCATCAAAACTGCCGTGGTGGCACAACCGGCCACTTAGGCCACCCCAGGGGCTAAGGAGGCCGCACCAGCAAACAAGAAGCAGTTGTTCACTCAAGATCGGGCCGAAACCAAGCAGGTGCCGGTCGAGCATGATGGGTCCTCAAGAGCCACCTTCACCATAGGCGCCAACCTCGACCCAAATCAAGAGGAGGCACTGGTGAGGTTCTTGCGCGCGAACAAGGATGTGTTCGCCTGGGAACCCAAGCAGCTGGTGGGGGTCCGAAGAGGGGTGATCGAGCATCAGTTAAGGGTGTGCCCCAATGTGCTCCCCATGAAGCAGAAGGCGCAGCGACTATCCACGGAGAAGCAGTCCTTCATCGTCCAGGAAACCCACAAGCTGGAGGCGGCGGGTGTCATTCGCGAGGTTTAGTACCCCGAGTGGTTGGCAAACCCTGTCGTCGTAACGAAGAACGGCGGGAAGGAGCGCATGTGTGTTGACTTCACCAACCTCAACAAGGCTTGTCCCCAAGACCGGTTCCCGCTCCCGCGCATCGATCAGATTGTCGACTCCACTGCCGAATGCGACCTGCTGTGCTTCCTGGACGCGTTTCAGGTTATCACCAGATCAAGATGGCGGTGGAGGATGTGGCGAAGACGGCCTTGCTCACCCCGTGTGGGGTGTACATCTACACCTGCATGTCATTTGAGCTGCGCAACGCAGGCGCGACCTTCCAACGGCTGATGCACATCGCTCTGGATCAGCAGCTCGGGAGGAACGCTGAAGCCTACGTTGACGACATTGTGTTAAAATCTCGGGAGGCAAGAACTTTGATTCAGGACCTATAGGAGACCTTCGCGAGTCTGCACCAGGTGGACTTGCGGCTCAACCCGGAGAAGTGCGTGTTTGGTGTCCCTTCTGGCAAGCTGCTAGGTTTCCTCGTATCCCATAGGGGGATCGAGGCCAACCCAAAGAAGGTCAAGGCGATAGAAGACATGATCCCACCGCAAACTCTTAAGGAGATGCAGAAGCTTGCAGGCTGTGTGACCTCGCTGGGGTGCTTCATCTCAGAGCCGGGAGAGCGCGCCCTGCCGTTCTTCAAGCTGATGAAGAAGAAGGGCCCGTTTGAATGGACCCCAGAAGCTGACCAAGCGTTTCAAGACCTCAAGAGATACCTGACCAGCCCTCCGGTGATGGTGGCGCCTCGCCCTCTCGAGCCCCTGGTGCTTTACCTTACCTCCACTCCCTACTCCGCCAACGCAACTCTAGTGGCGGTCCGGGAGGAGCGCCAAGCCAGGAGGCTGCCGCGCCACCAGCCAAGGCGATGCAGGACCCGGAGGGCACCGCAAGGGCTGAAGCAATGACAACGGGTGACCAGGCCCAGCAGGGCGGCGTTCGTGGGACGGTAGAGGCCCCACCAGGCAATCAGGCTCTTGAGGTCCCGTCATCTCAGGAGACGCCGCAACTGCCGGTAGGCACAAGCTCCGTCGATGTTCCTACCCTCGTCGAGCTCCAGGTGTATTTCGTCAACACGGTACTTCGGGATGCAAGGGCACGGTACCCCATGCCTCAGAAGCTCTTGCTCGCGCTTCTGGTGGCCTCACGCAAGCTGCGGCACTACTTCCAAGGTCACCCAATCAAGGTCGTCTCGGCCTACACGCTGGAGAGGGTACTCAGGAGCCCCAACGCTGCTGGAAGAGCTGCCGAATGGAACATCGAGCTGCAAGCATTCCAGCTAGAGTTCAGCACAAATAGGGTCATCAAGGGGGCCGCGCTCGTCGACTTCGTGGCAGAATGGACCAACGCCCCGGGGTTTGACGCAAGCGAGGACCGATCCCTCTCGCCAGGAAGTGAAGCACCAGATGGCTGGGTCATGCATTTGAATGGCGCATTCGCAAGCCAGGGCGCAGGGGCTGGAGCAGTGCTCATCTCGCCTACCCATGACAAGCTCTACTATGCCATGCAGCTCTGCTTCCAGCAGGGCGTGAAGGTATACAACAACATCGTGGAGTACGAAGGCCTCATCGCCGGCCTCAAGGCCGCGGTGGCCCTAGGGGTGAAGCGCCTCATGTCAGGACACCGATTCCAAGTCACATCGATCTAGCCGGTAACACCTCATATCACTTTGCGGCCTCACGCACGGTATCCCACGGGTGTCGCCTTACCATGGCCCGGAACTGTTTGTGCCTTTTGGCTCACGTATATGATAGTGTCGCTAGCATCCATATGACAGAGAACCCGGGCCGACATGGCTAGTCGTGAACCCAAAGCGGCACAGACCTATGGAGACAGGCATACATGAATCACATCGAACATGTCGGTCATCAACGAGTGATTCCGGGCTGTAGCATTGGGCTAACAGGACTCCGGGGAACCCCGGGCTGTAGCAGGCTAGGCAAGGACTCCGGAAGTCACCGTGTGACATTTCCCCGAAGGGACAGACATAGGGACGAGTGAAACACATGTCGGCCAGTCAAGTGTCCTGAACAGTAGTGCTGGGCTAGCAGGACTCCGGTGAACCGGGCTGTAGCGGACTACTATGGCTCGAGGAACACTAGACTACATTTCCCCATAAGAAAGGCTGCCAAGGATAAACAACTAGATTGTCGGATCCCACTCATACCAAGCATTTCAATCATACACACAATATGCCCGATATGAGTACATACAACATGGCATCACAACAAAACTCTACAACTCAAGTACGAGAGCCATACATAACATGTTCATACAGATAGGGGTCACATGACCCGACACTCAAGGCATACAAACATACAAGCACATGCGGAAGCAACTAGTCTGAGTACAGACTCTAGAAAGAAAGAAGGCTTCTCGAAGCCTTTCTATCTACATAGGGCCCTCCATGGCCAGGATCACCACCTGGGTGGCTAGTCACTCGTCGACATCAAGGTCTACATAAAACCCATCGGAGGGGGCAGTGTTGTCGTCTGAAAACAATAAATAAGCAAACATGAGTACAAAGGTACTCAGCAAGTCTTACATCAGAACCTACTATACATGCTTATTCTCAAGAAGGCGGTGGGGTTGATGCAGCAAGCCAGCTTTGACTCTTGGCTAAGCTATCCTACGGAACTCCACCAGTAAAATAGTTTTCGCACACGAGTCCACTACTCACCAACACAATACTCCACCGGGGATCCTCCCTCGTCATCCTACGAGAGGGCCATCCTCGGTACTCACACTTATCTTGAGTCTTTTAGTAGTATCCATTAACTTGTCTATGAACTGTATAGGCAAACAAGTAGTCCTTTACCGCGGACGCGGCTATTCGAATAGTTTATACCCTGCAGGGGTGTACTTCGTCATACACGCTTTCACCACTTACCGCCGTTTACACGACATGTACTCGGCAACCTTCAAGCGGAAGCCCAGCGAGGCTGTCGGCCACGGCCTACCTAAACACTTAAGTCTCTAGTCCAGGTTTATCGCCTATCCAGGTTCCATCCGCAGGGAGTCCGGCCGAGGTTTCCACATACGGCCCCGAACGATGTGAACAGGGTTCCCGAGACACCAAACGGGTGACTCGGTACACCGTGCCATGGTGTATCTACCGCAACATAGCCCACCCCTAGGGTCAGCGCTACGCACGGCCGCCAACACATAACCTACAAACACCAGAAACTAATTGCAACTCCTGGACAGAGTACTAGGGTGATTAAGAAGCCGAGAGGGTCCATTGGTTTCGGGCCCAATGTACAGTAGTAACTGCATCTTAAATCACACATACAGATCTCAGTTCTTATGGATGGCCTCAATGAAACAACCCACCATGTACTCCTACATGGCCTCTCATCGATACCTTTACCAAAACATGTTCAATACATCCCTCATATTACCGACATAAGCATTTCACTCTAGCTCATCACCCAGATGAACCAGACCTGACTCAACTCTAAGCATAGCAGGCATAGCAAGGTAGGAATCACATACATGGCTCAATCAACTCCTACACATGCTAGTGGGTTTCATCTAGTTACTGTGGCAATGACAGGTCATGCAGAGGATAAGGGTTCAACTACCATAGCAAACAGCAGTTTGAATTGCGATGTCTTAATGCAGTAAACAAGAGCAAGAGCGAGAACATGGGTTGTATCGGAATGATCAATGGTTGCTTGCCTGATGGAGTGGTAACGGGATACTGCCCTTCAGTTGGATACTCGTGAATATCCTCGGAGGCAGAACCTACCACGAAGAACACATCGGAACACAATCAACACATGACGATATGCAACAATATGATGCATGCTATGACATGGCAATATGATTGTGTCTTGGCCTAATGCAAGCTAAAATAGGAAGGGATGAACCCATTTGAATCAAAGATTCAAATATTAGCTCATTAAACATGGCATTTATAGTGCATTTCCTTATTCTTCTTAGACAGCAAGGTAAACTTGCTTTGTCATGCATGAAACCATTACAGATGGATAGATTGAATTTTTCTGATAATTTTTCATATATAATTTATCTCATTTGGAGCTATGGTTGAATTTCTATGAATTTTTGAAGTTTGAACTATTTTCTGGAATTTCCTGAATAAGAATAAATCCAGAAAATCAATTACTGCGTCAGCAACGCGTCAGGGTGATGTCAGCAGGTCAAAGGCGCCAGTCCAGGTCAAACCTGACTGGTGGGGTCCACTGGTCAGTGTCTCTGTGCACTAACTACGTTTAGTTAGCCTAATTGACTGGCAGGGCCCACTAGTCAGTGACTATACTAATTAACTAACCTATTTAGTTTGCACTAACAGAGTAATTAGTCGGGCGGGGCCCGCATGTCGGTGAGAGAGGGGGGAGGTCAACCCACGTCAGCAGGTCAACCTCGCTGGTCAGCGGGTCAAAACCTGCCGGCGTTTAGCCGCCGGCGAGGCCAGACGCGGTGGCGCGCTGCGGAAATCGCCCACAGGGCACCAATTGATGCGCGGAGAGCGGCTACGGGTAGCTGGGAACGAACCGCGGCGTTTGGTGGTGGTGGTGGGGCTCGGGGTGGCCGGAAACGTCACCGGCGACGAGCCTTGCGGTCGCCGGAGTCGGGCGAAAATGAGCCCGAGGCTACGGGGCACGGCGAGGCGTGTGGTGAGGTGCTTTGTGCCCGTAGGGATGCAATGAAGTAGTTAGACTAGGTGGCGTGGCCGGTGTTTGGCCGGAGACACGTCGGCGACGAGCTCCACGGCGGCGCATGCGGGTGAGCTTCGTGTGCTCGTTGTGGTGCACGGGAAGAAGAACGGGGAGGATGGGGAGGTGCAGCAGCTCACGGCGATCACGTAGAGGCAGACGGCGCGGTCGGGGACGAGTCGATGCGGCAGCGACGTCGAAAGGGATCTCCGGCGATGCTCGGTGAAGATGAGGTCGAAGAAGACGTTGCAGAGCGTGTGAGCGGTCGGGGCTCAGCTGCTCGACGGAGTCGACGATGGCGGAGAGGATGGACACGGTGGTGCAACACGGGGACGACGGTGGACACGGTTTCACGGTGGCGCAAGCACGGCAGCGTCGGCCATGGCGGAGGAAGAGCGATGGAGAGGGACCAGGGGGAAAGTGCGGTGTCTGCGAGGCCGGGGGATGCAAGGGATTTCGTCCCACGTCGACAGGTCGACGAGGGGAGCGGCGAGGCGGCGGCAGCGGCGTGGCGCACATCTGGTGCTCGCCGTCGAGCACCTGCCTGCTTGGCCAAGCCAAGCTGCTCGCTGGCGGGGTGGCTGGGCTGGGCCGGCAGGTGGGCCTGGTAGGTGGCGCCAGGTAAGTTTTTATGTTTTTTTTGTTTCTTTTCTATTTTTTTCTGTAGCTTTAGGGCTTTATTTAAAATACCTAGGCACTTTCTAAAATCCTGAAAATAATTGTGGGCTCTGTTGGGATTATTCCTAACAGCCCTGACTTAATTCCAGAATTATTTGAACATTTAATATATTTATCAGCATTTAAATGTCCAAAGGCAACATACATATGATTTAATCCAGTGACCTTTTGTTGACCTAGAAAATTGTGCACCTATTTTGCCAGAGGTTCTAACCCAAGGCAAAGAGGGTGAACATTTTAGAAGGGCATTTCAGGTTCATTGAAATTATTTTTAGTAAACCCTAGTTGATTTCAAGAGGGGTGCTGGGGGTTCTGCCTTCCCCATTTCAAGTTTCTGATGAAAAATAAACATGATGCACACTCTAATGCATGGACTAGCTAGGGTGTGAAAACTCACCCCCACTCAAAAGAATCTCGTCCCGAGATTTAGGATCCTCTGGGAACAAGGTGGGGTACTCGAGTCGAAGACGATCCTCCCTTTCCCAAGTGGCTTCTTCCTCGGAATGATGTGACCATTGAACCTTGAGAAACTTGATATTATGACGTCGAGTGGTACCCTCGGCTTGATCAAGGATACGAACGGGATATTCCCGATAAGAGAGGTTATCTTTTAGATCAAGCATTTCGTGGTCCACTCCACGGATTGGATCCGCGAAGCAACGCCTGAGTTGTGAAACGTGGAAGACATCGTGAACTCTGGAAAGATGTGGAGGTAGTTCCAATTGGTAGGCAACTTCTCCTCGTTTAGCAAGAATGCGAAAGGGTCCAATGTAACGAGGAGCCAATTTGCCTTTGATACCGAAACGATGGGTTCCCTTTAATGGGGTAACCCGAAGGTAAGCCTTCTCGTTGACTTCATAAGTCATAGGCTTATGTTTACGATCATATTGACTCTTTTGACGAGATTGGGCTGTTTTCAATTTCTCACGAATAATGCGAACCTGCTCTTCTGCTTCCTGAATCATATCCGGGCCAAAGAGTTGTCTTTCCCCGGTTTCTGACCAGTTAAGAGGCGTTCGGCATTTTCGTCCATAAAGAACTTCGAAAGGAGCTTTGCCCAAGCTAGCTTGATAACTATTGTTATAAGCAAACTCCGCGAATGGAAGGCATTTCTCCCAACTCATTCCGAACGAGATAACAGAAGCTCGGAGCATATCTTCCAGAATTTGATTGACTCGCTCTACTTGACCACTTGATTGGGGATGGAAGGCGGTACTAAAGGAGAGATGAGTTCCCATAGCATTTTGGAAACTTTCCCAAAATCGAGAGGTGAAGAGACTCCCACGGTCTGAGTTAATTTCCAATGGAACACCATGAAGAGACACTATTCGGGAGATGTATAACTCAGCTAGCTGGCTAGTGGTGATACTCTCACGAACAGGTAGAAAGTGGGCTACTTTGGAAAGTCGGTCGATCACAACGAAGATGGCATTATTCCCTCTCTTGGTCCTGGGAAACCCAGTGATGAAATCCATACTGATTTTATCCCATTTCCATTCAGGAATAGCCAAAGGTTGAAGGGTGCCAGCAGGCCGTTGATGCTCTGCTTTAACACGACGACAAACGTCGCAATTAGCAATGTATTGAGCGATTTCTCTCTTCATCCTAGTCCACCAAAACCTCTGGCGTAGGTCTTGATACATTTTGGTACTACCGGGATGAATGGTGAGAGGGGATTCATGAGCTTCCTTAAGGATCAGTCGCCTTAGGTTTCACGCCTTTTGAACCACTAGGCGATTCCCAAAGTATACGACACCTTGATCATCAATGGAGAAACAATTCGCGACTCATTTCTTAATGTTTCTCTTAATACGGGAGATTCTCGGATCTACCTTCTATGCCTTGATGATCTGATCCGTAAGGGTAGGTTCCGCCACCAGGGTGGATAGGAATCCTTGAGGAACAATGTGAAGGTTTAGCTTACGAAATTCCTCATGGAGAAGTGGTTGACTTTGTTGTAACATCAGGTTGTTACAATAGGACTTACGTCTTAGCGCATCAACCATGACATTGGCTTTGCCCGGGGTGTAAGTTATTCCTAAGTCGTAGTCCGAGATCAACTCGACCCAACGTCGTTGCCTGAGATTCAAATCTGGTTGGGTGAAGATATATTTCAAACTTTGGTGATCGGTTAAGATCTCGCAACAATTACCGAGAAGGTAATGTCGCCAGGTTTTAAGTGCATGGACTACAGCTGCAAGCTCTAGATCATGTGTAGGATAATTTTCCTCATGTGGGTGTAATTGCCGTGAAGCATAGGCAATTACCTGACGATCTTGCATGAGTATGCAACCTATTCCTTGTCGCGAGGCGTCGCAATAGATAATAAAGTCCTTGGAGAAGTCCGGTGGTACCAGTACGGGGGCAGATGTCAGGCGTCTTTTCAGTTCTTGAAAACTGATCTCGCACTGTGGAGTCCACTCGAACTTTTTATCTTTCTTGAGGAGTTCAGTTAGAGGTTTAGCAACCTTGGAGAAATTTTCGACGAAGCGGCGGCAATAGCTCGCTAAGCCAAGGAAGCTCCGAACTTGCTTGACCGTCTCAGGTGGAGTCCAATCAAGGACGGCTTGAACTCGCTCGGGATTGATAGCAATACCCTTACCAGAGATTACATGGCCTAGATAGGTCACTTCTGGCAACCAAAATTCACACTTGGAGAATTTGGCATAAAGGCGATGCTCTCGAAGTTTCATCAATACCAGCCTTAGATGTACGGCATGTTCCTCTTCATTCTTGGAGTAGATGAGCATGTCATCGAGGTATACTACGACGAATTTATCCAAGTACTCCATGAAGACCGAGTTCATTAACCGAGAGAAGGTAGCCGGGGCATTGGTTAAACCGAAGGACATGACGGTGTACTCGTATTGGCCATAACGAGTAACAAAGGCCGTTTTGGGAATGTCCCCGTTTCTGATTTTGATTTGATGGTAACCCAACCTCAAATCCATCTTGGAGAAGACTGAGGATCCAGCGAGCTGATCATACATATCGTTGATCCTGAGAAGCGGATATTTGTTCTTGATGGTGACCAAGTTGACAGGTCAGTAATCCACAACCATTCGATCCGTTCCATCCTTCTTCTTAACGAAGAGGACGGGGCAAGCCCAAGGAGAGGAACTAGGACAGATGAAACCCTTGTTCAAGGACTCATCGAGTTGGTTCTTAAGCTCGGCTAGTTCTAGGGGTGCCATCTTGTAAGGTCTTCTAGAAATTGGAACGGTTCCTGGAACAAGGTCTATCACAAACTCGACATCCCTGTCAGGTGGAACACCTGGCAGTTCTTCTGGAAAGACATCCGGAAAGTCTTGGACTACCGGAACATCTTCAAGGTCTGGAAGGGGGTTGGCATTTAGGGAGTAAAGTTGGCGCTTGGCCACTCGAGTTAAGACATTAACTGTCTTGCCCGAGGGGTGGGTAAGTTGAACGGTTCTAGTGGCACAATCGATCTTAGCATAATGAGCTGACATTCAGTCCATACCCAAGATGATATTTATGTCAGAGGACTTGAGAGCTATTAAGGATGCAAGGAAGACAAGTCTATCGACAAGAATTTCGTTCCCATGGCTTACTCTAGAAGTTTGCCATTTGGAAGCCGGGGTTTGAATTACCATGGAAGTGGGCATGTCGCAGAATATCGTGTTATGCAATCGAGCATAGTTCTCGGATATGAATGAATGAGATGCTCCAGTATCGAAAAGAACAGATGCCGGATGGCAGTTAACAAGGAGCGTACCAAGGACGACGTTAGGATCCTCATGAGCCTCCTCGGCTGAAACATAATTGACATGGCCATGTGCAGTGGTGGCCGGCTTGGCGTAGAAAGTCTTCCCCGCTGGCTTACCACGGCCAACAGACTTTCCAGTTTGATTGGGGTTGTTGTTCTGGGGACACTCTCGGCTATAGTGACCCGGCTCTCCACACTTGAAGCATGTCACCACATTGGGGCGTGGAGCAGCATTAGCAGCGGGGCCACCATAGGGCTTGGGCGGTGCAAATTGTATATTGGGACGAGGCGCCTCAAAGGATGGCCTCGGAATGAACCTGGGTGGCAGTGCCGTGCTTGGGATCCACACCCGGCGCTTCTGAGCCCCAGAGCCGGATGAAGAGCCAAAATCACGGGAGTGCTTGCGTGAAGCGTCATAATTAGTCTGGCCTGTCTCAGCACTAATGGCTTTATTGACCAACTTCTGAAAGGATGTGCACTCGTGCAGACGGAGATCGCGGTGAAGCTCAGGGCTAAGTCCCTTGCGGAACCTTGCCTGCTTCTTAGCGTCAGTAGATACCTCTTCAGGAGCATAACGTGCCAGATTCCCAAATTCACGACTGTAAGCATCCACAGTCAGTCTTCCTTGGGTGAATTTGCTTAACTCCTCCCTCTTGCGATCCATGAGACCTTCCGGAATGTGATGCTCATGGAAAGCCTCACTGAATTCAGCCCAAGTAGTGATTTGACCGACCGGGCGCATAGCTTCGAAGTTTTCCCACCAAAGGCTAGCAGGGCCTTCGAGGTGATAGGCATCATAAGTAACCTTCTCGGCTTCGGCTACGTTGGCAGAACGTAGCTTGTGGGTGATGCTGCGAAGCCAGTCATCCGCGTCGAGGGGCTCGACGGAATGGTCGAACTTTGGTGGGTACAGCTTGATAAAGTCATTGATTGACACCAAGTCATTTTGCGGGTGGCGTGCAGTGTTCTGCTCAATCCGCTCCAGCAGGCGGTTAGTCTCACGCTTGTTTCTTTCCGCCTCTAGCATCACTTCGGCCAGAGAAGGCGGGTGAGGCAGATTTTCACCTCTAGCTGCACTGGCTTCCCCCTGCTCCGGGACAGCAGGGTTGCCGCGGGTGTTGACCATCCTAGGAGAAAACAAGACAGCGGTTTAGACAAGGATGGCTCAAACTTAGCAAGGAAGTGCAGAATGTAATGGATAACCCGGAATGCAGAGATGTTCATCCGTATGTCATGGTAATATAAAACTGCCATATATATACCAATGGTCATACACATCATACATAGTTTAGTACAAGCCCAGGCTACAGTACAACTATGATGAAAGACGTTACATCTCATCGGAGGCATTCCAAGCTCCTATACATTATTTGTCTACACCTCCGGAATCGATTACACGCCAAGTCATATTCCACAAGTCACGCAGGACAGTGGAGATACAACTACTACAATACTAGTGGTATTACTACTAACTCAGACAGCTCCGTAGTAGTCCTCATAGAAGTCACCTCCATAGCCTGGAAGTTCAACGTGACCATTCAGAAACAGACGGTCCTGAGGAGCCTGTGGACCATAGGGGCTAGGATGAGGTCTTGGACCAACAAACGGTGGCCTACGGGGACCACGGGGTGGGGTGATGCCTCCCACATCACGCCAATCCACCATGTCTGGCAGAGCTGATCTCATAGGATACAGACCCCTTGTATCCATACATCCAGCTTGCACCGCAGGTGCAAACCGAGTCAATGTGGCCCAATGATCAGCACGGGTATTGAAAAGCTCCAACCTCAAGGCCAGATTCTCTCGGTCCTTATCTTCGAGCATCTCGGCAGTGGTATGAGTTAATGAGTCCTCCTGAGTGGAGTCAGCATAGATGGCCTGAAGATACCCTTGCGCTCTTGGAAGTGAAGCTGGCATGTAACGGAAGTCGGTGTTCCGAAGTAGGCCAGTCCGGACTCGCATGATGGTCATCATGGAATAGGCAGCATCCTGCACAGCAATCTCAACGGTAACCCTGAGTCCATAGGAACAGTGAAGGGGCTCGGTAGATCCAGGATAAGAAGGAAATATCCTGACGGTGCAGAAATACTGGCTTTGGTTAAAGTCGCGGAACTGCTCTTCGACAGTGTATTCGGGATACCAACGGTAACCTGTCTCGATCATGACCCGGACTAACATAGCAGTATGACCGGGCACGTCGAGGCACCTGGTCAGGCGAACCACTTGGTTTTGAGGATGGTTGGCCATCTGAAAGCACAACCACAATGCAAAGACATTAGAATTTCTAGGGAAAATTGGACAGCATAACGGCTGTAAATGCTTAGAAAAAGATTTGAGACATCCACAACAGTTCACAATACCACTCAACAACATCATATCAAGGTTCTGATTCATTTAGCAACATACTAAGAATAGTAGAAACTGAACTGGGACTTGTAACAACAATCCTATAAGCTACTACGGATTAGTAACACGTGAACCTGATAGAGGAAGAGAGCCTAGTCCTTAACCCATGTTGAATGAGGAGAGAATGACTCAGATCAGAGGCATAGGTAAAGGAGTAAAAGAACCTTACGTTCCCTCCCACAATCAATTCCCCTACATATAACTAGAGCATTTCTAGACTCGACATCGACCAGTCTGGCTCAATGAACCTACAGGCAGTCCGGCTCTGATGCCAACGTTGTCAGGACCCCGATTCCAAGTCACATCGATCTAGCCAGTAACACCTCATATCACTTTGCGGCCTCACGCACGGTATCCCACGGGTGTCGCCTTGCCATGGCCCGGAACCGTTTGCGCCTTTTGGCTCACGTATATGATAGTGTCGCTAGCATCCATATGACAGAGAACCCGGGCCGACATGGCTAGTCGTGAACCCAAAGCGGCACAGACCTATGGAGACAGGCATACATGAATCACATCGAACATGTCGGTCATCAACTAGTGATTCCGGGCTGTAGCATTGGGCTAACAGGACTCCGGGGAACCCCGGGCTGTAGCAGGCTAGGCAGGACTCCGGAAGTCACCGTGTGACATTTCCCCGAAGGGACAGACATAGGGACGAAGTGAAACACATGCCGGCCAGTCAAGTGTCCTGAACAATAGTGCTGGGCTAGCAGGACTCCGGTGAACCGGGCTGTAGCGGACTACTATGGCTCGAGGAACACTAGACTACATTTCCCCATAAGAAAGGCAGCCAAGGATAAACAACTAGATTGTCGGATCCCACTCATACCAAGCATTTCAATCATACACACAATATGCCCGATATGAGTACATACAACATGGCATCACAACAAAACTCTACAACTCAAGTACTTTATTTAAAGGCTCCAGAGAGCCATACATAACATGTTCATATAGATAGGGGTCACATGACCCGACACTCAAGTCATACAAACATACAAGCACATGCGGAAGCAACTAGTCTGAGTACAGACTCTAGAAAGAAAGAAGGCTTCTCGAAGCCTGTCTATCTACATAGGGCCCTCCATGGCCAGGATCACCACCTGGGTGGCTAGTCACTCGTCGACGTCAAGGTCTACATAAAACCCATCGGAGGGGGCAGTGTTGTCGTCTGAAAACAATAAATAAGCAAACATGAGTACAAAGGTACTCAGCAAGTCTTACATCAGAACCTACTATACATGCTTGATACCAATGCTGTCAGGACCCCGATTCCAAGTCACATCGATCTAGCCGGTAACACCTCATATCACTTTACGGCCTCACGCACGGTATCCCACGGGTGTCGCCTTACCATGGCCCGGAACCGTTTGCGCCTTTTGGCTCACGTATATGATAGTGTCGCTAGCATCCATATGACAGAGAACCCGGGCCGACATGGCTAGTCGTGAACCCAAAGCGGCACAGACCTATGGAGACAGGCATACATGAATCACATCGAACATGTCGGTCATCAATGAGTGATTCTGGGCTGTAGCATTGGGCTAACAGGACTCCGGGGAACCCCGGGCTGTAGCAGGCTAGGCAGGACTCCGGATGTCACCGTGTGACATTCCCCCGAAGGGACAGACATAGGGACGAAGTGGAACACATGCCGGCCAGTCAAGTGTCCTGAACAGTAGTGCTAGGCTAGCAGGACTCCGGTGAACCGGGTTGTAGCGGACTACTATGGCTCGAGGAACACTAGACTACATTTCCCCATAAGAAAGGCTGCCAAGGATAAACAACTAGATTGTAGGATCCCACTCATACCAAGCATTTCAATCATACACACAATATGCCCGATATGAGTACATACAACATGGCATCACAACAAAACTCTACAACTCAAGTACTTTATTTAAAGGCTCCAGAGAGCCATACATAACATGTGCATACAGATAGGGGTCACATGACCCGACACTCAAGTCATACAAACATACAAGCACATGCTGAAGCAACTAGTCTGAGTACAGACTCTAGAAAGAAAGAAGGCTTCTCGAAGCCTGTCTATCTACATAGGGCCCTCCATGGCCAGGATTACCACCTGGGTGGCTAGTCACTCGTCGACATCAAGGTCTACATAAAACCCATCGGAGGGGGCAGTGTTGTCGTCTGAAAACAATAAATAAGCAAACATGAGTACAAAGGTACTCAGCAAGTCTTACATCAGAACCTACTATACATGCTTATTCTCAAGAAGGCGGTGGGGTTGATGCAGCAAGCCAGCTTTGACTCTTGGCTAAGCTATCCTACGGAACTCCACCAGTAAAATAGTTTTCGCACACGAGTCCACTACTCACCAACACAATACTCCACCGGGGATCCTCCCTCGTCATCCTACGAGAGGGCCATCCTCGGTACTCACACTTATCTTGAGTCTTTTAGTAGTATCCATTAACTTGTCTATGAACTGTATAGGCAACCAAGTAGTCCTTTACCGTGGATGCGGCTATTCGAATAGTTTATACCCTGCAGGGGTGTACTTTGTCATACACGCTTTCACCACTTACCGCCGTTTACACGACATGTACTCGGCAACCTTCAAGTGGAAGCCCAGCGAGGGTGTCGGCCACGGCCTACCTAAACACTTAAGTCTCTATTCCAGGTTTATCGCCTATCCAGGTTCCATCCGCAGGGAGTCCGGCCGAGGTTTCCACATACGGCCCCGAACAATGTGAACAGGGTTCCCGAGACACCAAACAGGTGACTCGGTACACCATGCCATGGTGTATCTACCGCAACATAGCCCACCCCTAGGGTCAGCGCTACGCACGGCCACCAACACATAACCTACAAACACCAGAAACTAATTGCAACTCCTGGACAGAGTACTAGGGTGATTAAGAAGCCGAGAGGGTCCATTGGTTTCGGGCCCAATGTACGGTAGTAACTGCATCTTAAATCACACATACAGATCTCAGTTCTTATGGACGGCCTCAATGAAACAACCCACCGTGCACTCCTACATGGCCTCTCATCGATACCTTTACCAAAACATGTTCAATACATCCCTCATATTACCGACATAAGCATTTCACTCTAGCTCATCACCCAGATGAACCAGACCTGACTCAACTCTAAGCATAGCAGGCATAGCAAGGTAGGAATCACATACATGGCTCAATCAACTCCTACACATGCTAGTGGGTTTCATCTAGTTACTGTGGCAATGACAGGTCATGGAGAGGATAAGGGTTCAACTACCGTAGCACACAGCAGTTTGAATTGCGATGTCTTAATGCAGTAAACAAGAGCAGGAGCGAGAACATGGGTTGTATCGGAATGATCAATGGTTGCTTGCCTGATGGAGTGGTAACGGGATACCGCCCTTCAGTTGGATACTCGTGAATATCCTCGGAGGCAAAACCTACCACGAAGAACACATCGGAACACAATCAACACATGACGATATGCAACAATATGATGCATGCTATGACATGGCAATATGATTGTGTCTTGGCCTAATGCAAGCTAAAATAGGAAGGGATGAACCCATTTGAATCAAAGATTCAAATATTAGCTCATTAAACATGGCATTTATAGTGCATTTCCTTATTCTGCTTAGACAGCAAGGTAAACTTGTTTTTTCATGCATGAAACCATTACAGATGGATAGATTGAATTTTTCTGATAATTTTTCATATATAATTTATCTCATTTGGAGCAATGGTTGAATTTCTATGAATTTTTGA
The DNA here is from genome assembly GCF_003073215.2 of Triticum urartu. NCBI lineage: Eukaryota > Viridiplantae > Streptophyta > Magnoliopsida > Poales > Poaceae > Triticum > Triticum urartu. The sequence continues at coordinate 174,691,370 of NC_053022.1, read as the reverse complement.
AGTTTGAACTATTTTCTAGAATTTCCTGAATAAGAATAAATCCAGAAAATCAATTACTGCGTCAGCAATGCGTCAGGGTGACGTCAGCAGGTCAAAGGCGCCAGTCCAGGTCAAACCTGACTGGTGGGGTCCACTGGTCAGTGTCTCTATGCACTAACTACGTTTAGTTAGCCTAATTGACTGGCAGGGCCCACTAGTCAGTGACTATACTAATTAGCTAACCTATTTAGTTAGCACTAACAGAGTAATTAGTCGGGCGGGGCCCGCATGTTGGTGAGAGAGAGGGGGAGGTCAACCCACGTCAGCAGGTCAACCTCGCCGGTCAGCGGGTCAAAACCTGCCGGCGTTTAGCCGCCGGCGAGGCCAGACGCGGTGGCGCGCTGCGGAAATCGCCCACAGGGCACCAATTGATGCGCGGAGAGCGGCTATGGGTAGCTGGGAACGAACCGCGGCGTTTGGTGGTGGTGGTTGGGCTCGGGGTGGCCGGAAACGTCGCCGGCTACAAGCCTTGCGGTCGCCGGAGTCGGGGAAAGTGAGCCCGAGGCTACGGGGCACGGCGAGGCATGTGGTGAGGTGCGTTGTGCCCCTAGGGATGTAGTGAAGTAGTTAGACTAGGTGGCGTGGCCGGTGTTTGGCCGGAGACACGTCGGCGACGAGCTCCACGGCGGCGCGTGCGGGTGAGCTTCGTGTGCTCGTTGTGGTGCACGGGAAGAAGAACGGGGAGGATGGGGAGGTGCAGCAGCTCACAGCGATCACATAGAGGCAGACGGCGCGGTCGGGGACGAGTCGATGCGGCGGCGATGTGGAAAGGGATCTCCGGCGATGCTCGGTGAAGATGAGGTCGAAGAAGACGTTGCAGAGCGTGTGAGCGCTCGGGGCTCAGCTGCTCGACGGAGTCGACGATGGCGGAGAGGATGGACACGGTGGTGCAACACGGGGACGACGGTGGACGCGGTTTCACGGTGGTGCGAGCACGGCAGCGTCGGCCATGGTGGAGGAAGAGCGATGGAGAGGGACCAGGGGGAAAGTGTGGTGTCTGCGAGGTCGGGGGATGCAAGGGAGTTCGTCCCACGTCGACAGGTTGACGAGGGGAGCGGCGAGGTGGCGGCAGCTGCATGGCGCGCATGCGGTGCTCGCCGTCGAGCACCTGCCTGCTTGGCCAAGCCAAGCTGCTCGCTAGTGGGGTGGCTGGGCTGGGCCGGCAGGTGGGCCTGGTAGGTGGCGCCAGGTAAGTTTTTCTGTTTTTTTGTTTTCTTTTCTATTTTTTTTCTGTAGCTTTAGGGCTTTATTTAAAATACCTAGGCACTTTCTAAAATCCTGAAAATAATTGTGGGCTCTGTTGGGATTATTCCTAACAGCCCTGACTTAATTCCAGAATTATTTGAACATTTAAAATATTTATCAGCATTTAAATGCCCAAAGGCAACATACATATGATTTAATCCAATGACATTTTGTTGACCTAGAAAATTGTGCACCTATTTTGCCAGAGGTTCTAACCCAAGGCAAAGAGGGTGAACATTTTAGAAGGGCATTTCAGGTTCATTGAAATTATTTTTAGTAAACCCTAGTTGATTTCAAGAGGGGGGCTGGGGGTTCTGCCTTCCCCATTTCAAGTTTCTGATGAAAAATAAACATGATGCACACTCTAATGCATGGACTAGCTAGGGTGTGACACCTCACCATCAAGGGCGACTCGCAGCTCCTCGTCAACTTCTCCAACAAGGTATACGAGCCGAAGGACAAGCACATGGAGGCATACCTCGCGGAGGTACGAAAAATGGAAAAGCATTTCCTGGGTCTAGAGCTGCAGCACGTACCCCGTGGCACCAACAAGGAGGCCGACAACATCGCCAAGAGGGCATTCAAGCGACAACCCCAAGAGCCTGGCATCTTTGAGGAGCGGCTCTTCAAGCCGTCGGTAGCACATCCACTCTCGGGGCCGGCGCCGCCTCGGGAGGAACTCCCCCAACCACCTGCCTCGGGAGCGCGCCTAGTCCTGGTGCTCAAGCCTCAGGAGGGGAGCTGGACCAAGGAGCTCAAGGAGTACCTGACGCAAGGGACACTGCCGGAGAAGGAGGAGGACGCCGAGCGCGTGGCCCGATAGGCTACGGCATACTGCATCCAGGACGGTGAGTTATACAGGAAGCGGCCAAATGATGTCTCCTTACGATGCATCTCTAGGGAATAGGGGAACGAGCTGCTGGCCGACACACACGGTGCAGACTGCAGCGGGTTCTACTAGCCTACGGCTCTCAACGACGCAACCGAGTTGGTGAGGTCCTGCGAGGCCTGCCAATTCCAAGCCAAGCAGATCCATCAACCAGCTCAGGGCCTCTAGACCATCCTGCTCTCATGGCCGTTCGCAGTCTGGGGGCTGGATATCTTAGACCCATTCCCTCGAGCGCCTGGAGGCTACTCCTACCTCTATGTCGCCATCGACAAGTTCACCAAATGGGCGGAGGTCGAAGTCGTCTGCACCATCCCAGCTGGGTCTGCGGTCAAGTTCATCAAGGGTGTTGTAAGCCGGTTTGGGGTCCCTAATTGCATCATTACCGACAATGGCTCGCAGTTCACTAGCAATCTTTTCAAGGCATACCGTGCTAACCTTGGAACGCATATCTGCTTTGCTTTAGTGGCATACCCTAGGAGCAACGGTCAAGCCGAACGCGCCAACGCGGAGGTCCTCAGGGGCCTCAAGACTAGGACCTTCAAGAAGAAGCTTGAGGCTTGCGACAAGGGCTGGCACGACGAGCTCCAGTTTGTGTTGTTGTCCATCCGCACCACCGCCACCAAGCCAATAGGCGAGACCCTGTTCTTCCTCGTCTACGGAGCAGAAGTGGTTGTCCCTCACGAGGTGAAGCATCGCTCCGCGTTGGTCCTGGCGTTCGATGAGACGCAGCAGGATGCCATGCGGGGGATGGACCTTGTGCTGGGGGAGGAACACCGCCGTGAAGCCTCGCTCCGAGCGGCAAGGTACCAGCAGGCGCTGCGACGGTACCACTGTCGCAGCGTCCACTCCAGGACGCTCGAGGTGGGCGATCTCGTCCTGAGGTGGGTGCTCTCCAGGGAAGGGCTGCACAAGCTCTCGCCCATGTGGGAGGGCCCATTTAGGATCGCCTGTGTCTCCAGGTCTGGCACCGCGCGCCAGGAGACACAGGACGGGATCCCCATCCAGAACGCTTGGAACATCCAACACCTCCGGAGGTTCTACCCATGAAGGAAGGCCCAGCGCCTGTGAAGCAAGGCCCCATGCCTGTGAAGATCTCCGCTTGTGACACTCTCATGTAATAATGAGTGGGGTTGTACATGCCCGGAGTCTCAGGAGTGCCGCCCTTGGGCCTCGGGGGCTCGCTCCCACGTCTTAGTGTAAGCACTTAGCTCCGCGCTGGTGAGAAGACTAGACTACGTGCCGGACGTAGCTTTTCATTTGCTTTCCGTAGTTGGCTTGCCCCTTTTTCTTAATGGATGTTTTCATTCTGGCTTTTCTTGTCCTCTTGGTTTGATTGCCTTTTCCTCTGTTCTTCCTTGGATCTTTGTTTTGGTCCGTGTTCACCCTCGCATGCCTCGCAAGGGGGCTAGACAGGTGCCCTCGTGAGCATTTTTCCTATTCTTCGCGAGGCACCCTCGCCTGAGCCCGCAAGCTCGCACACCTCTCTCAATCCGTGCCCCTCAGGTACCGTGATACGAAGCGCTGGGTCATGGCCAGTGGCGCCTGCGACCAGGATTCGGAAGAATAAGAGTTTCCTAACAGATTTTTGCAGTTCCTAGATGCCTTCCGAGCAAAGGAGGCCTCGCCAGGCAATGTGGAATGCGTGCCTCACGAGGCGGAAACTACTTCACGCACATCAAGCTAAGTTATCTCTACACGCCTACATAAAACGTTGGTACCACAACGCGACACAGGGACGATAAACATAACATAGAAACTCGGAAATCATGGTTCATTACATGCCCCCTGCAGGGCCCATACTTGTTTCTTCTTAAATGCAGGAAGGGAAGAACAAAAAAAAGTGGCACGTTGCACCACAGTAGTTCGCGAGGACGGACCCATGGCGCTCTCCCGGGCTCAGCCAGACCCCTCCTCGCGCTTCATTGGAGCGCGGCGACGAGACGGCCCGCTGCCACCCTCGAAACGGGCGCGGCGGCATGGTGGCTGGTCATAGCCGCCGTTGCTGGAGCTATTGCTGGAGGAGGAGCCTCCATAGCTGGACGAGTCGCGGACAGCGCTGAGGACGAAGCCACCTTCCTCCTTGTCACGACCATCGCCAAGGCTGAGCACCTCGTCGTCGTCGTTGTCCACGGGGCAGCACCCGACGCGGCGACCATCTTCCCCAAATACCCTCACGTAGAGGGTCGCGTCGCCGTCATACTTGAAGTGGAGGGCACACTGCCTGCCCAGTCCGTACGTGTGGGCAAACGTCTACCAGCCACGGGCCAAGGCTGCGCTGCCCGTGGTAGAGACTTCCACCACGACCCACGAAGCCCTGCTGTAGCAACCGTCCGCCTGCAGCCAGAGACTGCCTGGACCTGCGGACGGCAGTTGGCCGACAAAGAACCACAGGAGCTGAAGCCAGGTGCCAGCCGGGTTCTCCAACCACACAATGAACTCCGGCATCACGTCCGCTGAATGGAAGCGCGGCCGAGGAGGCCGTGCAACCATGGCGCGCCTCACTTCATCAAAGGGGCTGCCACGACTGGGGTGACTCCCGCCATGCGGGGAGGCGCCGCCGCTGCCACGAGGGGCCACGACAAGGGTCACGACGTTCTTGTGCGGGAGACCACAACCCCTCTTGGGTGGTGGCGAGCCGGGCCCCTCCTGGCGGGCCTTCCCCATTTTTGCGACTGAGAACCTCCTCGCTGGCCCCTCCAGGCCGGCCTGCCCCTTCTCCACGACCGAGAACCTCTTCGCCGACGCCATGAGTGTCGATACTAGCAAGGAACCAAGGAAGAAGAAGCCGGAGGAGCGAAGGAAGCAATGGGTGACGGGGGCTCCGCTCCCCCTTCTCATTTATAGCGAAGAGGAGGCCAGCCTCCATGATCTAAGGTAATAATGACCTTTCCCTGCATGCAACAGGGTCCCGTCAAGTCGGGCAGTTGCCGAGGCGGTGTGGGGAAGTGGAGACGCCCACGTCCAATCAACCTCCACGCGTCAACCGAGGCCGCAAGCTGTTGGGGCCCGCGGCGCTCCACCCTTGCCCCTTGGCTTCGCCTCGAAGCCAAGCCTGAGCGCGCATTTGGCCTAGGGCTACTATCGGCGTCCTGGGAACGGGGGTCCCCAGACTTGCGTGCCTGCAGCCCACAGCATGGCTCCACCGGCGGTCTTGTACGGCCCATCTTCACCAGCAAACACTCAACACCCTTGCGAGGGTCCAAGTCTCACGAGACAGACGAAGCAAGACCTCCTCGGAGGCGGCCTCACCAGGCTGGCTCACGAGGGGCAGAGAGATCAAGGCAAGGGGCACCTCGCAAGGTCCCCGTGATGCAAGCCATGACGTCCAATGCCAAGCGGGCACCAGGTGGGCGCCAGCGCGCAGTGTTCTTGTTTCCTCTTTGGTGCTAAAGAAGCAAGTGGAGCGCGCGGAGTCCCGAGGCATCAAGCAAAGGTTTCCATATCGGTGCAACGAGACCAAGTCCGGCAGGACGGAGGTCACCGTGGAGCCCAGGACGGTGTCACCAAGAAAGCCTTTGGCAGGCAAAGACCATCTTTTGTTACGATAGCTTGTACTAGTTGTCCCCCTTCAAACTGGCCGTTGTGGGATCCCTTCCCGCCTAATATTTGGGGAGAGGACTCGGGCCTCTATAAATAGGACTAGCCACCACCTTAGAAGGGGGACGGTCCTCTATGCATGAACTCACCGAGCACAAGAGAACCTCTCCTCAGGAGGCTATTCTTCCCTTGTAACAGTTCATCCCCAGCCTAAGAGGCAATCCACCACACCACACTAGAGTAGGGTATTGCACCACATAGATGGACCGAACCAGTACAAAACATTGTGTCCCTTGTTCTATGGGTTCGACGCGCTAAGACTTGAGATTGCGGTGAGGGCGAGAGCTAGAGGGGGAGAGATCTTCATGCGCACCCCAGTGTTCGAACCTCAAGGGTTTTGCCGGAACCCGAAATCCGACATAGCTCGCCGAACCTAAGGAACAAGAGACACGAGAGTTATACTGGTTCAGGCCACCATTGTGGTGTAATACCCTACTCCAGTGTGGTGTGGTGGATTGGCTTGTAGGCTAAGGATGAATTAGTACAGTGGACGAACAGCCTCCCGAGGAGAGGTGTTCTTGAGCTCGATGAGCTGGTGAGATGGCCTTGGTGGGATGGATTAGATCCAAGATGAGCCGATCCTCTGCTACGATGGTGGCTAGTCCTATTTATAGAGGCCTTGGTCCTCTTCCCAATTGTTTAGGTGAGAAGGGATCCCACAACGCCAATTTCGAAGGGGGACAACTAGTACAAGCTATCCTGACCAAAGGTGGTCTTCGCCTGCCAAACGCTCTGGTGGTGACGCTGTCGTGGGCTCCGCGGTGACCTTCGTCCTGCCGTCCTACTCGTCTTGGTCTTGTTGCACCGATATGGAAACCTTTGGCTGATGCCTCGGGACTCCACTCCTGTGCTTGCTTCCTCAGCACCAAAGAGGAAACTGGCACCCTGCGCCCGCTGGCACCCGCCTGGCCTTGGTCGCCATGGCTCATGTCACGCGGACCTCGCGTTTACTCGTTCCGTAATGCATCATCCCGCAAATAACTCATTAGTGGCATTGCTTGCAAGGCTTATAGTGATGTGCATTACCGAGAGGGCCCAGAGATACCTCCCCGACAGTCTGAGTGACAAATCCTAATCTCGATCTATGCCAACTCAACAAGTACCATCGGAGACACCTGTAGAGCACCTTTATAATCACCCAGTTACGTTGTGACGTTTGGTAGCACAAAAAGTGTTCCTCCGGTATTCGGGAGTTGCATAATCTCATAGTCATAGGAACATGTATAAGTCATGAAGAAAGCAATAGAAATATACTAAACGATCAAATGCTAAGCTAACGGAATGGGCCAAGTCAATCACATCATTCTCTAATGATGTGATCTCGTTAATCAAATGACAACTCATGTCTATGGTTAGGAAACTTAACCATCTTTGATTCGACGAGCTAGTCAAGTAGAGGCATACTAGTGACACTTTGTTTGTCTATGTCTTCACACATGTACTAAGTTTCCGGTTAATACAATTCTAGCATCAATAATGAACATTTATCATGATATAAGGAAATATAAATAACAACTTTATTATTGCCTCTAGGGCATATTTCCATCAGCCTCCCACTTGCACTAGAGTCAATAATCTAGTTCACATCTTTATGTGATTAGTTCATATCGCCATGTGACTAACACCCAAAGGGTTTACTAGAGTCAATAATCTAGTTCACATCGTTGTGTGATTAACACCCAAAGAGTGATCATGTTTTGCTTGTGAGAGAAATTTAGTCAACGGGTCTGCCACATTCAGAGCCGTATGTATTTTGCAAATTTTCTATGTCTACAATGCTTTGCTCAGAGCTACTCTATCTAATTTCTCCCACTTTAAATATGTATCTAGATCGAGACTTAGAGTCATCTAGATCGGTGTCATAAGCTTGCATCGACGTAACTCTTTATGATGAACTCTTTTATCACCTCCATAGCCGAGAAATATTTCCTTAGTCCTCTAAGGATAATTTGACCGCTGTCCAGTGATCTACTCCTAGATCACTATTGTACTCCCTTGCCAAAATCATGCTAAGGTATACAATAGGTCTGCTACATAGCATAGCATACTTTATAGAACCTATGACTAAGGCATAGGGAATGACTTTTCATTCTCTTTCTATTTTCTGCCGTGGTCGGGTTTTGAGTCTTTACTCAACTTCACACCTTGCAACACAGGCAAGAACTCCTTCTTTGACTGTTCCATTTTGAACTACTTCAAAATCTTTGCAAGGTATGTACTCATTGAAAATATATCAAGTGTCTTGATCTATCTCTATAGATCTTGATGCTCAGTATGTAAGTAGCTTCACCGAGGTCTTTCTTTGAAAAAAATCCTTTCAAACACTCCTTTATGCTTTCCAGAAAATTATACATTATTTCCAATCAATCAATATGTCATTCACATATACTTATCAGAAATGTTGTAGTGCTCCCACTCACTTTCTTGTAAATACAGGCTTCACTGCAAGTCTACGGAGTTGGAATATATGCTTTGATCAATATAAAACCATATGCTTTGATCACTTCATCAAAGCATATATTCGAACTCCGAGATGCTTGCACTAGTCCATAGATGGATCACTGGAGATTGCTCACTTTGTTAGCACCTTTAGGATTGACAAAACCTTCTTGTTGCATCATATACAACTCTTCTTTAAGAAATCCATTAAGGAATGCAGTTTTGACATCCATTTGCTAGATTTCATAAAATGTGGCAATTGCTAACATAATTCGGACAGACTTAAGCATCGCCATGAGTGAGAAAATATCATCGTGGTCAACATCTTGAATTTGTCGAAAACCTTTTGCGACAATTCGAGCTTTGTAGATAGTAACACTACTATCAGTGTTCGACTTCCTCTTGAAAATCCATTTATTCTTAATGGCTCACTGATCAATGGGTAAGTCAATCAAAGTCCATACTTTGTTCTAATACATGGATCTCATCTCAGATTTCATGGCTTCAAGCCATTTCGCGGAATCTGGGCTCATCATCGCTTCCTCATAGTTCGTAGGTTTGTCATCGTCAAGTAACATGACCTCCAGAACAGGATTACCGTACCACTCTAGTGTGGAACGTATTCTGGTTGACCTACGAGGTTCGGTAGTAACTTGATCTGAAGTTTCATGATCATCATCATTAAATTCCTCTCTAATTGGTGTAGGAACCACTAGAACTGATTTTTGTGATGAACTACTTTCCAATTCGGCAGAAGGTACAATTACCTAATCAAGTTTTACATTCCTCCCAATCACTTCTTTCGAGAGAAACTTCTTCTCTAGAAAGGATCCATTCTTAGCAACGAATATATTGCCTTCGGACTTGTGATAGAAGGTGTACCCAACAGTTTCCTTTGGGTATCCTATGAAGACGCATTTCTCTGATATGGGTTCGAGCATATCAGGCTGAAACCTTTTCACATAAGCATCACAACCCCAAACTTTAAGAAACGACAGCTTAGGTTTCTAGCCAAACCGTAGTTCATACGGTGTCGTCTCAACGGATTAGACAGTGCCCTATTTAATGTGAATGTAGCTGTCTCTAATGCATAACCCCGAAACGATAGTGGTAAATCGGTAAGAGACATCATAGATTGCACTATATCTAATAAAGTACGGTTATGACGTTCGGACACACCATTATGTTGTGGTGTTCCGGGTGGCATGGATTTTTGGAACTGTTCCACATTGTTTTAGTTGAAGACCAAACTCGTAACTCAAATATTGATCTCCACGATCAGATCGTAGAAACTTTATATTCTGTTTGCGATGATTTTTCACTTCACTCTGAAATTCTTTGAACTTTTCAAATGTTTTAGACTTATGTTTCATCAAGTAGATATACCCATATATGCTCAAATCATCCGTGAAGGTCAGAAAATAACGATACCCGCCACGAGCCTCAACACTCATCAGACCACATACATCAGTATGTATTATTTCCAATAAGTCAGTTGCTCGCTCCATTGTTCTGGAGAACAGAGTCTTAGTCATCTTTCCCATGAGGCATGGTTCGCAAGCATCAAGTGATTCATAATCAAGTGATTCCAAAAGCCCATCAGCATGGAGTTTCTTCATGCGCTTTACACCAATATGACCTAAACGGTAGTGCCACAAATAAGTTGCACTATCATTATTAACTTTACATCTTTTGGCTTTAATATTATGAATATTTGTATCACTACGATTGAGATTCAATAAACCATTCACCTTGGGTGTATGACCATTGAAGGTTTTACTCATGTAAACAGAACAACAATTATTCTCTGACTTTAAATGAATAATCGTATTGCAATAATCATGATCAAATCATATTCATGCTTAACGCAAACACCAAATAACATTTATTTAGGTTCAACACTAATCTCAAAAGTATAGGGAGTGTGCGATGATGATCATTTCAATCTTGGAACCGCTTCCAGTACACATCATCACTTCGCCCTTAACTAGTCTCTGTTCATTCTGCAACTCCTGTTTCGAGTTACTAATCTTAGCAACTGAACTAGTATCAAATACTGAGGGGTTGCTATAAACACTAGTAAAGTACACATCAATAACATGTATATCAAATATACCTTTGTTCACTTTACCATCCTTCTTATCCGCCAAATACTTGGGGCAATTCTGCTTCTAGTGACTAGTCCCTTTGCAGTAAAAGCACTTAGTCTCAGGCTTAGGTCTAGACTTGGGCTTCTTCACTTGAACAGCAACTTTCTTGACATTCTTCTTGAAGTTCCCCTGCTTCCCTTTGCCCTTTTCTTGAAACTAGTGGTCTTCCCAACCATCAACACTTGATGCTTTTCTTGATTTCTCCCTTCATCGATTTCAGCATAACGAAGAGCTTGGGAATCGTTTCCATTATCCGTTGCATATTATAGTTCATCACGAAGTTCTAGTAACTTGGTGATAGTGACTAGAGAACTTTGTCAATTACTATCTTATCTGGAAGATTAACTCCCACTTGATTCAAGCAATTGTAGTACCCAGACAATCTGAGCACATGCTCATTGGTTGAGCTATTCTCCTCCATCTTGTAGGAAAAGTACTATCAGAGGTCTCATACCTCTCGACACGGGCATGAGTATGAAATACCAATTTCAACTCTTAGAACATCTTATATGTTCCGTGGCGTTCAAAACATTTTTGAAGTCCCGGTTCTAAGCCGTAAAGCATGGTGCGCTAAACTATTAAGTAGTCATTATACCGAGCTTTGTTAAACGTTCATAACGTGTGCATCTTCTCCTACAATAGGTCTGTCACCTAGCGGTGCATCAAGGACATAATTCTTCTATGCAGCAATGAGGATAATCCTCAGATCATGGACCCAGTCCGCATCATTGCTACTATCATCTTTCAACTTATTTTTCTCTAGGAACATATCAAAAAATAAACAGGGAGCTACATCGCAAGCTATTGATCTACAACATAGATATGTAAATACTATCAGGACTAAGTTCATGATAAATTAAAGTTCAATTAATCGAATTACTTAAGAACTCCCACTTAGATAGACATCCCTCTAGTCATCTAAATGATCACGTGATCCAAATCAACTGAACCATGTCCGATCATCACATGAGATGGAGTAGTTTTCAATGGTGAACATCACTATGTTGATCATATCTACTATATGATTCACGCTCGACCTTTCAGTCTCAGTGTTCTGAGGCCATATCTGTATATGCTAGGCTCGTTAAGTTTAACCCGAGTATTCCGCGTGTGCAAAACTGGCTTGCACCCGTTGTATGTGAACGTAGAGCTTATCACACCTGATCATCATGCGGTGTCTCAGCACGATGAACTGTCGTAACGGTGCATACTCAGGGAGAACACTTATACCTTGAAATTTAGTGAGAGATCATCTTATAATGCTACCGCCGAACTAAGAAAAATAAGATGCATAAAGGATAAACATCACATGCAATTAAAATATGTGACATGATATGGACATGATCATCTTGCGCCTTTGATCTCCATCTCCAAAGTACCTTCATGATCTCTATCATCACCGGCATGACACCATGATCTCCATCATGTTGATCTCTATCAACGTGTCGTCACATGGTCATCTCGCCAACTATTGCTCTTGCTACTATTGCTATCGCATAGCGATAAAGTAAAGCAATTATTTGGCGCTTGCTTCTTATGCAATAAAGAGACAGCCATAAGGCTTCTACCAGTTGCCGATAACTTCAACAAAACATGATCATCTCATACAACAACTTATATCTCATCATGTCTTGACCATATCACATCACAACAAGCCCTGCAAAAACAAGTTAGACGTCCTCTAGTTTGTTGTTGCAAGTTTTACGTGGCTTCTATGGGCTGAGAAAGAACCGTTCTTACTTACGCATCAAAAACCACAATGTAGTATAGTGATTGCTTTTTGATCTTCAGAAAGAACCCTGCTCATTGAATTCGATTCAACTAAAGTTGGAGAAACGGACACCCACTAGCCACCTGTGTGCGAAGCACGTCGGTAGAACCAGTCTCACATAAGTGTACGCGTAATGTTGGTCTGAGCCGCTTCATCCAACAATACCGCTGAATCAAGAATCAACTAGTGACGGCAAGCAATATGTATATACCCACTCCCACAACTCCTTTGTGTTCTACTCGTGCATATAACATCTATGTATAGACCTGACTCAGATCCCACTGTTGGGGAACATAGTAATTTCAAAAAAATTCCTACGCACACACAAGATCATGGTGATGCATAGCAACGACAGGTGAGAGTGTCATCCACGTACCCTCATAGACCGTAAGCGGAAGCGTTATGAGAACGCGATTGATGTAGTCATACGTCTTCATGATCCGACCGATCCAAGTACCGAACGCACGACACCTCCGAGTTCAACACACGTTCAGCTCGGTGACGTCCCATGAACTCTGATCCAGCAGAGCTTCGAGGGATAGTTCCGTCAGCACGATGGTGTGATAACGGTGATGATGATGCTACCAACGCAGGGCTTCACCTAAACACCGCTACGATATGACCGAGGTGGATTATTGTGGAGGGGGGCACCGCACACGGCTAAAAGATTAACTGATCAACTTGTCTCTTTGGGGTGTCCCCTGCCCACGTATATAAAAGGAGGGAGGAGGAGGAGGCCGGCCCTAGAGGGGGTGCGCCAAGTGTGGGTAGTCCTACTAGGACTCCCAAGTCCTAGTAGGATTCCCCTTTTCCATTCCGGAGTAGGAGAGAAGAAATAGGGAAAGAGAGAGGGAGTAGGAAAGGGCAAGGGGGGGGGGCGCTGCCCCCTTTCCCCTAGTCCAATTCGGACCCATGGGGGGGGCGCCTCCTTCCCATTGGCCTGCTTCCTCTATTCCCGTATGGCCCAATAAGGCCCAATACTTCTCTCGGCGAATTCCCGTAACTCTCCGATACTCGGAAAAATACCCGAATCACTCGGAACCTTTCCGATGTCCGAATATAGCCTTCCAATATATCGATATTTACATCTCAACCATTTCGAGACTCCTCATCATGTCCCCGATCTCATCTGTGACTCCGAACAAAGTTCGGTCGTCAAATCACATAACTCATAATACAAATTGTCACAGAACATTAAGCGTGCAGACCCTACGGGTTGGAGAACTATGTAGACATGACCGAGACTCATCTCTGGTCAATAACCAATACCGTAACCAGGATGCTCATATTGGTTCCTACATATTTATGAAGATCTGTATCTGTCAAACCGCATAACAACATACGTTGTTCCCTTTGTCATCGGTATGTTACTTGCCCGAGATTCGATCATCGGTACCTCAATACCTAGTTCAATCTCGTTACAGGCAAGTCTCTTTATTCATTCCGTAATGTATCATCCCGCAACTAACTTATTAGTTGCATTGCTTGCAAGGCTTATAGTGATGAGCATTACCGAGAGGGCCCAGAGATACCTCTCCGACAATCGGAGTGACAAATCCTAATCTCGATCTATGCCCACTACACAAGTAGCATCGGAGACACCTGTAGAGCACCTTTATAATCACCTAGTTACGTTGTGACGTTTGGTAGCAAACAAAGTGTTCCTCCGGTATTCAGGAGTTGCATAATCTCATAGTCTTAAGAACATGTATAAGTCATGAAGAAAGCAATGGCAATATACTAAACGATCAAATGATAAGCTAACAGAATGCGTCAAGTCAATCACATCATTCTCTAATGATGTGATCCCGTTAATCAAATGACAACTCATGTATATGGTTAGGAAACTTAACCATCTTTGATAAAATGAGCTAGTCAAGTAGAGGCATACTAGTGATAAATTGTTTGTTTATGTATTCACACATGTACTAAGTTTCTGGTTAAATCAATTCTAGCATGAATAATAAACATTTATCATGATATAAGGAAATATAAATAACAACTTTATTATTTCCTCTAGGGCATATTTGCTTCACTGATGTGCTGGGGGAGGCTCTTTCTGTGCTGACCCAGCTCCTGGACGAACTCCAAGGTCCTAGCCGCCGTTTGGCACCAGGGCGCCTGGAGTTGATTTCAGGGTGGCTGCAATCCGACGCGTCAGTTAGGGCGGCCTCGGGTCAGGCCATGGCAGCTTCTGAGGAAGGTAAGCAGGATGTCAACCAGTCCGCGGCCACCCGCGAGGCGGCGCTGAAGGATGCCAAAGCCGCCAAGGAGCGCTGCCGGTCGATGGAGACCAAGCTGGAGACCATGAGCAAAGAACGCGCGGTAGAGGCCCTTAGTCGCAAGGAGGAGGAGGAGAAGATGAAGGCCCGAGAAGACACCGTCATCGGTAGTGATGCCGAGTTGGAGCAGTTGGCGATGGCGTAGACCGCAGAGCGCAGCCGCCTGGAGGAGCTAGAGGAGAGGGTGGAGGCGGAGAAGACCCGGCTGGAAGCCAAGGCGAAGGTTCTGGTTGAGGATCACGCGTGTCGGCGTCCTGGGAACGGGTGTCCCCAGACTTTCCTGCCTGTGGCCCACAGCGTGGCTCCACCAGCGGCCCTGTACAACCCATCTTCACCAGCAAACACTCAAGAACCTCGCGAGGGGCCAAGCCTTGCGAGGCGGACGACACAAGACCTCCTTGGGGGCAGCTTCACGAGGCCGACTCGCGAGGGGCGGAGAGATCAAGGCAAGGGACACCTCGCAAGGTTTCTATGACGTAAGCCATGAAGACCAAGGCCAAGCGGGGGCCGGCGGGCGCCAGCGAGCGCAGTGTCCTCATTTCCTCTTTTGTGCTAAAGAGGAAAGTGCAGGCGAGGAGTCTCGAGGCATCAGGCAAAGGTTTCCATATCGGTGCAACAAGACCAAGACCAGCAGGACGGCAGGACGGAGATCACCGTGGAGCCCAAGATGGCGTCACCACCAGAGCCATTGGCAGGCGAAGACTACTTTTGTCAGGATAACTTGTACTAGTTGTCTCCCTCCAAATTTGGACGTTGTGGGATCCCTTTGTGGCACCTCGGCTCAGAGCGACCGGTTTACCTTGCATTGCCAGCCCAGAGACCATGTATTCTGGCAACACACAACATCTTGGTATAGAAAACAACTGCTTTATTGATACTAGCGGCTCAAAGTTTACATTACAACAGGTAGCGAGGCCAAGCGGCACACCCGGTGCGGCTAAAGAATATGTACATTATTTAGTGAACATAAAAGGGACTCGATCATAACAACTACGCGGCAGCGGAACAACGTCGTAGCGGAACTCCATAGCGCAAGGACACCGATGAGGACACGATCTAGACTCGAGCAGCACTCCTTTCCACGAGACTTTCCTGAGATCTGGCATGACTCACCAGGTCAGTACATTGAATGTACTTGCAAGCTCACAACAAGCATAGACATAATGACAAACAATATCATGATAATTAACCATCTATTAGTAATGCAACAGTGTAACCAACATGCTGTGATCATGCTCTTATGAGCCCAGTCCCTCGGACTAGCATACCATGGTGATTGCTTCTGGATCACAAATGTACCAACCACATGATCTTAACTCGGGATACCTCATGATCATTCCGGCGACCACAACCACGACCGCTATTTGGTCTCAAATGGTGATCCTTCCGGCGATCACAACCACGACCACCACTTGGTCTCAAATGACAGGATGACTTTCCCGCCATCCTCAATAGTGCAAAGTTCATGACTTAGTGTGCAAGATTAATTAAATGTTGATCCATGGTGTGACCTACTTTCGAGGTGTCCGTAATTGTGGACTCGGCTATTGATAGATTAATACACTATGCAGAGGTAGTGCACTCTACCCACACCACGGAACCCATGGACTCATACTCCCATTCAGGTGAATCAACGGCATTCCGACGAAACCCCTACATTGCCATGACACTCTCTCGGCCACTCCGACCCACTTCCCAACTGGGCTAGTCCTGGGTGGCCCCGTGTCTACCAAAGACACAGCGACCACCGTCGTGGCCAACGTCCCTCACGGGGACCATCCCTCACGGGGACCGCTACCAAAATCTCAACAGCGGGCTCACAAGGTTATGTCTGCTTACCGGGCCAGGGTACCGCACGCCCATAACCTTCCCTAGTTGGAGGCACCGACCAGAGGCATGACAACGGACTGAATAAAGGCCTTCCCGTACAGGAAAATGTGGTTACACTAGGAAAACTCGATTCAGTGGCACCATGATTCGGTCAATGATAAATTCAAGTTGTATTATTATCAGGTTCAACTTAAATTGAAAATAACCGGTGTCATAGTATGCCATGAAATGCAACCACTAACATATGTTCACATAATCAACGGAAATGACTGAGTCAACTGAATCCACACTAAGCATGAACATCAACAACACCTCATACTTCTCTAGTTAGGATATAAACTCACATTAAATAGATTCTTTTCTAACAAATTTTACCATCTTTCTCAAGCTAGAAAATGGTTCTAATAAACTACTTATATCCATAGCCATATTATTTTTCTATCATAGCAAAGATTAATTCTAGTTTATTTAACCACTTAGTAGCTACAACTTCCTGATAACATAAGCATGTAAACTTAGACAAGTACTAACCGAATATAAATAACCTAATGATGATGATTTAAATGCATGGTTTAAATCATTCATTCAAGTAGAAAAATATCACAAATATTGAAGTGGCATCATGATGGCTTGCCTTAGTGCATATGAGGCTCACAAGCCCCCTAGTGTTCCTCAAGACAAGCTTCATTCTCTGAAAATAAATTTAAACACAAAAAGAAAATATCAACAACTCTTCTTAAATTCACCCAAAAATCTAGACGGTAGGGAAAAATACCATTTTTGGTGAGCTATTAGATTTCGTTGCAAAGAACACAATGCAAAAAGAATCAATTCATTTGGACTTATGGTTGAAAAGTTATAGTTGTTTGAATCTCTCTGGAAATTTGAATTTAAATAAAACAGACAGGGGGGTGACGTCGAAGGCGTAAAGCCTCGGGGCGCCACCACTCGTACTGCTTCACGCGCGTAATGGGTGGCTGACTAGCGGGCCTCGCTAGTCAGGTGGGGAAGAGGGAGAGGAAAACAAAGGGGGTCGCGGCTTCACCAGAGCTCACGCCGGCGACGAGGGCTCCTTGGCCGAAACTAGAGGGAGGGGTCAAGAGAGGGGATGGAGGTGCACCTGCCCGTACCCATACTGTAGCTAGGGGTGGTCGGACGGCGTCGGAATCGACCTCGCAAGCGGAGACAGAGAGCAGGGGTCGCCGGAGACGAAGACGATGACGAACTGCGGCGACACCAGGGGCTCCAAGAGTACGGAACGGCTTCACCGAAGAGCGGCGGAGGCTCTGGAAGGGTCGCCCAGGCCAGGGAGGAGCTGGAGCTACCGCGACGACCCAAGGGGATCACCGGCGAGCTCGAGCTCGGGGACAGCGGCCAGCGGCCTGCCCGGCCGTGCTATGGCTATCTACACGTTTGTGGAGTGTGTGGGAGTGGAGGATGGTGCTTGAGGAGGCTGGGGGTGGCTCCATTTATAGGCGAGCGGCGAGGGGTAGATCGGGCTCCGCTAGCGACACCTGGACACTGCGCCCGGCGACGAGCGGCGTCAGTGAGAGAGGGAAAAGGCAACGCAGCTCACGTGGGGACTGTGGGCGAATGGATATGAGCACATGATCGAGGAGAAGGCGACGAGCACAGTGCGCACCGCACTGTTAGGTTGGACGGACCGCGCTCATGCTCGCTGCGGTGAGCTCCGGCGTTGGCGAGTGCCAGGGGGAGTTAAGGGAGTTGAGAGGAAGATGGTGGCGCGGTTTGGCACGCTTAGGCAGTCGGGGAAGCGAGCACGCGCGAAGCAGAGCGCTCGGCGGCACTCAGAGCGCGTCGATAGGCAGGCTGGCATCATGGACACGCGTGGTCACCGCGTGAAATCTGCCTTCAGGCCGACCAACGTCCAAAGATCATGTCTGGCTTGTTGTTCATGGTAGTTTTGAATATTACCACACTTTGGTTTGGCTCCAGATGCAGTAGAAAAGATTTCACACGTTTGGTAAGTTTTTGACCAGTAACTTTGAGAGGTTACTGAGGTTAAATGGATGGGAGTTGGAGGCTGTGCTTTGGAGGTTAGCAATCATCTACTAAGGTGATGATGCACAAGAAAAATCAGGCACAATGGAGCAAGTAAAATGGTAGTTGTTGTAGAAACCACCATTTCTGTCCAGAACAGAAAATATTTTCTATAGCAAAAATATTCCAAAAAGTGGTACAATATTTTTACTCAGGAAGGTGCCCTGGGGTTCAGAGAATATTTGTGAATTTTCTCAGTTTTTTGTGGGTGAGGAAAATTGGGGTTTGTTTGGAGCACATTGAGCTAGCTAGCGTTTAAGAGAGGGAAATGTATATTTTTCATTAAAGAAAAATATTCCAGTAATTATTTTGAGATGAACCAGAGGGAGAATGATGGTTAGAGGGGGAAATGGGACACTTGGGTGAAAGCCAAGGGGTACCCAAGTGTTTAAGTCCATATGAAAGGATTCAAAAACTCCAAATTCAAAATCAATCCAACTAAAAATCAAGCAAATAAAGGAGGGCAAAAACTAGGCTGTCACAAACCTCCCCCACATAGAATGAATCTCGTCCTCGAGATTCGGTTGCTTGGGAAAACCATTCGGGATAATGTGCCCTTAGAATCTTCTCATTCCCAAGTTTATTCTGACTCGGTGTGATGTGCCCACTAGACTTTGTAGAACTTCCTCACTTTACTGCGAGTGACCCTTTCCATCTGATCCAAAATTTTGACCGACCTCTCTTTGTAGGTTAAATCTTTTGCCAACTCTATTTCGGTCATAGCAGTCCTTTTCTCAGGCGGCGATATGCATCGCTCAACTATGAGACATGAAACACGCTGTGTACGTCTGACAATTCTGGGGGTAGTTCCAACTGATAAGCAACTATACCTACTAGGGACATGACTGGAAATGGACCAATAAACCTAGGTGCCATCTTTCCACGAGTCTGAAACCTCTTGACTCCTTTCATATGAGTGACTCAGAGATATACATGTTCTCCAGGTTCAAAACTAATCTGTCGGTGCTTTGCTCATAATAACTCTTTTGTTGAGACTTGGCCAATTGCAACCTATCTCTGATTTCCCTAACTTGTTTCTCAGCTTCCATCATGAGATCTGTCCCAAAAATGCGGCTATCTCTAGTTTGGGACCAATTTAACGGAGTGCGGCACTTACGACCATACAAAGATGTAACGCCCTGGATGTAACTTACCATATTTGTACTCCAACTCTTGCCATTTTCGGCTCTAAGTTATGAGATTGGTGGTTGGGTTCTTGTCTTTGTTTTGCATTTTGTTCATGTCATGCATTTCATATTATGTCATCATGTGCATCTCATTTGCATACGTGTTCGTCTCATGCATCCGAGCATTTTCCCCGTTGTCCGTTTTGCAATCCGACACTCCTACGTCCTCCGACGCCCTCCCTTTTTGTCTCTTTTCGTGTGCGGGCATTAAACTTTCTCGGAATGGACCGAGATTTGCCAAGCGGCCTTGGTACACCACCGGTAGACCGCCTGTCAAGTTTCGTGCCATTTGGAGTCCGTTTGATACTCCAACGGTTAACCGGGGAACCGTAAAGGCCTCGTGTGTGTTGCGGTCCAACACCACTCCAAAGTGGCTGAATAACCCATCCAAAACCCCTCCATCCCGTCGGTTGTTCGATCACGATTGTGTGGCCGAAAACCGCACTCCATTTGGACTCGCCTAGCTCCCTCTACCTATAAAAACACCTCCCCCTCCGAAATCCGGGTCGAAACCCTAGCCTTCTTCCACCTCGCGCCGCCGGACACGTCCGGTCCGGCCGGACAAAAATCACGCCGCCGCCCTCAGCCACTCCCACGCCGCCATGTGGCGCGTCCGCCGCCCCCGCGCCGCTGGCCCGCCAGGCCCGGGAAGGGCCCCCGCGAGCCCGTCTTCGCCGGACCGCGCCCCCGCCCGCGCTGCGCTGCCCGCGCCACCTCGCCGCCCCCTTGCTGCGCCGCCATGCCTCGACGTCGCCGCGGAGTGCCGCCGTCGCCGGTTGCTACTCTGGCGAGCTCCGTGCCCGGAGCCGGCTGGCCCGTCTACGCCGACCCCGCGGGCGCACCACCCCGTCCGTGCCTCTCCCGCAAGGACCTCCGGCAAGCTCCGGCCACCGTGTCTTCGTGCTCTCCTGATCCGGCCACCGCATGCAACAACTCCGGCGAGAGTCCCGGTGAACCTCGGCTTCCATGCGCGCCAAATCCAGATCCAGTCAACCCTAGGTTGACCCTGTTTTTCCCAAGTCCCTAGCATTTTCAGCCCATGTTCGTTGCATCATAACTCCTTATCCGTAGCTCCGTTTTGTGTGTGCCTTATATCAAAATATTCATCAGGGTGTGTTCTTCATTTTGTTCCATTGTGCCATGCTTGTTTGAGTCCATCTTGATGCCCAAATCGTTGATGCAAGAGTGCTATAAAATGTTAGTTCTTGTTTCTTAGCAGAGTATGAGCATTTGTCATTGTTGCCATGATTATTGTGTGCTCCATATGGGATGAGCTCTACCTATGTTTTGGGCTATGCCATGCCATCTTTACAGGGGTGTATCCCATGTATTTGTTTGATCAATGTGGTGACTAGAACATACATGCAAAGTAGCTCTCGTGATATTGCTTATTTCAGAGACTTAGAATTTCACTAAGTCTTTGCTCTGCTGTTATTTTTATGCCATGTATTCATGTTGCTACAGAGAGATCCATGCTTCTTTTGGGTATGTTCAGTAAGGATGATTTGGACATATGGTTGTGCTCTATCCATCCATGCCCCTGTTTGCATTTATGGAGTGCCGTAGAATGACTCAATCTTGCTCTACTTTTGCTATAAAATGTTCCTGGCAGATTGTTTACGTGTTAATCAATTTTGCCAAGGTTCTTGTAGTTGATCCATGCATGCTATGAGATTGTTCTTGCCATGGTTAGCTTCATGAACATGTCTTCTTACTATTTCAGTGCTTATCTTGTCATGCAATGCCTTGTGGTGAGTGAATCGAGCTCGCAAAGATGCCTTCATAACTCTGTTTATGCCATGTCCAGTTTTCTGCTAAGTCTGAATCTATTAATGACACTTGCTATGTTTACATGGGTGCCTTCATATATTATGATCCTTTCTGGCTCATGGTCAGTAAGGAACTTTTGTTCTATGCTTTGAGTAGATTCATGCCATGCCTTGTATTGCTATGTTCTGTTCCTTTAGCATGTTGTTATCTTGCTCTAAACTTTGCTTCCTGATGTTAATTCTTGGCATGTTAGTATTTTCACCAAGTCTGTGAAGCTGATATCTTTTGCCCTTTTGACATGCTTGTTTGAGCCTGCTCTTTTGTGATTTAGCCATTGCTCAGTGTTCATCTTTTGTCAAGCATCTTGCATAGATCACTGCCATGTGCTTTGTTGCTATGTTGGAGTGCAGTAGCTTAGTTTCTTGTTGCGTTCTAGATGGCATCGTGATGTTAATCGCATAAGTGTGCCATCATTGTTTTGCTTTCCATTTGCAAACCGTGCAACCGATTCCGGTGATCTTTATATCGGTTTCGACCGAAATCAACTCATCTTTCCAGCGGCACTCTTGGTTTTCCAAGTTTAGGACTGGTTCAATATTTTCCTTCCGGAGCACGCATATGCATTGCATATCACATCCCGCATATCATGCCATGTTTTGCATCATGTTGCTTGCGCATTGCACCGTGGTTGATTGTTGTTTCCTTTGCCTGTGTTCTTGTCTTGGGTAGAGCCGGGAGACGAGTTCATGATCGAGGAACTCGTTGAGTACGCTTACAAGGATCATGCTTTCGTCAACTCGGAGAACTTTGCAGGCAAGATGACCATACCCTTCAAATCACTTCTATCTTTGCTTGCTAGTTGTTCGCTCTATTGCTATGCCGCTATACCCACCACTTTCTTTATCATGCCTCCCATATTGCCATGTCAAGCCTCTAACCCACCTTCCTAGCAAACCGTTGTTTGGCTACGTTACCGCTTTTCTCAGCCCCTCTTATAGTGTTGCTAGTTGCAGGTGAAGATGGAGTTTGTTCCTTGTTGGAACATGATTATCGTTGGGATATCATTATTATATCTTGTTTACTTTAATACATCTATATACTTGGTAAAGGTTGGAAGGCTCGGCCTTATGCCTGGTGTTTTGTTCCACTCTTACCGCCCTAGTTTTCGTCATACCGGTGTTATGTTCCTTGATTTTGCGTTCCTTACGCGGTTGGGTGTTATGGGAACCCCTTGACAGTTCGCTTTGAATGAAACTCCTCCTACAAGGCCCAACCTTGGTTTTACCATTTGCCACCTAAGCCTTTTTCCCTTGGGTTTAGCGGACTCAAGGGTCATCTTTATTTTAAACCCCCGGGCCAGTGCTCCTCTAAGTGTTGGTCCAAACTAGAGCACCGTGTAGGGCCGTCCCTTGGAAACTTGGGTTATGTTGGCTCCTGTACGCTTAGCTTATCCGGTGTGCCCTAAGAACGAGATATGTGCAGCTCCTATCGGGATTTGTCGGCACAATGGGTGGTCTTGCTGGTCTTGTTTTACCATTGTCGAAATGTCTTGTAACCGGGATTCTGAGTCTGATCGGGTCTTCCTGGGAGAAGGAATATCCTTCGTTGACCGTGAGAGCTTGTGATGGACTAAGTCGGGATACCCCTGCAGGGTTTTGAACTTCCGAAAGCCGTGCCCGCGGTTATGGGCAGATGGGAATTTGTTAATATCCGGTTGTAGAAAACTTGACACTAAACTTAATTAAAATGAATCAACCGCATGTGTAGCCGTGATGGTCTATTATCGGCGGAGTCCGGGAAGAGAACACGGTCTCGTGTTATGCTTGAACGTAAGTAGTTTTAGGATCACTTCTTGATCTGTATAGCTTCTTGGTCGTGCTTTACTTCTCTTCTCGCTCTCATTTGCGTAAGTTAGCCACCATATATGCTAGTTCTTGCTGCAGCTCCACCTCACTACCTTTTCCTACCCATAAGATTAAATAGTCTTGATCGCGAGGGTATGAGATTGCTGAGTCCCCGTGACTCACAGATTACTTCCAAAAACCAGATGCAGGTGCCGACGATGCCAGTGCAGGGGACGCGGAACTCAAGTGGGAGTTCGACGAGGATTCGGGATGTTACTATGTTTCCTTTCCGGACGATCACTAGAGGAGCCCAGTTGGGGCGATTAGGGATCTATGCATTTGGGGTGGTCTTTCTTTATTTGGTTTCGTAGTCGGACCTTGATTGTATTCTGGTTGATGTAATGCTATATTTATGTATTGTGTGAAGTGGCGATTGTAAGCCAGCTCTTTATCTCTTTCTTATTCAGTACATGGGATGTGTAAAGATTACCCCTCTTGCGACATGCCTACTATGCGGTTATGCCTCTAAGTCATGCTCCGCCACGTGGGAGATATAGCCGCATCGTGGGTGTTACAAAAGCTTCGTACGGTGACATCTTTACACTGGTCTGGAAGCTGTTGTTATAAGAGAACTCGGCATACGGAAGACAGTCTTCCCATTTAGATCCTTGGGCCAAAGCACAGGCTCGTAACATATCTTCGAGTATTTGGTTTACCCGCTCTGTCTGCCTATCAGTTTGAGGATGATAAGAGGTACAATATTTCAGCGCTGTCCCCAAGGCTTGATGGATACATGACCAAAAGGCGGAGGTAAAAAGTGAACCTCGGTCAGAAATGATGGTCCAAGGTACTCCATGTAGACTGACTATCCGGGATACATACAGCTGTGCGAGTTGGCCTGCTCGATATGTGGTTCTGATCAGTATAAAGTGAGCAACCTTGGTTAAGGTGTCCACTATGACCTAGGTTGCATCATTGCCTCACTGAGTCTTGGGCAGTCCTGCTATGAAATCCATGCAGACATCATCCCATTTCTATTGTGAGACTGGCGGTGGTTGGAGAAGTCTGGCTAGATTCTGATGATCTGCCTTTACCTTGCTGCATATGTCGCAACATGCCACAAAATAGGCAATGTCCTTCTTCATTCCATCCCACCAAAATATTTGTCGGAGGTCTTCATACATTTTTGTACCTCCCGGGTGAATGGAATATGAAGATTCGTGTGCTTCAGACATGATTTTCTGCTTTAGCTCAGATTCATTGGATACACAAATCCTTGCCTGGAAATGGAGGGTACCCAATTGATCCATCGAGAAGTATGAAGTCTGTCCTGCTATCATGGCACATTTTTGCGGAATGGTGCCAGTCAGCTGGGCCTTGCGGATCTCTTCCTTAAGGGTGGGGGCAACTTCCAAAATATTAGCAATGCCAGCATCAACTATGACCAAGTTGAGCTGAGAAATCTCCTCTTGAAGTTCAGGGGACAAGGATCCCAATATGACATTTAGACTGACAGGCTTTCGATTGAGCGCATCGGCGACCACGTTGGCCTTGCCCGGGTGGTAATTTATTCCAAGATCATAATCCTTGACTAACTCAAGCCACCTTCGTTGACAGAGATTTAAATCTGTCTGGGTAAATATATACCTGAGGCTTTTGTGATTGGTAAAAACTTGGCACCTCTTCCTGATGAGGTAGTGCCTCCAAATTTTTAGAGCATGAACCACCGCGGCCAATTCCAGATCATGAGTGGGATAATTTCCCTCGTGGGGTCGTAGCTGTCACGATGCATATGCTACTACCTTACCGTCTTGCATAAGTACGCATCCAAGTCCTTGTCTGGAGGCGTCGCAATACACATCAAAATTGCGGTAGATATCTGGAAGAGTTAACACAGGTGCGGTGGTCAGCCGTATCTTTAGCTCATAAAACTCATAGTCCTTAGTCCATTCAAACTTCTTATCGTTTTTGAGCAGCTCCGTCATGGGCTTAGCAATCTTGGAAAACCCTTCAATGAAACAACGATAATATCTGGCTAATCCAAGAAAACTCCAGATCTGTGATACGGTTGTGGGTGGCAACCAATCGAGCACATCCTTTACTTTGCTTGGGTCCACGGTTATACCATCGGCAGATAGAATGTGTCCAAGAAATCCAACTTGCTTGAGCCAAAACTCACACTTACTAAATTTGGCGTATAGCCGATGGTCGCGGAGTCATTGTAGCACTACTCGGAGATGATCCTTGTGATCTTCTGCACTCTTGGAGTAAATGAGTATGTCATCGATGAAGACTACCATGAATTTATCAAGGAAGTCCATGAATACTTTGTTCATCATATGCATGTAAAAGGCAGGGGCATTGGTGAGACCAAAGGACATAACTATATATTCATAAAGACCGTACCGAGTAGTGAATGCGGTCTTAGGAATATCTTCCTTTTTAATCTTGAGTTGATGATACCCTGTCCTTAGATCAATCTTGGAGAATACTTTGGCCCCACTGAGCTGATCGAACAGACCATCAATCCTTTGTAGTGGATATTTATTTATGATGGTGACATCGTTCAGCTGACGGTAATCCACACACATGCGGAGGTTGCCATCCTTTTTGTCCACTAAAATAGCAGGTGATCCCCATGGTGAAGAGCTGGGACGGATATATCCTTTCTGGAGCATTTCATCCAGCTGTTTCTTTAGCTCCACTAATTCTGATGAGGGCATCCGGTAATACTTCTTGTATAACGGTGCGGTTCTGGGCACAAGATCTATTGCAAACTCAAGCTCGTGGTCGGGTGGCATGCCTGACAATTCTTCGGGAAATACATCCGAAAACTCACTGACCACATGAATTAATTCCAATTCAGCCACAATGGTGAAGGACATTTCTTTCTTGGGTATGCTTCTGCGAGCATAGAATTTTGTAGTTTGCCCCTCCAGACTGGTCAAAGTAACTTCTCGAGTCGCGCAATTTACGCAGACTTGATATTGGGTCAGCCAATTCATACCCAAGATAACATCCAAACTTATCCGACTCAATGATTATCAAAGAAGATGGAAAACAGACTCTGTTGATATTGATTTCCAGGTTACGGCAGACCAGATTGCTCCTGATTAATGATCCCGGGGTTTGTACCAGCATTTTCTTGCCCAAAAGAGAACAAGGAAATTTGTTTTGGGCAACAAAACTCCGAGAAATAAAAGAGTGGGAAGCCCCAGAGTCAAATAAAATTACTGCGGGTATGTTATTAACAGGGAACATACCAACGATGACTTCGGGGTTCTCTTGGGATTCATCGGCAGAGAGGTGATGAACGTGCCCCAGGATGTTTCGCTGGGTCGGGGATGACTCCATATAGTTGACTTGTGGTCTGTATAGAGCATTTGCCTTGCTGTTCTTGGGGCACTGTCTGGCATAATGTCCGGTTTGCCCACAACTGAAGCAAGCATTGATGTGCTGGCGCTCCTCATGCACAGGGTTGGACACAACATTCTTGACTTGAGTGGTGGTCTTGTTAACACTTTGCTCCCAATTGGGCTTGTACTCCACCTGAGTCTGCTGCCAGGTACGGGCCTTTTGCACGGGTTGCCCATCCTTCTTTGGCTTGAACTTGCGCTTGTGATCGTTGTTGACAGGCCTATTGTCTGATACGAGCTTGTGCTCCCTTTTAGCAATGAAAGCTTTGTTCACCAATGTTTGGAAATCTGGGAAGTCAAACATGCTGAGAGTACACCGGAGTTGCGGGTTTAATCCACCAAGAAACCTGTCAATCTTTCTTTCTTCGGTGGCCACGTCATGAAGGGAGTAACGGGCCAGGTGATTGAACTTTTGCAGATATTCACCCACAGACTGATTTCCTTGGAGGAGCGAGAGAAATTTGCGCTGCTTAGTCTTCATAATTCCAGTAGGGATATGATATTTCGGGAACTGATCTTTGAATTTTGTCCATGTAATTTCTTCATCAGCGGGACACATGGTTTTTGCATTTTCCCACCATATGGCAGCAGCACCTTCAAGATAATGAGTTGCGAACGGAATTTTATCATCCTCATCCTTACGAGAAATCTCAAGCTTTCTTTCAGTGGTTCGTAACCAATCGTCTACATCCAAGGGATCAAGGACCTGACTGAAACTAGGAGGCTTGGTCCTCTGAAAATCAGACAGCTTGGAGTGGTGACCATTTTGATTTCCATTCTGACCAACCATAGCTTGCACACTTCTTAATATTTCAATCAGATCATTATTCCGTCACTCGTAGAATTTGCTCGATGGAGGGCATATTTGGTGGTGGAGGCGGTGGTGGAACGTATGGCTCGGGTGAGTGTCCTGCCTGTCGTGCGGAACGACGAACAGGGGTATCCTCGTGAACATTGCTACAGCTGCCTCCCCGCGGCATCCTATTATGATTTTTCCCAAGGCAACACAATCGAGATGAGAAACATTCAAAATAAATTGGGGAAAAGCTAGCAACAAAGCCTGAGAAAAAAACCGAAATGACGAAGAAAACATGGCGAATAGAGTTCCAACATAATTATACATAGACTCATACATAAAATATAACCATCATGCCAGGTTCAACTACTCTTATACAGAAAACGAAACATCATGACTCGTACTACTACATCCGGATATCATCCCGATGACTGCAAATACTCCGGGGCCCTACCGCTCTGCTGGTGCTGCGGGGTCCTCTCATGAAGCGGACTCGGATCCGGAACTGACGAGGTTAACTGAGAACTCCGGGTTAAAGGTAACACGACAATGCTGCCTAGAGGGCTCTCCCTCAGGAGCAGGTGTAGGATGAATCATCGGGGCCGCAGGAGTAGTGAGAAGTGAAACCCACTCAGCAGGAGCACTGAGAGGATTCACGGTCGAGGTGCCCGAGCTACTCGGAGGAGTAACCGGTGAAACAGGGGAACTAGAACTGACTGGAATATAAGGGGTAAATTCCAGAAAGGATGGAGTAGTGGCAGATCTAGTAGTGACTAAAGCAGCGACTAAAGCAGTACGAGCGCGAGTCAGCTCTCGGGCCAGCTCATGGATCATAAGATAGCTAGCAGTGATGTAACGAGTAAGATGACTAGCAACACTATCAGGCTCCGGATCAATGGTAGAGAAACGGACACAACCATTGTCGTGCAGAGAAGGATAGTAGTAGAAACCTGGGTGGTTCTGCATCCGGACCTCGTGGTAAAGAAGCTCGACAAGGACCTCGAATGCAGCAAACTGGACAGCCTGAGAAGCGGTAGAAGCGAAACAGCTCCGAGAGGTATGAGTGTAAGTGCTGGAATCGGAACAGGTGTGCAGAGTAACCACTGCGTGATACTCAAACACAGAGTCAGCTAGACGCTCTCGGTACACACGATAAAATGGGTCGTCACCGAGGGGGGACAACTGACGCCACACGTTACAAAGAAGATGCGGCGACGTGTATGGCATCAGCTGCGACTGGCATGGATACGGCACCGGAGCGATCTACACTCACAACCATTAGTTGGTTAGCATAAGAATAAGACAAGTAAATGCAATGCAACAACCAGCTACCAATGCTACCGACACTCAACGGAAACTCGTATCTACCATCCAGTCAACACGTCGCAGTCTAGCGTGGCCTACAGTCAGCACGGC
Organism: Triticum urartu; assembly: GCF_003073215.2. Lineage (NCBI taxonomy): Eukaryota > Viridiplantae > Streptophyta > Magnoliopsida > Poales > Poaceae > Triticum > Triticum urartu. The sequence continues at coordinate 174,662,638 of NC_053022.1, read as the reverse complement.
TCTGATACCAAGCGTTGTGGCACCCTGGCTCAGAGCGACCGGTTTACCTTGCATTGCCAGCCCAAAGACCATGTCTTCTGGCAACATACAACATCTTGTTATAGAAAACAACCACTTTATTGATATTAGCAGCTCAAAGTTTACATTATAACAGGTAGCGAGGCCAAGCGGCACACCTGGTGCGGCTGAAAAATATGTACATTATTTAGTGAACATAAAAGGGCCTCGATCATAACAACTACGCGGCAGCGGAAAACGTCATAGCAGAACTTGATAGCACAAAGACAATGACGAGGACACGATCTAGACTCGAGCATCAATCCTTTCCACGGGACTTTCCTGAAATCTGGCATGACATGCCAGGTCAGTACATTGAATGTACTTGCAAGCTCACAACGAGCATAAACATAATGACAAACAATATCATGATAATTAACCAGCTATTAGTAATGCAATAATGTAACCAACATGATGTGATCATGCTCTTATGAGCCCAGTCCCTCGGACTAGCTTACCACGGCGATCGCTTCTGGATCACAAATGTACCAACCACATGATCTTAACTCGGGATACCTCGTGATCATTCCGGCGACCACAACCACGACCGCTATTTGGTCTCAAACGGTGATCCTTCAGGCGATCACAACCACGACCAACACTTGGTCTCAAACGACAGGATGACCTTCCCGCCATCCTCAACAGTCTAAAGTTCATGACCTAGTGTGCAAGATTAATTAAATGTTGACCCATGGTGTGACCTACTTTCGAGGTTTCCGTAATCGTGGACTCATCTATCGATAGATTAATACACTCTGCAGAGGTAGCGCACTGTACCCACACCACGGAACCCATGGCCTCATACTCCCATTCGGGTGGACCATTGGCATTTTGATGAAACCCCTCCATTGCCATGACACTCTCTCGACAACTCCGACCTACTTCCCAACTGGGCTTGTCCTGGGTGGCCCTGTGTCTACTAAAGACACAACGACCACCGTCGTGGCCAACGTCCCTCACAGGGACCGGTACCGAAATCTCAACAATGGGCTCACAAGGTTATGTCTGCTTACCGGGCCAGGGTACCGCACGCCCATAACCTTCCCTAGTTGGAGGCACCGACCAGAGGCATGACAACGGACCGAATAAAGGCCTTCCCATACAGGTAAATGTGGTTGCACTAGGAAAACTCGATTCAGTGGCACCATGACTCGGTCAACGATAAATTCAAGTTGTATTATTATCAGGTTCAACTTAAATTGAAAATAACTGGTGCCATAGTAAGCCATGAAATGCAACCACTAACATATGCTTCACATAATCAACGGAAATGACTGAGTCAACTGAATCCACACTAAGCATGAACATCAACAACACCTCATACTTCACTAGTTAGGATATAAACTCACATTAAATAGATTCTTTTCTAACAAATTTTACCATCTTTCTCATGCAAGAATTTGTTTCTAATAAACTACTTATATCCATAGCCATATTATTTTTCTATCATAGCAAAGATTAATTCTAGTTTATTTAACCACTTAGTAGCTACAACTTTCTGATAACATAATCATGTAATCTTAGACAAGTACTAACAAAATATAAATAACCTAATGATGATGATTTAAATGCATGGGTTAAATCATTTATTCAAGTAGAAAAATATCACAAATATTGAAGTGGCATCATGAAAATGTTGTTGTGGCTTGCCTTAGTGCAGATGAGGCTCACAAGCCCCCTGGTGTTCCGCAAGACAAGCTTCGCTCTGAAAATAAATTTAAACACAAAAAGAAAATATCAAGAACCCTTCTGAAATTCACCAGAAAATCTAGACAGCAGGGAAAAATCCCATTTTTGGTGAGCTATTAGATTTCCTTGCAAAGAACACAATGCAAAAAGAATCAATTCATTTGGACTTATGTTTGGATCTCTCTGGAAATTTGAATTTAAATAAAACAGATAGGGGGGTGACGTCGAAGGCGTAAAGCCTCGGGGCGCCACCACTCGTATCGCTTCGCACTCGTACAGGGTGGCTAACTAGCGGGCCCTCCTAGTTAGGTGGGGGAAGAGGGAGAGGAAAACAGAGGGGGGCGGCTTCACCGGAGCTCACGCCGGCGACGTGGGCTCCTTGGCCGAAACTAGAGGGAGGGATCGAGAGAGGGGATGGAGGCGCACCTGCCCATACCCGTAGCATCGCTAGGGGTGGTCGGACGGCGTCGAAATCGACCTCGCAAGCGGAGGCAGAGAGCGGGGGTCGTCGGAGACGAAGACGACGACGAACTGTGGTGACTCCAGGGGCTCCAAGAGGACGGAACGGCTTCACCGAAGAGCGGCGGAGGATCTGGAAGGGTCGCCCAGGCCAGGGAGGGGCTGGAGCTACCACGACGACCCAAGGGGATTGCCGGTGAGCTCGAGCTCGGGGACAGCGGCCAGTGGCCGGCCCGGCCATGCTACGGCTATCTACATGTTCGTGGAGTGTGTGGGAGTGGAGGATGGTGCTCGAGGAGGCTAGGGGTGGCTCCATTTATAGGCGAGCGGCGAGGGGTGGATCGGGCTCCGCCGGCGACACCTGGACACTGTGCCCGGCGATGAGCGGCGTCAGTGATAGAGGGAGAAGGCGACGCAGCTCACGTGGGGACTATGGGCGAATGGAGATGAGCACATGATCGAGAGAAGGCGACGAGCACAGTGCGCACCGCACTGTTAGGTTGGCCGGACCGCGCCCATGCTCGCTACGGCGAGCTCCTATGTCGGTGAGTGCCAGGGGGGAGTTAAGGGAGTTGAGACGAAGATGGTGGCGTGGTTTGGCACGCTTAGGCAGTCGGGGAAGCGAGCACGCGCGAAAAAGAGCGCTCGACGGCACTCAGAGCGCGTTGACACACAGGCTGGCATCGTTGACACGCGTGGTCACCGCGTGAACTCTGCCCTCAGGCCGACCAATGTCCAAAGATCATGTCTGGCTTGTTGTTCGTGGTAGTTTTGAAGATTACCACACTTTGGTTTCGCTCGACATGCAGTAGAAAAGATTTCACACGTTTGGTAAGTTTCTGACCAGTAACTTTGAGAGGTTACTAAGGTTAAATGGATGGGAGTTGGAGGCTGTGCTTTGGAGGTTAGCAATCATCTACTAAGGTGATGATGCATAAGAAAAATCAGGCACAATGGAGCAAGTAAAGTGTTAGTTGCTGTAGAAACCACCATTTCTGTCTAGAACAGAAAATATTTTCTGTAGCAAAAAAATTCCAAAAAGTGGTACAATATTTTTTCTTAGGAAGGTGCCCTAGGGTTCAGAGAATATTTGTGAATTTTCTCAGATTTTTGTGGGCAAGGAAAATTGGTATTGCTTTGGAGCACATTGATCTAGCTAGGGTTTAAGAGACGGAAATGAATATTTTTCATTAAAGAAAAATATTCCACTAATTATTTTGAGATGAACCAGAGGGAGACTGATGGTTAGAGGGGGAAATGGGACACTTGGGTGAAAGCCAAGGGGTACCCAAGTGTTTAAGTCCATATGAAAGGATTCAAAAACTCCAAATTCAAAATCAACCCAACCGAAAATCAGGAAAATAAAGGAGGGCAAAAACCAGGCCGTCACACCATTCCCGCTCAATATTTGGGGAGAGGACCAGAGCCTCTATAAATAGGACAAGCCACCATAGTAGGAAGAGGACATGAGATTCAGTTCATCCTCAACCACACAAGTTCGCCAAGCACAAGAACACCTCTCCTCAGGAGGCTGTTCTTCCCTTGTAACTGTTCATCCTCAGCCCAAGTGAAACGCCCTTGATGCGGCTATATCTCCCACGTGTCAAAGCACGACTTAGAGGCATAACCGCATTGAAAGCAATGTCGAAAGTGAGGTAATCTTCACATAGCCCATGTAATACAATAGGGGAAAAGATACATAGTTGGCTTACAATCGCCACTTCACACAATTACATGAATAAAGCATTACATCATCCAGATACAAACAAGGTCCGACTGCGGAACCAAAATAAAAGAAGAACCCCAAATGCAACAAGGTCCCCGATCGACCCCAACTGGGCTCCACTACTGATCAACTAGAACGAAACAACACAAAGGACAAGATCTTCACTGAGCTCCTCCTGAACTTGGTTGCGTCATCTACACGGTCTCATCGGCACCTGCAAGATGGTTTTGGAAGTATCTATGAGCCACGGGGACTCAGCAATCTCACACCCTCGCGCTCAAGACTATTTAAGCTTATGGGTAAGGTAAAAGGTATGAGGTGGAGCTGCAGCAAGCGACTAGCATATATGGTGGCTAACATACGCAAATGAGAGCGAGAAGAGAAGGCAAAGCACGGTCGAACAACTTTGATCAAGAAGTGATCCTAGAACAACCTACGTCAAGCATTACTCCAACGCCGTGTTCACTTCCCGGACCCCGCCGAGAAGAGACCATCACGGCTACACACGCGGTTGATGCATTTTAATTAAGGTCAACTTAAGGTTTTCTACAACCGGACATTAACAAATTCCCAACTTAGCCCATCACAAGCTCTCACGGTCAACGAAGGATATTCCTTCCAGCAGGAAGACCCGATCAGACTCGGAATCCCGGTTACAAGACATTTCGACAATGGTAAAACTAAACCAGCAACACCGCCCGAATGTGCCGACAAATCCCGATAGGAGCTGCACATATCTCGTTCTCAGGGCACACTCAGATGAGCGCTCCATACAACTAAAACCAAACCTCGAGTTTCCCTGAGGGGGCGCTGCACAGGACTCTAGTTTGGACCAACACTCAGAGGAGCACTGGCCCGGGGGGGTTAAAATAATGATGACCCTCAGGAGCGCGACTCCCAAGGGAAAAGAAAAGGCTAGGTGGCGAATGGTAAAACCAATGTTGGGCATTGCTAGAAGAGTTTTATTCAAGGCGAACTGTCAAGGGGTTCCCATTATTACCCAACCGTGTAAGGAACGCAAAATCTGGGAACATAACACCGATATGATGGAAACTAGGGCGGCAAGAGTGGAACAAAACACCAGGCATAAGGCCGAGCCTTCCACCCTTTACCAAGTATATAGATGCATTAATTAAATAATAGATATTGTGATATCCCAACAAGTAAACATGTTCCAACAAGGAACAACATCTCCATGTTCCAACAAGGAACAAACTTCAATCTTCACCTGCAACTAACAACGCTATAAGAGGGGCTGAGCAAAGCGGTAACATAGACAAACAACGGTTTGCTAGGACAAGGTGGGTTAGAGGCTTGGTTCAACAATATGGGAGGCATGATCAGCAAGTGGTAGGTATCGCAGCATAGGCATAGCAAAAGAGCGAGCAACTAGCAAGCAAAGATAGAAGTGATTTCGAGGGTATGGTCATCTTTCCTGAAATCCCGCAAGGAAGAAGAATGAGTCCATGAAGAAGACAAACGGACGTAGTCGAACGGTTCCTCACAAACGCGACGTTTTCTGAACCAACCCAAAGAAGCAACACCGGAAAAGAGCAAACAACCTAGTAAACAACCACCACATAGACATGGCATGATGCACAAACAAGTATGATGCATGTCCGGTTTAAAGAGGGCGTGGCATGGCAAAGTGCACAAACAATCCTACAAATTAAGTGGAGCTCATTATGCAACGGAGTTGCATATTGAAGAAAACACCACATGACTTATTTAGTTCTCTCTCGTTTAGGTACTCAACAATATTAACTGTTGGTTAGCATGGCAAGAGGTGAAGCAAAAATAAAACTACCTATCTAGGCAAGTTTAAATGAGGCCGGAACAACAAACAACAAGTCCGGGAAAATCCCCATGTGCAATTTAAGGATTTGGTACTAATCTGCCCTAAACACAATATTAGAGTTGTTAAACATGCAAAGTGATGCCACCATGATAAACTAAGCAAAATTCTACCCCATTTACATATAAAGTTTATTAAAATCTGAGCTACGGTTATTTAGTTATGAGTTAAAGCATTTTAACATGCCATAGGAGCAAAGTTAAACAAACAGCATTTAAAGCATTTTAAACATAGATGAAAGTTGGATATTATTAAACTAGACAAAATTCTAGACATTTTACATATTTAAAACATTTTAATCCGATGCATGGTTTATGAGTAATTATATGCATGATCTAGGGGGACTTTTCTGCAAAACAGGCAGCATCTGGATAAAAACTAAAATCACTGGACAGGAAAAAAACATAGTGGGTCGGATCTGGAACAGAGCTGGGGAGCTGCTCACATTGGGCCTCGGCCCGTTTGGAGAGGAGACCGGCTGGTGGAGAGGCTGGGCCTCAACGTCTTGCTGGGCCGCGAAGAAGCACAAGTCGAGGCCGACCTAGGCACTCGATCGGGACGCAGTGGCGGCTGGCGCTCTAGGCCTTGGCGCTCGGGGAAGGGTCAACGCGGTCGCATCGATCGACTGGAGGCAGAGGCGTTCTCCTCCTCTTCTTGACGGAAGACGAGCAGCGGCGGCGGTGGTCCGGCGAGGACGTCGACAGGGCAAGATGAGGAAGGCCGGGAACGAGCAGAGGACGGCACCGAGCTTGGGGTTGCGGAGGAGCAAGGGACTGCGGCTGCGGACATCGAGGGGCTCCGGCGAGGTCTTGCAGCGAGGCAGGGTCTTGGCGTGCCGCGCGACGACCTGAAGGCAGGGACGAGACCAGGGCGCAGAGGAATCGGCGGATCTGACGGAGAAAGCAACGAACGGAGCAGGGCCGCAGCGGGGACTAGGCGTCAGATGGAGGAGCACATCCCTGGTGCTGCTCATGGCGTACCTAAGAGAGAGCGAGGTGCGTGAGGGAGAAAGAAATCGGGAGAGGGAGGAGAAGAAGACAGAGAGGGGGGCGCGGTCCTGTTGGAGGTGGTCGCTGGTAGCCTACTCCGACGAGCGGCAGGATGGAGAGGGGTCGGCACGGGAGCTCAATGGCGTGCTCGTACTTAATTGCGACGAGGACGAGGCAGGGAGCAGGGGGGCTCGGGTTGGTGTGGTGGTGAAAGCGAGGAGGGGTTTCAGGGAAGGAGGGGTGGATCTGGTTGGGTGGAGGTTTGGATCAAGAGGGATGCAGGGGTTGGTTCGGCGTGGAAACCGAGGAAGTGAGTGAGTGGCGGCGGCGGGATGGATCCCTAGGGGGAATTTGGTGGCTGAGGGGGACAAGCGACCTTGTTTTTAGGGTTTTGTCTGATATATATAGCAAAAGGATTTTTGGATAGAGGCATTTGGTCCCTCCGATCTTAATAGGACGGCGCGAAAAAAAATAGCTAGGGATACCAAATAAGAAAAGGGTGACGTTTTGTAGATGTTTGGGGATGATCCGGACACAACGGTGGCGACAGTCTGGGTCGGGTTCGGGACAACTTTTGAACGCGCGCGAGGGGTTCGATGCACTGTGCAGAGATGGTTTCGGACTGAGCGGTCGCATCGGACAACTACGGAAGCGAAGAGGGTAAGGAGGATGGACTAGGTGGGCTGCAAGTGGGTTGTGAAAAATTGGTTGGACTGAGATGAGAGGGGAGGAGTGCAGCCCAACAACTGTTTTCGGAGACCGAAAACATCTGACATTTGACCGGCTATATTGCCGCTATAGTTTAACGGTTGGGCTATCAGACGAACTCCAAATGCGATGAAACTTGACAGGCGGTCTATCTACACTATAATAAGACCACACGCAAACTTTCATCCCATTCCGAGAACATTTCCCGGCCACTTATAAAATAATATTTCGGACATGCCGCGGGCGCGTGCAAGTGTGCCTGGGCTCAGAACGGACAACGGACGGAACGAGGAGACCGTGACGGATGCAAGTTTTGAAAACATGATGATGCAATGCGGATGATGACATGATGAAATGCAACACGCAAGCAAAAGACATGGCAACACCAGCGAATAACTGGAAGACACCTAGCACATCGGTCTCGGGGCGTTACAACACTCCACCACTACGAGAGGATCTCGTCCCGAGATCTAGAATGGCATCGGAGGGGCAACGGAAGAGAAAGAGAAGAGGTAAAGCTAAGTTGCTTCTTTGACAAATGAGTGAGACTCAAAGAACCTTGCAACGGTTAAGCCATTTCGAGAAAAGAATACAACGGAGATGAACGAAGTTGAAAACACTCCGATAGAAAAGAGGAACAAAGAACATTACTAGAACCTTGAGATTGAAGGGCAAGATAAATATTGAAACCACTCTGGTTGAAACAAGATAGAAAAGGATTGAGAATGATATAATTTGGGCAACACTCCGACTGTAAATGGAAAGAATTGAACATGAACTTGAAAAGATGAGAGGATACTTGATGAAATCACAATACACTGCCTCCATAACTATTGAATGAATGGAACAAGGGGTAAGAAATATCTCGGACAGCACTCCGGTTGAAAAGAGATGAAAAACTTGATAAAATGAAAGAACTTGAGAAAAAGGTCACAACACTCCGGTTAAATAGGATAAGCATGAAAAGATCATGATCTTCATGATTCGAGATGATGACTGAAAAAGAGCAACATCACAATGCCTCTGGAAGGAATGAAAGAATGCAAAGAAAAGAACGGAGAAGAAAAACAACATGTTCTACCTCAAATGAGCTTGAAAACGCATCTTTAGGAGAAGGTTCGAACAGAATTGTTGGAAAAACCAACAACGAAAAGAATAAGCTTTAAATGGTCTTATGGGATACATCTCAAATTATGAGGTGACAACCTGCCACTCACAGGAAAAAGAATTGGATTGGTATGACTAAGGAGACGAGAACGTATTTCACCGGGAGGATAAATGAAGAACTTGGGTCATATATAAGCACCATAAATAGCAACAAACCTTAGGGAAAGTTTTAGGTGAAAAATAACCCAAGATAACTCCAACAAAGAGGTTGATGGATTCAAAATATCTCATCCTTGAGAACATGTGAATCATGAAACATGAACTCAAATTATCAAGAATGACATAATACCACCTCTATTGATACGGAAGGAAGAATTGCACTCCGGATTGCAAGATGAAGAAAAACTTGAGCTTCTTAGCAAAGAATGTCGATGAACACTTCGAGAAGGAATTAAATCCTTGATGAATCCATCATGTAGAACCTTCATGAAGAACTCCGGAAAACAAAAGGAAGATCAAACGGAAGGAAAGAGAAGTTGAAAAACACAAGGTGAAACCTTGCAATGATTAGATGGACCTTCGAGATGATATATTTGAGAGAGCTTAGCACTCCGAAAAAGAAAAGATGAAACAATAGAAACCGAGAATTTGGTGAACCTCCGGAATAAGGATTTAAATCACTTGGATGAAGCAATAATAAGAATTAGATTATGCTTATCCTTCACCAATTCAAATTGATGACAAGCAATGGATTTTGGCAAACTACTTATTCTCGCAGAAAACATTAAGAGAGATATAACATAAACTTGGGAAGATCTTCAACGAACCACCTTAAGAATTGAAACAACGAATAAATGATATGATAAATGAAGGAAGAAGAATCTTGAGGGAACCACCGTAAGAATTAAAAATGAACAAAGAAAAGATAAGGAAGACACCGAGAAGAATTAGCAAATGAACGAAGATACATGAGAGAGTTTAGATACAAAAGAACGAAGAGATCATGAACTGATTAGAGGATATTTGAACGATGCACCGATGAGATTTGGGGAACGAGAGCTGAAAGCTGAGAATGAACAAGTCTTCTGAAATGATGGGCTCCGGATAATCGAACTGAAAATACCCTTGAATATCTCCTGATGGGTGAAAAAGGATTCTCACAATCGAAAATAATTATGAGAGGATGGCAACAAGCTAGCACCATGAATCTTGAGAGAACGGATATGATTTGGAGGGAAAATCTTCTTCTGTCTTCAAAATCTGGGAATTACGATGGAAATAGACACTTCGGAATGAATAATAGAAAAGGTAGAGCCAATGATGAAAAAATTTGAAAGATCTTGGAGAAAAGCATTTGACTGATGATAACTCATTCTTATGTCAAACTTGGAAAAGAATTTAGGATAGCTCCGGGAAAATAAGAAGAGTCAGGTAAGATCCTGGGAAAAGACCTGTGGGTTAGGGCCCACTCAAAAGATACACCGTAGAACGATTTGAAGGAGAGATTGCACCGGTCGAATTAAATGGCTTGAATAAGATAGGACCTCGAAATAGCTTGAACGGATGAAAAGTGGAAAACACGAATCTTCGAGTTAACTTGAACACTCCGGAACAAATGGATAGCGAGAAGTAGAATGATATTGAGGTACACCGGTATGAGAAGGCATTGAAATGAGGAAAAGGGTAAGATCAACAAAGCTTGACTTGAAACCACCAGAGAAGATAAAAGAAAGAAGAATGATGAACTAGAAGCTCCGTTAGTATCTTCATGAGAATCACCGGATAAGAACATTGAAGGAAAGAGTGGAGAGACTTCCATCAATAAAATGGATACTTGAACTTGCTGATGTTGAAATGATCGGAACCACTAGAAGAGAAACACACCGTTGAAAATGGATTGACATGACAAACTCGATTATCATGAAGGATTAGTATTCACATGAGAACACCGCTTAGGAAAGGTCTGGAATCAACATTTGACATTGAAGCAACTCGAATACCACAACTCAAAACAAAAACAAAGGGTTGGCTTGCAGAATAAGCCGGAACAAACATATGATAGAGATTTCGTCCGAAGTTTTCGTAGTGGGGCCTACACGGACTCGATCATACAACACCGTCATGTACAAGGCAGTGCACATGACATACGAAGCGTCCCCGAGTCGGCATAGCCAAGGACTCTTTAAGACACAACGAGACCACCGTAAAACCGACCGTGAATAGGCGGACCACTAGACGTCGAACCCCAATTTCATATCATACATCTGTCGGAAAGATGTCCTAAGAGCTACTTGAATTCCCACCTATGAAACTCCCAAAATTTTCCCAGTTATGCAATCAGGTGTTGGGGATACAGGGGAAGCATAATATCTCACCCAAAACTAACAAATCCTACATCCAGCTGTATCCATCCTTCAACACATAACCAAGAAACCTTCGGAAATCGTCTACCTCAACCTTCGAAAAGCATCCGTTATACGAGTTATGACAATACTCCCGAACTCCTGCCACAGTACTGGGTGGCGTCGAGGTTATCTCACCAACGAACTGCATAAAAGAGATTTTCGATGTCGGCGTACTAAACTCAGGCATTCCAGAACTGCAATGATAAAATTATGACGACAACACCTCGGAGCTCAACTCCCCGGGACACCGCCACAACCCCTAAAGACAGGAGGCACCAAGAACAATGTTCTCGTCACAAAACCATCGGAACGATTCCAAGATACCCGCGTGATCCTAAATTTTTTTTGTGAAATATGAGAAGAGAAGAGTCAAAACTCTACGTCAGGATGCCTCACCAGAGCGATGAAGAGACTGGGGAGTAAACATAATTCCTAAACTCTCCGATATATAATTCCTAAATGACTCAAAACATTTTTTCTAGACTCAAACTTGGCTGCTAAAAACGATCAAGCAATGGGGGCTCCTAAGGTCGGGGAAGGCTCTGATACCAACTTGAAACGCCCTCGATGTGGCTATATCTCCCACGTGTCGAAGCACGACTTAGAGGCATAACCGCATTGAAAGCAATGTCGCAAGTGAGGTAATCTTCACACAACCCATGTAATACAATAGGGGAAAAGATACATAGTTGGCTTACAATCGCCACTTCACACAATTACATGAATAAAGCATTACATCATCCAGATACAAACAAGGTCCGACTACAGAACCAAAATAAAAGAAGAACCCCAAATCCAACAAGGTCCCCGATCGACCCCAACTGGGCTCCACTACTGATCAACTAGAACGAAACAACACAAAGGACAAGATCTTCATCGAGCTCCTCCTGAACTTGGTTGCGTCATCTGCACGGTCTCATCGGCACCTGCAAGCTGGTTTTGGAAGTATCTATGAGCCACGGGGACTCAGCAATCTCACACCCTCACGGTCAAGACTATTTAAGCTTATGGGTAAGGTAAAAGGTATGAGGTGGAGCTGCAGCAAGCGACTAGCATATATGGTGGCTAACATACGCAAATGAGCGAGAAGAGAAGGCAAAGCACGGTCGAACAACTTTGATCAAGAAGTGATCCTAGAACAACCTACGTCAAGCATTACTCCAACGCCGTGTTCACTTCCCGGACCCCGCCGAGAAGAGACCATCACGGCTACACACACGGTTGATGCATTTTAATTAAGGTCAACTTAAGGTTTTCTACAACCGGACATTAACAAATTCCCATATGCCCATAACCGCGGGCACGGCTTTCAAAAGTTCAAATCCCTACAGGGGTGTCCCAACTTAGCCCATCACAAACTCTCACGGTCAACGAAGGATATTCCTTCTAGCGGGAAGACCCGATCAGACTCGGAATCCCGGTTACAAGACATTTTGACAATGGTAAAACTAAACCAGCAACACCGCCCGAATGTGCCGACAAATCCCGATAGGAGCTGCACATATCTCGTTCTCAGGGCACACTCAGATGAGCGCTCCATACAACTAAAACCAAACCTCGAGTTTCCCCGAGGGGGCGCTGCACAGGACCCTAGTTTGGACCAACACTTAGAGAAGCACTGACCCAGGGGGGTTAAAATAATGATGGCCCTTAGGAGCGCGACTCCCAAGGGAAAAGAAAAGGCTAGGTGGCGAATGGTAAAACCAATGTTGGGCATTGCTAGAAGACTTTTATTCAAGGCGAACTGTCAAGGGCTTCCCATTATTACCCAACCACGTAAGGAACGCAAAATCCGGGAACATAACACCGATATGACGGAAACTAGGGCGGCAAGAGTGGAACAAAACACCAGGCATAAGGCCGAGCCTTCCACCCTTTACCAAGTATATAGATGCATTAATTAAATAATAGATATTGTGATATCCCAACAAGTAAACATGTTCCAACAAGGAACAACATCTCCATGTTCCAACAAGGAACAAACTTCAATCTTCACCTACAACTAACAACGCTATAAGAGGGGCTGAGCAAAGCGGTAACATAGCCAAACAACGGTTTGCTAGGACAAGGTGGGTTAGAGGCTTGGTTCAACAATATGGGAGGCATGATCAGCAAGTGGTAGGTATCGCAGCATAGGCATAGCAAAAGAGCGAGAAACTAGCAAGCAAAGATAGAAGTGATTTCGAGGGTATGGTCATCTTGCCTAAAATCCCGTAAGGAAGAAGAACGAGTCCATGAAGAAGACAAATAGACGTAGTCGAACGGTTCCTCACAAACGCGACGTTATCGGAACCAACCCGAAGAAGCAACACCGGAAAAGAGCAAACAACCTAGTAAACAACCACCACATAGACATGGCATGATGCTCAAACAAGTATGATGCATGTCCGGTTTAAAGAGGGCATGGCATGGCAAAGTGCACAAACAATCCTACAAATTAAGTGGAGCTCATTATGCAACGGAGTTGCATATTGAAGAAAACACCACATGACTTATTTAGTTCTCTCTCGTTTAGGTACTGAACAATATTAAATGTTGGTTAGAATGGAAAGAGGTGAAGCAAAAAGAAAACTACCTATCTAGGCAAGTTTAAATGAGGCCGGAACAACAAACAACAAGTCCGGAAAAATCCCCATGTGCAATTTAAGGATTTGGTACTGATCTGCCCTAAACACAATTTTAGAGTTGTTAAACATGCAAAGTGATGCCACCATGATAAACTAGGCAAAATTCTACCCAATTTACATATAGAGTTTATTAAAATCCGAGCTACGGTTATTTAGTTATGAGTTAAAGCATTTTAACATGGCACAGGAGCAAAGTTAAACAAACAGCATTTTAAGCATTTTAAACATAGATGAAAGTTGGATATTATTAAACTAGACAAAATTCTAGGCATTTTACATATTTAAAACATTTTAATCCGATGCATGGTTTATGAGTAATTATATGCATGATCTAGGGGGACTTTTCTACAAAACAGGCAGCATCTGGATAAAAACTAAAATCACTGGACAGGAAAAAAACATAGCGGGCCAGATCTGTAACAGAGCTGGGGAGCTGCTCACATTGGGCCTCGGCCCGTTCAGTGAGGAGACCGGCTGGTGGAGAGGCTGGGCCTCAACGTCTTGCTGGGCCGTGAAGAAGCACAAGTCGAGGCCGGCCCAGGCACTCGATCGGGACGCAGTGGCGGCTGGCGCGCTGGGCCTTGGCGCTCGGGGAAGGGTCAATGCGGTCGCATCGATCGACTGGAGGCAGAGGCGTTCTCCTCCTCTTCTCGATGGAAGAGGAGCAGCGGCGGCGGTTGTCCGGCGAGGACGTCGACGGGACAAGATAAGGAAGGTCGGGAACGAGCAGAGAACGGCACCGAGCTCGGGGTTGCGGAGGAGCAAGGGACTGCGGCTGCAGACATCGAGGGGCTCCGGCGAGGTCTTGCAGCGAGGCAGGGTCTTGCGTGCCGCGCGACGACCTGAAGGCAGGGACGAGACCGGGGCGCAGAGGAATCGCCGGATCTGATGGAGAAAGCGACGAACGGAGCAGGGCCGCGGCGGGGACTAGGCGTCGGCTGGAGGAGCACATCCCTGGTGCTGCTCATGGCGTACCTGAGAGAGAGCGAGGTGCATGAGAGATAAAGAAATCTAGAGAGGGAGGAGAAGAAGACAGAGAGGGGGGGGCGGTCCTGTTGGAGGTGGTCGCTGGTAGCCTACTCTGACGAGTGGCGGGATGGAGAGGGGTCGGCACGGGAGCTCGATGGCGTGCTCGTACTCAATTGCGACGAGGAGGCAGGGAGCAGGGGGGCTCGGGTTGGTGTGGTGGTGAAAGCGAGGAGGGGTTTCAGGGAAGGAGGGGTGGATCTGGCTGGGTGGAGGTTTGGATCAAGAGAGATGCAGGGGTTGGTTCGGCGTGGAAACCGAGGAAGTGAGTGAGTGGCGGCGGCGGGATGGATCCCTAGGGGGAATTTGGCGGCTGAGGGGGACAAGCGACCTAGTTTTTAGGGTTTTGTCTGATATATATAGCAAAAGGATTTTTGGATAGAGGCATTTGGTCCCTCTGATCTTAATCGTACGGTCGCGAAAAAAATAGCTAGGGATACCAAATAAGAAAAGGGTGACGTTTTGTAGATGTTTGGGGATGATCCAGACACAACGGTGGCGACAGTCCGGGTCGGGTTCGGGACAACTTCCGGACGCGCGCGAGGGGTTCGATGCACTGTGCAGAGATGGTTTCGGACCGCGCGGTCGCATCGGACAACTCCGGAAGCAAAGAGGGGAAGGAGGATGGACTAGGTGGGCTGCAGGTGGGTTGTGAAAAATGGGTTGGACTGAGATGAGAGGGGAGGAGTGCAGCCCGGCAACTGTTTCCGGAGACCGAAAACATCTGACGTTTGACCGGCTATAATACCGCTATAGTTTAACGGTTGGGCTATCAGACGAACTCCGAATGCGATGAAACTTGACAGGCAGTCTATCTACACTATAATAAGACCACACGCCAACTTTCATCCCATTCCGAGAACATTTTCCGGCCACTTATAAAATAATATTTCGGACATGCCGCAGGCGCGTGCAAGTGTGCCTGTGCTCAGAACGGACAACGGATGGAACGAGGAGACCGGGACGGATGCAAGTTTTGAAAACATGATGATGCAATGCGGATGATGACATGATGAAATGCAACACGCAAGGAAAAGACATGGCAACACCAGCGAATAACTGGAAGACACCTGGCACATCGGTCTCGGGGCGTTACACCAAGAGGCAATCCACCACACCACACTGGAGTAGGTAATTACACCACATCGGTGGCCTGGACCAGCATAAACTCTGTGTCTCTTGTTCTTTGGGTTCGTCGAGCTAGGCCGTGAGATGATGATGTGCGCGAGCTAGAGATGGGGGAGAGATCTTCGTGCGCACCCCAATGTTTGAACCTCAGGGGTTTTGCCGGAACCCGAAATCCGACAGCGTGGCCTTCAAGTCTCTTGAGGAGATATCCCGCGAGGCGCTGCATGCACTCCACGAGAAGGGCTTGATGAAGCCGCTGGTGACCGACGATGAAGGCCCCGCTGAGCTGCTCGCTCATCTTGTTGTGGCGCTCGAGGGTGTCGTCGATGGGGATTGGCCCCATGGTGGAGGGGGAAAGCCCCCACGGTTTCTTCTTCATCTCTAACACACGTCTTCAGCCATCTCCATCTTCGCAACCCCGCTGCTGATCTCGGTGAGCTTCTTGAGCCCATGGAGGAGGAGCGCTGCGCAGGTGCTGCCACAGTCATGAAGGTCCAAGTGGAGGCCCTATTGAAGAAGTTCCTCGCCGTCAACCCTGCACCTCCAACCGGTGGTGTCGCCGACCCTGCAACCAAGGCCAATGACACGGCTGATGGCGACACTGCCGATGTGAAGGTGCTCCCTAACAACGGCGCCCAAGGCTGAACGAAAGGCTTGCTTGTAAAGAATGGTGCTCCTTCTCGTTTTACTTTCCTGCAAACTTTCCTGCGACATGAGACGTGCCTCGTGGAGGCATAAAGACTTCTTTTTTGTGTTTAAGGAATATTATGCTGTGTAATAATTTATTTAGGTTCCGCGATTTCCTTCCCATTTGCTTGATGTTCTACGTCAGCATGACCCGACCCTGCGCATACCTCAGCCGCCGTTGGGCCGTCCGGATCACCAGGACGGAACCAAGGGGTGAGGGGCTACATGGTCAGTTAGGCTCCTAAGTCGTGATGCTCAGGAGTCCCCCTTGACGCGCAAATGGCCTGCTGGAAGGAGATGCAGAAATAGGCCTTAGGGTTCTACGTCGGCAGGGCCCGACCACGTGCATAGTCAGCCGCCGTTGGACCGTTCGGATCACCAGGACAGGACCAAGGGGTGAGGGGCTACGTGGCCAGTTAGGCTCCTGAGTCACGATGCTCAGGAGTCCCCCTTGACATGCAAACGGACCTTCATACCTGTCCTCGTCGAGGTCCCGCTCATGAGGGGCGCGCGATGACCAGGTCTGAGGGACCTGGCAGGGCGGTGTACACTAGCCATGACCTGAGCGTAGCCCCCGTGCCCAGCCCCCTCCACAACTCTCCCGAGGGGGAAGCGTTGCGACGAGGCTGGACACTAAGCCGGGTGGCTCCCTGAGGTTGATGCGGCCAAGGGGCCATCCTCAGTTGTTTATCACCAACACGGGGCATAGCGCTTCCACTCTTCCACGGGCATAGCCTCTCCTCGACCATGTCTACTGCCAGCGCGGAGCATGGTGCTTCCACTGGCGCGTGGGTGAGGGCTCCCTCTGAGTGGAGCCCCCGGGGCATGTACAGCCCTGCCTTGACACGTGGCTTGCACGGCAGGGCTAGACAAGGTGTGTCTGAGCACTCATGAGCCAACGCAGGACTCACGAGGCCCTACCTCAAGGTGGGTTGCGCCTAGTCTTGATTCTTGATAGCTTCGGCGGTCTTGCGAGATGGTTAGGCAACCTGCACCGGACGAATCCCCTGAGGCGATCACATGAGAAGGCCAAACACCAATGACCCCAGGAGGCGACGTGAACGGGGCCGGCCCGCCAGAAGAGCTCAGTCATTGGGTTTATCGAAGTTGTAGGGACGGACCCAAGCACAAACGCCATGCCTAGCCTACCCATGCAAAGAATCCTGAAGAAAGACAACCGGCTCGCGGCTCCCGTGGTAACGAGGGTGGTTGCGGGTGAGGCATCAAAGTAACGGACAGGCCGGCGACAATCATGGAATGACTCAAGCAATGGAGCAGATTAGCTTAGCTAGATGCAAGAACAATGCATTCCACTGGGATGGACCCGAGCGTCCTAGGAATGATGCAGCCCGAGAGGCGCTCCCTACAGAGTAAGCTAAAGATGCAAAAGGATACACGTCGCGGGGGCAGACATGTGCGACTTGGGGATAATGCTGCCGGAGGGGCGCCCCCAACTGAATGAATTGGAAAGAGTCACCTGATACCATGCCGGAGTGGTGTCGAGGCACCTGATGATGTGTGCCGTAGAGGTTGCTCCTCACGAGCCGCTAGGGTCCTAAGCCTCAGGGAGGTCCGTAGGCCTAGGTGGCTCCTGAAGAACCGTCGCAATCTCCTCCAGGACGGCGTGATGCCTGGCCTCCTGAGCTGCCAGGATGCTTCGCAGTTGGCACTAGAAGGTGCCAGCCACGTTCAGCAAGCGAAACGACCTCCGAACGTAGATGTGAGGTGGACCCTCACACCATCCGGCGCGTGAAGGCCAGAAACGTCCCTGAGATGTGGCTCTGTTGAGTCCTGTAATGTCGATGCACACGTGCAGCCCGCCGTCCTCGCCAGGATGGTGGGCTGCGTCGGGTGGTGGGCGGCGGTCGCCGCGTATGGTCCTTGCCTCTTGAAGCTCCTGGATCGCCTTGGTGATGAACTCCTGAGCACAGGGCGCTCCGCGCCTTGTGCCCTCTTGAGGGAAACATGCAGCGAAGCACGCCTCCACATGGTGCCGAGCGCCTCCCTCGTGATGGTGGCTAGGTTAGAGGCCCTCCAGAAGAGAGCCCCCGAGCCTAGCCTGAGGAGGGCGCCGGGCATGCCTTCCTATGCGAGGGAAGGAGGCTCCCCATCTGCGGGGGCAGGTCCTGAGGTGGTGGTGCTGGAGACGCCGCCCTCCTGAGGTCCTTGGCGGAGTAGCTGATTCTTCTTCTTGGGGTTGGCCTCAGGAGGGTGCGGGGTGCCTTCGTTGTCAGGGTCTTCGGTCGCTGCAGCCTGGTAAGTGCGCTCGAGGGAGCACACCGCATCTGTTTCCTCGCAGGCGACCGAGATGACACTGCCACTCCTTGGCATTTTGAGGACGTTGTAGCTGTGGTGGGTCACTGCCATAAACTTGGCTAGGGGAGGATATCCAAGGATAGCGTTGTACGGAAGGCGGATGTGGTCAACGTGGAAGTCGATGAGCTCGGTGTCGTAGTTGTCGCACTGGCCGAAGGTGACAGGGAGGCGGACCTGCCCTATCGGAGTGCTGGAGCCGTCGGTCACTCCTGAGAAGGGCTTGGTAGGTTGTAGCTAATCGTATGGCACCTGAAGGCTGTCAAACGTCTCGAAGGATAGTACATTGAGCCCTGCGCCACCGTCGATGAGGGTCTTGGTGACCTGAACATTGCTGATGACGGGTGAGAAGAGCATTGGGAGGGTGCCGGACGTCGCTGCGCACTTGAGCTGATCCACCGAGATGAAGGTGATGGCGCGCTTGGACCATCGGAGCGGGCGCGTGGCCTCAAGCCTGGGAAGGGCCACATTCACCTCGCGGGCAAACTGCTTGAAGACACGCTAAGAGGCTGGGGCTTGAGCACCACCCAAGATACAGGCGACGACACGTGGTTCCTGGAAGCCCCCAACCCCTCGTCCTGATGGTGTTCGTCATTTCTCCTTGGCGGTGGTGGCAGCGGAGGGAGGCCCGCGTTGCCCTGAGGACGATCCTCATGAGGCTAATCTCTCCAGGCGCCCTCACGAGGTGGGTCCCGTCAGCGGTCCTCACGAGGCTGATCGCGCCACCCCTCACGAGGGCCATGGTCATCCAAGTGCCCTCCACATCGTCCTCCTCCTCGGCCGTATCCCCGGTCGCCGCGCTCGGGGCGTCGACCGAAGCACCCATCATGGATGGCCTTGAGCTCATGACAATCACTGGTGTTGTGGCTGTGGATGTTGTGGAAGGCGCAGAATGGATGGTTGGCCTTGGATGACTCGGGGTGGTCACGGCCGCGCTTCATCTCCGGCTCTGCCGCGAGCACTGCAGCCCCCTAACGCTTCACGCCTATGATCTTGGCCTTCTTGTCCTCCTTGGCAGCAGCTGGGAGCTCGAGGAGGGAGAGGTGCCCTTCCTCAGCTCTTGCGCACTTGAGTGCCATGTTGAACATCTCCAGGGCCGTGCACAGGTCCTCGTGCATGGTGATCTCCTCCTTCATCTTGACGTCGTGGACACCGTCGGATAACGCAGAAATGATGGCCTCGTGCGTCACCTTGGGAATCTTGAGGCGGACGCTGTTGAAATGCTGGCCATACTTCTGCAAGGTCTCCCCTGGTTGTTGCTTGATGTGCTGCAGGTCGCCAGCAGCAGGTGGGCGGTCGCGAGTGCGCTAGAAGTTGGCGACAAAATGCTCGCGCATCTCGCGCCAGTAGGAGATCGATCCCGCGGGCATGTTCAGGAGCCATGAGCGCGCGCCATCCCTGAGGGCCATGGGAAACCAGTTCACCATGATCTTCTCGTCTCCGTTGGCTGCCTCGATGCTTAGCT
Source organism: Triticum urartu (assembly GCF_003073215.2). Taxonomy (NCBI): domain Eukaryota; kingdom Viridiplantae; phylum Streptophyta; class Magnoliopsida; order Poales; family Poaceae; genus Triticum; species Triticum urartu. The sequence continues at coordinate 174,642,397 of NC_053022.1, read as the reverse complement.
GGTAGCGCTGCAAGAACTCCGCAGGGTCGGGGGTGCCGTCGTAGCGTGGAGGCAGGTCTGGCTTGAACTTGCTAGGCCAGACGACGCTGCGCAGCTCGGGAGTGAAGCCACAACAGCCTGCAGTAGTCACCGGAGCTCGTCTTGGTGGTGGAGCACTAGCTTGAGGCAGAGGTGGAGGAGGTGCTCCATGGGCTACATCGCCCACGGCTGGAGGTGGGCGAGGTGGCGAGAGGCACGGTGTAGGAGAGCCCCTAGCGGGCATGGCCGCGCGACGAGCGTGGGACGATGAGCCGGCCGGAGTCAGTGACGGGGTGGCGGTGCATCCGTCCCGCCGCACGAAGGGGTGCAATGATGAGGCCTGCTGCTCATTCGCCGCCGGGCCGGTGGCGGCGTTGGCAACGGGTGACGGAGAACGGCGGGGAGGTCCGCCAACGGGTGCCGTCTGAGCGACGCGGGCGGCGAAGGCGGCCCGGCGCTCATCACGGGCCCGGCGAGCATTAGACATGGATGCGGTGGAGCAGTGGAGCACGAATCGACAGAGGGAAAGTTTCAGCGCACCCCTACCTAGCGCGCCAAATGTCGGATCATGGGTTCCGGCAAACACTTGAGGTTTGAACACTGGGGTGCACACGAAGATCTCTCTCTCTCTCTCTCACTCTCGCAATTATCTCTAGGCCTAGCTCGCAAAACCCAAGGTATAAGAGACACGAGAGTTATATTGGTTCGGGCCACCGTTGTGGTGTAATACCCTACTCTAGTGTTGTGTGGTGGATTGCCTTGTAGGCTGAGGATGAACTAGTACAATGGACGAACAACCTCCTGAGGAGAGGTGTTCTTGAGCTTGATGGGTTGGTGAGATGGCCTTGGTGGGATGGATCTGATCCAAGATGAGCCGATCCTCCGCTACGATGGTGGCTAGTCCTATTTATAGAGGCCCTGGTCCTGTTCCCAAATGTTTAGGCGGGAAGGGATCCTACAAAGGCCAATTTTGAAGGGGGACAACTAGTACAAGCTATCTTGAGAAAAGGTGGTCTTCGCCTGCCAAAGGCTTTGGTGGTGACTCCGCCATGGGCTCCGCGGTGACCTTTGTCCTGCCGTCCTGCTGGCCTTGGTCTTGTTGCACCGATATGGAAACCTTCGCCTGATGCCTCGGGACTCCTTGGTCTTGTTGCACCGCTTCATTAGCACTAAAGACGAAACTGGCACCCTGCGCCCGCTGGCGCCCGCCTGGCCTTGGTCGTCACGGCTCACGTCACGCGGATCTCGCGAGGTGCCCCTTGCATAGATATCTCCGCTCCTCAGGAGCCAGCCTAGCGAGACCGCCCCGGAGGAGGTCTTGTGTCATCCACCTCACGAGGCTTGGCCCCTCGTGATGGTCTTGAGTGGTTGTTGATGAAGTTGGGCCGTACCAGACCGCTGGATGAGCCACGCCCTGGGCAGCAGGCAGGCAAGTCTGGGTAGCCCCCTTCCTAGGACGCCGACTGATGCAGCCACGGGGCCGCCCTTAGTTGTTTATCACCAGCACGGAGCATAACGCTTCTACACTTGCACGGGCATAGCTGCTCCTCGACCGTGTTGACTGCCAGCATGGAGCATGGTGCTTCCACTAGTGCGTGGGTGACGGCTCCCTCTGAGTGGAGACCCCGGGGCGTGTACAGCCCCGCCCTGACACGTGGCTTGCACGACAGGTCTAGACAAGGTGTGTGTGGGAACTTGTGAGCCAGCACGGGACTCACGAGGCCCTACCTCAAGGAGGGTTGCGCCTGCTCCTAGTTCCTGATAGCTATGATGGCCCTGTGAGAAGGCCAAACACCAATGACCCTGTGATGGCACTGTGACGCGCCAGACAGAGCTCAGTCATTGGATTTATCGACGCTGCATGGACAGACCCGAGCACAGACGTCGTGCCTAGTCTTCTCATGCGAAAGATCCTGAAGAAAGACGACCATCGTGTGGCTCCCGTGGTGGCGAGGCACTGGGTCATGTGCGCTGGCTTGACCATCTGCGATTAGCTCATGCGAGAACAAGGCACCAAGGGCCATGGGAGGTGACGTACACGGGAGCTGGCCCGTGAGCCAGAGCTCAGCCTCTTGCGTTTAGCGATGCTACGGGGATGGACCTGAGCACAAACACCGTGCCAGTCTTTAATCATGAGGCGGTCGTGGGTGGGCTTGCAAGGGAGCATGACGTTCATGGTATCGAGGTACCAGACAGGCAGGTAACAATCATAAGGTAAATCATGCAAGAGGCAAGCTAGCTTAGATAGATGCAAGAACGATACATGCCCCTGGGACAGACCCAAGTGGCCTGGGGATGATGCAGCCCGAGGGGCGCCCGTAACTGAGTAAGCTAAAGTTGCAAAGGGATACGCGTCGCAGGGACAGGCCCATGCGACCTGTGGATGATGCAGCCCGAGGGGCGCCCCAATTGAAATAAACTAGAAAGTGTGACCTGGTACCGTTGCCAACGAGGTGTTGGAGTAGCTGAAGATGCACGCTGAAGAGGCTCCTCCTCATGAGCCACCAAGGCCCTGAGCCTCATGAGACCCAGGGGGGCCAAGTGGCTCCTAAAGAACTGTCGCCGCCTCCTCTAGGGCAGCGTGATGCCTGGCCTCCTGAGCCGCTAGAATACTTCGCAAGTGGCACTGGAAGGTGACAACCGCGTTCGGCAGGCCGTAAGGCATGCGAACATAGCTGTGAGGGGGACCCTCGCACCGACCAACGCTCGATGGCCAGAAGCGCCCCTGAGATGCAGCCCTGTTGAGCCCTAGAATGTCGATGCAGACGCCCAACTCGTCGCCCTCACCAGGATGCAGAGTTGCGCCAGGTGGTGGGCGGCGGTCGCCACATATGGCTCTTGCCTCTTGAAGCTCCTCGGTCGCTTTGGTGATGAACTCCTGAGCACTTGGCGTTCCGCGCCTTGTGCCCTTTGGTGGGAAGCGTGCGGAAAAGCATGCCTCCACGTGGTGCCCAAGTGCCTCCCACGTGATGCTAGCTAGGTCTGATGCCCTCCAGAAGTGAGCCCCCGAGCCCAGCCAGAGAAGGGCGCCGGGCACGCCTTCCTATGCGGGGAAGGGAGGCACCCCATCTATGGGCGCAGGTCCTGAGGTGGTGTCGCTAGAGACACCGCTCTCCTGAGGTCCCTGGTGGAGCAGCTTCTTCTTCTTCTTCTTGGGAATGGCCTCAGGGGGGGATACATCGCCTTCGTTGTCTGGGTCTTCGGCCACCGCAGCCTGGAAAGCACGCTCGAGGGAGCACACCGCATCCTTCAGTTCGTAGGTGACTGAGATGACACCGCCGATCCCTGGCATCTTGAGGACGTTGTAGCCGTGGTGGGTCACTGACATAAACTTGGCAAGGCTGGACATCCAAGGATGGTGTTGTACGGCAGGCGGATGTGGGTAACGTCGAAGTCGATAAGCTCGGTGCGGTAGTTGTCGCGGGTGCCGAAGGTGACTGGGAGGCAGACATGCCCTATCGGGGTGGTGGAGCCGCCGGTCACTCTAGAGAAGGGCTTAGTGGGCTACAGCTGATCATATGGCACTTGGAAGCGGTCGAATGTCTTGACAGATAGGATGTTGAGCCCTGCGTCGCCGTCATTGAAGGTCTTGGTGACTTGGACATTGCTGATGATGGGTGAGCAAAGCATCGGAAGGGCGCCAGTAGTTTCTACGCACTTGAGCTGGTATGACGAGCTGAAGGTAATGGCACACTTGGACCACCTGAGCGGGCGCATGGCCTCGAGCCTAGGGAGAGCCGCGTTCACCTCGCGGGCGAACTGCTTGAAGATGCGTTGGGAGGCCGGGGCCTGGGCGCCACCCAGGATGCAGGCAATGGTGTGCAGCTCTTGGAAGCCCCCAGCCCCCTCGTCTTGATGATGGTCATCGTTCCTCCTTGGTTGTGGCAGCAACGGAGGGAGGCCAGCCGTGCCCTGACGTCGATCCTCATGAGGTTGGTCCCTCCAAGCGCCCTCGTGAGGCTGGTCCTGCTAGTGGGGTTGGTCACGCCACTCCTGGCGAGGGCCTCGGTCGTCCCAGCGTCCTCTGCTTCATCCTCCTCCTCGACCGTAGCCTCGGTTGTTGCGCTCGGGTTGTCAACCGAAACGCCGTCGCGCATAGCCTCGAGCTCTTGACAGTCATTGGGTTGTGGCTGTGCACGTTGTGGAATATGCGGAACGGACGGCTGCCCTTCGAAGACTCCTAGTGGTCGCGACCGTGCTTCATCTCTAGCTCGGCCGCAAGCACGGCCGCTCCCTTACGCTTCACATCCTTGGCTTTGGCCTTCTTGTCTTCTGGGTCGGTAGCAGGGAGTTCGAGGAGGGAGAGACGCCCCTCCTCAGTTCTTGCTCACTTGGTTTCCATGTTGAACATCTCCAGAGCCGTGCATAGGTCTTCATGGATGGCAAGCTCCTCCTTCATCTTGATGTCGCGGACGATGTCAGACAACGCGGAGACGATGGCCTCATCTGTCACCTTGGGGATCTTGAGGCGAACATTGTTGAAGCACTGGATGTATATCTGTAGGGTTTGCCTTGGCTGCGGCTTGACGTGCCGCAGGTCACCCACGCCTGGGGGCGCTCGCGAGTTCCCTAGAAGTTGGTGATGATGCGCTCGCGCATCTCGCTGCAGGAGGAGATCGATCCCGTGGGCAGGTTCAGGAGCCACGAGCACGCGCCATCCTTGAGGGCCATGGGAAACCAGTTCGCCATGACCTTTTCATCGCCGCTAGCCGCCTCGATGCTTAGCGCGTACATCTGCAAGAACTCGGCAGGGTCAGGGGTGCCGTCGTAGCGCGGAGGCAGGTCTGGCTTGAACTTGTCGGGCCAGATGACGATAGGCAGCTCAGGAGTGAAAGCGCGGCAGCCTGCCATAGTCACTAGAGCCCGTCGTGGGGGCGGAGCCTAGTCTTGGTATCCGCACGCCGCCATCTCGGGCGGTGCATGTTATTGACGCGGTGGTGCTGGTAGCGCGGGGGGTTGTCTTGTTACAGATGAGGGACTTCTTGGTAGTTTCTTTCTTTATGTGCAGTCGCCCAGCGCGGCGGGTCACGCCGTGGGGCCGTGCGTCTTGGTGCGAGGGCGACGTCTTGATGCGGGGATGGTGGAGGCGCTCCGTGGGCCACGTTGCCCGCAGAAGGAGGTGGGCGAGGAAGGAAGAGGGATGGTGTCGGTGTTCTGGGAACGAGGGTCCCCAGACTTGCCTGCCTGCGGCCCGCGACGTGGCTCCACCAGCGGCCCCTGTACGGCCCATCATCACCAGCAAACACTCAAGACTCTTGCGAGGGGCCAAGCCTCGTGAGGCGGACGATGCAAGACCTCCTCAGGGGTGGCCTCACCAGGCTGGCTCGCGAGGGGAGGAGGGATCAAGGCAAGGGACACCTTGCGAGGTTCCTGTGACGCAAGCCATGATGATTGGAGCCAGGCGGGCGCCAGCGCGCAGTGTCCTCGTTTCCTCTTTGGTGCTAAAGAGGCAAGTGCTGGCAAGGAGTCCCGAGGCATCAGGCAAAGGTTTCCATATCGGTGCAACAAGACCAAGACTAGCAGGACAGCAGGAAGGAGGTCACCGTGGAGCCCAAGACGGCGTCACCACCAGAGCTTTTGGTAGTCGAAGACTACTTTTGTCAGCATAACTTGTACAAGTTGTCTCCCTTCGAATTTGGCCATTGTGGAATCCCTTCCCGCTCAATATTTGGGAAGAGGAGGAGGGCCTTTATAAATATGACTAGCCATGACCATAGGGAGGGGATGAGACCCGGATCATCCCGAACCACACAAGTTCACCAAACACAAGAACACCTCTCCTCAGGAGGCTGTTCTTCCCTTGTAACTGTTCATCCTCAGCCCAAGAGGCAATCCACCACACCACACTGGAGTAGGGTATTACACCACAATGGTGGCCCGAACCAGTATAAATCTTGTGTCTCTCGTTCTTTGGGTTCGTCGAGCTAGGCCGTGAGATCGTGGAGTGTGCGAGCTAGAGAGGGGGAGAGATCTTTGTGCGCACCCCAGTGTTCGAGCCTCAAGGGTTTTGTCGGAACCCGAAATCCGACATTTGGCGCGCCAGGTACGGGTGCGCCGAAGCCTTGCCCCCCGACGGCCTCGCTCCTCTGACCGACTCTCATGGACGCCACCTCTTCTCCGACTGGATCGATGAACGCCCTCCGCGGCACCGAGGGGCTCCGGGCCTTCGCCCCCGCCTTGCGGCGGGTGCAGTGGCCGCACAAGTTCAAGCCGGAGATGCAGCCCTGTTACGATGGTGCGTCGGATCTGGCGGCCTTTCTGCTAGAGTACGAGGAGGTCGTCCTAGAGGCCGGGGGCGACGATAAAGTAATGGCCAACTGGCTCCCAATGGCCCTCGCTGGCATGCCGCGCACGTGGCTCCTCCATCTGCCGGAATCTTCTATGGCCTCCTGGGAGGAGCTGCGCGACCTCTTCATCATGCGCGTCGGAGGACCGGCACTCCCATTGTCGCAGCTCTCCTCGGTGGCTCGCAGGCGCCGCCCCCAGACCGTCACACCAAGCCGTTCTTTCACCAGATCGGCGCCGCCTCCACGCGGCAGGGGGCTCCCCCGGATTGGGCGGCGCCCAAGGCTGACCTGATCTTCGACTCAAGGGATCACCCAGTCACCACCATCGGCTCGGGCATGCTTCCGATGCTTTGCACGCCCACCATCTGCAGCGTAGCCGTCACCAAGACCCTCATTGACGGCGGCACCGGCCTCAACATGCTCTTCGTGGAGGCTTTTAGCCTCCTTCACGTACCACTTGAGCGGCTCTGCCCCAGGAAGCCTTTCTCCGGGGTCAGCGGCGGCTCCTCCAACCCCCTGGGACAGATCCGTCTAACCATGACCTTCGGCACACGTGACAACTACCGCACCGAGCTAATCCACTTCGACATCACCCACATCAGCTTGCCGTACAACGCCATCCTCGGGTACCCGGCGCTGGCCCAATTCATGGCGGCTGCCCATCCTGCTTACAATCTCATGAAGATGTCGGGGAGCTACGGCGTCCTCACCGTGGCAGGAGGCACCAAGGAAGCCATGGCAGCCCTTAAGCTCACCTTCAGGGCCACGACGGCAGCTTGCCCAGCCTACGAGGCAGTGTCCAGAACCAAGGGGGCTGCGCCGACCAAGAAGAAGCAGTTATTCAACCTCGCCTCAAGGTCAAGCCAAGACGAAGCAGATACCAGTAGACGCGGACGGGGCCTCTGGCGCTACCTTTACCATAGGTGTCAACCTCGCCCCAGATCAAGAGAAGGAGTTGGTGGACTTTGTCGGTGTTCTGGGAATGGGGGTCCCCAGACTTGCCTGCCTGCGGCCTGCGGCGTGGCTCAAAAGGGGGCCCAGCACGGCCCGTCTTCATCAACACAGACTCAAGACCCTCGTGAGAGGACAAGCCTCGCGGGGCGGACGACACGGAGCTTCCTCAGGCATGGCCTCATCAGGCTGGCCCGCGAGGAGGCGGAGAGATCAAGGCGGGGTACCTCACGAGGTGCCCGTGACGCAAGCCATGACGACCAAGGGCGCCAGGCGGGCGCCAGCCCGCGCAGTGTCCTCCTTTCCTCTTTGGTGCAAAGCGAGCAAGTGCAGGCGGGAGCATCAAGCAAGGCGCCCGTTTCGGTGCAATGAGACCAAGACCAGTCCAACGGCAGGGAGGAAGTCATTGTGGAGCCCAAGCCAGCGTCACCACCAGAGTCTTTGGCAGGCGAGGACCGACTTTAGTCAGGATAAGTGTACCAGGTGTTCCCCTTCGGAATGGCCAATTGTTGGCGCCCTTCCCGCTCAATATTTGGGAAGAGGCCCAGGGCCTTTGCCTATAAATAGGACCAGCCACCCACAGGGTAGGGGAGAGGAGATCGAATTAGAGGGAGAATCGACAAGAGAGAGAGAGAGAGAGAAGGGTGATTGAACTCCTCCCAACAATTCATCGCCCCAGCCAAGAACAGACCCTTGCGAGGCTGTTCTTCCTTGTATTGCCCATCATCATCAGCCCAAGAGGCAATCCACCACACCAAACACTGGAGTAGGGTATTACACCACATCGGTGGCCCGAACCAGTATAAACCCTGTGTTTCTTGTGCCGTTCTTTCCTTAGCCTAGATCTTAGCGAGGCGGAGGGGTGCAGGTAGGTAGAAGGAGAAATCTCCGCGTGCACCCCAGTGTTCGAACCTCAAGGGTCTGCCGGAACCCGAAATCCGACATTTGGTGCGCCAGGTAGGGGTGCACCGGAGTTTTCCCTTCCGCCACCACCACGACCTGCCTCGCGATGAGTAGCGCGTCGCCCGCTCCAGCCGCCGACGCCAGCACGAGGGCCAGGGGGCTCCGAGCCCTGGCCCCAGCCCTGCAACGGGTACGGTGGCCGGGCAAGTTCAAGCCAACGACGCCGCCGCGCTACGGCGGCGCGACTAATCCGCTGGCCTTCTTGCTGGCGTACAAGGAGGCCATCCTCGAAGCTGGAGATGACGATAGGATCATGGCCAACTGGCTCCCCATGGCCCTCACCGGCGCTCCGTGCGCAAGGCTGCTCCACCTGCCGGCAGCCTCTGTGGCCTCTTGGGAAGAGCCCCGCAGCCTCTTCCCCACCCACCAGACTACACCAACACCCCCGATCGTCGCGGCCCTCCTGGGCGGCTCGCAGGCGCCGCCTACAAGTCACCATGTCAAGCCGTTCATCCGCCGGGTCAGCGCCGCTTCCACGCGGCAGGGGGCTCTCCCGGACCGGGCGGTGCCCAAGGCCGGCCTGACCTTCAGCTCGGAGGACCACCCCTCCAACTCGGCCTGCTCGGGTGCGCTCCCCATGCTGTGCACCCCCACCATCTTCTAGGTGGCCATCACCAGAACTCTCATCGATGGCGGTGCGGGCCTCAGCATGCTCTCAGTCGAGGCCTTCAACCTCCTCTGCATACCCCTGGAACGGCTGTAACCCAGCCGGCCCTTCTCAGGCGTTGGGGGCGGATCATCCAGCTCCTTGGGACAAATCCGACTCCCAGTAACCTTCGGCACCTACAACAACTTCCGCACGGAGCTGGTCGACTTCGACATCGCCCCCATCGGCCTCCCCTACAACGCCATCCTCGGCTACCCAGCGTTGGCCCAGTTCATGGCCGCAACGCACCCGGCGTACAACCTCATGAAGATGCCCGGGAGCAGCAGTGTCCTCACCATGCACGGGGACACCGGAGACGCACTGCGGGTGCTCAAGCTCTCCTTCAAGACGGCGGCGTCGGCGCAGCCCGCCGACTCGGAGACCCCCGAGCCCAAGGGGGCTGCACCCGCCAAGAAGAAACAGTTGTTCACCCAAGACAAGGCAGAAACCAAACAGATACCCGTCGATGAGGACGGGTCCACCAACGCCACTTTCACCATAGGCGCCAACCTCGGACCCGAGCAGGAGGAGGCCCTGGTCGGGTTCCTACGTGCAAACAAGAAGGTATTCGCTTTGGAGCCTGACCAGTTGGCGGGGATCCCTAGGAGTGTAATCGAGCGTCACCTCAACGTGTGCCCCAACGTGCGCCCTGTGAAGCAGAAGGCAAGGTGGCAGTCCACAGAAAAGCAGGCCTTCATCGTCCAAGAGACCCGCAAACTAGAAGCCGCTGGGGTCATTCGCGAGGTCCGATACCCGTATTGGTTGGCCAACCCTATCGTTGTGCCAAAGAAGGGCGGGAAGGAGCGCATGTGTGTCGACTTCATCAACCTCAACAAGGCATGCCCGCAAGACCCGTTCCTGCTCCCCCGCATCGACCAGATCATCGATTCCATCGCAGAATGCGACCTGCTATGCTTCTTGGATGCCTTCTCTGGGTATCACCAGATCAAGATGGCGGTAGAAGACGTCGAAAAGACAGCCTTCCTAACCCTGTGTGGGGTGTACTGCTACACATGCATGCCATTCGGGCTACGTAACGCAGGGGCGACCTTTCAGCGGCTGATGCGCATCACCTTGGGCCCGCAGCTCGGGAAGAATGTTGAAGCATACGTCGATGACATTGTGGTAAAGTCTCAGGAGGCCAGGACCCTGATACAAGACCTGGAGGAAACCTTCACGAGCCTCAACGCAGTGAACCTGCGGCTCAACCCAGAGAAGTGTGTGTTCGGAGTCCCCTCGAGCAAGCTCTTGGGTTTCCTCGAGTCCCACCGAGGCATCGAGGCTAACCCGGAAAAGGTCAAGGTGGTGGAGGACATGAGCCCGCCAAAGACCCTCAGAGAAATGCAGAAGCTCACTGACCGCGCTAGGGCGCTTCATCTCCAAGTTGGGGGAGCGAGCGCTGCCTTTCTTCCAGCTAATGAAGAAAAAGGGGCCCTTTGAGTGGACTGAAGAGGCCGACAAGGCGTTCCAGGATCTCAAGAGATACCTGACCAGCCCACCGGTCATGGTGGCTCCGCGCCCTCAAGAGCCCCTGGTGCTTTACCTCGCCGCCACTCCCTACTCCGCCAGCGCAGCCCTGGTGGCGGTTAGAGAGGAGCGTCGAATCAAAACCACAGCAGCAGCCCGGGACAAGGCAAAACAGGAACAAGGAAGGCCCACAGAAACCGCCACCGCGGCTGGGGAGGATCAACCGCCGCAGAGGAGTGCACCGGAGGCGGAAGAGGCCCCTCTCCCAGATGGCCAGCCTCAGGAGGCCTCATCGCCTCAGGAGGTGCCATGGTCTCCGAAGGGAGCCACAAGCACTGACGCACCCAACCTCGTTGAGCACCCAGTGTACTTCGTCAGCACGGTGTTGCGGGACGCGAGGGCACGGTACCCCATGCCTCAGAAAGTCCTCCTCGTGCTACTGGTGGCCTCGCGCAAGCTGCGGCACTATTTTCAGGGTCACCCCATCAAGTTCGTCTCGTCATACCCCCTGGAGAGAGTGCTCAGGAGCCCTAACTCAGCTGGAAGGGTCGCTGAGTGGAACATAGAACTGCAAGCATTTCAGCTCGAATTCAGCACGACCAGAGTCATCAAGGGAGCAGCATTGGCGGATTTTGTGGCAGAATGGACAGAGGCACCAGGCCTCAAGGCCGACGAGGATCGGTCCCTCTCCCCGGGAAGCGAGGCGCCAGAAGGCTGGGTCATGTACTTCGATGGGGCGTTCTCCAGGCATGGCGATGGGGCTGGGGCGGTGCTTATATCGCCCACTCAGGACAAGCTCTACTACGCTGTGCAGCTCTGTTTCCAGTAAGGTGAAAAGGTCTCCAACAACATAGCGGAGTATGAAGGTTTAATAGCGGGCTTGAAGGCCGCAGCTGCCCTGGGGGTGAAACGCCTCACCATCAAGGGCGATTTGCAGCTCCTTGTCAATTTCTCCAACAAGGTGTACGAGCCAAAAGATGAGCACATGGAAGCCTACCTTGCGGAGGTCCGCAGGATGGAGAAGCAGTTCTGGGGGTTGGAGTTGCAGCACGTGCCCTGTGGCACCAATCAGGAGGCCGACGATATTGCCAAACGGGCGTCCAGGCGGTTACCTCAGGAGCCTGGCGTTTTCGAGGAGCGGCTCTTCAAGCCCTCAGCCCTGCCGTCATTGTCAAACACGGCTCAGCCTCGGGAGGAGCTCCCCCAACCACATGCCTCAGGAGCTCCGGCCTGTGGCCCGGCCTCAGGAGCACGCCTGCTCCTGATGATGGAACCTCAGGAGGGGTGCTGGATCATGGAGCTCCGGAGTTACTTAACACAAGGGACCCTGCCAGACAAGGAGGAGGAAGCGGAGCGTGTGGCACAACAGGCCACGGCATACTGCATCAAGGATGGAGAGCTCTACCGAAAGCGACCAAACGATGTATCCCTGTGCTGCATCTCCAGGGAGCAAGGAAAGGAACTACTGGAATGTCGGGACCCCGATTCTAAGTCACACCGATCTAGCATGTAACACCTCATATCACTTTGCGGCCTCACGCACGGTATCCCCACGGGTGTCGCCTTACCATGGCCCGGGACCGTTTGCACCTTTTGGCTCACGTATATGATAGTGTCCCTAGCATCCATATGACAAAGAACCTGGGCCGACATGGCTAGTCGTCAACCCAAAGTGGCACAGACCTATGGAGACAGGCATACATGAATCACATCGAGCATGTCGGTCAACAGCGTATGAATCCGGGCTGTAGCACTGGGCTAACAGGACTCCGGAAGTCACCGCGTGACATTTCCCCGAAGGAACAGACATAGGAACAAAGTGGAACACATGCCGGCCAGTCAAGTGTTCTGAGCAGTAGTGCTGGGCTAGCAGGACTCCGGTGAACCGGGCTGTAGCGGACTACTATGGCTCAAGGAAGCACCAGACTACATTTCCCCATAAGAGAGGCTGCCATGGATAAACAACTAGATTGTCGGATCCCACACATAGCAATACACGTCACACGTACGCGTAACATGCAAGTATGTGTTGTACAACATGGCATCACAACATAACGCAACTCATATAGATAAAGGCTCAGAAGAGCCACATAGCATCAATACAAACAGGGGTCACATGACCCATCATTCAGAGCATACAAGCAACGGAAGCATTACATGTCTGAGTACAGACAACTACAAAAGAAAAAGGCCGAGAAGCCTGACTATCTACAAGTCCCTCCAAGGTACAAGATCGTAGCTGAGGTAACAAGCTACACGTCAAAGTCCAAGCGGTACTACTAGTGAGACAGATGTCTCATCTGCAAAACATAAATAAAGCAAACGTGAGTACAAAGGTACTCAGCAAGACTTACGTCAGATCCTATCATACATGCATTTGTATCAAGAAGGTAATGTGGGGTTTAGCTGCAGCAAGCCAGCTTTGACTCAGTGGCTATCCTGTTCTATGACAATGAGAAACTTCTTTGAGGTGAGGCAGCGCACACGAGTCCACTAATCACCACATCAATACACTACTATGGATTCATCCCCGTCTCTCCTACGAGAAGGCCATCCATAGAACTCACACTTATCTTGAGCATTTTAGAGTATCCACTTTAAGTTGTCTATGTACCACGTAAGCATCCAAGAAGTCCATAACCGAGGACACGGCTATTCGAATAGATCATGATAACCCTGCAGGGGTGTACTTCTTCACACATGCTCTCACCACTTATCAGCATATACACGTCATGTATCTCGGCAACCTTCAAGCGGAAGCCTGGCGAGGGTGTCGGCCACGACCTGACTAACCACGCAAGACTCTAGTCCAGGTTTATCACCTATTTGTGTTCCATCCGCAAGGAGATCCGGCCGGGGTGTCGGTCACGGCCCCAAACGATGTGAGCAGGGTTCCCAAGCCCACCATCCGGGTGCCACTTGGTACACCGTGCCACCTGTGCCTAGTCTGTCCCGAGCCCACCCTGCCGGGTGCCACTCGGTAGAAAAATAGCACTACCTACAAACACCAGAAACTATTTGCAACTCCTGGACAAGATCAAGGCGGTTAATAAGTCGAGAGAGCTTGGAGCGCCCGGAGCCCAATGTGTGGTAGTAGCTGGTCATTGGACAACTTACACAGAACTCAGTTCTTAAGGACGGTCCCAATGAGACAACCCACCATGTACTCCTACATGGCCTCTCACCGCTACCTTTACCAAATCGTGTTCAGACGCTTAACTCTCAGCACCAGAACATATCATAACACTCCAATTCATTCCCGATGAATCAGACCTGACACAACTCTAAGCAATAGCAGGCATGGCATGGTAGGAACACAACATGGCTCAAACAACTCTTACACATGCTAGTGGGTTTTAACTATTTACTGTGGCAATGGCAGGTCATTCAGAGGAATGGGTTCAACTACCGCAGCATAAAGTAGCGGTTGAATCGTTGTTGTCCTAATGCAATAAATGAGAGCAGGAGCGAGAGAGTAGGATTGTATCGGAATGAACAAGGGGGGTTGCTGCCTGGTAGATCAATAGGGGGGCACTGCTCCACTGATAGGTGCTCCCGAACACTTTCCGGAGCAGGACCGATCGATAAGGAACGGTGTTGAAAATCAAACACAAGCATATGCAACATTATGATGCATGAACATGGCATGAGTATGTGATGTTGTTTGAGTTAATGCATCTAGCATTTATTTAGTTGAGGTCCATTTGAACCAAAGGTTCAAATACAACTCCAAATTAAGTTCTTAAATATGCCATAAGTGTGTTTTCAAATATACAACATGTATAGATTGTTTGTCATCCATGAAAATGGTACAGATGGATAGATTGAATTTGTCTGATAATTTTTCATATATAAATTATTTCAATCTGAGCTACGGTTGAATTTCTATGAATTTTTGAAGTTTATATCATTTTCTGGAATTTCCTGATTTATTGTAATACCAGAAAATGATATATTGCGTCAGCATGACAGCAGCATTGCGTCAGCAGGTCAAAGGAGCTGACCGAGTAAAACCTGACGTGTGGGATCCACACGTCAGTGACTCAATTAGTTAACAGGGGGTTTATTTAGCCTAATTAGGATTAGTGGGCGCCGGGCCCACTCGTCAGTGACTAACTAGGTAACTAACCTAGGTTAATTAGTGTTAATCTAATACTAACTAAATGTCAGGGGGGTGGCCCACGCGTCAGTGACACAAGGGGGAGGTCAAACTGGGCCCACCCAGTCAACGTCAGCGGGATCAAAGCCACCGGCGGCTTGATGCCGGCGAGCCCCGAGATGACGGCGCGGCTCGGAAAACACCCACAGGGCACGTTTTTACTCATGGTTTGCTGCTACGGCTAGCTAGCGATGTGGCGCATCTAATGAAGCGAACGGGAGGAGCTGGGGTGGCCTGAGCCGACGGCGGCGAGCTCTTTTGCGGCCACCGGAGTTCGGCCATCGGTGGTCTTGCTACTACGGCGTGCTAGCGGGCGAGCGGATGCACTAGAGAGGCTCTACGGGGTGCGGGGAGAGGTTTGGACTCGTCGGGGCGACCATTTGGTCACCGGAGCTGCGTCGGCGACGAGCTCAGGCGGCGACGGTCACGGTCATCGGCGAGGCAGCGGCTACGACATGCCAGCGAGCAAACGGAGAGGGGGAGGAGAAGCAGCAGCTCACAGCGGTCTCGGTGGCCTTGACGGCGAGCTCGTGGATGCACTAAAGACGGCTGGGAGGCGATGGGGATCCACGGCGGCCGGAGATGAAGACGGCGGCGATGGAGGCGCTCCAGGGCCTCCCGAGGCGTGTGGCTCGACGGAGAGCTTCAGGGCGTGGTGGCAGAGCTCGCGGACACGGAGAGAGGTGAGGGGGAAGGCGATGGCTGCGGCAACGGTGACCGGTGGCGACGGCAGCGCTCGGCCGTGAGCGAGAAAGCGAGGGAGAGGAGAGGAGAGAGCTGGGGAAGTGAGAGAGGGCCGAGGGGGAGTGCGTGGCGTCGTCGGGGGCTTCCAGCAGCGAGCGGAGAAGCAGGAGGTGGCCGGCGTGTGCTCGCGTGCGTCGGGCACACGCGCGCCGTCCTCCTCGCAGGAGGTAGGCGACGACTGGCGTCGGCCAGCTGGCTGGGCTGGCCTGCTGGGCCGCTGGGCTGCCAGGTAGGTGGCCCAGGTAAGGGTTTTTCCTTTATTTGATTTCTTTTCTATTTTTCTGACATTTGTTTTGATTTAATAAAAATACTAAATCATTTTATTTTATTCTGTAAATTTTAGTAGGGACTAGTTGGACCACTCCAAAGCCCCTCACCAAAATTCAGAATTATTGGACAATATTTTATATATAATAAAATATTTATCCAACGCAAATAATTACTGGATTAATTCCAAATGCCCAAAATAAATACTTATGAGCTCCTAAAGATATTGGTTTGATTTTTATTTCTGTCCAATATTTTCAGAGAGCAACATGAACATTTTCTTGGACCTTTTTGGAGAAATTTTTATCTGGGTCATTTCCAGAAATGATTTCTGAGGGTTTCACAAATCCCCATTTCAAATTTAAAGGGAATTTAGACATGATGCAAACATGAAGGCTAGCCTAGGTCATACCAGAACTAGGGATGTGACAACTCGCCCCCACTCGAAGAAATCTCGTCCCGAGATTCAGGGGTCGATGGAAAGAAGGTGGGGTACTCCAGTCGAAGGCGATCTTCTCGCTCCCAGGTAGCTTCTCTCTTAGAGTGATGAGACCACTGAACCTTGAGAAACTTGATGTTATGACGTCGGGTGACACGCTCTGCTTGATCAAGGATGCAGACAGGGTACTCTCGATAAATGAGGTTATCTTGGAGATCAAGCGTTTCGTGGTCCACTCCGCGGATGGGATCTGAGAAGCAACGCCTGAGTTGAGAGACGTGGAAGACATCATGAACTCGAGAAAGATGTGGTGGTAGTTCCAACTGGTAGGCAACCTCTCCTCGTTTAGCGAGAATGAGAAAGGGACCAATGTAACGAGGAGCCAACTTGCCCTTGATACCGAATCGATGGGTACCCTTCAAAGGGGTAACCCGAAGGTAAGCTTTGTCGCCAATTTCATAAGCCACTTCCTTATGACTACGGTCATACTGGCTCTTTTGACGAGATTGGGCTGTTTTCAAATTCTCACAAATGATGCGAACTTGCTCTTCTGCCTCCTGGATCATATCCGGTCCAAAGAATTGTCTTTCACTGGTTTCTGACCAGTTCAAAGGTGTTCGACATCTTCGTCCATACAGAACCTCAAAAGGAGCTTTCTCGAGGCTGGATTGGTAGCTATTGTTATAAGCAAACTCGGCGAAAGGAAGACACTTCTCCCAATCCATACCGAATGAGATAACACAAGCTCTAAGCATGTCTTCGAGAATCTGGTTGACCCTTTCCACCTGACCACTTGATTGAGGGTGGAAAGCGGTACTGAAGGAAAGATGGGTGCCCATGGCAGTTTGGGAACTCTCCCAGAAATGAGAAGTGAAAAGACTACCACGGTCTGAATTGATCTCTAGTGGAACACCATGAAGTGACACTATTCGAGAAATATATAAGTTGGCGAGCTGACTAGCAGTGATACTCTCTCGAACAGGTAGGAAGTGAGCCACTTTGGAAAGACGATCAATGACTACGAAGATAGCATTATTCCCTCTCTTGGTCCTGGGAAAGCCGGTGATGAAGTCCATACCAACTTTATCCCATTTCCACAAAGGAATAGCTAAAGGTTGAAGGGTGCCAGTAGGTCTCTGATGCTCTGCCTTAACACGACGACAAACGTCACAGTTAGCAATGAACTCAGCGATTTATCTCTTCATCCTAGTCCACCAGAACCTCTGGCGTAGGTCCTGATACATCTTAGTACTACCAGGATGAATCGTGTGAGGAGATTCATGCGCCTCCTTAAGGATTAATTGTCGAAGATGTTGATTCTCGGGAACCACCAAGCGACTCTCAAAGAAAACAACACCACGATCATCTATAGAGAAACTACCACCAACTCCCTTGTTAACGTTTCTCTTGATCCGGGAAATTCCCGTATCCTGCTTCTGAGCAGAGATGATCTGATCCACAAGAGTAGGTTTCGCCACCAAGGTAGAAAGGAATCCATGAGGAGCAATGTGAAGGTTAAGTTTACATAATTCCTCATGGAGAAGTGGTTGGCCCTGCTGCAACATGAGATTGTTGCAATAGGACTTACGACTTAGCGCATCAGCCATGACATTTCCCTTGCCTGGGCTGTAGGTAATCCCTAAGTCATAATCTGAGATCAACTCCAACCAACGTCTTTGCCTAAGGTTCAAATCTGGTTGGGTGAAGATATATTTGAGACTCTGGTGATCGGTGTAAATCTCGCAACGTTTACCAAGAAGGTAATGTTGCCAGGTCTTAAGTGCATAGACTACGGCTGCAAGCTCTAGATCATGTGTAGGATAATTCTCCTCATGTGGATGCAACTGTCGAGATGCATAGGCAATCACATGGTGATCTTGCATAAGAATGCAACCTAGTCCCTATCGTGAGGCGTGGCAGTAGATAACAAAGTCCTTAGTGAAATCCGGTGGCACAAGTATGGGAGCAGAAGTCAAGCGTCTTTTCAGTTCCTGAAAACTGTGCTCACACTGTGGGGACCACTCAAACTTTTTATCTTTCTTGAGAAGTTCCGTGAGAGGTTTGGCCACTTTGGAGAAGTTCTCGACGAATCGGCGACAATAACTGGCTAGACCAAGGAAACTCCTAACTTGCTTAACTGTTTCAGGCGGAGTCCAATCAAGAACGGCCTGAACTCTTTCGGGATTGACAGCAATGCCCTTACCAGAGATTACGTGGCCGAGATAGGTCACTTCTGGCAACCAAAATTCGCACTTGGAGAACTTGGCATAAAGGCGGTGCTCTCTGAGTTTTCCTAGCTCAAGTCTAAGATGTTCGGCATGCTCTTCCTCGTTCCTCGAGTAAATAAGGATATCATCGAGGTAAACCACGATGAACTTATCTAAGTACTCCATGAAGATCGAGTTCATCAAGCGGGAGAATGTAGCTGGAGCATTAGTTAGACCAAAGGACATGACGGTGTACTCGTACTGACCATAACGAGTGACAAAAGCCGTCTTAGGAATGTCCCCATTTCTGATCTTGATTTGATGATAGCCTAACCTCAAATCCATCTTGGAAAAGACTGAGGATCCAGCGAGCTGATCATACAGGTCGTTGATCCTGGGGAGCGGATACTTGTTCTTTATCGTGACCAAATTAACGGGACGATAATCTATGACCATCCGGTCCGTACCATCCTTCTTCTTGACGAAGAGGACGGGGCAAGCCCAGGGAGAAGAACTAGGACGGATGAAACCCTTTTGCAAGGATTCATCGAGTTGTTTCTTAAGCTCGGCTAGCTCTAAGGGTGCCATCTTGTAAGGTCTCCTAGAGATTGGAGCGGTGCCTGGGATAAGATCTATGACAAATTCTACATCTTTGTCAGGTGGAATGCCTGGCAGTTCCTCTGGAAAGACATCCGGAAAGTCACAGACTACCGGGATATCTTCAAGGGCTGGAAGAGGGCTGGCATTAAGAGAATAGAGTTGACGCTTTGCAACTCTAGTGGAGACGGTGACTATCTTGCCAGATGGGTGTGTAAGCTGAACAGACCTAGTGTAACAATCAATCTTGGCATAATGAGCTTTCATCCAGTCCATACCCAAGATGATGTTAATATCTGTAGACTTGAGGGCTATAAGTGATGCAAGGAATACAAGTCTGTCGACAAGGATTTCATTACCATGGATTACACTAGAAGTTTGCCATTTGGATCCAGGGGTTTGAATTACTAGTGGAGAGGGCATATCACAAAAGGATATGTTGTGCAAGCTAGCATAACTTTCGGAAATGAAGGAATGAGATGCTCCGGTATCAAACAGAACCGAAGCTGGATGACAGTTGACAAGGAGTGTACCAAGAATGACATCCAGATCATCATGAGTGTCTTTAGCTGAGATGTGATGCACACATCCACGTTCAGTGGGAGCTGACTTGACACTAATCATCTCGCGTGATGGCTTACCATGGCCAACAGACTTCTCAGGCTGGGGTGGAGCATATTTGGTTTGAGAGCAGTCACGTGCATAGTGTCCTGGCTCTCCGCATGTGAAACAAGTCCCTGAAGTAGGACGTGGACCCGCATTGACAAGTGGTCTACCAATAGGCCTGGGTGGAGCATGTAACTGAACTGGGTGAGGCTCCACATAAGATGGCCTCGGTGAATATCTGGGTGGAAGAGCGGAGTTCGGAACCCAAATGTGGCGCTTCTGCGAACTAGAATCAGAGGAGGAAACCAAATCACGGTTGTGCTTACGAGACTCCTCGTAAGTGAGCTGAGCTATCTCTGCGTTAATGGACTTGTTCACAAGAGCCTGGAATGTATTGCAATGGTGCAAGTGGAGATCACGACGCAACTTGGGGTTGAGACCCATCCGGAACCTAGCCTGCTTCTTAGCATCCGTGGACACTTCTTTTGTAGCATAGCGGACGAGGTTCCCAAACTCTCTACTGTAAGCATCAACAGCCATCTTACCCTGGGTGAAACTACAGAACTCTTCTCTCTTGCGATCGATGAGGGCTTCAGGAATGTGATGCTCGTGAAAAGCCTCAGTGAAATCTCTCTAGGTAGGAATCTGACCAGCTGGAAGCATAGCCTCATAGTTCTGCCACCAAAAACTAGCAGGACCTTCCAGGTGATATGCAGCATAAGTGACCTTGTCACCTTCAGCTACGTTCGCGGAACGCAGCTTGTGAGAAATACTATGGAGCCAGTCATCTGCATCAAGTGGCTCAATGGAATGATGGAAGGTGGGTGGTTTCAGACCGATGAAGTCATGGATGGACACAAACTCTTTGTGCTGATGGGAGGTGTTCTCCTCAATACGTGCTAACAAGCGGTTAGACTCTCGCTTGTTCTTCTCCATCTCTAACATGAACTCTGCCAATGAAGACTGGTCGGGAGGATCCTCATCCCTACCATCTCCGTGGTTCCGGATACGAGCAACAGAACTTCGATTAACCGGCAACATCCTGAAGAACCAACCAAGGAAACAAGGATGGATTCAGCATCATCATAAGGATGTAGAATATAGTACGAGGAAAAATACTATCTCTTGAAATCCTAGGACAATTCTGGCAGCACAATGGCAGTAAAATGCTCGAAATGAGACATTCTGCAAATGATGAGGTAGCATCAAACTCAACATCATCACCCAAGGTTCTGAGATATTACTAAACAGACTACACCGGAGGTACTCGAACTGGGATATGACTCTGATCAACCAATCCTAAAAGACTACGGAGTAATAACACGTGATCCTGATAGACAGAAGAGGAAGCCTAGTTCCTTAACCCCGTAGGAAAGGTAGGATGACTCAGATCAGAAGGCATGAGGTATAAGGAGTAAAAAGAGCCTTACGTTCCCTTCCACAATCAATTCCCCTATATAGCTAAAGAATTTCTAGACTCAACTTCGACCAGGTTGGCTTGGAAATCCTACAGGCAGTCAGGCTCTGATACCAAAGCTGTCGGGACCCCGATTCTAAGTCACACCGATCTAGCATGTAACACCTCATATCATTTTGCGGCCTCACGCACGGTATCCCCACGGGTGTCGTCTTACCATGGTCCGGGACCGTTTGCGCCATTTGGCTCACATATATGATAGTGTCGCTAGCATCCATGTGACAGAGAACCCAGGACGACATGGCTAGTCGTGAACCCAAAGCGGCACAGACCTATGGAGACAAGCATACATGAATCACATCGAGCATGTCGGTCAACAGCGTATGAATCCGGGCTATAGCACTGGGCTAACAGGACTCCGAAAGTCACCGCGTGACATTTCCCCGAAGGAACAGACATAGGAACAAAGTGGAACACATGCCGACCAGTCAAGTGTTCTGAGCAGTAGTGCTAGGCTAGCAGGACTCCGGTGAACCGGGCTGTAGCGGACTACTATGGCTCAAGGAAGCACCAGACTACATTTCCCCATAAGAGAGGCTGCCAAGGATAAACAACTAGATTGTCGGATCCCACACATAGCAATACACATCACACGTACGCATAACATGCAAGTATGTGCTATACAACATGGCATCAGAACATAACGCAACTCATATAGATAAAGGCTTAGAAGAGCCACATAGCATCAATACAAACAGGGGTCACATGACCCATCATTCAGAGCATACAAGCAATGGAAGCATTACATGTCTGAGTACAGACATCTACAAAAGAAAAAGGCCGAGAAGCCTGACTATCTACAAGTCCCTCCAAGGTACAAGATCGTAGCTGAGGTAACAAGCTACTCGTCGAAGTCCAAGCGGTACTACTAGTGAGACAGATGTCTCATCTGCAAAACATAAATAAAGCAAACGTGAGTACAAAGGTACTCAGCAAGACTTACGTCAGATCCTATCATACATGCATTTGTATCAAGAAGGTAATGTGGGGTTCTGCTGCAGCAAGCCAGCTTTGACTCAGTGGCTATCCTATTCTATGACAATGAGAAACTTCTTTGAGGTGAGGCAGCGCACACGAGTCCACTAATCACCACATCAATACACTACTACGGATTCATCCCCGTCTCTCCTACGAGAAGGCCATCCATAGCACTCACACTTATCCTGAGCATTTTAGAGTATCCACTTTAAGTTGTCTATGTAC
This sequence comes from Triticum urartu, assembly GCF_003073215.2. Classification (NCBI taxonomy): domain Eukaryota; kingdom Viridiplantae; phylum Streptophyta; class Magnoliopsida; order Poales; family Poaceae; genus Triticum; species Triticum urartu. The sequence continues at coordinate 174,620,366 of NC_053022.1, read as the reverse complement.
CACGTAAGCATCCAAGAAGTCCATAACCGAGGACACGGCTATTTGAATAGATCATGATAACCTTGCAGGGGTGTACTTCTTCACACACGCTCTCACCACTTATCACCATATACATGTCATTTATCTCGGCAACCTTCAAGCGGAAGCCTGGCGAGGGTGTCGGCCACTACCTGACTAACCATGCAAGACTCTAGTCCAGGTTTATCACCTATTTGGGTTCCATCCCCAAGGAGATCCGGCTGGGGTGTCGCTCACGGCCCCAAAGGATGTGAGCAGGGTTCCCCAGCCCACCATCCGGGTGCCACTTGGTACACCGTGCCACCTGTGCCTACTCTGTTCCGAGCCCACCCTGCCGGGTGCCACTCGGTAGAAAAATAGCACTACCTACAAACACCAGAAACTATTTGCAACTCCTAGACATGATCAAGGCGGTTAATAAGTCGAGAGAGCTTGGAGCGCCCGGAGCCCAATGTGTGGTAGTAGCTGGTCATTAGACAACTTACACAGAACTCAGTTCTTAAGGACGGTCCCAATGAGACAACCCACCATGTACTCCTACATGGCCTCTCACCGCTACCTTTACCAAATCGTGTTCAGACGCTTAACTCTCAGCACCAGAACATATCATAACACTCCAATTCATTCCCGATGAATCAGACCTGACACAACTCTATGCAATAGCAGGCATGGAATGGTAGGAACACAACATGGCTCAAACAACTCCTACACATGCTAGTGGGTTTTAACTATTTACTGTGGCAATGACAGGTCATGCAGAGGAATGAGTTCAACTACCGCAGCATAAAGTAGCGGTTGAATCGTTGTTGTCCTAATGCAATAAATGAGAGCAGGAGCGAGAGAGTAGGATTGTATCGGAATGAACAAGGGGGGTTGCTTGCCTGGTAGATCAATAGGGGGCACGGCTCCACTGATAGGTGCTCCCGAACACTTTCTGGAGCAGGACCTATCGAGAAGGAACGGTGTCAAAAATCAAACACAAGCATATGCAACATTATGATGCATGAACATGGCATGAGTATGTGATGTTGTTTGAGTTAATGCATCTAGCATTTATTTAGTTGAGGTCTATTTGAACCAACGGTTCAAATACAACTCCAAATTAAGTTCTTAAATATGCCATAAGTGTGTTTTCAAATATACAGCATGTATAGATGGTTTGTCATGCATGAAAATGGTACAGATGGATAGATTGAATTTTTCTGATAATTTTTCATATATAAATTATTCCAATCTAAGCTACGGTTGAATTTCTCTGAATTTTTGAAGTTTATATCATTTTCTGGAATTTCCTGATTTATTGCAATACCGGAAAATGATATATTGCGTCAGCATGACAGCAGCATTGCGTCAGCAGGTCAAAGGAGCTGACCGAGTCAAACCTGACGTGTGGGATCCACACGTCAGTGACTCAGTTAGTTAACAGGGGGTTTATTTAGCCTAATTAGGATTAGTGGGCATCGGGCCCACTCGTCAGTGACTAACTAGGTAACTAATCTAGGTTAATTAGTGTTAATCTAATACTAACTAAATGTCAGGGGGGTGGCCCACGCGTCAGTGACACAAGGGGGAGGTCAAACTGGGCCCACCCAGTCAACGTCAGCGGGGTCAAAGCCACCGGCGGCTTGACGCCGGCGAGCCCCGAGACGATAGCGCGGCTTGGAAAACACCCACAGGGCACGTTTTTACTCATGGTTTGCTACTACGGCTAGCTAGCGATGTCGCGCATCTAATGAAGCGAACGAGAGGAGCTGGGGTGGCCTGAGCCGACGGCGGCGAGCTCTTTTGCGGCCGCCGGAGTTCGGCCATCGGTGGTCTTGCTACTACGGCGTGCTAGCGGGCGAGCGGATGCACTAGCGAGGCTCTACGGGGTGCGGGGAGAGGTTTGGACTCGTCGGGGTGACCATTTGGTCACCGGAGCTGCGTCGGCGACGAGCTCAGGCGGCGACGGTCACGGTCATCGGCGAGGCAGCGGCTACGGCATGCCAGCGAGCAAACGGAGAGGGGGAGGAGAAGCAGCAGCTCACAGCGGTCTCGGTGGCCTTGACGGCGAGCTCGTGGATGCACTGAAGACGGCGGGGCGGCGATGGGGATCCATGGCGGCCGGAGATGAAGACGGCGGCTCGACAGAGAGCTTCAGGGCGTGGTGGCGGAGCTCGCGGACACGGAGAGAGGTGAGGGGGAAGGCGATGGCTGCGGCAACGGTGACCGGTGGCGACGGCAGCGCTCGGCCGTGAGCGAGAAAGCGAGGGAGAGGAGAGGAGAGAGCTGGGGAAGTGAGAGAGGGCCGAGGGGGAGTGCGTGGCGTCGTCGGGGGCTTCCAGCAGCGAGCGGAGAAGCAGGAGGTGGCCGGGGTGTGCTTGCGTGCGTCGGGCACACGCGCGCCGTCCTCCTGGCAGGAGGTAGGCGACGACTGGCGTCGGCCAGCTGGCTGGGCTAGCCTGCTGGGCCGCTGGGCTGCCAGGTAGGAGGCCCAGGTAAGGGTTTTTCCTTTATTTGATTTCTTTTCTATTTTTCTGACATTTGTTTTGATTTAATAAAAATACTAAATCATTTTATTTTATTCTGTAAATTTTAGTAGAGACTAGTTGGACCACTCCAAAGCCCCTCACCAAAATTCAGAATTATTGGACAATATTTTATATATAATAAAATATTTATCCAACGCAAATAATTACTGGATTAATTCCAAATGCCCAAAATAAATACTTATGAGCTCCTAAAGATATTGGTTTGATTTTTATTTCTGTCCAATATTTTCAGAGAGCAACATGAACATTTTCTTGGACCTTTTTGGAGAAATTTTTATCTGGGTCATTTCCAGAAATGATTTCTGAGGGTTTCACAAATCCCCATTTCAAATTTAAAGGGAATTTAGACATGATGCAAACATGAAGGCTAGCCTACATCATACCAGAACTAGGGATGTGACATGGAAGATATACACGGCGCAGACTGTGGACATCATTCATCATCACGGACCCTCGTCGGCAAGGCGTTCCGCAGTGGGTTTTATTGGCCCACCGCACTCAATGACGCCGTCGAACTAGTGAAAGCTTGTGAGGCCTGCCAGTTCCACGCCAAGCAGATCCATCAGCCGGCAGGAGGCCTGCAGACTATACCCCTTTCGTGGCCATTCACAATCTGGGGGCTGGACATCCTGGGCCTGTTTCCTTGGGCGCCAGGGGGCTACCGCTACCTCTACGTCGCCGTGGACAAGTTCACCAAGTGGGCTGAAGTAGAGGCCGTCTGCACCATCCCCGTGGGTTCCGCGGTCAAGTTCATTAGGGGCATCGTGAGCCGGTTTGGGGTGCCGAACCGCATCATCACGGACAACGGTTCGCAGTTCACCAGTAACCTCTTCAAAGCATACTGTGCTAACCTTGGAACGCAGGTATGCTACACTTCGGTGGCGCACCCCCGAAGCAACGGCCAGGCCGAGCGAGCCAACGCAGAGGTCCTGAGGGGCCTCAAGACCAGGACGTTCAAGAAGAAGCTAGAGGCCTGCGGCAGAGGTTGGTACGACGAGCTTCAGTCCATGTTGTGGTCCATCCGCACAACCGCGACCAAGCCGACTGGAGTGACCCCGTTCTTCCTGGTCTACGGAGCCGAAGCGGTCCTCCCTCACGAGGTCAGACGTCGCTCCGTGCGGGTCCTGGCGTTCGACGAGGCACAACAGGACGCCATGCGGGGGATGGACCTCGTGCTGGGGGAGGAACGTCGCCGAGAAGTCGCGCTGCAAGCGGCGAGGTACCAATAAGCACTGCGATGATATCACTGCCGCAACATCCGCCCCAGAACTCTCGAGGTAGGAGACCTCGTGCTTAGGTGGGTTCTCTCTAGGGAGGGACTGCACAAGCTCTCTCCCATGTGGGAGGGCCCGTTCAAGGTTGTTCATGTTTCCAGGCCCGGCTCCGCGTGCTTGGAGACTTAGGAGGGGGTGCCGGTCCAGAACGCCTGGAACATCCAGACCTCCGGAGGTTCTACCCCTAAAAAGGCCCAGAGCCTGTGAAGAAGGCGAATGCCTGTGAAGCTGTCGCGTTTTGGAAAAGGCCCAGAGCCTGTGAAGAAGGCGAATGCCTGTGAAGCTGTCGAGTTTTGGAAAAAGGCCCAGAGCCTGTGAAGAAGGCGAATGCCTGTGAAGCCGTCGCGTTTTGGAAAAGGCCCGGAGCCTGTGAAGAAGGCCAACGCCTGTGAAGCTCGCCGCCCGTGACACTCTCACATAATAATGAGTTAGGGTTGTACACGCCCCGGAGTCTCAGGAGCGCAGGCCTCAGGCCCTGGGGCTCCCTCCCACGCCCAGTGGCAGCACTTAGCTCCGCGCTGGTGAGAAGACGTCGAAGACTAGATTAGGTGCCGGACGCGGCTTTTTCATTTGCTTTCCGCAGTTGGCTTGTTCATTCTCATTCGAAGTTTTATTGAAGCTGTTGCAGTATTTGGCTTGTGGTTCTTTGACTTTTCACTCTCCTGCCTCGATTTCTCTTATGCAAGGCCTCACGAGGGGGGGCAGCCGAGTGCCCTCGCGAGTGTTCCTGTCCTAGTCGTTCAAAGGTTTCGCGACCTGGGTCCATTACAGGAGCACCCCTCCAGTCCGCCGGAAGGCAAGATAACGGAAGCAAAGCGATGATTAACAGCAATAACCCAAACACGCCCCCGCGGGGCTTCACGCTACTGTCTTTTTACGCAGGAAAAAGGAAAAGAAAGAACAAATTAGGCGAAGCTCGCCTCACACCGGCCTGCAGGGAAGACTCGAGCTGCCTCCGGGGCTCAGGAAGACTCCCTCTCGCGCTTCACCGAGGCGTGACGGCGGGCAGACACGCTACCACCTCCCAAGCAGGTACGACGACGTGGAGGCTGACCGCGGCCACCGTTAGAAGAGTCGCCGCCTGGAGAAGCTTGGGGAACCCTGAGCGCCGCCAGTCACGTGAGCGCTGTCCTCTCCATCATCGCCGGAGCTGGGTTCCCGGCCGCGGTCATCGCCCTCGGGGCAGCACCCTGCCCGGCGACCATCTTCCCCAAACACCCTCACATAGAGGGTGGCATCGCCGTCAAACTTGAAGTGCAGGGTGCACCCATGGCTCAGGCCATGCGCGCGGGCAAACGTCTGCCAACCACGGGCCAAGGCCAGGCTCCTGACTGCGGAGACCTCCAGTGAAGCCCAAGAGGCCCGGCTGCAGCAGCCGTCAGCCTGGAGCTAGAGGCCGCCCGGGGCGCCGGCCAGGAGCTCGCCGAGGAGGAAGCGAGGAAGTGGAAGCCGGGTGCTAGTCGGCTCCGCCGACCACACAACGAACTCCGGCAGCACCTCTACAGCTCGAAAGCGCGGCCTAGGGGGACGCGCGACCGAAGCACGGCCCTCGGCCGCAGTAGTCCGCCCGTCACCATGCTGGAAATCATCTCCGCGGCCGCGGGGAGCTGCCGTGGTGGCCACAGGATGCTTGCGAGGGCGCCCTCGGCCGCGCTTGGGCGGGGGAGAGGCAGGCTCAACCTCGCGAGCCTTCCCCTTCTCTGGGGCCGAGAACCTCCTCGACGGGGCCATGAATAAGAAGGAGAAGCAAGGGGGGATGAATTGGAAGGGCGCGCGCCGATCCGTACTTATAGCCGGCGAGGGCCAACCGTCAGCCCCCACGATCGCAGGTAATCATGACCCGCTTCGCATGTAGGGACTTGTCCAATCCGTGCAGTTGCTGAGGCGCCATGGGGAAGTGGAGACGCCCACCTCCAATCAACCGCCACGCGGCGCCCAAGAGCGTAGGCTGTTAGGGCCCGCGGCGCTTCGCTCTTGCCCTTTCGCCTCCCTGCACGGCCAAGCCCGGGTGCGCCTTGGGCCCGGGGGCTACTGTCGGCGTTCTGGGAACGAGGGTCCCCAGACTTGCCTGCCTGCGGCCTGTGGCATGGCTCAAAAGGGGGCCCAACACGGCCCGTCTTCATCAACACAGACTCAAGACCCTCGCGAGGGGCCAAGCCTCGCGGGGCGGACGACACGGAGCTTCCTCAGGCACGGCCTCATCAGGCTGGCCCGCGAGGAGGCGGAGAGATCAAGGCGGGGTACCTCACGAGGTGCCCGTGATGCAAGCCATGACGACCAAGGGCGCCAGGCGGGCGCCAGCCTGCGCAGTGTCCTCCTTTCCTCTTTGGTGCAAAGGGAGCAAGCGCAGGCGGGAGCATCAAGCAAAGGCGCCCGTTTCGGTGCAACGAGACCAAGACCAGTCCAACGGCAGGGAGGAAGTCATTGTGGAGCCCAAGCCAGCGTCACCACCAGAGTCTTTGGCAGGCGAGGACCAACTTTAGTCAGGATAAGTGTACCAGATGTTCCCCTTCGGAATGGCCAATTGTTGGCGCCCTTCCCGCTCAATATTTGGGAAGAGGCCCAGGGCCTTTGCCTATAAATAGGACCAGCCACCCACAGGGTAGGGGAGAGGAGATCGAATCAGAGGGAGAATCGAGAAGAGAGAGAGAGAGAGAGAGAGAGAGAGAGAAGGGTGATTGAACTCCTCCCAGCAGTTCATTGCCCCAGCCAACAACAGACTCTCGCGAGGCTGTTCTTCCTTGTATTTCCCATCATCATTAGCCCAAGAGGCAATCCACCACACCACACACTAGAGTAGGGTATTACACCACATCGGTGGCCCGAACCAGTATAAACCCTGTGTTTCTTGTGCTGTTCTTTCCTTAGCCTAGATCTTAGCGAGGCGGAGGGGTGCAGGTAGGTAGAAGGCGAAATTTTCGCGCACACCCTAGTGTTCGAACCTCAAGGGTCTGCCGGAACCCGAAATCCGACAGACTTCTTGCGAGCGAACAAGGAAGTATTCGCTTGGGACCCTAAGCAGCTAGTTGGGGTCCCGAGAGGAGTGATTGGGCATAATCTGAAGGTGTGCCCCAATGTGTGCCCTGTGAAGCAGAAGGCGAGGCGACAATCCACGGAGAAGCAGTCTTTCATCTTTCAGGAAACCCACAAACTGGAGGCAGCAGGCGTCATTCGCGAGGTCCGGTACCCACAGTGGCTGGCAAACCCAGTCTTCATGCCAAAGAAAGGAGGGAAGGAATGCATGTGTGTCGACTTCACCAACCTCAACAAGGCATGCCCTCAAGACCCATTCTCGCTGCCGCGCATCGACCAGATTGTCGATTCCACCGCAGAGTGTGATCTTCTATGTTTCCTAGATGCGTTCTCAAGCTACCACCAGATCAAGATGGCAGTGGAAGATGTGGAGAAAACGGCTTTCTTGACCCCATGCAGGGTATACTGCTACACTTGCATGCCATTCAGACTGCGCAACGCAGGAGCAACCTTCAGCGACTAAAGCACATTGCCTTGGGGTGGCAGCTCGGGAGAAATGCTCAGGCCTACGTCGACGACATTGTGGGCATTCTGGGAACGGGGGTCCCCAGACTTGCCTGCCTGCAGCCCACGGCGTAGCTCTGCAAGCGGGCCCGTACGGCCCATCTTCACCAACAAGCATTGAAGACCCTCGCGAGGGGCCAAGCCTCGCGAGGCAGACCACACAAGACTTCCTCGGGAGCGGCCTCACCAGGCTGGCTCGCGAGGGGCGGAGAGATCAACGCCAGGCAAACCTCGAGAGGTTCCAATCAAGTGAGCCATGACGATGGAGGCTAGGCGGGCGCCAACGCGCACAGTGTCCTTGTTTCGTCTTTGGTGCTAAGGAGGCAAGCACAGGCGAGGAGCACCGACCAAGACCAAGACCAGGAGGACGGAAAGACGAAGGTCACCCTGGAGCCCAAGGCGGCATCACCACAAGAGCCTTTGGCAGGCGAAGACTGCTTTTGTCAGGATAACTTGTACTAGTTGTCTGTAACACCCTTGATGCAACTATAGCTCCCACGTGTCGAGGCACGACTTAGAGACATAATCGCATTGAAGGCATATGTCGCAAGTTAGGCAATCTTCACAACATCCCATGTAATATAGATAATAAAAGGGGAGATAACATAGTTGGCTTACACTCACCACGTCAATCAAGGTACATAAATAACATTACATCATCCAAACACTCATGGCCCGACTACGGCGCCAAAATAAAAGATAACCCAACATGCGACACGGTCCCGATCACCCCCAACTGGGCACCACTACTGATCATCAGGAAAGGAAACATAGTAACGTTGAGAGTCCTCGTCGAACTCCCACTTGAGCTCAAGCGCGTCACCAGGAGCGGAATCATCAGGCCCTGCATCTGGTGTAATAGTAATCTGTGAGCCACAGGGACTCAGCAATCTCGCACCCTCGCAATCAAGACTATTTAAACTTATAGGTAAGGCAAGGTAAAAATGTGGAGCTGCAGCAAGCGACTAGCAAATATGGTGACTATCCTGTTCGTAAAAGAGAGCGAGAAGAGGAGGCAAAACGCGAGCGGGAAACTAGAGAGCAACCTGCGCAAACATTACTCCAACACCGTGTCCACTTCCCGGGATCCGCCGAGAAGAGGCCATCACGGTAACACACTCAGTTGATTCATTTTAATTAAGTTAAGGTTCAAGTTATCTACAACCGAACATTAACATCTTCCCATCTGCCCATAACTGCGGGCACGGCTTTCGAAAGTTCAAATCCCTGCAGGGGAGTCCCAACTTAGCCCATGACAAGCTCTCACGGTCAACGAAGGAATAGACCTCCTCCGGAGACGTTCCGATCAGACTCGGTACCTCGGTTCTTCAGGACACTTCAATAGGTTAAAACAAGACCAGCAACACCGCCCGAATGTGCCGACAAATCCCGATAGGAGCTGCACATATCTCGTTCTCAGGGCACACTCAGCTGAGACTAGCTACGAGTAAAACCAACCCTCAAGTTTCCCCGAGGTGGCCCCGCAGGCAGCTCAGTTCGGACCAACACTCAGAGGAGCACTGGCCCGGGGGGGGTTAAATAAGATGACCCTCGGGCTCCGGAAACCCAAGGGAAAAAAAGGCTAGGTGGCAAATGGTAAAACCAAGGTTGGGCTTTGCTGGAAAAGCTTTAATCAAGGCGAACTATCAAGGGGTTCCCGTTATAACCCAACCGCATAAGGAACTCAAAATCCGGGAACATAACACCGATATGACGGAAACTAGGGCGGCAAGAGTGGAACAAAACACTAGGCGAGAGGCCGAGCCTTCCACCCTTCACCAAGTGTATAGATGCATTTAAGATAAAAAGATAATATAATGATATCCCAACAAGTAAATAAATGTTCCAACAAGGAACGGCCTCCAATCTTCACCCGCAACTAGCAACGCTATAAGAGGGGCTGAGCAAAGCGGTAACATAGCCAATCAACAGTTTGCTGGGACATGGTGGGTTAGAGGTTTGACATGGCAATTTGGGAGGCTTGAAAGCAAGTGGTAGGCATCGTAGCATTAGCATAGCAAAAGAGCGAGCAATCTAGCATAGCAAAGATAGTAGTGATTTCGAGGGTATGATCATCTTGCCTGCAAAGTTGTCAGAGTTGACTGGATCCTCGAAAGCAAACTCAACGGGCTCCTCGTTAGCGAACTCGTCTCCCGGCTCTACCCAAACAAGACAAACAAGCAACAAGGACACAATCAACCACGTGCAAGGATCAAACAATATGATGCAAAGATGGTATGCTATGCGGGATGCAATGCGGGATGCAATATGCAAGATTGACAAGGAACGCGTGATCCTGGCCTCAACATGGGAATCCAAGTGTGCCACTGGAAAGATGAGATGAAATCTCTTGAAAACGATATAAAGAACACCGGAATCGGAGTTACGGTTTGGAAATGGCAAGCAATTCAAATATGGTCACGTTCTGCGATTTACAGCAAGTAGCCATCTAAATGCAATGAGATGAGAATGCTACAGCACCCAAACATGACAACACAATACATGGCAGGGATGCATTCATGATGCTTAACAAAAGTCTAGCACTGAGCTACGGCCAATTCATCCATTAACAGGTTCAAACAAGCATGGCAAAAATGCAGATGGCAAACAGATCTCAGACTTGGTGAAATTAACACTTGTCTGGAATTTCAGATCAGGTAGCACTCCTTGGAGCAACAAAACTACATGCTACAGGACCTGAACATGGCAAAGTAAAACATGGCATGGAGCTACTCAAAGAGCTTAACAAAAGTCTCTTAGTGACCTTGAGCCAAAATGGATCAGAAAATACAATTGCAAGCATGTGAACATAGCAAAAGCATAATCAGTTTTCAGACTCAGTGAAAACTAGCACATGCTGAAACATATCTCAAGTAGGCATGTTTACGAGCTCGATGCACTCAATACGGAGCAAGTCATGATAAGATAATCATACACCCATCAATAATACACAAAATGCAAGCTAGAAATGGCGAGAACAATAGCATAGCATGCACGGATCAATTACAACATCATCGACAAAATCGCTAACAAGTAGACAATCTGCCCAGATTCACAAAGTAGCAAAAGTAGAGCTCGATTGACTCAAGCTAGGGTGCTCCATAATTGCAAACAAAAAATTGGATGGATAGAGCTCTACAAGATTAATAAAACATCCTTACTGATCATCCTCAAAAAGGCACGGATCACTAGGAAACAACATGAACATATGGCCATATGAGATAAACAGCTCAAGGACTTAGTGGAAATGCTAAGTCCCTGAAATCAGAATTACCAAGTGCCTCACTTTGCAAGCTTGTGCTAGTCACCACACACATCACACAAATACATGGGTTGCACCTCTGGAAATATGACAAAACCCTTAACACAACATATGTAGAACTCATGGGCATATCATGCACACAATAATCATGGCAAAAATGACAAATATCTAAACGGAGCAGCAGATCTAACATATATCTCAAGTAGCACTCTTCTAACAGCATTTCGGGCATCAAGATGAACTCAAATGAAAATGATGCAATGTAATGAAATGATGTACTCTTTGAGATGAACATTTTGATATGCTATATGCCAAAAACGGAGTTACGGATGCAAAGTTACGAGGCTATGAACATGAGCAAAAAAATTAGGGACTTGGGGGGGAAAACGGGGTCAAACCCTAATATTTTCAGATCTGGATCGGGGGCACGCAGTGTAATGCTCTCGATGCGGCTATAGCTCCCACGTGTCGAGGCACGACTTAGAGACATAACCGCATTGAAAGCAATGTCGCAAGTCAGGCAATCATTACAACATCCCATGTAACATATAATAAAAGGGGGAGATACATAGTTGGCTTACACTCGCCACGTCACATCAAAGTACATAAATAACATCCATCATACAAACACTCATGGCCCGACTACGGCGCCAAAATAGAAGAAAACCCAACATGCAACAAGGCCCTGAATCAAACCCCAACTAGGCACCACTACTGATCATCAGGAAAGGAAACATAGTAACGCTGAGAGTCCTCGTCGAACTCCCACTTGAGCTCGTAATCGTCACCTAGAGCGGAATCACCTGGACCTGCATCTGGAGTTATAGTATCTGTGAGCCACAGGGACTCAGCAATCTCGCACCCTCACGATCAAGACTATTTAAGCTTATAGGAAGGGTAAGGTAAAATATGAGTGGATCTGCAGCAAGCGACTAGCATATATGGTGGCTAACTTATACGCAAAACAGAGCGAGAAGAGGAGGCAAAGCGCGAGCGAGAATCTAGAGGAACAACCTGCGCAAGCATTACTCCAATACCGTGTCCACTTCCCGGACTCCGCCGAGAAGGGGCCATCACGGTAACACACTTAGTTGATTCATTTTAATTAATTAAGGTTCAAGTTATCTACAACCGGACATTAACAAATTCCCATCTGCCCATAACCACGGGCACGGCTTTCGAAAGTTCAATCCCTGCAGGGGAGTCCCAACTTAGCCCATGACAAGCTCTCACGGTCAACGAAGGAATAGACCTCCTCCCAAGACGTTCCGATCAGACTCGGTATCTCGGTAATTCAAGACACTTCGACAGGTTAAAACAAGACCAGCAACACCGCCCGAATGTGCCGACAAATCCCGATAGGAGTTGCACATATCTCGTTCTCAGGGCACACTCAGATTGTCCAAACTTCCGGTAGGCCAGCCCGGAGTTGCCCCTGGTAGCCACCGGCGGCTAACGGTTTGGAGGAGCACTGGCCCGAGGGGTTAAAATAAGATGACCCTTGAGTCTGCAGAACCCAAGGGAAAGAAAAGGCTAGGTGGCAAATAGTAAAACCAAGGTTGGGCATTGCTGGACAAGCTTTAATCAAGGCGAAATATCAAGGGGTTCCCATTATAACCCAACCGCGTAAGGAACGCAAAATTCGGGAACATAACACCGATATGACGGAAACTAGGGCGACAAGAGTGGAACAAAACACTAGGCGAGAGGCCGAGCCTTCCACCCTTTACCAAGTATATAGATACATTAAGATAACATAGCAATATAATTATATCCCAACAAGTAAATAAAAGATGTTCTAACAAGGAACGGCCTCCAATCTTCACCTGCAACTAGCAACGCTATAAGAGGGGCTGAGCAAGGCGGTAACATGGCCAATCAATGGTTTGCTAGGACAAGGTGGGTTAGAGGTTTGACATGGAAATTGGGAGGCTGACAAGCAAAAGGTAGGCATCGTAGCATTGGCATAGCAAGAGAGAGCAAACTAGCATAGCAAAGATAGTAGTGATTTCGAGGGTATGATCATCTTGCCTGCACAGTTGTCAGAGTTGACTGGATCCTCACAAGCAAACTCAACGGGCTCCTCGGTAGCGAAATCGTCTCCCGGCTCTACCCAAACAAGACAAACAAGCAACAAGGATACAATCAACCACGTGCAAGACCAAGCAATATGATGAAATGACGATATGCTATGCGGGATGCGATGCGGGATGCAAAATGCAAGATATGACAGGAAATTTATGAACCTGGCCTCAACTTGGAATTCCAAGGGTGCCACTGGAAAGATGAGGTGAAATCGCTTGAAAACGATATAAAGAACGCCGGAATCGGAGTTACGGTTTGGAAATGGCAAGCGTTTTAAGAATGACACCGGTCTGCGATTTACAGCAAGTAGGCATCTAAATGCAATAAGATGAACATGCTACAGCCACCAAACATGACAACAAAATACATGGCAGGGATGCACACAAGATGGTTAACAAAAGACTAGCACTGAGCCACGGCCAATTCGTCCATTATGAGGTTCAAACAAGCATGGCAAAAACGCAAATGCAAAACAGATTCCAGACTTGGTGAAATTAACACTTGTCTGAAATTTCAGATCACGAAGCCCTCTTCAGAGCAGCAAAACAACATGATACATGACCTGATTAAGACAAGTAAGAACATGGCATGGAGCTACTCAACAAGATTAACAAAAGACCCAAAGTGACCTGGGGCCAAAAGGGTTCACAAAATATACTAACAAGCACACGAACATAGCTAAAACATAATCAGTTTTCAGACTTAGTGAAAACTGAGACATGCTGAAATATAACTCACGAAGGCATGTAAACGAGCTCGATGCACTCACTACGGTGCAAGTCCTAGAAAGGCAAGAATTCATCCATTAAGAAGGAACAAAATTCTAGCTATACATGGCAAGAACAATGGCATAGCATGCACGGATCAACTACAATAACATCGGCAAAATCGCAAACGAGTTGACGATCTGCCCAGATTCACAACGAAGCAAAAGTAGAGCTCGATTGACTCAAGCTAGGGTGCTCCATAATTGCAAGTAAAGAAATGGATGGATTGATCATAACATTATTAAAAAAACTCCATTAGTGATCATCCTCAAAAGGGGCTCGGATCACTAGGAAACAAGCTGAACATATGGCATCATGAACTAAACAATCTCAGACTTAGTGAAAACAACCAAGTCTCTGAAAACAGATTTCCCGGGTGCCTCACTTTGCAAGCTTGCAAAAATCACCACACACATCCTAAAAATGCATGGGTTGCACCTCTGGAAAGAAGACAAAATCCTTGACAAAACATATGAAGGACTCACAGGCATAGCATGCACACAATAATCATGGCAAAAATGACAAAAGTCTAAGATCAACTAGCAGATCTGACAATTAACTCATGAAGCCTCCTTGTAACGGAATTTTGGGCATCAAGATGAGCTCAAATGAAAATTATGCAATGTAATGAAATGATGTACTCATCGAGGCGAACATTTTGATATACTATATGCCCAAATCGGAGCTACGGATGCGGAGATACAGCCGGTCAAAGTATGCATAAAAATTAGGGTTAGGGACGAAAAAGTCAACCCCGAGATGACCCAGATCCAGATCTGGCCCGATCTGCACGCGGTTCGAGGAGTTCACCGGAGTTGGACTTGAAGCTCGCCGGAGTTAAAGCTCGCGGGGAGAGGCTCGCCGACCGGTGGGGAAGAAGAGGCAGGGGCTCGGTGGCCGGGGCACGGTCGCCGGCGGTGAGGCGGCGTCGCGGGCGGCCGGGCGAGGAGGGGCGCGACGGCCGGTCGGGGCGGCGCGCTGGAGTGGTGGCGGCGGCGGCCACCTACGTCGGGGAAGAGGGCGGCGGAGGCGGGCGTCTCCTCGGGCCCGGCGAGGCGGCGTCGGGGGGCCGAGATGGGCCAGGCGGGCTTCGGCGGCGGCGGGCGCCGGCTGTGACACGTGGCAACGCACGGTTGGGCGCGGGCGGCGGCGGACGCTGTCCGGCCGGGGGCGGACACGTCCGGCGGCGGCGGGATCCCTTTTTTTTAGACTAGGGTTTCGGGGAGAGAGAGATCCGAAAATGGAGGGGCGCTATTTATAGGCATAAGTGGAGCTAGGAGAGTCCAGATGAGGTGCGGTTTTCGGCCACGCGATCGTGATCGAACGCTCTAGGACATGGAGCAGAGTTTGGTGGGTTTTGGGCCAAATTGGAGGGGTGTTGGGCTGCAACACACACGAGGCCTTTTCGGTCCCTCGGTTAACCGTTGGAGTATCAAACGAAGTCCAAATGATACGAAACTTGACAGGCAGTCTACCGGTAGTAAACCAAGGCCGCTTGGCAAGTCTCGTTCCAATCCGGAAATGTTTAATCCGCACACACGAAAGAAATCTAGAAATGACCACCGGAGGAGAACGAAGCGCCGGAATGCAAAACGGGCAACGGGGAAAATGCTCGAATGCATGAGACGAACATGTATGCAAATGCAATGCACAGGATGACATCATACGAGATGCATGACAACGAAAACAACACACGGAGACAAAGACCCGAACCCGAAAATAAATATAACTTAACGCCGGAAACGGCAAGAGTTGGAGTACAAAAAGGGAAAGTTACATCCGGGGTGTTACACGCGGATCGAGGTTCGCCGACGTCCTCGCCGGAGTTCTTGCCGGACTTGTCGGAGAAGAAGGAAACGGTGGCCGGACTTGACGCGGGGTTGGCGCGGAGGCGGCGCCGGTGGAGCGGCGACCGGTCGGCGGGGAGAGGCGGCCGCGGACGACGGGACGGCGCGGTGGCGCGGCGGCCGGCGACGATGGCGAGGCGGCGATCGAGCGGCGCGGCGGCGAAGGCGGAGCGGGGCGGCGCGGGCACGCCGGGTGCGGGTGGCGGCGACTGGGCCCGTGGGGGCCCGCTATGGGCCTCGGCGGGCCGGGCGGCGGGGAGGCGCGGCGGTGTGGGGCTCGTTGCCTTAGCGAACCAGGAGGCGCCACGTGGCGGCGGCGAGGGTGGCGGACATGTCCGTCCGGTGGAGGGGAAATGTCCGGCGGCGCGAGGGGAAGGTTAGGGTAGGGTTTGATCCAGAATTTCGGGAGGGGACTATAAATAGAGGTAGAGGGAGCTAGGAGAGTCCAAATGAGGTGCGGTTTGCGGCCACGCGATCGTGATCGAACGCTCTAGATGATAGAAGGAGTTTAGGTGGGTTTTTGGGCCAAATTGGAGGGGTGTTGGGCTGCAACACACACGAGGCCTTTTCGGTCCCTCGGTTTACCGTTGGAGTATCAAACGAAGTCCAAATGATATGAAACTTGACAGGCGGTCTACCGGTAGTAAACCAAGGCCGCTTGGCAAGTCTCGGTCCAATCCGGAAATGTTTTATCCCCACACACGAAAGAAAGGTAGAAATGACCACCGGAGAAGAACGAAGCGCCGGAATGCAAAACGTACAACGGGGAAAAAGCTCGAATGCATGAGATGAACACGTATGCAAATGCAATGCACATGATGACATGATATGAGATGCATGACAACAACAACACACGGAGACAAAGACCCGAACCTGAGAAAATAAAATAACTTAACGCCGGAAACGGCAAGAGTTGGAGTACAAATTGGGAAAGTTACATCCGGGGTGTTACATTGTCCCCTTACAAATTGGCCGCTGTTGGCTCCCTTCCCGCTCAATATTTGGGGAGAAGACCAGGGCCTCTATAAATAGGATTAGCCACCGCGGTAGGACGGGGGCGGAGCCTCAGCCATCTCATCCCGGACTAGATCCAACCCATCCACACACCCACCAAGCACAAGAACACCTCGCCTCAGGAGGTTCTTCTTCCCCTTGTACTGTTCATCCTCAGCCTGATAGGCAATCCATCACACCACACTGGATTAGGTTATTACACCACAACGGTGGTCCGAACCAGTATAAATCTTGCGTCTCTTGTGTTGCGAGTTAGTCGAGATGAGCTTTGAGATCGTGGTGAAGTTGATGGCATGAGTTGGTAGGGGGAGATCTTTGTGCGCACCTAGTGTTCGAACCTTGAGGGTTTTGCCGGAACCCAAGATTCAACATTTGGCACGCCAGGTAGGGGTGCGTCAGTGTTTTCCTTCCGCTGATTCGCGCTCCACCATCTTCACACCCATTCTCCATGGCTGGCGCCGCCCTTCCGGCTGGATCCACGGGTTCCCACAATGACGCTTGGGGGCTCCAAGCCCTATCTCCTGCCTTGCGGCAGGTGTAGTGGCCACCCAAGTTCAAGCCGGAGATGTCGCCGCGCTACGACGATGCGGCGGACCCATTGGCTTTCCTGATGGCGTATGAGGAGGCCGTCCTTAAGGCCGGGGCGACGACAAGGTCATGGCCAACTAGCTTCCCATGGCCCTCACTGGCGCACCGCGCGCCTGGCTGCTCAACCTCCCCGGATCCATGATGCCATTTTGGGAGGAGTTGCACGGCCTCTTCGTTGCGCGCTACGCGGCGCCGGTGCACCACAGAGTTGTGGCCCTCCTCGGCGGCTCGCAAGCACCACCCTCGGATCGTCACGTCAAGCCGTTCTTTCGCCAGATCGGCGCCACTTCCATGCGCCCCGGGGCTCCGCCGGGCTGGGCCGCGCCTGAGGCCGACCACACCTTCTACTCAGGGGATCATCCCGTCTCCACCGTCGGCTCGGGTGTGCTCCCAATGCTTTGCTCGCCCACCATCTGCCACTAGTCCATCACCAAGACGCTCATCGATGGCGGCGCCGGCCTCAACGTGCTCTCCGTCGAGGCCTTCAGCCTTCTTCACGTATAGCTCGAGCGGCTCCGCACTAGCAAGCCTTTCTCAGGGGTCGGTGGAGGCTCCGCCCACTCCCTGGGGCGGATCCGCCTCCCCGTGACCTTCGACACGCGCGGCAACTATCGCACCGAGCTGGTCGACTTTGACATCGCCCACATCGGGCTCCCGTACAATGCCATCCTTGGGTATCCGGCCCTGGCTCAGTTCATGGCGGTGACCCATCCGGCCTACAACCTCATGAAGATGCCCGGGAGCAAGGGTGTCCTCATAATAGTTGGGGACACCAAGGAAGCCTTGATGACGATCAAGCTCGCCTTTAAGACCGCCGCGACAGCGCAGCCCGCCGACACGGATACCTCCAAGGCCAAGGGAGCCACACCAACCAAGAAGAAGCAGTTTTTCACTCAAGACAAGGCAGAAACTAAGCAAGTGTCAGTCGAGGAGGACGGGTACTCGGGGGCAACCTTTGCCATAGATGCCAACCTTGAGCCTGATCAGGAGGAGGCGCTGGTGAAGTTCTTGCGTGCAAACAAGGAACTGTTCGCTTGGGAGCCCGATCTGCTGGTATGGGTCCCAAGAGGGGTGATAGAGCACCACCTAAAGGTGTGCCCCAACGTATGCCCCGTAAAGCAGAAGGCGAGGTGGCAATCCACGGAAAAGCAAGCCTTCATCGTCCAAGAGACCCGCAAGTTGGAGGCTGCGGGTGTCATTCACGAGGTTCGTTACCCCGAGTGGCTGGCAAACCCCATCGTCGTGCCCAAGAAAGGCGGGAAGGAGCGAATGTGTGTCGAATTCACCAACCTCAACAAGGCCTGCCCTCAAGATCCGTTCCCTCTTCCACCCATCGACCAGATCGTCAACTCCACTGCCGAGTGCGACTTGCTATGCTTCCTAGAGGCGTTCTCAGGATATCACCAGATCAAGATGGCAGTAGAAGATGTGGAGAAGACAGCCTTCCTGACATCGTGCGGGGTGTACTGCTACACTTGCATGCCCTTCGGGCTGCGCAACGCAGGCGCAACCTTCCAGCGGCTCATGCACATCGCCTTGGGTTGGCAGCTCAGGAGAAACGCTGAAGCGCACGTCGACGACATCGTGGTGAAGTCCTGGAGGAGACCTTTGAAAGCCTCCGCCAGGTGGACTTGCGACTCAACCCGAAGAAGTGCGTGTTTGGCATCCCTTCCGGTAAGCTGCTGGGCTTCCTTGGGTCCCATAGGGGGATCGAGGCCAACACTGAGAAGGTCAAGGCCATTGAAGACATGAGTCCACATCAGACCCTCAAGGAAATGCATAAGCTTGCAGGGCGGGTGACTGCGTTGGGACGTTTCATTTCCAAGATGGGAGAGCGCGCCCTACCCTTCATCAAGCTGATGAAGAAGAAGGGCCCATTCGAGTGGACCCTGGAGGCCGACCGAGCATTTCAAGACCTCAAGAGATACCTGACCAGCCCTCTAGTGATGGTGGCGCCGCGACCTCTCGAGCCCCTAGTGCTTTATCTCGCCGCCACTCCCCACTCCGCCAGCGCGGCTCTAGTGGCAGTTCAGGAAGAACACCAAGCCAAGGGCGCATCGTGCCGAGCTACGCCCCCATCAAAGACGACGCAAGACCAGGAGGGCACTGCAAGGGCCGCAACAGTGATAGCAGAGGACCAAGCTCCGCAGGACGACGCCCCCAAACCCGCAAAGGCCCGGACAAGTGATCAAGAGTTGGGGGCTCCACCACCTCAGTAGGCACCCCAACTCCCGGAAGGTGCAAGCCTCATCAGCGCACCTACCCTCGTCGAGCACCCGGTATACTTCGTCAACACGGTGTTGCGGGATGCAAGAGCACGGTACCCCATGCGCCAGAAGCTCCTACTCGTGCTCCTGGTGGCCTCACGTAAGCTGTGGCACTACTTTCAATGCCACCCCATCATGGTCGTCTCGGCTTACCCACTGGAGAGGGTGCTCAGGAGCCCCAACTCCGCCGGGAGGGTCGCCGAGTGGAACATCGAGCTGCAGGCATTCCAGTTGGAGTTCAGCACCACCAGGGTCATCAAGGGAGCCACGCTCGCTGATTTCGTGGCGGAATGGACGGACGCCCCGATGCTTGAAATAGGCGAGGACCATTCCCTCTCGCCGGCAAGTGAGGCTCCCCATGGCTAGGTCATGTATTTCGATGGTGCCTTCGCGCACCAAGGCGTGGGGGCTGGAGGAGTGCTCATCTCCCCACTCAGGACAAGCTCTACTACGCCGTGCAGCTCTGCTTCCAGCAGGGCGAGAAGGTCTCCAGCAACATTGCAGAGTACGAAGGCCTCATAGCCGGCCTGAAGGCTACGGCGGCACTGGGTGTGAAGCGTCTCACCATCAGGGGCGACTCGCAGCTCCTCGTCAACTTCTCCAACAAGGTATACAAGCCAAAGGATGAACACATGGAGGCATACCTCGCGGAAGTGCGTAAGATGGAGAAGCAGTTCCTGGACTTGGAGTTGCAGCACGTGCCTCGGGGAACCAACAAGGAAGCCGACGACATCGCGAGAAGGGCATCCAAGCGACAGCCCCAAGAGCCTGGCGTATTCGAGGAGCGGCTCTTCAAGCCATCGGCGACACCACCGCTTTCAAGGACAGCACAGCCTCGGGAGGAGCTCCCGCAACCACCTGCCACGGGAGCCCCAGCCTGTGGACCGACTTCGGGAGCGCGTCTACTCTTGGCGCTCGAGCCCCAGGAGGGGTGCTGGACCAAGGAATTCAAGGAATACCTGATGGAAGGGATGCTGCTGAAGAAGGAGGAGGACGCGGAGCGTGTGGCCCGGCAAGCCATGACATACTGCATCCAGGACGGTGAGTTATACAGGAAGCGGCCAAATGACGTTCCACTGCGTTGCATCTCCAGGGAACAGGGGAAGGAGCTGCTAGCCGACATACACGGCGGGGACTGCGGGCACCACTCGTTGTCACAAACTCTCATCGGCAAGGCATTCTGCAGCGGATTCTACTGGCCTACAGCGCTCAATGACGCAGCAGAGCTGGCGAGGTCCTGCGAGGCCTGCCAATTCCATGCCAAGCAAACCCATCAGCCAGCTCAGGGCCTCCAGATGATTCCACTCTTGTGGCCGTTCACAGTCTGGGGACTGGACATCCTGGGCCCGTTCTCTCGAGCGCCTGGGGGCTACCGGTACCTCTATGTTGTCATCAACAAGTTCACCAAGTGGGCGGAGGTGGAAGTCGTTTGCACCATCCCAGCTAGCTCTGCGGTCAAGTTCATGAAGGGCCTCGTGAGCCGTTTTGGGGTCCCCAACTGCATCATCACCAATAATGGCTTGTAGTTCACCAGTAATCTCTTCAAAACGTACTGCACTAACATTGGAACGTAGATTTGCTACACTTCAGTGGCGCACCCCCAGAGCAATGGCCAAGCTGAACATGCCAACGCGGAGGTCCTGAGAGGCCTGAAGACTAGGACCTTCAAGAAGAAGTTCGAAGCCTGCGGCAGGGGCTGGCACGATGAGCTATAGTCCGTGCTGTGGTCCATCCGCACCACCTCCACCAAGTCCACGGGCGAGACCCCGTTCTTCCTCGTCTAAGGAGCAGAAGCAGTCCTCCCTCACGGGGGCAAGCATCGCTCTGCACGGGTCCTGGCGTATGATGAGACGCAGAAGGACGCCACGCAGGGGATGGACCTCGTGTTGGGGGAGGAACACCGCCGTGAAGCTGCACTACGGGCGGCAAGGTACCAGCAGGCGCTGCGATGGTACCACCATCGTGGCGTCCGCTCCAGGACGCTCGAGGTGGGTGGCCTTGTGCTGAGGTGGGTGCTCTCCAAGGAAGGGTTGCATAAGCTCTCACCCATGTGGGAGGGCCCGTTCAAGGTCGCCCATGTCTCTAGGCCTAGCGCCGCACGCTTGGAGACACAGGACGGGGTACCCATCCAGAACTCCTGGAACATCCAGCACCTCCCGAAGTTATACCCATGAAGAAAGGCCTAGTGCATGTGAAGAAAGTCCTAGTGCCTATGAAGAAGGCCCAGTGCCTGTGAAGGTTTCTGCTTGTGACACTCTCACGTAATAATGAGTGGGGCTGTACACGCCCCGGAGTCTCAGGAGTGCCACCCTCGGGCCTCGGGGCTCCCTCCCACGTCCTAGTGGCAGCATTTAGCTCCGCGCTGGTGAGAAGACATGAAGACTAGCCTAGGTGCCGGACGCAGCTTTTCATTTGCTTTCCGTAGTTGGCTCGCCCTCTTTTAATTGAAGTTTGCTTCTGGTGTTCTTCGCTGATTTGGTTCCGTCGCCTTCTGCCTCTGTTTCTGTTTTCAGTTTAGTCTGCACTCTCTCTCGCATTCCTCGTGAGGGGGCTGGACGGGTGCCCTCGTGAGTGTTTTTCCTTTTCTGTCTACCATCTGGTTTTCGCGAGGCACCCTTGTTCGAGCCCACAAGCGGGCGCACCTCTCCTATTCCGTGCCCCTCAGGTACTGCGATATGAAGCGCTGGGTCAAGGCTAGTGGCGCTTGTGACCAAGGCTCAGGTGAACGATAAGCCTCTTAACGTATTTTTTGCAGTTCCTAAGCGCCTACCAGGCCAAGGAGGCCTCGACATGCACCAGGAAGCAAGCACCTCATGAGGAGGAGACTACTCCGAGCAAGTCAAGCTAAGTTATCTCTACATAAAACGACGATGTTGCGACACAGCACAGGAACGATAAACATAGCATAATACTTGAGTAATCGCAGTTTGTTGCACGCCCCTCGGGGGGCCATACTGGCTTCTTTTTTAATACAGGAAGGAAAGGAAGAACGAAATAAAAGCGACACGTGCCCCTATAGCGGTCCACGAGGGCGGGCTCTTGGCGCCGTCCCGAGCTCAGCCAGACCCCTCGTGCTTCACGGAGGCATAGCAACGAGACGACCCACTGCCGCCTTCGAGCGGACACGGCGGCGTGGCGGCTGGTCGTAACTACCGCTGCTGGAGCTGTCGCCGGAGGAAGAGCCGCCATAGCTGGACAAGACATGGTCGACACCAAGGGCGGGTTCGCTCTCACCCTCATCACGACCACCGCCAAGGCCGAGCACCTTTTTGCCGGTGTTGACCTTGGGGCAGCACCCGGCGCGGCGACCATCTTCCCCAAACACCCTCACGTAGAGGGTCGCGTCACCGTCATACTTGAAATGGAGGGTGCACTGCCTTCCCAGGCCACGCGCATGGGAAAACGTCTGCCAGCCGCGGGCCAGGGCTATGTTGCCCGCGACGGACACCTCAACTGTGACCTAGGAAGCCTTGCTCCAGCAGCCGTTCGCCTGTAGCCAGAGCCCGCCTGGACCTGAGGCCGGTAGTTCATCGACGAAGAAGCGCGGGAGCTAAAGCCAGTTGCCGGCCGGGTTCTCCGACCAGACGACGAACTCTGGCAGCACCTCCAACGAGTGGAAGCACGGCTGGGGAGGCCGCGTGACCACGGCACGTCTCCCTTCATCAACAAGGCTGCCACGAGCAGAGCGACCCCTGCCACGTGAAGCGGCACCGCTGTGGCTGCGGGGGGCCATGCCGGGGGTCACGGTGTGCTTGCGGGGACGGCCGCGTCCACGCTAGGGCACCGGAGAGTCGGGCCCCTCGCGAGGGGCCTTCCCCTTCTCCACGGCGGAGAACCTCTTCGACGGCGCCATTGGTGTCGCCACTGGCGATGGAGCAAAGGGAGAGAAGAAATCGGAATGGCAAGAGATGGTCGATGGGGGCTCTGCCCCCCTCCCCATTTATAGCAGAAGAAGGCCAACCAGCGCCCCCACGATCACAAGTAATGATGGTTTTTCCTTGCATGCAACAGGGACTTGTTAAGTCAGGCGGTTGCCGAGGCAGCATGGGGAAGCGGAGATGCCCACGTCCAATCAACCGCCACATGCCAACCAAGGTCACAGTCTATTGCAGCCCGCGGCACTCCGCACTTGCCGTTTGGCTTCACCTCGAAGCCAAGCCCGAGCGCGCCTTGGGCCCGGGGGCTACTGTCGGCATTCTGGGAATGGGGGTCCCCAAACTTTCCTGCCTGCGGCCCACGGCGTGGCTCTGCAAGCGGGCTCGTACGACCCATCTTCACCAACAAGCATTCAAGACCCTCGCAAGGGGCCAAGCCTCGCTAGGCAGACCACACAAGACTTCCTCGGGAGTGGCCTCACCAGGCTGGCAAGCGAGGGGCAGAGAGATCAAGGCCAGGCAAACATCGCGAGGTTCCAATGACGTGAACCATGACGATCGAGTCCAGACGGGCGCGAGGCGGGCGCCAGTGCGCCCAGTGTCCTTGTTTCCTCTTTGGTCCTAAGGAGGCAAGCGCAGGCGAGGAGCACCGAGGCATCAAGCAAAGGTTACCATATCGGTGCAACGAGACCAAGACCAGCAGGACGGCAAGACGGAGGTCACCATGGAGCCCAAGGCGGCATCACCACCAGGGCCTTTGGCAGGCGAAGACTACTTTTGTCAGGATAACTTGTACTAGTCGTCCCCTTACAAATTGGCCGCTGTTGGTTCCATTCCCGCTCAATATTTGGGAAGAGGGCCAGGGCCTCTATAAATAGGATTAGCCACCACGGTAGGATGGGGGCAGAGCCTCGGCCATCTCATCCTGGACTAGATCCAACCCATCCACACACCCACCAAGCACAAGAACACCTCACCTCAGGAGGCTGTTCATCCTTAGCCCGAGAGGCAATCCACCACACCACACTGGAGTAGGCTATTACACCACAACAGTGGCCCAAACCAGTATAAATATTGCGTCTCTTGTGTTGCGAGTTAGTGAGCTGAGCTTTGAGATCGTGGCGAAGTTTAGGGCGTGAGTTGGTAGGGGGAGATCTTTGTGAGTACCCTAGTGTTCGAACCTTGAGGGTTTTGCTGGAATCCGAGATCCAACAAACATTGTGGTGAAGTCTCGGGAGGCGAGAACCTTGATTCAGGACCTGGAGGAGACCTTCGCAAGCCTGCGCTAGGTGGACTTGCGGCTCGATCCGGAGAAGTGCGTGTTTGGTGTCCCTTCCGGTAAGCTGCTAGGTTTGCTCGTGTCCCACAAAGGGATTGAGGCTAACCCAGAGAAGGTCAAGGCAATCGAATACATGAGCTCACCACAAAACCTCAAGGAGATGCAGAAGCTTGCAGGCTGCGTGACTTCGCTGGGGCGCTTCATCTCCAAGTTGGGGGAGCGCGCCTTGCCCTTCTTCAAGCTGATGAAGAAGAAGGGTCTGCTCGAGTGGACCCCCGAGGCCGACCTAGCATTTGAAGACCTCAAGAGATACTTGACCAGCCCGCCAGTGATGGTGTCACCTCGTCCTCGCGAGCCCTTAGTACTCTACCTGTCCACCACACCTCACTTCGCCAGCACGGCGCTGCTGGCCCTCAGAGAGGAGCCCCAATTCAAGGGCCCGCCAAATGGAGCCGCCAAGTCGGATAAGGCTGCACAACACCAAGACGATGCCCCTGAGATAGTGGCTGATCCGGCTAGTCATCAAGCTCCAGAAGCTGGAGATCCACAGGAAACACCTCAGTTCCCGGGAGCCAAAAACTCCGTCAGCTCTCCCACCCTTGTCGAGTACCCAGTGTACTTCGCCAGCACAGTGTTGCGACATGCGAGGGTGCATACCGCATGCCTCAGAAGCTCTTGCTCGCGCTCTTGATGGCCTCGCGCAAGCTGCGCCATTACTTCCAAGGTCACCCCATCAAGGTCGTTTCAGCGTACCCGTTGGAGAGAGTTCTCAAAAGCCCCAATGTTGTGGGGAGGGTCGGCAAATGGAACATCGAGCTACAAGTGTTTGACCTAGAGTTCAGCACAACCAGAGTCATCAAAGGGGATGCACTCGCCGACTTTGTGGCAGAATGGACCGATACCCCGGAGCTCGAAGCAGGCGAGAACTGATCCCTCTCTCCAGGGAGTGAAGCGCCAGATGGTTGGGTCATGTACTTCGATGGCGCGTTTGCATGTCAGGGTGCGGGGGCTGGAGCCGTGCTCATCTCGCCCACTCAGGACAAGCTTTACTACGTCGTGCAGCTCTGCTTCCAGTGGGGCGAGATGGTCTCCAACAACATCGCAGAGTACGAGGGTCTCATCGCCGGCCTCAAGGCTATAGTGGCCCTGGGGGTGAAATGACTCACCATCAAGGGAGACTCGCAGCTCCTCGTCAACTTCTCCAACAAGGTGTATGAGCCAAAGGATGAACACATGGAGGCATACCTCGCGGAGGTGCGCAAAATGGAGAAGCAGTTTCTGGGCCTCGAGCTACAGCATGTGCCTCGTGGCGTCTTCGACGAGCGGCTCTTCAAGTCTTCGGCAGCACCTCCGCCAGCGAAGCCGACGCCATCTCAGGAGGAACTCCCCCACCCACCAGCCTCAGGAGCCCCCGCCTGTGGCCCGACCTCAGGAGTGCGCCTCCTCTTAGCACTCGAGCCTCAGGAGGGGTGCTAGATCGAGGAGTTCGTGGAGGAAGATGCGGAGCGCGTGGCCCGGCAGGCTACGGCATACTGCATTAAGGACGGTGAGCCATATAGCAAGCAGCCAAATGACATTTCTCTATGATGCATTTCCACGGAACAGGGGAATGAGTTGCTGGCTGACATGGTGGAGACTGCGGGCATCACTCGTCGTCACGCACCTTAGTCGGCAAGGCTTTCAGCAGCGGGTTCTACTGGCCCACGGCACTCAACGACGCGGCCGAGCTGGTGACATCCTGTGAGGCCTGCCAGTTCCGCGCCAAGTAGATCCACCAGCCGGCTCAGGGCCTCTAGACTATCCCACTATCATGGCCGTTCACGGTCTCGGGGCTGGATATCCTGGGCCCATTCCCTCGAGCACCTGGAGGCTACCGCTACTCTATGTCGCCATCGAAAAATTCACCAAATGGGCGGAAGTGGAAGTCGCCCGCACCATCCCAGCTGGGTCAGTAGTCAAGTTCATCAAGGGCCTCGTAAGCCGATTTGGGGTCCCTAATTGCATCATCACCGACAACGGCTCACGGTTCACTAGCAATCTCTTCAAAACATGTTGTGCTAACCCTGGAACGCAGATCTGCTACGCCTCCGTGGCGCACCCCAGGAGCAATGGTCAGGCCGAACGCGCCAATGCGGAGGTCCTGAGGGGTCTCAAGACCAGGACATTCAAGAAGAAGCTCGAGGTCTATGGAAGGGGCTAGCACGACAAGCTCCAGTCCGTGCTGTGGTCCATCCGCACCGCCGCCACCAGGCCCATAGGCGAGACTCCGTTCTTCCTCGTCTACGGAGCAGAAGCGGTTCTCCCTCAC
The DNA here is from genome assembly GCF_003073215.2 of Triticum urartu. Classification (NCBI taxonomy): domain Eukaryota; kingdom Viridiplantae; phylum Streptophyta; class Magnoliopsida; order Poales; family Poaceae; genus Triticum; species Triticum urartu. Next base: position 174,593,714 of record NC_053022.1, on the reverse strand, counting down.
GAGGTCAAGCATCGCTCCGCGCGGGTCTTGGCGTTTGATGAAACGCAGCAGGACGCCATGCGGGGGATGGATCTCGTTCTGGGGGAGGAATGCCGCTGTGAAGCCTCGCTCCGAGCTGCGAGGTGCTAGCAGGCGCTGCGGCGGTACCACTGCCGCCACGTTCGCTCCAGGATGCTCGAGGTGGGTGATCTCGTCCTAAGGCGGGTGCTCTCTAGGGAAGGGATGCACAAGCTCTCACCCATGTGGGAGGGACCGTTTCGGGTCGCCCACGTCTCCAGGCCTGGCGCCGCGCACCTGGAGATGCAGGACGGGATCCCCATCCAGAACGCCTGGAACATCCAGCACCTTCGGAGGTTCTAGCCATGAAGCAAGGCCTAGTTCCTGTGAACAATCTCGGCTCGTGACACTCTCACATAATAATGAGTGGGGCTGTACACGCCCCGGATTCTCAGGAGTGCCGCCCTCAGGCCTCGGGGGCTCCCTCCCACGTCTTAGTGGCAGCATTTAGCTCCGCGCAGGTGAGAAGACAAGAAGACTAGACTAGGTGCCGGACGCGGCTTTTCATTTGCTTTCCGCAGTTGGTTTTCCCCCTCTTTTAGTGAGAATTTTCTTTTTGGTGTTCCTTGCTGGCCTGGTTCCATTGCCCTTGTTGCCACCTTCTCTGCCCTCGGTTCCTCATTCTTGACCTGTAGTCTCCCTCGCGTGCCTCGCGAGGGGGCTGGACAGGTGCCCTCGTGAGCATTTTTGTTTTAGCTTTTTAGTTTTCCTGTCTTTCGCAAGGCACCCTCGCTCGGGTATGCAAGCTGGCGCACCCCTCTCAATCCGTGCCCCCGGGTACTGCGATATGAAGCACTGCGTCATGACCGGCAGTGCCTACGACCAGGATTCAGAAGGATAAGAATTTCCTAGCGAATTTTTTTAGTTTTCACACGCCTTCCGAGCACAGGAGGCCTCATCAGGCATTGGGGAACATGCGTCTCGCGAGGCGGAATCTACTTCAGGTGCATCGAGCTAAGGTATTCCTACGGGCATACATAAAGCATGACGTTGCAACACAACACAGGAATGATAAACATAGCACTACCACTTAGAAATAATAATTGTTGCACGCCCCAGCGGGGCCCCATACTTGTCTCTCTCTTAATGCAGGAAGGAAAGGAAGAATGAAACAAAAGCGGAACATGCTCCCACGGCAGGTCGTGAGGACGGGCCCGTGGCACCCTCGTGAGCTCAGCCAGACCCCTCCTGGCGCTTCACCGGAGCGCGGCGATGAGACGACACACTGCCGCCTTCAAAGCGGCGCGGCGGCTGGTCGTAGCCGCCACTGCTGGAGCTGTCGCCGGAAGGAGAGTCTTCGTAGCTGGACGAGACATGGCCGGCGCCGAGGACGGGCCCGCCGTCCCTCTCGTCGCGGCCATCGCCATGGCCGAGCACCTTGTCGCCGTCATTGTCCTCGGGGCAGCACTCGACGCGGCGACCATCTTCCCTGAACACCCTCATGAAGAGGGTCGTGTCGCCGTCGCACTTGAAGTGCAGGGCAGACAGCCTGCCTAGTCAGCGCGTGCGGGCGAACTTCTGCAAGCTGCGGGCCAGGGCCGCGTTGCCTATGGCGGAGACTTCCACCATGACCCATGAAGCCCTGCTGCAGCAACCGTCCGCCTGCAGCTGGAGACCGCCTGGACTTGCGGACGGCAGTTTGCCGACAAAGAACCACGGGAGCTGAAGCCAGGTGCCAGCCGGGTTCTCCAACCACACGATGAACTCCGGCATCACCTCCGCAAAATGGAAGCACGGCCGAGGAGGTCGCGCCACCATGACATGCCTCACCTCATCAACGGGACTGCCACGACCTGCGCGGCTGCCACCACGCGAAGAGGCGCCACCGCGGCCACAAGGGGCTGCGGCCGGGGTCGCGGCATGCTTGCAGGGACGGCTGCGCCCCTATTGGGCAGCGGTGAGCCGGGCCCATCCTGGCGAGCCTTCCCTTTCTCCGTAGCCGAGAGCCTCTTCGCAGGCGCCATGGGTGTCGCTGCCGGCAGTGGAGCAAGGAAGAAGAAGAAGTGGGTGAAGCAAAGGAAGAGATGGGTGACGGGGGCTCTGCCCCCCTCCCATTTCTAGACAAGGGGAGGCCAACTGCTGGCCACCACGATCTAAGTTAATGATGATCTTTTTCTGCATGCAACAAGGACTCGTAAAATCAGGCAGTTGCCGAGGCGGCGAGGGGAAGCGGAGACGCCCATGTCCAATCGATCGCCCCGTGTCAACCGGTGCCGCAGGATGTTGGGGCCCGTGGCACTCTGCACTTGCCCTTTGGCTTTGCCTCGAAGCCAAGCCCGAGCGTGCCTTGGGCCCGGGGGCTACTGTCGGCGTTCTGGGAACGGGGGGTCCCCAGACTTGCCTCCCTGCGGCCCGCAGCTTGGCTCCACTAGCGGCCCCGTACGACCCATCTTCACCAGCAAACACTCAAGACCCTCGTGAGGGGCCAAGCTTCACGAGGCGGACGATGGAAGACCTCCTCAGGGGCTGCCTCACCAGGCTGGCTCACGAGGGGCGGAGAGATAAAGGCAAGGGACACCTCGCGAGGTTCCTGTGACGCAAGCCATGACGACTGGAGCCAGGCGGCCGCCAGGCGGGCACCAGCGCGCGAAGTGTCCTTGTTTCCTCTTTGGTGCTAAAGAGGCAAGTGCAGGGAAGGAGTCCCGAGGCATCAGGCAAAGGTTTCCATATCGGTGCAACAAGACCAAGACCAATAGAACAGCAGGAAGGAGGTCACCGTGGATCCCAAGACGGCGTCACCACGAGAGCCTTTGGCAGGCGAAGACGACTTTTGTCAGGATAACTTGTACTAGTTGTCTCCCTTCGAATTTGGCCGTTGTGGGATCCCTTCCCACTCAATATTTGGGAGGAGGGCCAGGGCCTCTATAAATAGGACTAGCCACCACCATAAGGAAGGGATGAGACCCGGATCATACTGAACCACACAAGTTCACCAAACACAAGAACACCTCTCCTCAGGAGGCTGTTCTTCCCTTGTAACTGTCCATCCTCAGTCCAAGAGGAAATCCACCACACCACACTAGAGTAGGGTATTACACCACAACAGTGGCGCGAACTAGTATAAATCTTGTGTCTCTCGTTCTTTGGGTTCGTCGAGCTAGGCCATGAGATCGTGGAGTGTGCGAGCTAGAGAGGGGGGAGATCTTTGTGCGCTCCCCAGTGTTCAAACCTCAAGGGTTTTGCCGGAACCCGAAATCTGACAGATGGGGCAGGATAGCCCCCAGGGGCGCTGACGAGCTCGGCAATGCAGTCCAGCCAGTCGTCGTAGAGGTCATTGACAGGGCAGTATCGCAGGAGCTCACGCGCCTTGAGCAGCGCAGCCTGCACGTCCGTGGGCGCGCGGCGAGCATGGAATGACGAGCCGGCCGGAGTCAATGGCCAGGTATCGGTGTGTCCATCTGACCGCACAGAGGGGTGCAGCGACGAAGCCTGCTGCTCATTCGCCACCGGGCCAGTGGCAGCGTTGGCAGCGGGTGATGGGGAGCGACGGTGAAGCCCGCCGACCAGCGCCGTTTGAGCGACGCGAGCGTTGAGAGCGGCTCGGCCTCGGCGCGGGCTCGACAAGCATCAGCCATGAAATCGGCGGAGCGTGGACCGTCGCAGGAAAGCTTCGGCTCACCCCCTACCTAGCATGCCAAATGTCGGATCTAGGGTTCCGGCGAACCCTTCAGGTTCGAACACTGGGGTGCGGAAAACTTGGAACTCCGGAAAAGAAAAGATGAAGCATCTTGAACCGAGAATGTGACATGATGAACAACTCTGGAAAGAAGAAATTAGATCACTTGGATGAAACAATAATAAGAATTAAGTTATGCGTATCCTTCACCAATTTAAATCGATGACAAGCAACAGATTTGGCATACTGCTTATTCTCGTAGAAAGGATTAAGATAGATATAGCACAAAGTTGAGGAAGGTCTTCAACGATCCACCAGTAGGCTTTAGGAAAGAACGAATGAATTGATATGATACCAGGAGAAGAGTAATCTTGAATGGACCATCGTAAGACTTGAAAACGAATGGAGAAAAGAGAACGAATCACCGTAATAATTTGAAAGCGAATGAAGATACTTGAGGGGATTTAGATACTTGAGAACGAAGAGATCATGAACTGATTAGAGGATATTTGCACGATGCACCAGTAAGATTTGGAGAACAAGAGTTGAAAGCTAGAATGAATAACTCTGAGATGATGGGCTCCAGAGAATCAAACTGAAAAAGACTCCTTAATTGCTCCGAATGGGTGAAAATAATCCTTGATGATCGGAGCAATTATGAGGATGCCACGAAGCTAGAACCATGAATCTTTGAGAGAATGGATAAGGCTCAACAGAAACTCTTCTTCGGTCTTCAAAATTCAAGAATGATGATGAGAAACACCACCATGAATTATTGGGGCACTCTGGAATGAAAATTGGAAAGGTTGAACCAACGATGAAAAGAATTTGAAAGATCTTGGAGAAAGACATAAGACTGATGATAATTCATTCTTACGTCAAACTTTGAAATGAATTTGAGAATCACTCCAGAAAGAATTAGAAGAGTCGCGTAAGATCCTAGGAAAAGACCTATGGGTTAGGGCCCACTCAAGAGAAACAGCATTGAACGATTTAAAAGAGAGATTTCGCCGGTTGAATTAAATGGCTCAAAAGAGATAACAGCCTCGAGATAGCTTGAACGGATTTAGGAATGAAAACACGAATCTCCGGAGATATCTTTAGTACTCCAAAACAAATGAATGGCGAGAAGTGGATGATTAAGAGGTGCACCGACATGGGAAAACATTTGAAATGAGGAAAGGACATGATCAACATCGATGCTTGAATTGAATCCACTAGAGAAGAAAAAGAACAAAGAATGATGAACTTGAAACTGTTGCGCCTCTTCACGAGAGATCACCGGTTAAGAATTTTGAAGGAAAAGAATGAAAAGACTTCACATCAATAAAAGGATACTTGATTAAGAAGTCTGATTCCTTGAAGAAAGGGGGGGGGGGGGGGGAAAAAACAAGGACAACTTTGGGACAGATGAAACAAACACCGTTGAAAAGAAGTGACAATTGATGTTGCAAATGTTGAAGGGATCGGCTTAACTTGAAGAGAAGCACGCCAGTTGAGAAGAAATTGAGATGGGAACTTGATGATCGAAAGGATTTGCATTCACATCGAAGTATGAGAACACCGCTTCGGAAAGGTATGGAATCAATACTTGACTTCGTAGCAACTCAAATACCACAATCAAAACAAAAACAAAGGATTTGGCATGCAGAATAAGGCAGAACAAACATATGATAGACCCCATATCGTATCATGTGTCTATTGGAAAGATATCCTATGAGATACTTGAATTCCCACCTATAAACTCCTGAAACTTTCTGGTTATGCAATATGGTGTTGGGGATATAGGGAGGCACAATATATATTACACAACTAACAAGCCCTACTCTCCAACTGTATCCATCCGTCAACACATAACCAAGAAAACTCCAGAAATCATGTACATCAACCTTCAAAAAACTTCCATTATACGAGTTATGGCAATACTCCCTAACTGCCGCCCCAGTACTAGGTGGCATCGAGGTTATCTCACCAATAACTGCATAAAAGATACTTTCGATGTCGGCGAAGTCAGGTATTCTAGAACTACACTAATAAAATTGTGATGACAACACCTCGGAGCTCAACTCCCCGGGACACTGCCACAACCCCTAAATGTCAGGAGGCACCAAGAACAATGTTCTCATCACAAAATATCGGAAAGTTTCCAAGATACCCGCGTGGTCCTAAATTATTTTTCGTGAAATTTGAGGAGAGGAAAGTCAAAACATCTATGTCAGGAGGCCTCACCAGAGCAACGAAGGTACTGAGGAGTAAAAAGAATCCTACTCTCCGATATATATAATCCTAAGACTCAGAACATTTTTGTTCTAGACTCAACAATGTTAGTGATTCAATCAAGCAGGGGGCTCCTAAGTCAGGGATGGCTCTAATTTCCAACTTTTAATGCCCATGATGTGTCGGAGTAATGGGCCACGGGTAGCCTAACCCGAGCCCCCGAGCCTTTCAAGACATCGGGGGCGGTTGCGCCCCTCAAGACGGCAAGATGAAGCGCCGCCTTCTGGTGGCCGGTTGGCTGAATGGCCGACTGCCGGAAGACGGCCATGCTCATGATGGCGGCTTCAAGACGGGCCGACTCCTAGCAGGCGCCCCCTAGAGAGGCCGGCTCCTAGCAGTCGGCCCATGGCGCCCTCAAAGTTTGCGCCCCCATTAAGAAGACAAGACGGGGTACGGCTACAGTGCAAGCCTTCCCCCCGGATCCAGGGATGGGCGTGGCCATAGTGCCTCATTCAGGCGGAGATCTCTGCACGACACGGCACTGTTGCCTCTCCCCCCGTACGTCACACCTGACAGGCGGAGCCCTATTCCCACGAAGACGGAGGAGGCTTGGGCAGCCAGACCTCGAAGGAGCCGGCTATTAGCAGGCGGTCAATCCCTCCCTTGGGCCCCATGCGCCATCAACCAGATGACACACGGAGTGGCAACAATGATCGCCCAACAGGCGGCGGGACTGTAGCTACGCTTTCCCAACCAAGCCTGCATCATTAGCGTTACTGCTATAGTGATCAGCAGCCCGCAAGACCCGCAAGCGGCGGGAGCGGCTTGTCAGCTCCGTACCAGACTAGGCGGTGGGGTCCACCAAGCGGCGGGCCCCAACTGTCGGCAAAGAGGTCGGCGACTAGAGAGAATGACGACCGGGCCCTACGCCCGGACAGATTACCATTGTACCCCTGGGGGGTAGGCCTATATAAACCCCCCAGGGCACCCATGCAAAGGGTTTGGCCCTGTTAGGACTAGACTCATACCTAGAGGAGGAGAGAGCGTGCCTGCCTTCTTCCACCTCTAGCAAAGAGCTCGAGGAGCACCATTGGACCACTTACACACTAGTGATCATGCGGAGACCGCGCAGAGCAGGACTAGGGGTGTTATCTCCTAGGAGAGCCCTGAACCTGGGTAAAGTACGCCAGCGTTCGTTTCTACGCCTCATCTAGCTTCCAGGCATCGGCGACGTTCTACTCGCTCCCACCATGATAAGCCATCCTTTGGCATATGTCGCACCCAACCCCCGACATTGGCGCCCACCGTGGGGAAAGGTGCACCGTCTCCCGTAGAACTATTCTGGACGGGAACCCTGTTCCTTCCTGGTGAGCGCAGCCAGCCCGGCATGCCAGATAGTGTCTGCGCCGAGGCGCTACAGGGTGCGGAGATCGCCTGCGCAGCAAGCTGCCTCGCCGATCTTGTTGGCGAGATTCACCTCTCCGAGGAGCCCGCGTCCGATGCGGGCACCAATGGCCCCGAAGGTTGCCTCGTGGGCCTCCTCGATCAGCTCCACGTCACCAGCGAGCCTGCTGCTGACTTGGAGTCGGTTGGCTCCACCGACCCGATGTTGGTCGACTCCAACACGGCTTCGCTCGACATGTTCCCCTCCAATGTGGTGGTCTATGATGAGCTGCTTCCTCGCGCGAACAGCGGTGGCAGCACCGTCACGGAGGTGCTCTTGATCATCCATGGCGAGCACTCTGGCGGGGGCGGTCAGGACCCGTTGCAGACGGCAATGCAAGACTTGGCTGCGCCAATCCCAGAAGACGCCGACGCCGAGACGCTGGAAGCACACCGCGTCCAGCTCGTCGAGAGCGCCAGCCGGCTGGCTAGCATGAGACGCCTTTCAGAGGCCTACCAGCGGGAGATGGACCATGCTGTAGGCGGCACTCCGGCTCTTGGTGGGCCTAGCCGCGTTGGCCCGATCAGGCAGCGTGGCGCGGCCATCGCCAACATGTTTGGGATAGACCGCCCTGTCTATGCCATGCCTGCAGAGAACATATGAGCTGCCCAGGCGGCAGAAAACGAGCTAGACAAGCTCCAGGGTGACGAGCGTCACTACATGACGGAGCAAGTTCAACAACTCCTTGACGCGGCTGCTGAGCAGCAAGATGCCGGGTGCCGCACTGAAGCGCCCAACCGGCAAAATGACGACCCCCCTCCTCGCCAAGACCAAGGCGCAATGTCCCGGACACCGACTAGTGGCGTCCATGATATAAGAGACAAGGAGCCGGCTGCCAGCCGCAGCTGGGATCATGTCACCATTGAGCGCGACCAAGACGGCCGCCCAAGAGCAGTGCGACGGCGAGACGGCTGCCCGCCGCCTCCTCCCCACAGGGAGAAGTGCATCTCCCTGCCACCTATTGACCACCCATCACTCGGCGACTGTCTTGGCCGCCGAGAAGGAATCGGAGAAAACGATGCCCTCCACCGGATCGACCACCTTAATTGGTCCCTGGCGCTGGAAGACGAAGACGAGCTGGGTCCGCCTTGTTTTGGCCCCCACATCCGAGATGAGCCCTTTCCCAAAGGGTTCACTCTCCAAAGAGATACCCCCAAGTACACCGGCTCTGTGAAGCCGGAGGACTGGCTGGTCGACTACTCCACAGCCGTCAGCATCGCCAACGGCAACAAGCGCATTGTCGTGAAGTACTATTGTGGTGAAGACAGAGAAGCATGGGACGTTACTGGAGGATCACAGGGAGACTTTCAAGAACCTGCGCCGATTTCAGATCAAGCTCAACCCGAAGAAGTGTGTCTTTCGGGTACCAGCCGGCCAGCTTGTTGGCTTTCTGGTCTTAGAGCGCGGCATAGAGTGCAACCCCGTGAAGATCAAGGCCATCGAAAGGATGGAAGTACCCACCCGACTTCTGGATGTGCGAAAATTTACCGGCTGCTTGGCATCTATTAGCCGTTTCATCAGTTAGCTAGGCAAGAAGGCTCTTCCCATGTACCAGCTCATGAAGAAGACCACCTTTTTCGAGTGGAATGACAAGGCGGATGAAGCTTTTCTCCAGCTCAAGAAGATGTTGACCCCCCCGCCTGTCTTGGCGGCCCCGACTCCTAAGGAACCAATGCTCCTCTACATTGCCGCTACCAGTCGGGTGGTTAGCATAGTCATAGTGGTGGAACGGAAAGAAGAAGGAAAAGCCCTACCAATCCAGAGGCTGGTGTATTACCTAAGCGAAGTACTGTCCGCCTCCAAGCAGAACTACCCCCACTATCAGAAGATGTGTTATGGTGTACACTTTGCTGCCAAGAGACTGAAGCCATACTTCCAAGAGCACCCAATCACTGTGTTCTGCACAGCTCCGCTTGCTGAGATTATTGGAAGTCGAGATGCCTCGGGCCGAGTGGCCAAGTGGGCCATAGATTTGGCCCCCTACACCATCTACTACCAGCTTCGCACCGCCATTAAGTCAGAAGCACTGGCCGACTTCCTCGTCGACTGGGCCGAGACCCAGTACTTGCTGCCAACGCCAGATTCCACCCATTGGCGGATGCATTTTTACAGTTCAAAAATGCACACTGGTTTGGGAGCCGGCATAGTTCTCACCTCCCCCAAGGGCGACAAACTCAGATATGTGCTGCAAATTCACTTTGCCACCTCCAACAATGTTGCTGAATACGAAGCACTCATTCACGGGCTCCGGCTTGCCAAAGAACTCGGCATTCGCCTGATCCTGTGTTACGGAGACTCCAATTTGGTGGTCCAGCAGTCATCAGGCGACTGGGACGCCAAGGATGCAAATATGGCCAGCTACCTCTTTCTCGTACATCAACTCAGTGGATACTTCGAAGGGTGCGAGTTCCTTCATGTGCCAAGAAATGACAATGAGCAAGCCGACGCCTTGGCACGAATCGGCTCCACCCGGCAAGCAATACCAACCGGCGTTGCCTTGCAACGACTCCTCAAGCCGTCCGTCAAGCCATCACCAGAGTCAGATTCCATATTTGTGCCGGCTCCTCCTGAAGCAGTCGGATCCGACTTGAGAGCCCCACCAGCCGACACGGGAACTTCGGCGGACAACCCGTGGACTGCAGCAGTCAGCCCGGGGACTTCATCAACTCAGCAAACGGCGGCCGACTCCAACCCACCACCTCCCAACCCAGCCGCCCTCGTACAAGTGGCAGTCCTGGCAGTCGAAGAAATCGCAGCACCTTCATGGGCCTAGCCCATCCTCAATTTTTGGTGAAAAAAGAGCTGCCAACCGACGATATCTCGGCCCAGCAAGTGCAACGCCGGGTGGCAGCATACACCATAGTCAACAGAGAGCTTGTGAGGCGCAGTGTCACTGGTGTTTACCAGCGCTGCATCGAGCCAGGGCTAGGCCAGGTATTCCTCAAAGATATCCATTAGGGCGAGTGTGGTCACCACGCAGCCTCAAGGGTTCTAGTGGCCAAGGCTTTCCGCCATGGTTTTTTCTGGTTGACTGCCCTAGAAGACGCCAAGGACTTGGTCCAGAAATGCAAAGGGTTCCAGAAGTTTCGCTCAAAGCATCACCAACCGGCTTCTACACTCAAGACTATTCCCATCGCCTGGCCCTTTGCCGTCTGGGGCCTGGATATGGTGGGATCATTCAAGACATCAAGAGGTGGCTTGACTCATCTGCTTGTCGCGGTGGACAAGTTCACCAAGTGGATAGAAGCAAAACCAATCAAGAAGTTGAATGGTCCGACTGCTGTGACTTTCATCTCCGACAACACCATCTGGTATGGCATACCACACAGCATCATCACCGACAATGGCATGAACTTCGCCAAAGGTGCCTTGGCCCGTTTCAGTGCGACGCAGGGCATCCGACTGGACGTAGCGTCTGTTGCCCATCCGCGGTCCAATGGCCAGGTGGAGCGAGCAAACGGCCTCATTTTATTCGGCATCAAGCCCCGACTGGTCGAGCCTTTAGAGCGGTCGGCCGGCTGCTGGCTCGATGAGCTTCTGGCCGTCCTCTATAGCCTGCGCACAACTCCGAACAAGTCAACCGGCTTTACGCCTTTTTTTCTCGTCTACGATGCCGAAGTCGTCATCCCGACGGACATAGAATTCGACTCCCCTCGAGTCACCATGTACACCAAAGAGGAGGCAGAATAAGCACGACAAGACGGTGTCGATCTGCTGGAAGAGGGCCGGCTGTTGGCACTCAGCCGGTCCACCATCTACCAGCAGAGCCTGTGCCGATACTACAACCGGAAGGTCAAGCCAACATCCTTCCAAGAAGGAGACCTTGTGCTCCGACTGATCCAGTGAACAGCCGGCCAACACAAGCTCTCGGCACCTTGGGAAGGCCCCTTCGTCATCAACAAGGTGTTGGGAAACGACTCCTACTACCTCATCGATGCTCAGAAATCTCGAGCACGCAAAAGAGATGACTCCGGCAAGGAGAAGGAGCGACCATGGAATGCGAACCTCCTTCGAAGGTTTTATAGTTGATGCAGTATGTACCACGCCAACTTTTGTATTAAGTACGAAGACTTCGGGTTCCCCGAGAAGAGCTCAGGGACTGCCCTCTTTTATCTATATGATAAGTATTACACCTATCATTTGTGTCATTTCATTAATCTGTCTGGCACCGGGTTCGACCAGTCGACCCGGCGACTTGCCGCCTTGTACTATGAGATGCTTCCTGCAGCCGGACAAGTAGTGTGTCAGCAGCCTAGCTTTCTCCTGCTAGAGGCCGCAGCCTGCAGAGCAGCTGTTCGGACGGTAGGAGTGAAGGCGAAAAGGGCGCCTCCATGAAAAATGGCTAAGGACTTAAGGCATTTACATAGTGCAAACCGGCTTCTCACCTCACCAACCGGTTGCCGAGCAACTGGCCGGGCGGTTTCTACTTAACTTGCCAAGAAAACTCTAGCCGGCCAAGTACTTGCCTTCCCAAAAGTAGTTAAGTACTTGACCCAGCCACAGTTTGCAGAGCGGCTGTTCGGCTGGCAAGACGGCAACCAAGGGAAGGCGGCAAAGGAAAAAAGCCCAAAGAGTAGAAGGCAAGGAAAGGTAGAACTCGAATAAAATATTAACACATCAAAGGTCCTTGGCCGACATTCAACATAAGTTCCAAATACACCCCGCGGGTGGAATTGTGCGAAGCTAACAAAGATCGTTGAGACTAATAAACAGGGAGAAAAAAAAATTAAAGTGGCAACCTAGGGATCGGCGGACTGGCGGAGTCGGTGGCGCCGGCTGGTCGAGCGGCCGGCTGGTCGGTCCCCACTAGGTCCCCTCCAGCAGCAGCCAGCTCATTCGGGTGCGGATAGTTGCTGGAGGCGCGGTCGAGTTGGGGCTGGCCATCCGCTCCGACCTCTGGCGCCTCCTCTTCGCCTTCCTCCGCCTCCTCGTCTTCTCCCTCATCACTTCAGTCGATCACCTCGGCCGAGTCCTCGCCCTCCTCCGGGTTCAGCCCAAACCACTCTGGCGGCGCCTCGGTGCCGTCCTCGGCTCGCTCCGAGATGAAGACTCCTGTGTCGGTGTACTCGGCGATGGCCGTCGCCCACTTGACGAGTGCGCCCTCCACTGCCACCAGCTCCTCCTGGGCCTCCTGTCAAAACAAGGTCAACTGGGCTAGATCTAGCCTAGGGTACCACGCCTTGACGAACTCCAAGGCCGGGCGCGCTCCGGCCCGGGCCGAGGAGCCCTTCCACGTCTCAAGGCGGCCAGCCGCCACCTCCAGCCAGTCCGGCTGGGGGTGTGCGGGGACGGCCTGTCGGGCCACAAGGCGGCGATCGCCTGGGCACCGACACGCTGAAGGCGGCGCAACATCCGATGAGTCGGCCGAAGACGGGCCTAGATGCTGAGAAGCTGCTCGTGAAGGGTGCGAGGAGCATTGGCGGCAATCTTCTCGCCTTCCGCCCTTCGTTCTTCACGGTCGGCCTCGATAGCCTGGTTGGCGGCACTAGAGTGGCCTGGAAAGAAGTCTGCCAAGACTAAGAAAAGAGTCAGAACAAAAGAGAAAGAAGCCGGCTTGGCTAGAGGCCGGCGACTTAAAAGAAAAATAAAGAAAGTCGCCTAACATCAACCATATCCTCGATTTCGTCAAAGCCAGCCGTCAGCATCGCCTCCTTGTCAGTCCAGGCAGAGCGTTCGATCTCGAACTCGGCGAGAAGACCGGCCTCCTTGTCCTCTGCCTCCTTCTGGGCCTTCTGGAGAAGCCCCGCCTGCTCCGCTAGCTGCGTGGCCAGCCGGTCACGTTCTTCAGCCAGCTTGTTGCAGTCCACCTCTTTGGCAAGCAACGCGGCGTTGGCTTCGCCCAGTTGCCGTTGAAGGATGGCGTTGGCCTCTACAAAATCAGAAAAAGAAGGAAACGACAGCAATCAGCAAAGAAAGATGTAGCTCCAGGAAGATCCGTCCCAACTTCTCAGCAGAGAGCCTGGATCCCGGGGACTACAGCCCGCGGGTGCGCCAGCGCGCCCCCGCGGAAAGAAGAGGACTTACTCCGGCTCTCCGACAAGTCGGCGGCGCGTTGATCCAACTCCTGGACTCTGGAGTTGAAGGCGGCCGCGCGGAGGTTATGATATTCCTGCAGCAAATATATTAGTACTCGGAGCTTGCGAGTTAGAGTTCCGGGCCACCTGCTCAGCAGCAGGCCCTGAACTCGGGGACTACACCCAGTGGGTGTGCTGGCGCGCCCCCATGAAGCAATACAAAAATTGAAAATAAAGGAGCAAGAGGTATACCCGGATGGCCTCTCGCGACTCCAGGAACGCCTTGTTGCAATGCTTGAGAGCATCAGCCTCGGCGCAGAGTTTGTCTTGGCCCTCCAGGACCGCCTTGTTCAGGTGGGTCGTCCCGCCTCCCCGCGCCCATCCAGCGGGCGCGGCGCTGGTCGCCTCGGTGTCCAGGATGAAGGAGCTCGCGGCGCCAACCTCCAGTGGGTGTGGTGTCGAGGCCGCCTTTGCAGGCCGGCGGCGCAAGGGTGTGCAGGCCCCGGGAGTCGGGCCCATCACCATCTCATTTCCGGCCGGCGGCACTGGTGGGTCGGCTGGCTGCTTATCTCATGCCTCCTCAGAAGGTGGTGGTGGGGGCACGATTACATCCGGAATGGCGGCATCGCCGCCCTCCCTCTCCATGACAGGGTGCTCGCCACCGGTTTCCCCAGTCTGCATCACGAACTCTAGTGGTGGCAGCGCAGAGTTCAGGGGGACGACGAACGTCGCCGAGTGACAGCGTGCGGCTTCCTCACCCCGCTTCTTCGCTGCATCGGCGGCCTCGGATTCTGCTGGCTTCTTCAGGGCAGTGGCTTCCGCCTTGTCCGCCTCCGCCTTCTCCAAGCGGGCAGCCTCCTTGCGCACCTCCCGCGCGTTCCACTCCGTCGCCTCACGGAGGTCGGCGGCCGGATCGATCCGCCGGGTGGTGGTGGAGGTCTCCACTAACCCCACGATGGAGGCGGCGGCCAACTTATCAAGAGTGAGCAGGGCCCTAAATCAAGAGGAACAAAGTAGAGAAGACTCGGATGAGATCGACAAGAAAGGAAAAAGTACGAAGGAAGTCAGAACTTACGCAGAAATCAGTGGCGGCGTCTTCACCACCTTGCAAAAGCGGTCGGCTTTAGCGGCCGCTTCGTCCCGCTTGGTCACTGCGGCCGAGCCCCTGGATTTCTTCGGCTGGCTGCCAAATAGGCTCAGTGTGGCTCTGCGCTTATGCGTGCCGCTTCGGGCCGCCGGCACGCCAGACGAGCTGGCGCCCTGCTGGTCAGAGCCCGGCTAGCGGCGTGGGATGACTTCCCCCGTGTCATCATCTGGCCAGTCCTCGAGGCTGGCTCTGAGCCCGGAGCCGCCTGCGGCGCCACCTCCACCTTTGGCATCATCCTCCAAGGCCGCCACCCCCAAGTCGGGGTCATCTACGTTGCCCTCCGCTCGGTTGGGGAGAAATCGACGCTTCAGCCCTGTGGCGCCGGCTGCCGGCTAGAGGAGGGCGCTTTGTCCAAAGAGCCGGCTGGTCAGATCAGACAAATGGAACTCGACAAAGAGGAAGAAAAATAGAAGGAAGGGAAAATTACCATAGGCGGGGGGTTGGCGCGGGAATACGACTCCTTGCCAAACTGCCACTCCTCCGTGAGCTTGCAGTTGGCAAGGTAGTTCACCATGTGAGCTACCTCTGTGTGAGGCATCTCTTTGGTGCACAGCCGGCTTGGATCCCGATGACCGCTCATCTGACTTATCATGTGAGGGCATCCCTGGAGCGGGAGCACCCGACGCGCCACGAAGGTGGACATCAAGTCGGACCCGGTCAGGCCCTCCTACTGTACCAGCACCCGGAGCCGTGCGACGACAGCGGCTCCAGAAGGCGACAACGTCTTGCCCCGGTACGACCAGTTAGGCCGCTTCCCAGTCGGCTGGCCGGCAACGTAAGCTGGCAGGTTGACCCAGTCACCCTCCGCGAAGATGCTCTGCACGTAAAAGTACGACTGCTGCCACAACTTCACCGATTGGATCAGCATGATGGGAGGAAATGGATTGTCAGCCCCCGGCCTCCGCACCGCGATGAAGGCGCCGCACTGAGCCGGCACCCCTGCGGCGATGGTGGCAAGCTTGGTGTAGAAGAACTCCCCCCAGAACTCGATGGTGGGGAGGACGTCGAGGAAGCCTTCGCACAAGGTGACGAAGGCGGACAACAGCACCACCGTGTTCAGGGTGAGGTGGTGCGGCTGGAATTCGAGGAAGGCTCGGAGAAAGACACTCGTCGGCAGGCCGAGGCCACACAGGCAGTGCGAGCGGAAGATGACCCGCTCGCCCTCCTCTGGCGCCGGCGATATCTCCCCCTTCGGCGTGAGATGAACCCCCACGTACTCCGCGCGAGGTGATGTCTACTACACAACCTTCTTCTTGTAGACGTTGTTGGGCCTCCAAGTGTAGAGGTTTGCAGGATAGTAGCAAATTTCCCTCAAGTGGATGACCTAAGGTTTATCAATCCGTAGGAGGTGTAGGATGAAGATGGTCTCTCTCAAGCAACCCTGCAACCAAATAACAAAGAGTCTCTTGTGTCCCCAACACACCCAATACAATGGTAAATTGTATAGGTGCACTAATTCGGCGAAGAGATGGTGATACAAGTGATATATGCATAGTAGATAAAGGTTTTTGTAATCTGAAAATATAAAAACAGCAAGGTAACTAGTGATAAAAGTGAGCGTAAAGGGTATTGCAATGATAGGAAATAAGGCCTAGGGTTCATACTTCCACTAGTGCAAGTCCTCTCAACAATAATATCATAATTGGATCACATAACTATCCCTCAACATGCAACAAAGAGTCACTCCAAAGTCACTAATAGCGGAGAACGAACGAAGAGATTATGGTAGGGTACGAAACTACCTCTAAGTTATTCTTTCCAATCCATCCGTTGGGCTATTCCTATAAATGTCACAAACAGCCCTAGAGTTCGTACTAGAATAACACCTTAATACACAAATCAACCAAAACCCTAAGGTCACCTATATACTCCAATGCCACCTCAAGTATCTGTGGGTATGATTATATGATATGCGTCACACAATCTCAGATTCATCTATTCAACCAACACATAGAACCTGAAAGAGTGCCCCAAAGTTCCTACCGGAGAATCAAGAAGAAAACGTGTGCCAACCCCTATGCATAGGTTCATGGGCAGAACCCGCAAGTTGATCACCAAAGCATACATCAAGTGAATCACGTGGTATCCCATTGTCACCACAGATACGCACGGCAAGACATACATCAAGTGTTCTCAAATCTTTAAAGACTCAATCCGATAAGATAACTCCAAAGGGGAAACTCAATTCATTACAAGAGAGTAGAGGGGGAGGAGAAACATAAGATCCAACTATAATAGCAAAGCTCGCGATACATCAAGATCGTGCCAAATCAAACACATAGCTACTGGTACATACCCTTAGCCCCGAG
Source organism: Triticum urartu (assembly GCF_003073215.2). Classification (NCBI taxonomy): domain Eukaryota; kingdom Viridiplantae; phylum Streptophyta; class Magnoliopsida; order Poales; family Poaceae; genus Triticum; species Triticum urartu. The sequence goes on along the minus strand of NC_053022.1, from coordinate 174,576,910 downwards.
GGAGAAATACTCCCTCCTCGTCATGGAGAGCACCTGGATGATGAAGATGGCCGCCGTAGAAGGATTCCCCCTCTGGCAGGGTGCCGAAACAGGTCTCGATTGGTTTTCGGTGGCTACGGAGGCTTCTGGCGGCGGAGCTCCCGATCTATCGTCTATTCTGGAAGTTTTAGGATACGTAGGTATATATGGGTGAAAGAAGCACGTCGGTGGACCGAAGGGGGGGGCACGAGGCAGGGGGCACGCCCTAGGGGGGTGGGCGCGCCCCCCACGCTCGTGGGCACCTCCCTTCTTTCCTGACGTGCACTC